>NC_060142.1:475970511-476601162 GCF_021461385.2 Schistocerca piceifrons
ATTTGAACCAGAGTCACTATTATGGCTGCAGCTGCTTCTAACACGTATTCCATATAGCATATATCACAAAACGCCAGTTTCAATATGTCACTGAACTTTTTAAATTGTACAGACTCGTTCTTGCCCCTAGGCAATACATTACTGACTGGTAGAAAGTGTGCACAGTCAACTAAATATGCAACTAATTTTTCCTGGGAATAAAAATAGAACAGCCAGCACACACACACGGAACAATTGAATGGTGACAAACACTAATGTTACTTTACGTTAATCTAGACAAGTTTCTTTCTGCGGTAGAAACGGCGTCTATCTGTATTAGCAGTATGCAAGATTAATAGATTTACAAGTTACTTTCAGCATTATTTTGTCATACATAGCAGCACAACTCTAAATTTTTGTCGTATCTCCTATCTTCCAAAACTATTCATTCGTAATCTAAATATTAGATGGTGTAGATGTTCAAAGAGACATTTTCATTCTGTTTTCCGAAAATGTAAAATATTTCAATTCTACATGGAATAGTATGTTTGCGAAGTTTAATTTGTTCACGAATAAAATACAACTAGACACACATTTGCATGCTTATTTACAGGACACAATTTTCCTATAATTGGCCACTTAAAGCATGCATTGTCATATGATTGAACGTTTATTACTGCGCGTTTATTTGCTATCATTTTGGGCAGCTTTATGTTTACTCCTGCGCAAATTTTCATACTTTCATTTACGTGAACATGCAGTTGAACTGTGTACTTCCGTGCATACCGAAAAGCTCTTTCTTGAAATATCTCAAATTTCTTTAATAATTTATTGATGATACTAGTAACTAATCAGCACTAATTTCAGATGGCATTAAACTCTTGTTCTTTGCATTAAGATAGATTTGTTTTTTTGGTTTTCGCTTGACATGGGCAGGAGAAACTTACAGACTGGCAAAAAACTACATTTCAGAGATTGGATAATTAGACGAACTGTAGTCTAAAAAAATGTGGAAACAGGAATCCTGTCTAGGCTCTTTGAACCCGAGCCTATTACCTATGGCATCTGTCCATATTAGACTTCTAAATGCAGACTCAACATTAGTCCATTCCAGATAATCTAATTTAATGTGTTTTGGTGTTGGTTCACCAGTTATTGCTAATAAATGAAGTCGATAAAGTTCAGTCTACTGAGGTCTTCAATTTCCGTTGCTGCAGAATCTCTGATGCTGCTTGAAGATCCTCCACTGCTCGATCAGGAGCAGGGAACCTGACTACAGATTCTCCGCTCCTGCTTGCATAGCATGTAATATTGAATGAAAAACATGTCTGAGTTGCATTCATACGAAGGCTGGAAACCACAGTGAAAATCAAAACTATTTTATTTGCAACAGTTAGCTAGTTCATCCAGCGACTTTTCTATAAAGTCACCGCTCCGAGTTAGACACGCTGAACTGCAGCTCACAGTCTGTGCCAAAATATTGTCTTCATAGCCATCTACATCTACATCTTCATGATTACTCTGCAATTCACATTTAAGTGCTTGGCAGAGGGTTCATCGAACCACAATCATACTCTCTCTCTACCATTCCACTCCTGAACAACGCGCGTGAAAAACGAACACCTAAACCTTTCTGTTCGAGCTCTGATTTCTCTTATTTTATTTTGATGATCATTCCTACCTATGTAGGTTGGGCTCAACAAAGTATTTTCGCATTCGGAAGAGAAAGTTGGTGACTGAAATGTCGTAAATAGATCTCGCCGCGACGAAAAACGTCTTTGCTTTAATGACTTCCATCCAAACTCGCGTATCATATCTGCCACACTCTCTCCCCTATTGCGTGATAATACAAAACGAGCTGCCCTTTTTTGCACCCTTTCGATGTCCTCCGTCAATCCCACCTGGTAAGGATCCCACACCGCGCAGCAATATTCTAACAGAGGACGAACGAGTGTAGTGTAAGTTGTCTCTTTAGTGGACTTGTTGCATCTTCTAAGTGTCCTGCCAATGAAACGCAGTGGTTCATCTGAGCAGAGACGATAATCAGAGGGAGCCAAGTGCGGGCTGTATGGTGGGTGATCAAACACTTCCCACCAAAAGCGCGTCCTCATTCCCTTTCGGTGTGCGGTTGAGCACTGTCGTGAGGAAGGAAATGCATGATCGTTACGTTATGCGGGGTTGCTTGAAATCACATTAAATCTCTCGGCAGGCACCCATAATTGACGGGAGATACAATTTTATAGGCATCTTTACGCGCTTACCATGCGCCGAGAACTTACTACAGCAACGTGACGCTGTCTGCGGGCATACTAGAGACACTGACCAGCACACCTGTGCAAAGCTTCATCGGAGTTTCACTTTGGTTTCCATTTTGCAACCGGTAGTTCCTTACTTTCTGAATAGCCCTTGTAGACATGACAGGGAATGAAACATGTATAACAAAGGCCTGAACGATAGACTGCCTAAGCAGAAGACCTATATTTCTAGCAGAGAGTTGCTCCAAATTCCGATAAGTTTCTCTGGTAGAAGTCTGACAATCACTGCTCTCTCTCCTGATTGTTGCAGAAACTGCGGCTTTAAGAGTTAGCATTAAGTTAAAGATGTAAGACTGTTAATCCTCAGATGAATTTGGCAGACTTACTTTTCTTGGTTGCACACATGCTCTTGAAAGAGAAACGATGATGACAGCTATGATGATATAACATCAATGCCCTCCTCTTGCGGAAGCCTCGCTTTGATAACTGAACCTCTCAGCTGAATAGTTCTGAACACTTCGAAGTAGTTTCACACCTTCCTACTGAATCTTCAGAGAAAGAGTCTGAACTCGCACATTCCTGGAATTTCTTACCTGGTGTGAAACACCAAGCTGACACCATCAGCTTCTGGTGAGGTCCGACGGGCAAAATACTGACAAATTCTCTTCTAGTTAACATTTATATCTTCATCATTTCCAAGAAACGTGGTGTCGCTTCCTCATCTTTATGCTGCATGCATTACATCAGTTGGTAATAATTATAATTTCATAGTGCAATTAAAATGGTTGCTTATCCTGTCCAGCATGCGAGCAAATCCCTCATAAGACCACCTTATCACGCACAGCCGCTGTTTACAAGGACACCGACAGCAGTCAGTCGCTGCCTCCAACTTCGAGCAAGCTCTAGGAGGCGACGCCATGCATTATGTTTTACGTTATGGAAAAATAGTAACGGTGAACAGGATCAAAAAGTTGACATGTATTTCTATTACACGAGAATGTACGGTGGCAAGTAGACCATCGTGTTCGGCGTGTGGTTCTGACACATCTAACAGCATCTGAAGCAGCAATTTGAGCAGGAGTTGGCACCCCAGTGTCACAAAGAACTGTTACGAATCGGTTACTTCAAGAACAGATGTGAGCCAGACTCCCTGTAGCGTACATTACACGGACTCCAAACCACCGCCATTTGTGACGTCCGTGGTGTCAAGCGAGAGCTCATTAGAAAGGAGGGTGGACGTCTGTAGCGTATCCTGATGAAACCTGGTTCTGCCTCGGTGCCACTGATGGCCGCGTGTTGATTAGAAGCAGACCAGTTGAGGGCCTGCAACGAACCTGTCTGCATGCTAGACACACTGGATGTACACCTGGAGTTATGGTGTGAGGTGCGATTTCGTATGACAGCAGGAGCACTCTCCCACGCACCCTGACTGCAAATTTATGCGTCAGTGTGGTGATTCAACCTGTTGTACTGCCTTTCACGAACGGCATTCCAAGATAGTTTTCCAACAGCATAACGCTCTCCCATATACCGCTGTTGTAATCCCACATGCTTTGCAGAGTGTCGATGTATGCCTTGGGCTGTTTGATCACCAGATCCGGTCGAGGACATATGGGACATCATCGGATGACAACTCCGGGGTCAATCAGAAACAGTATTTAAGCGTCTGTATTAACTAAGTGGAACAGGCATGGAATTCCATCCCACGAACTGACATGCGGCACCTGCACAATACAATCCATATACGAGGGCTATCCACAAAGTACATTACGTTTTGGAATTAAAAATAAAGTATTAGAAATTTTTTTATTGTATACAGATGAAAGCCACACTTAAATACTACTTTTATACATAGTTTCCATTTAAATTAAGGCACTTATCGTAGCGATGGAAGAGCTTGGAAATTCCTTCGTCGTAAGATTCGGCCGCCTGCGCCTTCTACCACGTGGTTATCTCTTCTTGAAGCTGTGCGTCGTCATCAAAACGCCGTATAGCCAACCACTTCTTCATTGCTGGGAATAAGTGGAAGTCGCTCGGTGCCAGGTCGGGACTGCACGGCGGATAAGGAAACAACTCCCACTTACAAGATTCGAGAACTTCACGAGTGTCATTTGCCGTGTGGGCCCGGGCGTTGTCGTGAATCAGCAAGATCTTTGAGCACAACTTCCCCTGCGCTTGCTTTTTATTGCTCTTCTGAGGTTGTGCAGAGTTTGGCAATACCTTTGAGAGTTTATTGTAGGAAATCCACAAAAATCGTATTTCTACCGGGTTACTGATTAACCACGTGGTTGAAGGCGCAGGCGGCCGAATTTTACGACGAAGGAATTTCCAAGCTCGTCGATCGCTACGATAAGTGCCTTAATTTAAATGGCAACTATGTAGAAAAGTAGTATTGAAGTGTGGCTTTCATCTGTATATAATAAAAAAAATTTCCAATACTTTATTTATTTTTAATTCCAAAACGTAATGTACTTTGTGGATAGCCCTCGTATGTCTGCATGCTTGCACTCAGTATCCTGGCTGTTACTTCTTCTTAATGCACTTCACATTTTCAATAGCGTATCTCGCACGCACATTAACCTGAGATCTTGCAATGTTAGTCATTTAAATATGTTACCTAGACAAATGTATTCCCGAAATTTCGTTACTCTACATTAATTATTTTTGGTGTTGCGATTTTTTTTCCAACAGTGTATACGAAAGACCTGATCATTCGTGTTGCTTATCTGCATGTAGCTGTAATTACACGACTGATGAATCGCTGTCATGTTAATGATTTTTCATGATAAAAATGGTTTACCTGGGATCACGCTATCAGCCTATGGTTGGGTGGTTGATTTTGGGGAGGGGACCAGACAGCGAGGTACTCGCTCCCATTGGATGAGGGATGGATCGGGTAGGAAATGAGCTGTGCCCTTTCAAAGAATCATCCTGGCATTTGCCTCATGTGATTTAGGGAAATCATGGAAAACCTAAATCAGGGTGCCCGAACGTGGGTTGGAATCATCGTCCTCCCGAATGCGAGTCCAGTGTGCTAACTATTGCTCCATTTCGCTCGGTGGGGCTATGGCTTCACCAGGGTTGATGAACTGTGGCTATGCAAACGGGTAGAACGACTTCATAATGGGAGAAGTGCCTCTCAGCCTGATTACCAGGTACTTTGTAGCAACAACACGTAGTCAGGACGCAAGAACATTCAATCAGGACGACGACAAAACAGAAGACGCCAGACAGTATCTCTGAAAGCCAAAGATATGACATCATACACCTCTAGCCGGAATTCTGAAGGAGCTGCCTAGATAGAAAAACTATGGCAAATGAAGTCATCGTTGCCCTATAGCATTGCTTGGTCGTTTGTGCCTGTTGTAGTTTCTGGGGTGGGAGTGCTGCGATTACAGAAATACTACCCATCTGCTTCACATATATACCACCCACATCAGACTCCCTTTCTTAGAGTCTCAGTTTGTTATCAGTTGTATCCAGATTTACCCATTGACACAGTTAACACCAGCCAGTAACAACGAGAAGAAGACCCCTATAAGTTCAAGGTGAAGCATCCAACTGCCGTCGCCAGCCGTTCTGTCAATAGCTGCAGACCTCCTAAGCTGAAGTCTGCATGAACCCTTCTTGGGTGCACACTATCAAATCACCTGTTGGATGAACATATTCTGCTGATAGCCACTTACATGATGAGCTGTGGGTCGAGGGTGGACCATGTTATGCTCTATCCTTGACTACCAGTCTTTATTGGCTTACAGTGTCACTGTCCGACACCCAGAGTTGGTGCACGTCATTACCTTCAGACATGATGGAAGCTACGGGCTTGCACCACCTGTTCTGTTGTATTGTGTGCAGCCATTACTGGAGTATCAAAGCAGACCGAGCTGGACTCTGTCAACCATTGAAGATAATGTTCCATCTTGGATTAACTGTCTGTGGCTACTTTGACACCAGCACACAAAACCCTCACCATGCATTGCTCTCCTGTTGGACAATTGCTGAAGCCCTCATGCACTGGCTCCTGTGGACGCAGATATCTGTGAGCACTGACCTCCACTCCAGCTACAATTCTGTCTCTGTAGCCATCATGAATAAAAAGGGTTGTATTAACCAGGGATGTCTTATGAAGATTCGTCATTCATCTCTAACTGTTCACCACCACTTGCACCCATGTTCAGGCGGAGGAACAGCACCACATTTTTGACATACCAGTAGCCAATCCATCCACCACAGTATATGAAAGATCTTATGAACTAGCCTGTGTGACAGGTTTATGGTGATGGGGGCACTCTCCCTCAAACATAGCACCCAGTCCTACATCAGTGTCTTGCAGGTGGCCAAAATAGCTGCAGGGATGACTCCACCAGACGACAACCAGAAGAATTTGCTTAGTTCATATCAATATGGTGATGAGGTGCTTCTCGTTGAACTCAGGTGTTACATCTGAGCTAGAGAGTATTTTCATTAATGTAAATTCCAAATTTCGAGACTTCCCATTGCAGGATGATTGAGACAATGGATGTTCCCATTGAAGTGTTATTGCTTTTCTACAATATGCAACAAACTTAAGAAGATGGCTGCCAGCACTGCAATGCCAACAGAAATTTCCAGCCACCTGTCAATTTTCTGATGAAAATATTCCAAATGGTGTCTCTAAACATTCTGGGTGAGACTGTTAACGAGCTGGGTTTGGAAGACAACAATTATATTAACAGTATCCAACCGTTAATAGCGAGATCATACCTCTAGAACCTTTTCCCCCAATATGAATAAGTTTTTTCATATTCCTTTAATAGCGTCACAGGACTTGAGGCTCATGTTGCAGTCGTCCCCTTGGCTGGCCACTGAGGCCGGAACTGCGCTGCTGCTACGATCGCAGGTTCGAATCCTGCCTCAGGCATGGACGTGTGTGGTGTCCTTAGGTTAGTTAGGTTTAAGTAGTTCTAAGTCTAGGGGACTGATGACCTCAGACGTTAAGTCCCATAGTGCGTAGAGACATTTTTGAGTCCTCCCCTTGGCTTTGCCCTACTTCTATAAAGAGTGCAGTGTTCCTTTAATACTCAGTGATAAGGTACAAAGCGAGCTCCAGTGCTTGTAGGAAGAGGACATCTTGACCCTATTCCCCATCAGTCACTGTGCCACTCACATAGTTACTGTAGAAAAACCAAATGGTTCACTAAGGATTTATGAAGACTCAAAACTACACACATCAAAAAAAGTTTTGCATCACTCTAGTTCCCAGAACTCCTGAAGATAGACGTTGACTGTGGATATTGTATCACACACAGTCCCTTTGACTGTTCAGAGATGTCACTAACCCCACCCAAAGATGTAAACAATCATGCATGAGCAGCGCCTATTAGACGGAGGCGGTCCGTCAGCCGATCAGTTCCAGTCATTCCACCAGGAAGGAGGTATACGGCTCGTGTTGTCCATAGTTGAACCATGCCTAGACGGTCAATACCGCGGTTCGGTCGCGTCTGCAGGGAAGGGCTCTCAATAAGGGAAGTGTCCAGGCGTCTCGCAGTGAACCAAAGTGATGTTGTTCGGACATGGAGGAGATACAGAGAGAGACAGGAACTGTCAATGACATGCTTCGCGCAGGCCGGCCAAGGGCTACTGCCGCAGTGGGTGACCGCTCCCTACTGTTTATGACTCGGAGGAACCCTGACAGCAACAACACCATGTTGAATAATGCTTTTCATGTAGCCACAGGACGTCGTGTTATATCTCAAACTGTGCGCAATAGGCTGCATGATGTGCGACTTCACTCCCGACGTCCATGGCGAGGTCCATCTTTGCAACCACGACACCATGCAGCGCGGTACAGATGGGCCCAACAACGTGCCGAATGGACCGCTCAGGATTGGCATCACGTTCTCTTCACCGATGAGTGTCGCATATGCCTTCAACAAGACAATCGTCGGAGACGTGTTTGGAGGCAACTCGGTCAGGCTGAACGCCTTTGACACACTGTCCAGCGAGTGCAGCAAGGTGGAGGTTCCCTGCTGTTTTGGGGTGGCATTGTTTGGGACCGACGTACGCTGCTGGTGGTAATGGAAGCCGCTGTAACGGCTGACCGATACGTGAACGCCATCCTCCGACCGACAGTGCAACCATGCCGGCAGCGTATTGGCGAGGCATTCGTCTTTATGGACGACAATTCGCGCCCCCATCGTGCACATCTTGTGAATAACTTCCTTCAGGATATAGACATCGCTCGACTAGAGTGGCCAGCATGTTCTCCAGACATGAACCCTATGGAATATGCCTGGGATAGATTGAAAAGGGCTGTTTATGGATGACGTGACCCACCAATCACTCTGACGGATCTACGCCGAATCGCTGTTGAGGAGTGGGGCAATCTGGACCAACAGTGCCTTGATGATTTTGTGGATAGTATGGTATGACGAATACAGGCATGCATCAATGCAAGAGGACGTGCTACTGGGTGTTTGAGGTGTTGGTGTGTACAGCAGTCTGGACCACCACCTCTCAAGGTCTCGCTGTATGGTGGTACAACATGCAATGTGTGGTTTTCATGGGCATTAAAAAGGGCGAAAATGATGTTTATGTTGATCTCTATTCCAATTTTATGTATATGTTCCGGAACTCTCGGAACCGAGGTGATGCAAAAGTTTTTTTGATGTGATTAACGTCCAGTCTGTCTCTAATAGTTATCCTATACCTAAAGCAGAAGACGTCATGGATCACCTCACCAGTTGTAAGATAACTGATTCACCTGGCACACATCTCCAGCTCCCGCTGGATGAGGCATCAAAACACATCTTTTCCATTAACACTCCACAAGAGGTGCCAGGGATGGAGAACCACTTAGACGACATTATTATTACTCATGTAAAAGCTGAAGATTTAGCTGTAAACCTCTATTCCTTTTGTGAAGTACTCCAGAGGGCAATCTCATGTGTAACAAGAACGAATGCTGTTTTTTGGGCCAAGGGTAGAATACTTGGGGTATGTGTTCAGTGCATCAAAAATACGGCCCACACCACACTACAGGCAGGCTGTCCAGAAACTTCCAGCTACCAACCAAACCAAACAACTAAGATCTGTGCTTGGAGAACTCGACTACTATAGAAAATCCATTTCTCATGCGGCAGCTGTTACGGAACCACTCCATCAGCTACTTGGAAAAATATTACTGGAATTTGATTCCCACAAGTGACGAGACCTTCCAGGCGTTCATATAATCTTTTCTTTTTCAATATGTCTCGTGGTCTACAACGTTTGGAAGCCAAACATTGTGGCAGCAGACGCATAAGACTATGCCTTGGGGGTGGTCTGGTCGAATGATGTTGGTAGGGTGCAACACTGTATTGCATTTCTCTCGAAGACTAACACAAATGCAATGCAGTTATAAAATCTTCACCCTGAAGGAGTTCCATGATTACATCTACGGCTGACATTTGAATCTATTAACTGATAATGAACCCCTTTTGCCAACTTAAACATTCCAACCAGAGTGGCGTGTTGTCTCCAGCAATGGGCAATGTTTCTGTTGCGATACACCTGCAGCATACAGTGTAGGACCGCAGTGAAACATGCCTATGCATCAAAACTACCACTTCAAATCGGCAACAGAGTTCTTTCCATACGGCTGCTGATGCAGAAGCAGCAACAACCGACTTCCTCTTGGACTCAGCAGTTGTCGCTTGCTGATCTTTAGACAACGAAAGCATCTGGGAAGTAATTCTATTAGTGGGCCATGGTTGGCCTGTTGACTGCAGACAACTGGATCACCATACAGTGCAACCCTCCTGGTATCGTTGAAACGAACTACCAACTCTCAATGATGATCTGTTGCTTCAGAGGCACAAGTGGTGATTCCATAAACCTACAAACAGTGTATCCTGACGCTCCTCCACAAAGGTCATTGGGGAATAGTCCTAACCAGACGACTGGCTCATATAACAGCCCCATCTTGGGTATTTTTCAGGAAATTATTTACTATCGGTATTGGTCTATGACCATCGTCTGGTACCTGTGCCAACAGTAAGAAGACATACACAGACAGGAGATAACTTGAGTAACCAAATACTCATAAACTCAAAGTTAAACCAAAAAGATGCCTAGTACATATGAGCAGTAGTGCACAAGGGTAATTTTAAGAAAAAAACATAACAACAACCATTACAGTAAAGTTTTAAGTAACATTTGTACCAAAGTAGAATAATAAGATATTAAATTAGTCACAGTTATCATAAGTTATCATAAGTTTTTCGTAAGCATCACGTCACATACACATTACAATGTACTGTCTATCTAATAAAAAACCAAATGACAATAATATAAACTGTGCCAAACGACTTTGTAATATAAGTAAAGGAAAGATACCACTAGCATTACTATATATATATTTTTTACTACAACAGATCGCACAGTTCAGTATATTAAATGTCCCAACAGACAAGTATCTAGAAACAAGGACTATCTAAGTAAATGACTACAGCTGACATTTCAGGCAAGCGTATTTTTAATAAGTTTCATTATCATAGATACAAGCACATATAAGCATGCCGAAATTAGGTCCCGACAGTCACAGAGGGCGGGCCTATTAGTTATAGGGAGCTCCAACGTTAGGCGGGTTATGGAGCCCCTCAGGAAAATAGCGGGTAGGTCGGGGAAGAATGCCAGTGTGCACTCGGTGTGCTTGCCGGGGGGTCTCGTCCGTAATGTGGAGGAGGCCCTTCCGGCAGCTATTGAACGCACTAGGTGTGACCGGCTGCAGATAGTAGCACATGTCGGAACGAATGACGCCTGCCGCTTGGGTTCTGAGGCCATCCTTGGTTCCTTCCGGCGGCTGGCTGATTTGGTGAAGACAACCAGCATCGCACGCGGAGTGCAAGCTGAGCTTAATATCTGCAGCATAGTGCCCAGAGTCGATCGCGGTCCTCTGGTTTGGAGCCGTGTGGAGGGTCTAAACCAGAGGCTCAGACGACTCTGCGACTATAATGGTTGCAAGTTCATCGACCTCCGTTATTGGGTGGAGAACTGTAGGGCCCCCCTAGACAGGTCAGGCGTGCACTACACACCGGAAGCAGCTACTAGGGTAGCAGAGTACGTGTGGCGTGCACACGGGGGTTTTTTAGGTTAGAGGGACCCCCCCTTGGGCGAAACGATAAAATACCTGACGGCTTACCAGAGAGGACATTATCATCGTTGATAAAGAACGTCCGTCTTCAGAGACCAAAAACAGGAAAAGTTAACGTAATATTGGTAAACTGCAGGAGTATCCAGGGCAAGGTTCCTGAATTAGTATCTCTTATTGAAGGAAATAGTGCGTATATAGTATTAGGAACGGAAAGTTGGTTAAAACCGGAAGTGAACAGTAACGAAATCCTAGACACAGAATGGAATATATACCGCAAGGATAGGATAAACGCCAATGGTGGAGGAGTATTTATAGCAGTAAAGAATTCAATAATATCCAGTGAAGTTATTAGCGAATGCGAATGTGAAATAATCTGGGTTAAGTTAAGTATCAAAGGTGGGTCAGATATAATAGTCGGATGCTTCTATAGACCACCTGCATCAGCAACCGTAGTAGTTGAGCGCCTCAGAGAGAACCTGCAGAACGTCGTGAAGAAGTTTCGTGATCATACTATTGTAATAGGGGGAGACTTCAATCTACCAGGTATAGAATGGGATAGTCACACAATCAGAACTGGAGCCAGGGACAGAGACTCTTGTGACATTATCCTGACTGCCTTGTCCGAGAATTACTTCGAGCAGATAGTTAGAGAACCAACTCGTGAAGCTGATGTTTTAGACCTCATAGCAACAAATAGACCGGAACTTTTCGACTCCGTGAATGTAGAAGAGGGTATCAGTGATCATAAGTCAGTGGTTGCATCAATGACTACAAGTGTAATAAGAAATGCCAAGAAAGGAAGGAAAATATATTTGCTTAACAAGAGTGATAGGGCACAAATCGCAGAATATCTGAGTGACCACCATCAAACGTTCATTTCTGAGGAAGAGGATGTGGAACAAAAATGGAAAAAATTCAGAAACATCGTCCAGTACGCCTTAGATAAGTTCGTACCGACTAAGGTCCAAAGCGAGGGGAAAGATCCACCGTGGTATAACAATCATGTACGAAAGGTACTACGGAAACAAAGAAAGCTTCATCATAGGTTTAGGAGTAGTCGAATCATAGCTGATAAGGAAAAGCTGAACGAAGCGAAAAAGAGCGTAAAGAGAGCAATGAGAGAAGCATTCAACGAATTCGAAGATAAAACATTGGCAAACAATCTAAACAAGAACCCTAAAAAGTTTTGGTCATATGTAAAATCGGTAAGCGGATCTAAATCCCCTATTCAGTCACTCGTTGACCACGATGGCACCGAAACAGAGGACGACCGAAGAAAGGCAGAAATACTGAATTCAGTGTTCCGAAACTGTTTCACTGCGGAAAATCGTAACACGGTCCCTGACTTCAGCCGTCGCACGGACGCCAAAATGGAAAATATTGAAATAAACGATATCGGAATTGAAAAACAACTGCTATCACTTAGTAGCGGAAAAGCATCCGGACCAGACGAGATACCCTTAAGATTCTACAGTGATTATGCTAAAGAACTTGCCCCCTTTCTATCAGCAATTTATCGTAGATCGCTGGAAGAACGTAAAGTACCTAGCGACTGGAAGAAAGCGCAGGTCGTTCCCATTTTCAAGAAGGGTCATAAATCAGATGCGAATAATTATAGGCCTATTTCGCTTATGTCAATCTGTTGTAGAATAATGGAACATGTTTTGTGTTCTCGTATTATGACGTTCTTAGATAATACAAATCTCATTCATCATAACCAACATGGATTCCGCAAACAGAGATCGTGTGAAACTCAGCTCGCCCTATTTGCCCAAGAAATTCACAGTGCCGTAGACACTGGCGAGCAGATTGATGCCGTATTCCTGGACTTCAGGAAGGCATTTGATACGGTTCCGCACTTACGTTTAGTGAAAAAAATACGAGCTTACGGAATATCGGACCAGGTTTGTGATTGGATTCAGGATTTCCTAGAAGAAAGAACACAACATGTCATTCTTAACGGTTCAAAATCTGCAGATGTAGAGGTAATTTCGGGAGTACCGCAGGGAAGCGTGATAGGACCTTTATTGTTTACAATATACATAAATGACTTAGTTGACAACATCGGTAGCTCCGTGAGGCTATTTGCAGATGACACGGTTGTCTACAAGAAAGTAGCAACATCAAAAGACTCGTACGTACTCCAGGAGGACCTGCAGAGGATTAATGCATGGTGCGACAGCTGGCAGCTTTCCCTAAACGTAGATAAATGTAATATAATGCGCATACATAGGGGCAGAAATCCATTCCAGTACGATTATGCCATAGGTGGTAAATCATTGGAAGCGGTAACGACCGTAAAATACTTAGGAGTTACTATCCGGAGCGATCTGAAGTGGAATGATCACATAAAACAAATAGTGGGAAAAGCAGGCGCCAGGTTGAGGTTCATAGGAAGAATTCTAAGAAAATGTGACTCATCGACGAAAGAAGTAGCTTACAAAACGCTTGTTCGTCCGATTCTTGAGTATTGCTCATCAGTATGGGACCCTTACCAGGTTGGATTAATAGAAGAGATAGACATGATCCAGCGAAAAGCAGCGCGATTCGTCATGGGGACATTTAGTCAGCGCGAGAGCGTTACGGAGATGCTGAACAAGCTCCAGTGGCGGACACTTCAAGAAAGGCGTTACGCAATACGGAGAGGTTTATTATCGAAATTACGAGAGAGGACATTCCGGGAAGAGATGGGCAACATATTACTACCGCCCACATATATCTCGCGTAATGATCACAACGAAAAGATCCGAGAAATTAGAGCAAATACGGAGACTTACAAGCAGTCGTTCTTCCCACGCACAATTCGTGAATGGAACAGGGAAGGGGGGATCAGATAGTGGTACAATAAGTACCCTCCGCCACACACCGTAAGGTGGCTCGCGGAGTATAGATGTAGATTAGTGGTGTGAAAGGCAGAATGAGGATTGAGGCACTTGATTCCCCATTTATCTATCAGAGTCTTTTAAAAATGAACATATTAGCTTTCTTGAGCTCCAACAGGAGCATTTTCCGCTGGTTTTTCTACTTTTTCAAAACTAAGTTGGGAGTTCGAAAGCATAAAACTTTCCCTACTGGTAGGTAGGCCACGTAATTGTTTTGTTTTCTTTTTTTAACCAGCCATCCATCTACGTTTTAGTTTCAGTTGCTATTGTAACCACATTTTCATTGTATTCTTTGGGTAACTGCACCTCGTGTCTTAATTTGAACTCATGCAAAGATAGGAATAAAATTCACTGCAGTCGGCTTTTTCATTAACATAATTGCTGCTAAATGCTGTAGTAATTTCAATTTCTTACGTTGATACGGGATGATAGTCTGTTCTGCTGTGCTGGGCAACATATCAAATATTTTCTTCAGGGTATTATCAGCAACGGATATATACTTCAGGAAACTCATAACTCAGCACAATAGATCGTACCATTCAGAGTATCACATGTCCCAATGGACAAGGATCCAGAAACATTGGATATCTGAGTAAATTACTATAACCAAAGTAGCAATTGTATTATGAATAAGCTCCATGACACCAGATATAAGAAACTAAACAAGTTTAACAAAGAAAGGTGCACAGTGTAAAAAAATATCTCAATAACTTTCCCAAGATCCCTTAACGATAATATACAGAAATGCTTGAAATACAAATATTTCACAGTCATTGTGAAACTTAAAATATTGTAGCACACAAATTCAAATATTACAGTCAACAGGGAGAACAGGGAAATATATTTATCAAAAGAATCATTATACATCAAAATTTGTCAGGCTTAGAGGTCGACATGGATACATCAGACTGATTACTAGTGAGCGTTTTATAGTCATTCAAAACAAGAGAGAATAAGGGTAATCTGTCTTACACAGCTGAACACAGTAACTGGAAATGAAGCTTGTAACAAATAAATGAAAGATAAAGGAGTAGATGTAAGACATAACTGTAAATGGACCAAATAAAGAAAAATTATTACAAATCACAAATAATCCTCAATAAAACATCTATTAGACTAGCAATGTGTGATAATGATTGGAAACATTATCAGCGCAAAAAAAAAAAAAAAAAAAAAAAAATTGCTCAACTCTGAAAAGCCATCTAACCCTATCTAACCCTCACAAGATGTCACCCTATTAAATATTATAACGCGAGATATCGTATTTTATAGTAGGGGCCAGAAGGGATAATGTAATACGTAGCAATAAAGTTACGAGTACCAGAAAATACACAAAGGAAAGTATTCACTTTTTGTGACCTGGAAACACACACGATAACAACAAACTTGGATAACAGCTTACAAGAATGCATAGTAGTGATCTACCATAATCATATAAGGTATAAATATCTTAATAATAACACCAAAAAATGAAACATAAGAAGACATAGGTATCTCTACCTGTAAGGAAATAGTACGAAATAGAGGCAAGTAAGAATAACACAGCAGAAAATGGGTTCTTCATACAGTATCGTCGGCTAAGTATAAGAGAATACCCAAAACCGTACCCCATGGTGTTCATGTTTTTTTTTTTAAATGTAATGTTTCACACCATTCACATTTTACTCTTGGAAAATACAGGGTGTAAATTTTAAGTTGACAAACCAGAATAACTCGAAAAATAAGCTTCACACGAAAAAAATGTGTAGAATCCAAAGTTGATTATTTCCGAGGAAGGCATCTGCTGGTTGTAAAATTAGGCCGCCACCCCAGCCCCCTGGGGGTGGAGCGGGAGGCAATTTTAAAATTTCAAATGGGAACCCCCGTTTGTTAGTGCAGAATCAGATTTTGTCTTAAACATTTGTATTGATTCTTGGTAGCTGGCGCTGTAATTCAAGAAAATTCATGTTCTCATTTTTGCGTGGAAAATGGTTACGGATAAATAAAAAATACTTATTTACTTCGTAAATTTTAATTCGCTAAAACTAAAACTCTCCCTCTCTCCCTTTGGGTGGGCTTTGAGGGAGAGAGATTAGAGTTTTACAAATGTTGACCCAAATATTAATTTTTTCCACAGATTCGGATAAGGTTTGTGGTCCTGAGGCCACACAGCTTTTAATTATCAAACGAATCATGCTAACTAGCTAGCTAACTAACCAAAGATTCTATTTACTAACGGGTGAACCCATTAACTCACAGGGTAAACAAAGTAAATGACTAACTGAGGAAAAGACTAATCCCGTTTAAGATTTGGTGGTCCTGAAAAGGAACGACTGGTTTCGCTTTATTGTTGATTATTTGCAAATAGTTGCAAGTAAATGAATTTCGGGGTGCTAGTTTCCAGTGAGTCCCCTCGCCTCTCACTTTCGGCTTGCTTGTTGTCCGTAAATCCCTTGCATCTCACCGTTTTATGAAATAAAAAGTTCAAAGAGTTGACCTCCAACTTCGATGCATTTATTGAGTCGCGCTGTAAATCCCTGCACACATCTTGATAACATGTCTGGTGTAATTGCAGCGCAAGCATCTCTTACTCTTTGCACCAGTTGTCAGACTTCTCGACAAACAAGAGTAATTACTCCGAATCTAATAAAAATTAGGTTCGTGAGTCAGTTAGTTTTTTAGTTAATAAGTTCACTTGTTAGTAAGTAGGACGTTTGGTTAGTTAGCTAGCTAGTTAGTTAGTTAGCCTTCTGCCACCGAGCAGTGTGTCAGCAGCGCGCAAGTAGCAGAATTGGCTTATATTGCGTTCATATAAGTGTAGTAGTGAAGTTGAAAATTTATTTGAGAGTTCTTAGCGCACTTGTTTAGTTAAATCCGTCAAATCATTGTGTAGTTTCGTAATTAGCAGGGGCAGATTTGCATTTTAATATCCGTGACGTGTAAAGTCGCGTAGTCGTCTGTCATTTGTTTATTTCTTTCAAATAGTCTTTGTACGTCACATACAGTAAAGTTAGCCTTCTGCTGCCGAGCAGTGTGTCAGCAGTACGCAAGTAGCAGCATTACTGCATTTACTAGGCAGTCTCGTATTTTAATAACCGTTTAAATTTTGTGTCGAATTGTTTGTGCTCTCTGTAGATTAGTTCAGACGTTCTTTGCACAACAGTATTTAGCATGGATTGGGACTACGACTGCTGTGTTCGGAATGGGCTGTGTTGGCATCCCTTCGCTCCCAGCTTCAGGCAGTCTTGGCTTCGGTCACACAGCTTGAGGCTGTTGCCAATGGGCATCACTGTTGGGGTCCGGATGGGGGTTTGTCAGGTACGGCCAGCTCGTCCCACGCATCCCCTGATCGGACTACGACTGTGACTGCCCGGGATACTGCCCACGTTGAGGCTGACCCCTCACCCATGGTAGAGTGGGAGGTCGTCTCGAAGTGTGGCCGGGGGCGAAAGACATTCCGGAGGGCTGAACGGAAGACCTCTCCAGTTTGTCTGATGAACCGGTTTCAGGCTCTGTCTCCGGCTGATACTGATCTTCGGCCAGACATGGCTGCTTGTCCTGTTCCAGAGGTTGCCCCTCTCTCTGCAAGATCTGGGTTGTCGCAGTGGGTTGGCTTACTGGTAGTTGGGAGCTCCAATTTCAGGCGCGTAATGGGGCCCCTTAGGGATATGGCTGCAAGGGAGGGGAAGAAAACCAATGTGCACTCCGTGTGCGTACCGGTGGGAGTCATTCCAGATGTGGAAAGGGTCCTTCCAGATGCCATGAAGGGCACAGGGTGCACCCATCTGCAGGTGGTCGCTCATGTCTGCACCAATAATGTGTTTCGCTATGGATCGGAGGAAATCCTCTCCGGCTTCCGGCGGCTATCTGATTTGTAGAAGACTGCCAGTCTCGCTAGAGGGATGAAAGCAGAGCTCACCATCTGCAGCATCGTCGACAGAACTGACTGCGGACCTTTGGTACAGAGCCGAGTGGAGGGTCTGAATCAGAGGCCGAGACGGTTCTGCGACCGTGTGCGCTGCAGATTCCTCAACTTGTGCCATAGGGTGGTGGGGTTACGGGTTCAGCTGGATAGGTCAGGAGTCCACTACATGCAGAAGGTGGCTACACGGGTAGCATGGGTTGTGTGGCGTGGACTGGGCGATTTTTTAGGTTAGATGGCGTCGGGCAAGTACAGAAAGGGCAACAGCCTCAAAGGGTACGGGGCAAAGTCAGGACACGCGGGGACCAAGCAGCAATCGGTATTGTAATTGTAAACTGTCGAAGCTGCGTTGGTAAAGCACCAGATCTTCAAGCGCTGATAGAATGCACCGAAGCTGAAATCGTTATAGGTACGGAAAGCTGGCTGAAGCCAGAGATAAATTCTGCCGAAATTTTTACAAAGGCACAGGCGGTGTTTAGAAAGGATAGATTGCACGCAACGGTGGTGGCGTGTTTGTCGCTGTTAGTAGTAGTTTATCCTGCAGTGAAATAGAAGTGGATAGTTCCTGTGAATTATTATGGGTGGAAGTTATACTCAACAACCGAGCTAGGTTAATAATTGGCATCTTTTATCGACCTCCCGACTCAGCAGCATTAGTGGCAGAATAACTGAGACAAAATCTGGAATACATTTCACATAAATTTCCTCAGCATGTTACAGTCTTAGGTGGTGATTTCAATTTACCAGATATAGACTGGGACACTCAGATGTTTAGGATGGGTGGTAGGGACAGAGCATCGAGTGACATTATACTGAGCGCACTATCCGAAAATTACCTCGAGCAATTAAACAGAGAACCGACTTGTGGAGATAACATCTTCGACCAACTGATAACAAAGAGACCCGAACTTTTCGACTCTGTAAGCGCAGAACAGGGAATCAGTGATCATAAGGCCGTCGCAGTATCCCTGGATATGGAAGTAAATAGGAATATAAAAAAAGGGAAGAAGGTTTATCTGTTTAGCAGGAGTAATAGGAGGCAGATTTCAGACTACCTAACAGATAAAAACGAAAATTTCTGTTCCGACACTGACAATGTTGAGTGTTTATGGAAAAAGTTCAAGGCAATCGTAAAATGCGTTTTAGACAGGCACGTGCCGAGTAAAACTGTGAGGGAAGGGAAAAAACCACCGTGATTCAACAACAAAGTTAGGTAACTACTGCGAAAGAAAAGAAAGCTTCACTGCAAATTTAAACGCAGCCAAAACCCCTCATACAAACAGTAGCTAAACGATGTCAAAGTTAGCGTAAGGAGGGCTATGCGTGAAGCGTTCAGTGAATTCGAAAGTAAAATTCTATGTACCGACTTGACAGAAAATTCTAGGAAGTTGTGGCCTTGCGTTAAATCAGTAAGTGGATCGAAACAGCATCTCCAGACACTCTGGGATGATAACGGCATTCAAAAAAAGGATGACCCGAGTAAAGCTGAAACACTAAACACCTTATTCCAAAGCTGTTGAACAGAAGAAGACCGCACTGCAGTTCCTTCTCTAAATCCTGGCACGAACGAAAAAATGGCTGACATCGAAATAAGTATCCAAGGAATAGAAAAGCAGCTGAAATCACTCAACAGGGGAAAGTCCACTGGACCTGACGGGATACCAATTCGATTCTACACAGAGTACGCGAAAAAACTTGCCCCCCTTCTAACAACTGTGTACCGCAAGTCTCTAGAGGAACGGAAGGTTCCAAATGATTGGAAATGAGCACAGGTAGTTCCAGTTTTCAAGATGGGTCGTCGAGCAGATACGCAAAACTGTAGGTCTATATCTCTGACATGATCTGTTGTAGAATTTTAGAACATGTTTTTTGCTTGCCTATCATATCATTTCTGGAAACCCAGAATCTACTCTGTAGGAATCAACATGAATTCCGGAGAAGCGATGGTGTGAGACCCAACTCGCTTTATTTGTTCATGAGACCCAGAAAATATTAGATACAAACTCCCGATGCCATTTTCCTTGACTTCCGGAAGGCGTTCGATACAGTTCCGCACTGTCGCCTGATAAACAGAGTAAGAGCCTACGGAATATCAGACCAGCTGTGTGGCTGGATTGAAGAGTTTGTAGCAAACAGAACACAGCTTCTTGTTCTCAATGGAGAGACGTCTGCAGACGTTAAAGTAACCTCTGGCGTGCCACAAGGGAGTGTTATGGGACCATTTGCTTTTCACAATATATATAAATGACCTAGTAAAAAATGGCTCTGAGCACTATGGGACTTAACATCTATGGTCATCAGTGCCCTAGAACTTAGAACTACTTAAACCTAACTAACCTAAGGACAGCACACAACACCCAGTCATCACGAGGCAGAGAAAATCCCTGACCCCGCTGGGAATCGAACCCGGGAACCCGGGCGTGGGAAGCGAGAACACTACCGCATAAATGACCAAGTAGATAGTGTCGGAAGTTCCATGCGTCTTTTCGCTAATGATGCTGTAGTATACAGAGAAGTTGCAGCATTAGAAAACTGCAGTGAAATGCAGGAAGATCTGCAGCGGATAGGCACTTGGTGCAGGGAGTGGCAACTGACCCTTAACATAGACAAATGTAATGTATTGCGAACACATAGAAGAAGGATCCTTTATTGTATGATTATATGATAGCGGAACAAACATTGGTAGCAGTTACTTCTGTAAAATATCTGGGAGTATGCGTACGGAACGATTTGAAGTGGAATGATCATATAAAATTAATTGTTGGTAAGGCGCGTGCCAGGTTGAGATTCCTTAGGAAATGTAGTCCATCATCAAGGGAGGTGGCTTACAAAACACTCGTTCGACCTGTACTTGAGTATTGCTCATCAGTGTGCGATTCGTACCAGGTCGGGTTGACAGAGGAGATAGTGAAGATCCAAAGAAGAGCGGCGCGTTTCGTCACAGGGTTATTTGGTAAGCGAGATAGCGTTACGGAGATGTTTAGCAAACTCAAGTGGCAGACTTTTCAAGAGAGGCGCTCTGCATCGCGGTGTAGCTTGCTGTCCTGGTTTCGAGAGGGTGCGTTTCTGGATGAGGTGTCGAATAAATTGCTTCCCCCTACTTACACCTCCCGAGGAGATCACGAATGTAAAATTAGAGAGATTAGAGCGCGCACGGAGGCTTTCAGACAGTCGTTCCTCCCGCTAACCATACGCGACTGGAAGAGGAAAGGGAGGTAATGACAGTGGCACGTTAAGTGCCCTCCGCCACACACCATTGGGTTGCTTGTGGAGTATAAATGTAGATGTAGATGTAGTGTTTGATAATTAGAAGTTGTGTGGCCTCATGACCACGAAACAAACAAAACTTATCCGAATCTGCGGAAAAAATTAATATTTGGGTCAACATTTGTAAAACTAATTCCTCTCTCTCAGACCGCACCCTGTGTGGGGAGAGGTAGAGTTTTAGTATCAGCGAATCAAAATTTACGAAGTAAGTATTTTTTATCTATCCGTAACCATTTTCCACGCAGAAATGAGAACATTGCTTTTCTTGAATTACAGTGAACCCTACCAATAATCAAAACAGATGTTTAAGAAAAAATTTACGTAGTTTTTTTATGTAGAATCTGATTCTGCAGTAAAAAATGGGGTTCCCATTTGAAATTTTAAAGTTGCCTCCCGTCTCACCCTCGGGGGACTGGGGTGGCGGGCTAATTTTAGCACCAGCAGATGTCCCGACCAGCAGATGTCTTCCTCGAAAATAATCAGCTTTGGATTCTACACATTTTTTCGTGTGAACCTTATTTTTAGAGTTATTCTGGTTTATCAACTTAAAATATACACCCTGAATAGTTAAATTTTATTGTGAAAGAATTATTTTCAAAAACCTTTCGCTTAATCAGTTTTCCAAAATTTGACCCCTTTTTAAAATAACCAAAGTAAGAGTAAATAAAATTAGAAAAAGGTATTAAATAGTAGAAAAAGAAATATAGTTTCTGTGTAGGTATAATATACAGATTTGGTGGGAAGTAGCTAGGTATCATTAAATACAGACCATTAAATGGCATAGTAATTTTTCATGCCGCATAGCACTGACGGTGGCCTCGAGAGGCGGTTCACTCAACAACAACAAGCAGGGCTGATCCCCTTACAGTTAGAGAATCGGCACAGATTGCTTCACACTAGGAGGTGTGGAATCCGATCGTTCTTGAGCAGAGATGGTGGCGTACGGTCAAGGAAAGGAATGCCACTATTCGTCTGGAGACAATAAAGAACTGCCACGCGAAGCTAATGACCATAGGTTCGGTAAAGGATGCAGTAAAAACCAGTTGCACATCCACGTCCCGGAGTCCTGAGGATGTGGCGACTGTGCAGAACATGTTCAATCGTAGCCTGGCACGCCAGGTAGCTCGTGAGAGCGGGCACACAAAGCATGCTGTGCGTCAGATGTTGCATAAAGAATTAAACTTTCGAGCATGGAAACTCCATTAGGTGCAGCACCTGACACCAGAAGATTTTGATCGGAGAATTATGTATGGGGAGTTGATGTTGGGTTGGCACGAAGATTGGCCTCAATTGTATTCCATGTGAGAAGTTTCGTCAATCGCCACAACTGCCATTACTAGGCGGCAGAGGATCTTGGAACTAGGATGAAGAACATGCATTCTCGTCCAAAAGTGACCCTGTGAAATGGAATAACGACTACTAATGTCACCGGTCCATAACTCTTGCATGGCACAATGAACGGGGAATGTTACCTGCAAATGCTTCAGGATTACGTCTGGCCCACGGTATCTGGATGGGAAAATACCGGCGACATTATGTTCATGTAAGATGGCTCATCCCCTTAGTTTGCAAATGTCGTGTGGAACTGACTGGAGGAGAAGTTTCCAGGACTTTGGCTGGGGAGAAGTGAACGTCATGAATGGCCTGCAAGAAGTCCAGACCTGACACCATGTGACTTTTTTCATGGTGTTGGACAAAAGAGGACGATTTGGAAACAAATTTGGGAAATTCTTACCAACGTCCCATACAACTTCCTCTAGAAAGCTGTGGATTCCATTCCAGGTCGTTTGAGGAGATTGGTCGACGCCACAGGTGCCTACATCGGAATTTAATGGACTTTGAACGTATGCAGTCATATTCCCATATGACAGTGAAAATGGTGTATTAAATTCAAATAAATAATTCTTCAAAGATAAAAGTTGTACATCAGTGTCAACAGCTAGTTACTTCCCGCCCAACCTCTACAGTGGAGACTCGATTAACTGGCATAACTGTTGTCGTAAGTCATTCGGATAATCTAAAAATCCAACTAGTTGAATGTGTGAATAGAAGCGATTTTTGTATTGGTAACACTACAAAGATAAGCTACATCGCCCATGTGTGGTTATCTTTTAGGTATGCTGTCTTATGCTTTTCTTTCTTGGGTTTATACATAATGTTAGATGTTTATTCAAAACAACAAAAAGAAATTAGATTTATTTAAATCAACAAAAATGAGTGTTTATTCAGAGATTGTGTCACATTTTCGTATGTACATACATATTTTCTTAAAATTACTAAATCACTCCAACCCTAACCATGAAACATGTAACAAGATTGACATAGGACCATCAGTGTAGTTTAATGTTGTATAAAATATTTGATAATTGTCGTTTGAAGTAAACAATTCTTTCTCTTCATCGCTGCTACATCATGAATTCGTTTTAACTGTAGTAAACTCTCAGTATTATACACTATTTCTTTCTCGGACAATTTGAAAGCTGTTCCCACGGTTTGAAATGCTTCCTCATTAGATGATCTTGCAACAATTTTTGCTTCATCATCTGAAATGATCTGAAATCTCGATCATTACTGTCACAAGTGGCCCACTTTTTCACATTATCGTCATCATATTCCTGATATATTTGTATGTTTGCCATTATCTCGTTTCTATACTCTAAAACACAATCATCTATATCGGTTATTGAATTTTCGTGCTCTCCTTTTAGTATACTGTTCAAACTTTGTTCAAAGACTCAATCAAATGACACACATCTACAACCGGGTAACAACACTCCTTTAAATTTATTTGCTTGAAAACTGACAGAATGACTTCTATGTTATCTTCATCAGCACATAACAATCTACGTTAAAACTGTTTGCCGTTAGGTCATTTTAACGTTTCAGTAACATTTTGATCCATTGGTTGTAGCAAGGTTGTTACATTAGTAGGCAAAAATTTTACTGTAAACATTACATTTTCGCTCAGTAAAAGTAGGACTTTTCCTTTTTTGACAATTTTGTGTGGAAAATTTTACACTTTGGGGATAAAAGTGTTGTCAGACCAGTCAATGAATATTTCGTTGTTCATCAATGTCATTTTTTGCTTTTTTTATATTAAAGGGAACCCTGATACTTGTTGGCAACTCTTTGCCACAATGGATACACCAGTTCCCGTCAGATCACCGAAGTTAAACGCTGTCAGACGTGGCCGGCACCCGGATGGGCACCCATCCGGGCCGCCATGCGCTGCTGCCATTTTTCGGGCTGACCACACGTCTCTCTTATCCGCATCCTCAGCTGAGGATGACACGGTGGTCGGAGTGTCCCGATGGGCCACTTGTGGCCTGAAGACGTAGTGCAGATACTTTTTAAGCCTCTGAAATTTTTGGATTTTCCGATGAGCAGCAAAGGCGTTTTATGGGCATCAGTAGTGACTGTGCAAACTAACACTGTTACTCGCTCTTTACTAGTTTCATATCCTGGTGATAAAGGTAATGATTTTGACGGAAATGATCTCCAATTTAATACGTTTTAGCGGTGTTGTAAACAAACTCAGAGTCACAGCTATTTTCGATCAATTCTTTTCTTAAACTATTTTTAAAAGAATTAACTGTATTGCATTTTTGCACTCTGTTTTTCCAATTCGTAAATTCCATAATGAGATTTAAATCAGCACAATCATCTCTTACTTGCCAAAAACTATTAATCGCCACTTATTTATTATTTGCCTTTTCGCACAGCAAAGGCCAGTTGATCGTATTGGTAAAAACCAACAATACAAACCTTCTTTAAAAAGCTCATTTTTCGGTTTCTTCTTCACTTTTCGCTTTTCGATGTTTACTCCCATGTTCACTGTCAAGTTTGCGACTGTACTTAAAAATTGAATCGATATTCTTCTTAATACAGCTTGTCGTAAATGTTCATAGCATATTATCGGCTAACATACAAGTTTCTCCTTTTTTCATGAATCAGTAAGTTTGTTTTATCTTTATGCAATAACACATCACTCTCTTGTATTTTGACATTTTTGAGCACAGACGTGACATGTCGCAGCGGGGTAGCGGTGAGCAACTGTATAACAAACTATAATGCAACGCACTAGTCAGAGATCGTACGGGGCGCCAGCAGGTAGCGCCAGCACGACATGTCCGTGCACACACGGTCTAGACTACAAAGATATTTGCTCGTGGTTGAGAATCGGGATAATCGCGAATCCGTATAAGTGAGATCCAGATAATGGAGTCTCCAGTGTATTTTGCTTATCCATTAATTTAATGCAAGAAAGCAGGGATTCTTCCACTTGTACATTATAGAAGTTGAAACATCTAGGAAGCACAGCATACACTCTAATACTGGCGGCACTGGAGAAGGAGCAGCACCATCTAATATTGAGCACTAGACATGTCACTAGATTTGAAGTGACAGTGCTGGTTTATTTGAAAGATTGCAAGATAGAACAACCAAGATTCTCGACCATCAGTGCAGGGGAACTTGACTTGCTCAACAGCTGTAAAATGTGCATGATGTATTGCAGAACAGTAAACAGGGTGAACACAGTCGATTTAGAAAACAGAGATTCGTAAATTTTGTTGAGGTCTCGCAGAAAGAAGACTATGTATATAAAAATGGTAGTTTCTATTCACAAAGTATCATGTAATGGATCTATAAAAGCTATTAATATTAGATTTAGATTGTTGTGGTTCCCTGTTTAATTGGCAAGAGTGTCTAGTTCTCACATATAAGGTAATTGGTGATCTAAATCCTTTTTCACAAGTGAATGCAGAAATAATGCACTCGCACAAGAGCGAGTGCTTCACCGATTTTGAAGTGCATTGTAGATATGAAGGTATTTATTATAATGATCTGTTTCTTTATCAGTGTAAGAAAATGATTGATCGTTACATAAAGGATATGGTATTCATATTGCTTACAGTTTGCCTGCAAAATGCAGTTCCGTGCCATTTGGATTTTATTAAGGCTGATACAAGAGCTTTTCAGATTCTGAAGTCTTCGATAGGTATGAAAGTATTTAACGAAAATGGTTCAAATGGCTCTGAGCACTATGGGACTTAACTTCTGAGGTCATCAGTCCCCTACAACTTAGAACTACTTAAACCTAACTAACCTAAGGACATCACACACATCCATGCCCGAGGCGGGATTCGAACCTGCGACCGTAGCGGTCGCGCGGTTCCAGACTGTAGCGCCTAGAACCGCTCGTCCACCCCGGCCGGCAAAGTATTTAACACATTGAACTCTTTGTGTATCAGTATGACAGAATAGTTTATTATTCCATTAATATACGTTATTCGTATTGTATACAGTTCACTCATAAAATGCAGTTCCAAGGTATTTAGATTTTGTGAGGGCAGATACAGCAGCCAAAACTTGTTTGTGTAATGGAGATGTCTCAAATATATCCATAGGTCGTAACAATCTACTATTTGCAGTAGATAATTTCTAAAATGTGTTGTAGACGAATTAGAATATATGTTAAATTCGTATGCTTCACTTTATATGTCAGCATAAACTGTCAAAGTCCACTATAAAACTTTTTGTAATAAATTTTATGTCTACATATAGTATATTCGTCTTTTCCTTCATTTACTCAGTAATATATTATTATAATGATGCACACGTATGAGCTCAAAATGAAAGAGACAGTGAGAATTGAAATTTTTAAAGTGAAAAGACACTGTAAATTAGGCATTATGAGTTCGTGTTTGTGTGTGTGTGTGTCTACGAAATTCAGAGAGAAATATCTTTAAACATCTTTGAACATGCGCTGTTTTACGCAAATATCTTTGACTATGATGCTAATTCAAGTGAAGGTTACGCCCATATTTCGGAAATAAAGCACGTCTTTGAACTTGGCGTCAATTCATGATAAACGTGTAATTTCGTGTCTACATACTGATTAGCTGCCTCATTTGAATATTATGTTGTGACTATCTTGAGTGTGGGTGGGGAAGGGGGAAAGAGAGGGGGGAAAGGGGATGTGGTACAAAGCACAAACAGGATAGTTGTAAAGAGGATGAAGGGGAAGTGGAGTGCAATCTATCACATGACGACATCATTGATAAGGCTGATGATATCACTGATAAGAGTGATGACATCACTGATAAGGAAAGTTGAGGTTCTGATGTAATGGGTAGGACACTGATCAGGATGCAAGATGTCACAAATATAAACCAAATGTGCCAGAACCTTTATCTATACTACTACTGTTTATGTCCTCGGAGTCTTTTGCAACAGCATATCAGAACAAAATCTTCTTGGTTTTCAAGCCACATCAATTTGAATAAAATTCTCGAGCTCCTGAATAAAATTAAGGAGTAAAACTACTGACTACCAGGGCTGCTTTTTCCCTTTATTGTTATTTCATACCACTGCCGCATGTGACAAGGAGTGGGCTGGCAGCAGCATAATCAGCCACACTCCAGCCAACAGACTACATAAAAAACCGGAAAATGGTACATACATAAAATATGGGGATAAAAGATGAAGTTTACACATGAAAATGGGAAACAATGGGAGTTAAAATATACAAAAAGGGAGTAGTTTGATGAGGCATGTTTACATAAAATCCATTTATAATTAAAATGACACTCAACAAAGATGGAGCATGTTAATACTGGCGGCACGAAGAGCACAATTGAATCGGTGTTGACAGCAATAAGAGCCACATGGAACAATCACGCAGAGCACACACTTATGTTACATACTTGGCGAGCACCTAAACACTACAAAGTACGTGGATTAAAATTGGAAGGACCTGCCAAAGAAGGGGAGGTCAGAGAGAAGGGAGAGAGGAAAGATAGAAGAGGGGTCAGCGGAGGAGGGGGCAGGAAGGGGCGGAAGGGGGGGGGAGCCAATAGCATGCCAAGGGGCAGGAGACATGGTGGGTGGGGAGAGATCAGCATAGAAGCGAGTGCAAGGACTGGGAAAGGAAAAATGAGAAGGATGGGGAGGTAGAATGGAGGAAACAGCAGAGTGGAAGGGAAAGGAGAGAAACTGCAAGAGAGGAAGGGAGAGGAAGAGGAGGGTCAGAGTTGGAAGGAAGGATAAATATTAGGGTGAAGCACATCATCCAGGATAGGGAGACGTTGGAAGTTCCTTCGCGAAAGGAGGTGGAGGGTGTGCAGATGGAGAGAGTGTGGGGAGTGGAGAGGAAAGGAGACAGCAGGGGGTGATGGGGATTGAGGCGGTGGTTGGTGTAGGGAATACAGATCTGCTCAAGGAAAAGTAGGAGATGTGGGAAGGGGATGAGGTCAGAGAGGATCCTTGTGGGGGCTGGGAGACATGCTTTATGTAGACTTTTTTAACTGTCCCACGATGAACATCGCCATGTAAGTGTATATTTTAACTCCCACTGTCTCCCCTTATTAGTTTCTTATGTCTCCCTTTCTATCGCATATTTTAAGTATCGTTTACATCTTTTTATTAAATGCAGCACTCGGTTGAAGAGCGGCGGATTATGCCGCTGCCAGCGCTCCCCTGCTCATATAGGGGAGGGGAATGATTTGACGATAAAGGAAAAAATCCAGCCGCGGCAGTCGGTAGTTTTAGTCATGATGCCGATGGAGGAGCAAGCCATCGAGCGCTTGAGAACTGTATTCGAACTTACACAGCTTCAAAACCGAGAAGATTCTACTACTCTCTGGTCATAGAACAGAGGCCACAGCTAAGTAGAATGTGCGTCTTTTCTCTCCAGTCTCAATGACATTTTGCTGGTGCGCTGTTCTACACATTAGCTAAAATTTGAGTCACATGGCTTGTACTTTCTAGATGTTGGAATTTTCACAAACCTTGGTGTATATACGAAATACTTCATCACAGTCGTTGAGAAGGTTTAATTTTTTCTCTAATATTGTTGACGTTTCTCGACATTTTAGCTTATTATCTTCCTCTTCTTGCAAAAAAATTGCTATTTGTTTGCTTCATCTCTGGGCAATAATTTTTAAATTGACACAATTTAACAAAAAACATCACTATATTTTCATGATTTTCTCTTAATACTTTTTTAAAAAGTTACCATAACAACGATTTCTCTCTTATTTTTTAGCGCTTCCTTTTAATTGTAACATTTATTAGATGTATTTCAAATCTGCATTTTATTTTTAGTGACACATATTTCATCAGTCGTACATATATCTCCTTATTTCATGGAACGTTTTGGTTTCTTATTGTGTCCAGTATTTGCTCCGGTTCCTACGACTCTATTAAATCTACTAAATTTTCGTGTGATAAAACATTATACTTTGTTTAAACACAGAGCTGTAACGCTGGACAGTATCGCTGACAGCAGCAGTCTGTTTTCAGGAGGTGCTGGAGACACGGCAATCGGAGTTCATGTGGCTGCTGCTCCTCAGGGAGAACGAGACGGAGGCCGTGCTGCGGGACGTCCACATTCAGTTCGACAGCCTCTTCTTCGTCGCGGTGCCGACGCCAGGAAGCGTCATACGTATCCTGGAGGCTTACAGAGTAGCCAAAGGGTACCCTCTGGTGACGCAGGGTTTTTGTACTTGGAATCCAACGTCTCAGCTCTCCTGTCGAACAGAAGGCATCAGAATGCGACGCAATGATCTCATGGGTTACAGGATGAAAACAGGAACGGTGGTGGTAAGTGTATTTCCAGTCTAATAATATCAAGAAAAAGTATTCACCTTTCGCTCTGTATCAGTGTAGTTTTGTTAGAATATTCCACCACATTCCCTATAACCGTACACGATGCATTACGAAATGAAATTTGCGTGGTGCAGTCGTGTGTTCATTAATATGCAACCGGAGCACGATATATTTTATATCATTCACTCACATTTAGATGAAACAAATCATACATGAAAGTATCAGCTACTTTGGCAGCTACGAAAGTGCGAGGGTGAGTCAAATGAAAACCTTAAATATTTTTTAAACATTATTTATTGTTCAGAAGTGCTACAAAGCTGTATCACTTTTCAACATAATCTCCCCTACGCTCAATGTAAGTCCTCCAGCGCTTACAAAGTGCATAAATTCCTTTAGAAAAAAAAATTCTTTTGGTAGTCCGCGCAGCCACTCATGCACCACGTGGCATACCTCTACATCAGTTCGGAACTTCTTTCCTCCCATTGCGTCTTTGAGTGGTCCAAACATATGGAAATCACTTGTGGCAAGGTCTGGTGAGTATGTTGGATGAGGAAGACACTCAAAAAGCAGGTCTGTGGTTGTTACAACTGTTGTACGGGCAGTGTGGGGCCTTGCATTGTCATGTTGCAAAAGGACACCTGCTCACAGCAATCCACGTCGCTTTGATTTGATTGCAGGCTGCAGATGACTTTTTAGGAGATCTGTGGATGATGCACTGGTGACAGTGGTCCCTCTAGGCATGTAATGCTCCAAAATGACGCGTTTTTCATCCCAAAAGAGAGTCAGCATAACCTTCTGTGCTGATGGTTCTGTTCGAAACTTCTTTGGTTTTGGTGAAGGGGAATGGCGCTATTCCTTGCTCGCTCTCTTCGTTTCCGGTTGGTGGAAGTGAACCCAGGTTTCGTCCCCAGTAACGATTCTTGTAAGGAAGCAATCACCTTCTCGTTTAAAGCGCCAAAGAAGTTCTTCACAAGCATCAACACGTCGTTCTCTCATTTCAGCAGTAAGCTGCCCCGCGAACACCCGTCTTGCAGACACTTCGTGAAACTGAAGCACATCATGCACAATGTGGTGTGCTGACCCATGACTAATCTGTAAACAAGCTGCAATGTCATTCAGTGTCACTCGGCGGTTTTCCTTCACTACGGCTTCAACTGCTGCAATGGTCTGTGGAGTCATAACTCGTTGTGCCTGATTTTGACCAGGAGCATTTTGCACTGAAGTCACACCTTTTGCGAACTTCCTACTCCATTCGTAGACTTGCTGCTGTGACAAACATGCAGCACCGTACTGAACCTTCATTCTTTGATGAATTTCAATCGATTTCACACCTTCACTACGCAAAAACCGAATAACAGAACGCTGTTCTTCGCTGGCGCAAGTCGCAAGTGGGCTGGCCATCTTTATGCTGATACTGCGACGGTATGTGTGGATCTGCACTATGCTGCCACCTACAGGTCATTCTGCACGCTGTTTGTAGCACGCTTACCAACTTACAGGATAACGGCGCGAAATTTCGATTTGTTATTACAAATTTAAGGTTTTCATTTGACTCACCCTTGTATCTGTAAACGCCCAACAAGTTCGGAAATACCCTCTCATATATTCTAAAAATCCTTAATTGAAACAATCGGACGCCTTCGAAAGCTGTTAATAAAAAATGTGCGGCCAGTACTAACTGTTAATCTTTTGTTATTGGATGAGTCAGTTCAGAATATTTCGTGACCTACTTCTTCACAGAAATTCATAAAGACTGCCGCCATACTTTAGTTAACACGTTTCTATATCTATATCTACATACATACACCACAAGCTAGTAAACGGTGCGCGGCGGGCGACATCCTTCGTCACTGCTAGTAATTTCCCCGTCTGTCCTCCTAGAGAGAGGGAAAAACTAATTTGCCGTAACTTATCTTCGAAGTCCTTACGCGAAGCGTATACCGGTGGCAATATAATCGTCCTGCAGTCAGCTTCAAATGTCGGTTCCCTAAATTTTATCAGTAGTGTTCCTCGAAAAGAACGTCGCCTTCTCTCCACGGATTTCCATTTAAGTTCCCTAAGCATCTCTATAATACTTACTTGTTCTTCGAGACTGCCGGTAACAAATATAGTAGCGCGCCTGTGTATTGCTTCGATGTCTTCCTTTAACCTGACAAGATGTGGATCCCAAGCACTCGAGCAGTACTCAAGAACAGCTCTCCATAGCATCCTATGTACTGTCTCCTTTACAGATGAACCACACTAAGTTCTCTCAATAAACTGAAGTCGACCATTCGCCTTCCCTACCACAATCCTCATACACTCGTTCCATTTCATATCCCTAATAGCGCGCCGTGGTCCTGCCTGCTGCGGCAGCGTAACTGTACATCACCGTTTGACTACACAGCCTCAAGCCCGCACCTTTGTACGCGCGTCATACATAGTATCCTGTAAATATGCTTACCCACATTACGTATCTAACCTATCAATTACCCAAATACTTAATTCCATTTCAATTATAATCATATTCAATAATTCAATTTACAATTTCAATATTCAATTATCAAGTGAGAAATTGCAAATTTTCCCACTATCAGTGCGGTGCTCATTCTTGACCTAGTACCCCCACAGCCCCCCACCCCTAGAATGCTGCACCCCTATTGGCCACGTGATTCGACTTCATATAGGTATGAAAAGGTGTTCACTATACTTTCAACTGCCTAATTTCAACTGCTTTTCAAGGTTCAGACCGCCACCTCTTCCTAGGAACCGTCGCCAAGTTTGAATTCTGGCTGTAAAGAAAGGTCACTTGGGCTTTCTCAACAAACCTAAGAAAATTGTTGCAAACGAAGCTCATCATACAGACCTGCAAACTACTCCTACATAACTCATCTATAACGCTCTACACACACGCTTGTTAATTATAAACTGTCAAAGATAACACGTTGCACAACCTACAGACTTGCGAACCATTCGTAAATAATGCAAAGCATTTACGTCCAGGTAGCCAAACAACTCGTGAGTTGTCAAAATAATAATCCATCTAAAAGACTCTGCTTGCTAATTGTCAACTGTCCAAATCATACACCAGCCTTTATTTAAAGAATTAGAGGCAGCGCCACCACCAAGTGTATTCGCCACTGAGTCGATAGCCCAACTGACTTAGTTCATACCCATGCCACTAGAGGACACTGTAGTGACGTCAGATGATGACGCAAGTACCGTAATCTAAGATGGCGCCACCTAGTGGGTTCACCACGAGCTCCAGACCCCCACTGTCTTAGTACATTTCGTCGCCGCCAGAGGACGCCTTAGTGACACCAGCTGATGATGCAAGTACAGTTTTATCCATGATGGCAGCAAACCGTGTGTTCTCCATGAGGTCTAATACTCAGTACCACCAACAGCTGTTGTCCTTTTTGTGACGTAAACCAAGATGGTGAGGGAAAATGGTGGGAAAACGACTCAGTCTGCACTGGGCTGCTGGGGAGAGTAAAGATGGAGTGCACTCCATTTATTTTCAAACACCTTATTTAACCATACAGTATATCTGTCACACTGATACAAAAGAACCACCCTGATGTACCTGGGGCCATGTTGCACAGCCCACAGACGCGCAATCAACTCCTAACGTAAGAGACACGCACAGCCATCGTGGATTTTTGGTCAGCATTATTTGGTTTTATATGCATCTACTTATTGAGGAGGTAAAATTATACTTAGTATTAGTGCTGGGTGTGTGATATGTTCGCATTTGAGCATCAGGTTTATAAAATATATCTGTTTATGTAAAGGAAATGTCTTTGTGCTGTTGCAGGGAGGGTATGGATTTGACTTGGAGTACTGTGATAGCGAAGGGAAGAGTATGTCTAGTGGTAAGGAAGGTACAGACAGGTGTTTCCAGAGCCACAGCGTTCAACAGAGTGTATTTACAATACTTCGCTCATTGCCGAATAGTGTTCAGTTGAGACCACGATTGTAAGATTTAATTGTAAGTATAATGATAGGAGATGTATGTGAGGGGTTTTCAAGAATGTGTTCGTGTATATAAAGTCTGTGGTGGTATTGATTCGCGTTCCAATGTTAATGGTAGCAGTCTTCCAAATGCAGAGGCCTGTTGGAGTGTAGGAATGTATCATAGTTAACTTTACCATCTTCTAGACGACCGAATAGCGAACTAATACATAGTATGTGCTGGGCGGCTCTCGTGATCAGGTGTAATTTTGAGAAGATGGTGCGTTTGCGGTGGGGCGTTATTCCCTCCCATGTAAATTGTTCAGTCGACTACTTCTGTACATTTGATGACTTTATTTAGTTGAGGGAATATCGAGTGTGATGTGTTGGACACACGTTTGCCTGTTCTCTAGACGTGGGAAAGACTGTAGTTGGTTTGTTAGTAAAATTGATCATCTGTTAGATCACCGACTTCGGTATTCGAGAGTGCAAATATAAGTTTACTCTATTTGTTTCTAGTTAGTCAATGGTTTACAGCATGCTGCACCTCGCTAAAATTTGGTGTTTGTGGAGAAATAATTTAAAGTCTGTTAGTGATCGGTAGGCTACTGCTGTGTGCTTGATATCGAGAAGTACGTCGAAAATTGTATAATATCATGGCGAAAATATGGTTGTTCTTTTAATCGAGGAGTATGGGGATGGCTGTAGAAATGTGAGCAAGAAAGCGGAAACAGTAGCGCGTTTGTGCCGGGGTGAAACGAGCCTGTCTTTGCACATCAGTTCTAAGAGAGTGACTTAGGTTCGCTGATGTAAAAAGGATGATTTGATATGGCAGGGGATAGGAATTGCATGTTTACTAGATCGCGACGGTACTCTGTGATATATTCCCTGGTTGGAGATCGGTTTGATTCTCCAATATTCTTGCAAGTATCGTATGTATTTGATGAATTGTAGACAACCTAGCGATGTTTAGTAGTTGGTGCAAAATGGTGATCAGTGTAAAATAGTTTATTACCACTGAGTGTAGCGTCTGTAGAAAGAAAGAACAGATTGGCGGTATATAGACTGAGGGAACTGTTGGTGCAATTTAGCAGTCTTTGCAAAATAACGACAGAATGCCCCAGAAAGAAAATACCAGATTGATTGTGGTGGGGTAGAGGAGCGGTGAGAACATCTGCGTATGTTGAGAGCAGGAAGGCTATCACATTATGTCCAGGAGGAAGACTGGATTCGGCGATATTTTGGTAAACAGGTTCTGTTGGGGCAGGAATTTTGGTGGATACAAGCTGAGACAACAAGAAAGCAAGTGGTAACTATTTCTGGGGCACTATAAAATTACGGAGAGCTGGACTTGGCTGATATTTTTTTTTCCACAAAGCTATGTGACGTAATAATAACACTGAGAATGTTTTAGATGGCGATGTGTCAGTCAAGCTAGGGCGGGTACGTGCGATTGAACGCGTGTGTCAACACGCTCTGTGCTATTCTGCCTTCAATGTTAAAGACAAGTGGCGCCTGGAGATGCCTCGAATATGAGACTTGCGTGAACTCACTTTGGGATGCTGTGACAGTATAACAGTGATTGTATAGAGGCATGCAACTCTCACCGGTGTTCGACGACGCTGGCTCGGGGACTGTGACGAAGAGCATGGGACCCAAGCTGCGGATGCCTCACTTTGCGAGTGTTGTGGCGAGCGGCCCTAAATGGAAGTCTGTGAGTGCTTTGACAGCTGACTGCCGCATCGACCGTACGTGTGATCGCGTCATCATCGGTGTCTAGTGAATATGAATTTCGCAGGTGTTACGTATGAATGGGGGTGCCGCCACCTCATGCTTGCGGAAGCCAAGTAGAGACTGTGCGTGGTTTGACATCTGACTGATGTGTCACTTATCGCTACCTCCTGTGTGCTCTAGTGGACGGGGGGTGGTGGACTGTTCTTGCGTGCGTTGACTGCATTATTTCGCGAACGGCTCTGTAGGCCCTGCTATGTGCTATTGGACAGTTTACGAGTACTGAGCATGTCTACTCAACAGTGTGAAGAATTATTTAGAAGCAGTTTGCTATTGTGTACTGAAATTAGGAATTGATTGCGTGTCTGTGGGCTGTGCAGCATGGCCCCAGGTACATCAGGGTGGTTAAGTAAGTTGTTTGAAAATAAATAGAGTGCACTCCATCCTTACTCTCCACAGCAGGCCAGAGCAGGCTGAGTCGTTTTCCCACCATTTTCCCTCACCATCTTGGTTTACGTCACGAAAAGGACGACAGCTTTCTCTGTTGGTGGTACTAAGTATTAGACCTCATGGAGAACACACGGTTTGCTGCCATCATGGATAACTGTACTTGTGACGGCTGGTTTCACAGAGGCGTCCTCTGGCGGCGAGGAAATGTACTAAGACAGTTGGGGTCTGGAGCTCGTGGTCAACCCACTAGGTGGCGCCATCTTAGATTACGGTACTTGCGTCATCATCTGACGTCACTACATTGTCCTCTAGTGGCATGGGTATGAACTAAGTCAGTTGGGCTATCGACTCAGTGGCGAATACACTTGGTGGTGACGCTGCCTCTAATTCTTTAAATAAAGGCTGGTGTATGATTTGGACAGTTGACGATTAGCAAGCAGAGTCTTTTAGATGGATTATTATTTTGACAATTCACGAGTTGTTTGGCTACCTGGACGTAAATGCTTTGCATTATTTACGAGTGGTTCGCAAGTCTGTAGGTTGTGCAACGTGTTATCTTTGACAGTTTATAATTAACAAGCGTGTGTGTAGAGCGTTATAGGTGAGTTATGTAGGAGTAGTTTGCAGGTCTGTATGATGAGCTTCGTTTGCAACAATTTTCTTAGGTTTGTTGAGAAAGCCCAAGTGACCTTTCTTTACAGCCAGAATTCAAAATTGGCGACGGTTCCTAGGAAGAGGTGGCGGTCTGGACCTTGAAAAGCAGTTGAAATTAGGCAGTTGAAAGTATAGTGAACACCTTTTCATACCTATATGTAGTCGAATCATGTGGCCAATAGGGGTGTAGCATTCTAGGGGTGGGGGGCTGTGGGGGTACTAGGTCAAGAATGAGCACCGCACTGATAGTGGGAAAATTTGCAGTTTCTCACTTGATAATTGAATATTGAAATTGTAAATTGAATTATTGAATATGATTAAAATTGAAATGGAATTAAGTATTTGGGTAATTGATAGGTTAGATGCGTAATGTGGGTAAGCATATTTACAGGATACTATGTATGACGCGCGTATAAAGGTGCGGGCTTGAGGCCGTGTAGTCAAACGGTGATGTACGGTTACGCTGCCTCAGCAGGCACGACCACGGCGCGCTATTAGGGAGGGCCCATGCGCCGGATGTGGCGACTGGCAGGCCCATGTGCTCGCTAACTGTCAGACCATGTGGCGGCTGTGAAGAGCCTCAACGTGCTCACGAAATGTCGGATGACGTGGTGTGTTCCAGATGTCAGAGCAATCTTGAATAACGGAACTCGTGTGATAAGCTGACGTCACAACAGCGTCCTCTGTGTACCAAGCCACATGGTGGATACACTAGGTGCAGCCATCTTGAATAACGGTACTTGCGTCATGATCTGACGCTACAGTGGCGCTCTCTGGTGGTGACGATATGAACTAAGCCAGTTGGAGTTCAGACTCAGTGGCGAACACACATGCTTGAAATTGGTTACTTAATAAAGACAAGTACATTTTTCCCGCCATTTTCCTAGGTGTGAAGCATTATCATGTTGGAATTTGAACTTACTGCCATTTTACTGGGGGAGGGGGGCATGGTTCTTTCCTGTCAAAATTCAAACTTCCCTCCAAAATCCGCCATCTTGGATGACTTCATCGCCACCATCTTGGATGATTTCATCGCCGCCATCTTGGATAACGATACTTTGGAATAGAATCGGTGTTGTTCCAATACTATTTATTCCTTGCCTACTTGCTGATGTTTATATACCCGCATCAGTAACACCCTCAAATGGGTACTTTTTGTGCGCTCCTTGTATTTAGAAACATACTAAACACAAACAGTTCAATGGAAGCCATATACTAGTTAGATCAGACAATACCAGATATTAAGTAACTACTCTAACAGGTCTAAAAATTGGCCTGTCACACTTTCCAAAATTTCATTAGTGTTCTTAAGAAATACGAAATATTCAATTCTTATTGTTTGTATTTCTTCATATTTATCATTAGTGCACATTTTTTTAACTAAGAATTTGTTGTAGATGAGTTTAGATGTCAGAGAAGCAAAAGAAAAATCCAATTAAATTTTTTGGCAAAATATTGCAATCTTTGTTTATATTGCACATAAACCACGAAGTTCCTTGCTGTGTTACAAATTACAATGGTAAATTACCTGGACTAAACAACTCTTATCGTTTCTCTAATCTATTACGATTCACAGGTTAGGAAATAAGCACGAATTCAGCTACCTATGAGCTGCATAGCTATGACAATACCTGTTAAGAGAAAAGCATTACAGTTGTTTCATCTGCTTCAGCGAGTAGTTACTCGTAAAACAGAGAGAACTTGCACACACCGCTAGCTGTAATCTATATAGAGTGTTTCAAAAGTGATGGTCAATATTCAGGGATATAACAGGAATGATCATTCGAAACAAAAAAGTCAAGCAAACATGGGCTCTAAAACGAATATCTTAACACCTATGAGAAATTCTTGATCTTCAATATTGTGAAACCAATCATTTCTACTGCAAGCTCTTTGCTTTCCATGTTTTGGCAAGTGTTAGTATGGACCAAACAAGAAAGAAATGTTCGGTAAACATGTGCTCTAAAATGCATACCTTAAAAGTTACGAGTACTTGTTCATTAGAAAAATTGTATTTCAAATTAGGGAAGATGAACAAGTGCTCATAGCTCTTACAGTATGCATTTTAGAACACATATTTACTGCACATTTTTTTCTTGTTTTGGTCCGTGTACCAGTTCCCAAAATATGGAAAGCAAAGAGCTTGCAGTAGAAGAGATTTATTTCACAATATCGAATATCAGGAACTTTTCATACTACTTAAGGTATGAGTTTTAGACCCCATGTTTACTCGACTTTTTGTTTCTAATGATCTTTCCTGGCATATCCCTGAATATTGACCATCACTTCTGAAACACTCTGTATAAACAAGATTATCATGGGTCAAAGATCTTCGCAAATACGCAACGTGGCACATTGAAGTGTGTGAAGAAAAAGATTAGGTGCTGGAAGGTACAACACTACCTTAGGCTTGGCGAGCCACATAACGAAGTAATAGGTTGCTGGTAGCTTCAATAATGGGTGCAATGCCGTGACATAGCCATGCTAATGCGTACAGAATTCGGGAATTAAGAAGGCCAACATCTGTTTTACAATGCTGCAGCAGAATAATTCAAATTGGTTCAAATGGCTCTGAGCATTATGGTACTTTTCATCTGAGGTCATCAGTCCCCTAGAACTTAGAACTACTTAAACCTAACTAACCTAAGGACATCACACACATCCATGCCTGAGGCAGGATTCGAACCTGCGACCGTAGCGGTCGCGCGGTTCCAGACTGAAGTGCCTAGAACCGCTCGGCCACACAGGCCTGCCAGAATAATTCCCATCCCAGATTACCAGTTCTGTGCTCTGTCAACACCCTACATACAGTAGGTGCACAATACGAAAGGGGATTGTTACAATGCTAACAAGGGAACCTCCCCATCGCACACACCTCAGATTTAGTTATAAGTTGGCACAGGGATAGACCTTGAAAAACTGAACAAAGATCAATCGAGAAAACAGGAAGAAGTTGTGTGGAACTATGAAAAAAATAAGCAAAATATACAAACTGAGTAGTCCATGTGCAACGTAAGCAACATCAAGGCGAGTCTGAGCTTATGAGTGCAGTGGTCCCGTGGTTAGCGTGAGCAGCTGCGGAACGAGAGGTCCTTGGTTCAAGCCTTTTCTCGAGTGAAAAATTTAATTTATTATTTTCAGACAATTATCAAAGTTCAGACACTCACACATAATCAACTTCGCTCTCCAAAATTGCAGGACATGTTCAGATTTGCTTGGACATATGCAGGATTTGACGCTCTACACACGAAAACACTTGAAAACGTAAAAAACATATGTTTTGACAGAGCACTGGGAAAACTGTGCGACTGTGAAACTGTTGCATTCATTTGTTGCAGTTTATGTGACAAACTCTTATGTTTTCATCACTTTTTTGGGAGTGATTATCACATCCACAAGAAAACCTAAATCGGGCAAGGTAGAAGAATCTTTTTACCCATTCGCGAAGTGTGCAAGTGAGGTGGGTCGACAACGTATTCCTGTCATGTGACGCACATGCCGTCACCAGTGTCGTATAGAATATATCAGACGTGTTTTCCTGTGGAGGAACCGGTTGACCTATGACCTTGCGATCAAATGTTTTCGGTTCCTATTGGAGAGGCACCTCCTTTCGTCTACTAATCGCACGGTTTTGCGGTGCGGTCGCAAAACACACACTAAACTTATTACAGTGAACAGAGATGTAAATGAATGAACGGACAGATCGTAACTATGCGAAAATAAAGAAAGTAAAATTTTCATTCGAGGGAAGACTTGAATCAAGGACCTCTCGCTCCAGAGCTGCTCACGCTATCCACGGGACCACGGCGCTCGTCAGCTGGTAGGGTCCTTGATGTTGCATATCTTGCACATAGCCTACTCAGTTTGTATATTTTGCTTATTTTTTTCATAGTTCCACACAACTTCTTCCTGTTTTCTCGATTGATCTGTGTTCAGTTTTTCAAGGCCTATCCCTGTGCCAAGTTATAACTAAATCTGAGGGGGGTGCGATGGGGAGGTTCCCTTGTAAGGTCGTCGCCAGATAACAATCTGGAAATGAGAAAATAAAAGAGATGTTAACCAGGTTTTAACTACTAAAAGCATGCCACATTTACAATTTCCTTAGGGAATCACATGCAAAAATCCTATTTTAATCATTCGAGCTGCGTTAGTTAATCACTATGCTTATTACTTAACACATCTAAATCATTGACTGGCTATCAAGAATCGTAAGTCCCATAAAAAAAATGCTAATCCCTTCCTTTAAAATTCGCCGTGTCATGAATTGGTGGTTGAGGGGAAGACAACACCAGACGAGAAAAGTACCGGATACGCCACACCTCGCCAGTTTTGGATATCACTCAGATCTGACGTCGTTTCTGCACACTTCGCCTTTCGACAGCCTAGTAACAAGTGCTTTTCCAGCTCCTCGTCTACAGTCTCACAAGACGTGGTGGTTGTGTTAGTCAATCAGGAGCCGACAACTCTTTACACATTACTCAAGCTTTTGGTTTATTTTTGTAAAATACATATGGAATATAGACCATCTTTCTCTGTTTATGAGGAATCTAACAAACCATTTTATAGTATAGAGAACATACGTATCTCAAGTGCCGGCTTGTATTTTGTATGGAGGAAGTTGCCAGCACACTTTTGGTTACCGTTGCGGCTGGTTCTCTGGGGAACCCGATGATGTATTGGCGTTGGTTTTCCGTTCTGTTGTATCCGATTGTCATACGCTTTCATTTGGCCACCTCGCTGGGACAATTTCTCCTCCCATGACCTGAACAGGCTATTTCTCTTCACTAAATCCTTCGTTACATTGCATGAGTCAAAGTAGTTCAAATGGCTGTGAGCACTATGGCACTTAACTTCTGAGGTCATCAGTCCCCTAGAACTTAGAACTACTTAAACCTAACTAACCTAAGGACATCACACACATCCATGCCCGAGGCAGGATTCGAACCTGCGACCGTAGCAGTCGCGCGGATCCGGACTGAAGTGCCTAGAACCGCTCAGCCACCGCGGCCGGCTCAAAGTAGTTTTACGACATTTGTTCAAGTTATGAGAGCAACTTGTCCAACTATAAACAGCAAGCAAATCTTATTTTTTTCTGATTGTAGCTGTAGCAATGGACCAACTTTCTTTGTAATTCATTATAAAGAAATACTTAGCTGATGATTGAAAACTTACTTTTCTATATCGCGACTGTTAGCTCCTATGTCCTCCAATTGTTTAAGCTACCCCCTAAAGTGCTGCTTTTGGCGAACAGGATCTGGCTACACTATACAGTGTTCATTTTAAATTAAAACGTTGAAATACCTCGACAACTATACATTGGATCAAAAATGGTTATGATTCCAATTTGTTTGTTTCGGAGGGCGCCACCCAACAATACCATACTCGGCGCGTCACCCTACCCCGTGTGTGGGAAACTTCGAAATCTTCAAAGGGAACCTCTGTTTTTTATTGCAGATGGCGCTGTAATCGGAGGAATAGGAATGGGTACACAATCGTAATTTACGACATGCTTCTCAATGGTTCTTGAATATCCAATTGCACGAGGGGCCCCACCTCCATGCCGCGAGGGTAAGACAGGCCAGTATCTCATAACTTCTAATTGGAAATCCCATTCGCAGCGTTGTATTCCTCCGACATATCGGACAGGGGACTGCTTGACGCGCCACCGTGGCCGTGTTGCGAACTACGACGTGTCAAAACAGGCGGTGCACCGCTATCGGAGCTCTAGTACCGCGCAGACGTAGAACAGATAGCGGCTCTAAACATAGTGTTTATTGCCTGCACATCTACCTATCATTTGGACAACTGACATGCAAGTGGATGATGGATTTTGCAACCACAGAAGAAAAAATTGCATTGATTCTGATTTACAGAGGATGTAGGAGAAATGTTGAGACTGCTGTTGCCTTGTATGCCGAGCGTTTCCTAGAGAAAGCTCAATCTCTTTCGTTTTTCTACAAGGTTGAGAATGCCTGTATGTCTGATGGCAGCGTACAGACCGGCAAAAGGAACTGAAGCAAACGTGATACAGGAGAAACTAATGCAATAATTGTTCTAGCGGCAGTGCACTACAACCGGTCTGGGCGCTTCAGTCTGGAACCGCGCGACCGCTACGGTCGCAGGTTCGAATCCTGCCTCGGGCATGGATGTGTGTGATGTCCTTAGGTTAGTTAGGTTTAAGTAGTTCTAAGTTCTAGGGCACTGATGACCTCAGCAGTTAAGTCCCATAGTGCTTAGAGCCATTTGAACCATTTGAACTACAACCGGCAGATATGCCTCCGGCAATTACACACAATTATTGTCACAGTGCTGCATCGTCATAAGTATCATTCATACCATGTGACCTTGCATCAAGAACTTCACGGCGCCGATTTCCATAAATGGGTAGGGTTTTGTGAATGGACACTTCAACAAATGCAAACGACGGCCCCGGTCTTTGCCGAGGTACTATTTTCCAAAGAGTTTACATTCACAAACCATGGTCGCGTTAACCGGCATAACAAGCATTACTGGAGTGCAGACAATCCCCACTGGTTTCGGCAAGTTGATCATCAACGTCCTTGTCGGTTAATGTATGGCGTGGCAGCATGGGAAATAAACTCATTGATCCGTATTTTATCGACGGAACGTTGAATGAACGCAAATATCGAAAGTTTTTGGAACGGAAACTACCGGTACAACATCAGGATGTTGCCCTTGACGTTCGACAATGTATGTGGTTTCAGCATGATGGTTGTCCAGTGCATTACGCAATTGAAGCATGGGAAATATTAGATCGTAGTTACACTGGTCAGTGGATCGGCAGAGGTGGCCCTATTAATTGGCCCGCTAGGTCGCCGGATTTGACGTCGGCGGATTTTTTCTGTGGGGATTAAAAGATAAGGTTTATCGGCATGTGCAAACAGGCCGTGAAATCATGGTCGACTGCATCAGAAATGCCTGTGCTGACATTCCCGCAGATATGATTTTGTCCAGTGTACGTTCATTTGAAAAGTGGATCACTAAGTGTATTGAAGTTGGCGGTGGTACGTTTGAACACTCAGTCTAATTGGAAAAGTACAGTAGCGTTCGCCTCGAGCCGCGGCCAGAGTGACGCGTCAGGCAGTCCCCAGTTCGATAAGTCGGAGGAATACAACGTTGCGAATGGAGTTTCCAATTAGAAGTTATGAAACACTGGCCTGTCCTACCCTCGCGGCATGGTGATGGGGATCCACGTGACATTGGATACTCAAGGACCATAGAGAGGCGTGTCGTAAATTACGATTGTATACCCATTTCTATTCCTCCAACTACTGTGCCATCTGTGGCGAAAAGAGGAAAATGTTTCAGACAAAACGTATATAGATTTTATCGTAAAGTCGTAATCTGCATTAAAAATCGGGGATTCCCATTCAAGATTTCAAAGTTGTCCTACCACCACCCAAGCATGATGTAGGGTGGCTTGTTGAGTGTGATGTCATTGGATTTTCCCTTCGAGTCAAACAAATTGGAATTAAAACTTTTTTGTTCCGATGTGCAGTTTTCGTGATATTTAAATGTCTTCAGTTAAAATGAACACACTGTATATGTGCTACAGTCTCTCTAAGAAAAATTATGCACAACAACTTGCTTATTTTAAAACACTTCAGGAAAATCCTACCTTCACATCTTTGAATCCACAATCTTTTAAAGGAATTAATATGACTTTAGAAGCTCTAGGAGGACAGAAACTACCTTCTTCCTGAAAGATATTGTAGATGAAAAACGCTACTTTCGCTGGTTGTGTGTTCCTACACCAGATCCATAGATCGCCAATATTGGAGAACAGACGCGCTTTAACGCCTCTGAGAGAGCTATTATTATTATTATTATTATTATTAAGGTAAAAAAACCGTCTCCCTCCAAGAAATCTAATACTGGACCTGATTCCTTTATCATGTCTTATCTAAAGTGGACCGGAAATTATCAGTGTCATCTCCTGCTGTGTAAAACCTGCAATCTCGTTCACTCATTACATCTTTTTATTAATATTACTAGCTGCTACCCGCGGTACCGTCGGGTACCAATAAAATAAAATAAACTGCGTGTCTGGCTTTATTAGCAGGGAGATGCCATTTGAGATGTTCGACCTCTTGGTGCAAGGCTTTTTAGTTGACACTACTTCGGCGACTTGTGTGTCCATGATGAGGACAACACACACCTCGGTCTCGAGCGGAGAAAATCCGATCCGGCCGGGAACTGAACCTGGAGCCTCGTGATCAAGAGGCAGCCTAACTAACCACAAGACCACGAACTGTAGATGCGTATCGATAGTTTTGTTGTGATAAGTGATTGTAACAGTACCTAAAAAAATACTTCTTAAATGATGAAGACAAAAAATAAATAATTGGTAGTTCAGTGTAGAGCAAATTTTACAATATATGTACGTGGAAATACGTCAGATGCTCTCGCGTGTCTGTTTGTTTCCCGAGGTTGCACTCGCGTATCACAGTCAAATGCAGCCTCCCTTAAAGATTCCCACGTTCCACATGCAAAGGCACGACGTCTCCCTGTTTGTCTTACAGCATTTAAATGACGCTGTCGTTTTGAGTCTTCAATCGCCTCAGAAGCTACAAGAGATGTGCGACACCCACCGTATAAAACGTAACGGGATTGTGACTGACGTTATTATGGAAGAATGGATTAAACACGTTGAAAATTGCATAAGAAATTATTCATTACGTTGAATTGTAATATGAAATAACAAAAGCATTTTCAGAATTACGATAAAGTTCGAAAGTCGAAGGGTAAATAGCTTCTTCAAAGAGTAATAATTCAAAGAGTAATTATTTCCCCATATTTCACACACTTTCTAATGTAGCCTATGTTCTTCCTGAGCATTCATGCTACCACCATACCAAATTTCATCAAAATCGGTTTAGCAAATTAGTCGGGAAAGCGTCAAAGGCAGTTATTTTCGAATTTATAATATTAGTACGGATAATGTTGTTGTCTGAATACCTACACTCATGCTCATAAATTAAGGATAATTACAAAATGTGGTGCCACACAACGTGGCAAGACACAAAACTCGCGCTAATAGCATAGGCATATAGGGGACACACAGGACACACATATGTAAGTCCACGGTATTGGTGATAAGTTGAGAAAAACGACCCGAAACTCATGTGCTACAAAACGCCACTGTTTCCTGCGCATGTACCCCGACATCAATGTGGGATATGATCACCATACACACGTACACAGCCCACACAACGGGTTGGCATACTCTGGATCAGGTGGTCAAGCAGCTGCTGGGGTATATCCTCCCATTCTTGCACCATTGCCTGTCGGAGCTCCTGAAGTGTCGTATGGGTTTGAAGAAGTGCAGCGATACCTCGACCGAGAGCATCCCAGACGTGCTCGATGGAGTTTAGGTCTGGAGAACAGGCAGGCCACTCCATTCGCCTGATATCTTCTGTTTCAAGATACTCCTCCACGATGGCAGCTAGGTGGGGCCGTGCGTTATCATCCATCAGGAGACAGGTGGGACCCCTTGCACCCTCGAAAAGCGGACATACTGGAGCAAAATGACGTCCCAATACACCTGACCTGTTACAGTTCCTCTGTCAAAGACATGCAGGGGTGCATGTACACCAATCATAATCCCGCCCCACACCATCAAACCACGGCCTCCATACAGGTCCCTTTCAAGGACATTAAGGAGTTGGTATTTGGTTCCTGGTTCACGCCAGATGAAAACCTGGCAAGAATCACTGTTCAGACTATACCAGGACTCGTCCGTGAACATAACCTGGGACCACTGTTCCAGTGACCATGTACTGTGTTCTTAACACCAGGCTTTACGGACTCTCCTATCACAAAGGGTCAGTGTAATGCACCTTGCAGGTCTCCGGGCGAATAAACTATGTCTGTTCAGTCGTCTGTAGACCACATGTCTGGAGACAACTGTTCCAGTGGCTGCGGTAATGTCCCGAGCAAGGCTACCTGCAGTACTCCGTGGCCGTCTACGGACACTGACGGTGAGATATCGGTCTTCTTGTGGTGATGTACATTGTGAACGTCCCGTACTGTAGCGCCTGGACACGTTTCCTTTCCGCTGGAATCGTTGCCATAATCTTGAGATCACACTTTGTGGCACACGGATGGCCCCTGCTACGACCTGCTGTGTTTGGCCAGCCTCTAGTCGCCCTAGTATTCTACCCCTCATAACCTCATAAGTATGTGTCCTTTGAGCCATTTGCAACACACAGTCACCATTAGCACGTCTGAAAACGTCTGCACACTTACTCGCTGCACAGTACTCTGACATGCACCAGCACACCTCTGCGTGCGACGACCGCGGGTCAAATGCACCGCATGGCCATACCCCGAGGTGATTTAAACCCGCAATCCGCCCCCCAGACCGTTGTTTCACCATGTATCAGCATCAGCATTATCCTTAATTTATGAACATGAGTGTATTTCAGAGAGGGAGAGAGAGAGAGAGAGAGAGAGAGAGAGGGAGGGTTCTCGAGCTTTTTACACACACAACAAATTCTGCCTCTGCCTTAGTCGAATGGTTCACATCACTGCCTTCGGTGGTGAATGACGTAGGTTCGATTTCTCATACCTCCTCAGATTTGTTTGAGGTAGGGAGGTTTGGAAAATGTAGATCGAGTGGAAGTCCGAAAGGAGAAGCTTCTTCGAAATATTCAAAATCGCCACTCCCACTAATTGTTTAATTGGTAACTACATTGCGTCTACTCAGTTCAATGAGCACAAAATTTTCGTTAAATAATAGCGCTCCTTAGGAAACTTAGCTTTGTAATTAATGCATCTGCCTGATACCAACCTTCCCATGATATTTTCAGCTCGGAGGCTGAAAGAGAAATAGTTTTTTGTGAGCTGAAGCTCTGCTTTCTAAACATGAAAATTGCTGAGCAGAATTTCTCGTCTGCATATGTGCATTCTTATTTTACAATGTTACTGTAACATGAACCAATCGAAAGCGATAGACAATAATATCTCTTGACTGAAAGTTTACTACAGCTCAATTACAATGCCTCACAAAGCAGTAATTCATCTGGGGCGCATACGACGTAGATCAACATCCCGAGATATCTTCAAGGTGGGCCTGCATTATCCTATCTCTCACAAGTACACCGGCATGTAGTGGACTTGGTTAACGTGACGCAGACTGTGGAAGCTTTATACTTTGTGTTAAAAGAGTGATTTTTTAATGCAAGAGGTAAACAACAACAATAAATAAGAAATTTCATGACATTCATGATGTTACATAACATGTGTCACGTCATTTCTCTCTGGAATTCTTTGTGTGGACACTGGATTTTATTGCGGTTTGTATATAAGAACACATAGGCATCCATAAAACTGGTTCACCGCGATTTTTTTTAAAGTGTAACTTCTTTTCTGCGTCTAGAGAGAGGATGAAAGTTTTTGAAGTCACGAGATAAACTAAGCAAAACCGAGGGAACAAATCTTCGTCCGTCTGTTTCTTGTCTGAGAAAAAAAAATCTCAGCTTGCTTAGGTCTGTCTCCCTATGCTTGGTGGTTAAGGGAAATTGGCGTTTCAGGGAATTTGATTGTGCAATTTCTGACTCAGCGCACAAGATAAGAGGTCTCTTCTGCCTCAGCCGCAAGGTTAGGGTACAAAACGAGGTAACTTGCAGAAGCTTTCAGTTGACGTTCAACTTTGGACAGACAACATCGTGAGATCAGTTGCGAGTTGAGAGCCCAGAGTAGGAAACTCGACAAAAAATGTAAGCATTCTTCTGCTTATCTAGTCTGTCATTCAAACATCTCCTTTATCATACCTACGAGTACATGTTTTTTTCTCATTTAATGTTACAGAATATGTGGTACCTTTGAGCTAGCACACAAGATACGAATTGTGACTCAGCAGAAGCAAGAAGTGTTTGGCAGTATTCGGAGACTATATGAAGCACAGATTCCAACTTGCTGAAGTCATTTCTGCTTCATATTCAGACCTTTTTAGTTCCTTTACCGCCTAGAAAAAGAAAATCTGCAAAAAAAGTAGCAAAGTTTTTTAGCAGTGAAGGAAGCAGTGGTAGTCGAAAATTGGAAAAGAAAATGTAAGCATTCTTCTTATGCACGCTATCATTGAAATATTCTGTTATCATATCTATGAATGCATATTTTTTCTCATTTAATTTTACAGAATTTGCAGTCTTTCTCACAATCAGTGGTCTGATCGAGCAGTTGGGAAATCTGCAAGTAGAAGCAGTAGCAACAGCAAGAACCTGCAGAAGAAGACTATCACCTCGGTACGCTTAGGTATTATAAAAAATAATATAACTAAAATAAATATTTTAAAAATAAAAGTTAAAACATAAATATCAAAATTACAATTCCATCAACTAATCTAATAGTAAATTGTCTAATCACATTAATGTAATTACCGCCAATCTTCGACGTCAATCTTCAATAACCCCTCACAGATAAGTGGCAGCACTAGCAGTGAAGGGCATATAAAGCTTGTCAGAGGGCCGTGGAAAACATTACAGGCGTTGTTGTAATACGAAAACGGAGTGATATGTCTGATGTCCAGATGGACATGATAATTGGCTTTCGGGTAAAATGTTGAAACGTTTGCGAAAGGGTTAAGTTTGTAAAATGTTCCTGTGCTGTCGTAATTAAAGTATACCACGCACGGCAAAATCGCGCTATAGAAAACTGGACTCAAGGCAACTATTGTGCGCCACGGACCATGGATGACAGGGGTGAATAACAGCTGCGGAGATGTGTACGGGTGACCAGACGTGCAACTGTTGAACAACTGACCTACTATACGAACCAAGGGGTTACCAAGAGTGTCTCCTCAGCGACCTTCAACAAATTTTCCTGCATGTGGGCCTCCGCAGCAGGCACTTCTTTCGAACACCCATGCTGACTGCTGTTCACCAGCGTGGAAAGCTGGAACTGCACGCCAATATCGTAACTGGACATCCAAACAGCGACGATAGGTGGCCTTTTCATATAAATCACGTTTTATGCCCCATTGGACAGATGACCGTTGGCATGTACAGTGTGAAACGTCTGAAAACAAACAACCTGCAACAAGTGTCAGAAGGATTCAGGCTGGAGGAGGGAGCGTTATTGCCTGGAGAATATTCATTCTGGATCACAACTGACCAACACAAGTATGCATCTATCCTCGAGGATCTTCTCTACCCCTACATGCGGTTTGTTTCACCTGGTTACGACGGCATCTATCAGCAGGACAATGCAACGTGTCACACAGCTCACAGTTCATGTTCGCATCTTGAAGAGCATCTGTATAATTTTGTCGTACCCCCTGGCAACCAAACCCCCCAGATTTAAACCCGGTTGAAAGTGTGTGGGCAGTTCGCGCGTAGATCCTCAACCGCGTAATCCAGCACAATTGGCCATGGAACTGTAGTCTGCATAGTTGTACATCCCTGTCGGTACTTCCAGAACCTCACTGACTCTCTTCCTGAACGCCCAATCTGCAAAAGGTGGTTATTCAGGCTTCTAAAAGGTGCTCATATTAGTTTGAGTTGACGATTTATTGTTGTTCTTATAATGACTAAATGTATGAATTACACTCAGTCTCATAATTTAAGGATAATTGCAAAATGTGGTGCCACACAATGTGGCAAGACACAAAACTGGCGCTAATAGCATGGGCACATAGGGAACACACACGACACAGATCTGTAAGTCCACGGTATTGGTGATAAGTTGAGGAAACCGTCCCGAAACACAAGTGCTACAAAACGCCACTCTTTCCTGCACATGTACCCCGACATCAATATGGGATATGATCACCATGCACACGTACACAGGCCGCACAACGGGTTGGGATACTCTGGATCAGGTGGTCGAGCAGCTGCTGGGGTATAGCCTCCCATTCTTTCACCAGTACCTGTCGGAGCTCCTTAAGTGTCGTAGGGGTTTGAAGACGTGCAGCAATACGTCGACCTAGAGCATCTCAGACGTGCTCGATGGGGTTTAGGTCTGGAAAACAGGTAGGCCACTCCATTCGCCTGATATCTTCTGTTATCAGGTACTCCTCCACGATGGCAGCTTGGTGGGGCCGTACGTTATCATCCATCAGGAGGAAGGTGGGACCTACTGCACCCCTGAAAAGGTGGACATACTGGTGCAAAATGACGCCCCAATACACCTGACCTGCTACAGTTCCTCTGTCAAAGACATGCACGGGTGTACGTGCACCAATTATAATCCCATCCCACATCATCAAACCACGATCTCCATACAGGTCCCTTTCAAGGACATTAAGAGGTAGGTGTCTGGTTCCTGGTTCACGCAAGATGAAAACCCGGCGAGAATCACTGTTCACACTATACCTGGACTCGTACGTGAACACAAACTGGGACCACTGTTCCAATGAACATGTACTGTGTTCTTGACACCAGGCTTTACGGGCTCTCCTATGACCAGGGGTCAGTGTAATGCACCTTGCAGGTCTCCGGGCGAATAAACTACGTCTGGTCAGTCGTCTGTAGACTATGTGTCTGGAGACAACTGTTCCAGTGGCTGCGGTAATGTCCTGAGCAAGGCTACCTGCAGTACTCCGTGGCTGTCTGAGGGCACTAATGGTGAGATATCGGTCTTCTTGTGGTGTTGTAGACTGTGGACGTCCCTTACTGTAGCGCCTGGACACGTTTTCCGTCAGCTGGAATCGTTGCCATAACCCTGAGATCACACTTTGTCGCACATGGAGGACCCGCGCTACGACCTACTGTGTTTGACCAGCCTCCAGTCGCCCTAGTATTCTACCCCTCATAACGTCATCAATACGTGTTCTTTGAGCCATTTTCAACACACAGTCTCCAGTAGCAGGTCTGTAAACGTCTGCACACTCACTCGCTGCACAGTACTCTGACATGCACCAACACAACTCTGCGTACGTGGACTGCTGCCAGCGGTACCATGCGACGACCGAAGGTCAAATGCACTGCATGGTCATATCCCGAGGTGATTTAAACCCACAAACCGCGCGTTGTTTCACCATGTATCAGCATTATTCTTAATTTACGAGCGTGAGTGTAGATGATAATCTCGAATAGTTTGATTCCAAGTCTGCATTTAGAAGACGAATAGGTAATGCTGTTACAGATAATAGACTTGGATTAACGACCCTAGAGATTTCTTCGATGTCTGGTTCCCCACTTTCGAGACCAACGTTCATCAAATTAACCAGTCCATCACGATCATTGTTTGCTAGTCTGCAATTTTCTCTTGCCAAAGACAGGCCAGGAGAAACAGATACACTTCAATACAAAGAATCTGCCTCTATGGCTGTTTGTTGCAGACATCAATGAATGTGTGTGAATTCCTAAGGGACCGAACTGCTGAGGACATTGGTCCCTAGACTTAAATTAACTTATACTAAGGATACTAAGGACAACACACACACACACACACACACATGCCCGAGGGAAGACTCGAACCTCCGGTGGGAGTGCATCAATGAATGGTACTCAACCACTGTGATAGAGGGACTTTTGAAAAAAATTGGGAACGTTCCAAGCTCGCGATTCTGGCTAGGCATTGAACGAAATCATTAAACTGCGCATTAATGTTAATGAAATTAAGGGATTTAATGCAGGAATGTACAGGAAACTTCCTACAGTAACAGTAGATAAACCCACAGTAATAAATTTCAAGTTAAAGGATAGTGCATGTTTGAAATTGTCAATTCCGGCAGGATTGTATCTTTTAAATCAGAATGCACATCGCGAGTCTAAATATTGGACGCATGTTGAGAAATTATACTTTGCCAACATACAGTTCCCTGCAGAGCTCAAACACGTTCACATTTTCGAAAAAACATAATGAAGACGTGTTTGTACACGTCTGCAGCATCCAGTACTCGGATTATGAATGGATGACAGTAGAAGACAGGGGGAAAGACAAAGAAATTCGAGATGTATCACCGCATATTGCAAAATATCGTCTTGAGATACATGTAAATCTATTATTGTTGCAGGTTGCTTATAATACAGGCGTATGTCATTTCTATTGCGTAAAAACCTTGTCGAAGTTAGGGCGCTGTAGCATATAATATGAAAACGATGACTGTGTTATTTCTATTCCAAGCAATGATTAGGTGCATACTTAGTTGACTGTGCCCAGTTTAAACCAGTCACCAGCTAATGCCCACTGGGAAGAACGAATTTGTGAAATTTACAGAATATGTAATAATAAACTAAAACTGCTTTTCGTGGTTGATGCTGATACGGAACATATGGGAATCAACTGTTGAATGTAGTTGCAGTACAGACACTGGTTCGTATTCTGGTTAGCTGAATTTACATAGAACATTCAGTATTGTTGCTTATATTGCAAATATAACCAGGAATATTCCCAATCTAAATTTTATAGAGGCAGTGATTGAATGGAATGTTTTACTCAACAAGTTTAGTCGCTGAGACTGTGAATGGCTTTTTATTAGAAAACAAACAAATGACACTAATCCCCAAAGAAGAATCGGTGTTTTGCTTTGGAAAGGGTACACTTTCATGAGAAACCCTTTGAAGACGATATGAACCACCACAGTCATTGTCATTTCATCTCTGTGTACAGAGGTGCAGCACATCCTGGTTGCAGTGTGAATATCACTGCTGTACAAAAGTCGTGGGATAGCATTATGCACATACACAGATGGCGGTAGCGTCGCGTACACTAGGTATAATAGGGCAGTACATTGGCGAAGCTGTCATTTATACTCAGGTGATTTCCGTAAAAAGGTTTTCAACGTGATTGTGGCCGCATGATGGGAATTAACAAACATTGAACATGGAATGGTAGTTGGAGCTAGACACTTGGGACATTCATTTCATAAATTGTTAGGGAACACAATACGAGGTGCGACAGTAAAGTATTGAGACTTATTTTCTTTCCAAGATGTGGCAACCCTGCAGGCTTGCCTAGGCGCAATGTCTTTGACCTTGGTCTATAAGCTGCTTCTGGTCCAAGTGGCACATCGATGCAACTGCTCAGTCGTGAGTTGTGCTGTAATAAATTGACACGTGTTTGTGTCTCTCGTCACGGAAATGTAACAGCATAATATTGCGCAACGGCATGCCATTTCTTTTTGCGTTAAATTGGATGAAAACGCGTCGACAACTTACAGTAAGCTTCAATAAGCTTTTGAAGAGGAGGTTATGTCAAGAGCTCAAGTTTTTCAATGGCATAAAACGCTTAGTGAAGCCGGAACGAATATTGAAGATGAAGACCACAGTGGACGACCATCAACCTCACGGACAGATGTCAGCTTGGTCAAGGGTGTTTGAACTCGTACGATCTGATCGAAGATTATCTGTGAAAATGATTGTAGAAGAACTGAACATCAATCGAGGAACGGTTCATATAATAATAAATAAAGATCTTGGTATGAGAAAGATTTGTGCAGAAATGGTCCCCAAAAATCTCACACTACAACAGCGGGAAACACGGAAAAATGTGGCAGCCGATCTGTTAGAGCAAACGGAAATCAATACATATTTGTTGAGCCGTGTCACCACTGGTGATGAAAGTTGATTTTTTCAGTACGATCCAGAGACAAAATGCCAAAGTTCGCAATGGTGCTCAAAGGGATCACCCAGACCAAAAAAAGTTCTCATGTCAAATTCAAAAGTGAAATGCATGCTTGTGTGCTTCTTTGATTCCAAGGGAAATTGTTCATAAAGAGTGCGTGCCTCCTGGACAAACAGTTAACCAATATTACTACAAAGAAATTTTAGAAAGACTTCGTAAAAGAGTTCTTCGTGTCCGTGCCAACATTGCTGATAATTGGATTCTGCATCACGATAATGTGCCAGCCCATACTGTCCTGTCAGTACAGTAATTTTTAACCTCAAACAAATTTCAGTACTACCACAGCCACCTTATTCACCAGATATCGCTCCGTGCGACTTTTTTCTATTTCCAAGAGTCAAAACGGCGGCCAAGGGACACCATTTTCAAATAACACAAGACGTCCAAAAAGCTGTGACGAGGGTCTTTAAGAATATTTCAGAACATGAGTTCCAGAAATCTTATCATCAATGTCAGAAGCGCTGGATAATGTGTGTGTAATCAGAAGGGAACTACTCTGAAAGAGAAAGTACTAAACTTGAATAAAACGCTAAGCAACATTTTTTTTTCACATCAGTCTCATCAACCCTGAAACGTGACGGCTAACGGGGCTCTGGTGAAGCTGCGATAGGCCTAGCAAGACAGTAGTGGATAAATCAACTGCTTTCAAAAAGGGAACATGCCTCGGATCACGGAACGGATTTAAAGGAAACCGACCAAGTAATGGAAAAGGATTACGAGATGGTTTACGACTGGGCACCTTAAACGTAAGGACTCTAACTGGGAAGTTAGAAGACATTGTAGAAATGATGGAAAGGAGGAAATTGGACATCTTGGGACTTGCTGAGACTAGGTGGAGAGGAGTTGGTGAAAAACCACTAAGTAAAGGATGTAAACTGTACTGGATAGGGAATGAGAGGGGAAGAAATGGAGTGGCAATAGTGGTCAGAGAGGGTCTGCAGGAGGAGGTGGAAGGTATCAATGATCGAATGATAAAAGCCAGAGTACGAGTGAAAGGAAAAAGCATTGAAATCATCCAAGCATATGCCCCACAGGTGGGGTGTACAAAAAAGGAGAAGGAGCAATTTGAAGATGACATGCAAAAGCAGCTAAATGGAGGAAATCAGATTATAATAGGGGGCCTCAATGCACATGTTGGCACAGACAGGAAAGGATTCGAGGAGATAATGGGACCAGAGGGCTGGGGGAACCGAAATAGAGAAGAAAAATTGTTGCTGGAATTCTGCAAGAGGAATGGGCTGACGATCGCAAATTCCTGGTACAAGAAGAGAAGTAGCCACAAAATAACTTGGTACAGTGGAGACTGGTCCCAAACTTCAGTAGTAGACTATGTACTAGTGGATAGGCAGATGATGAGCAGCCTCACAGATGTTAAGGTCATTCTCCAACTGAGGCCTTAGGCAGTGACCATCGGCTGTTGGTAGCCACCCTGAGAGAGAAAAAAGATAGGAGGGCAACAGACATACAGGAGAAAAGGATGAAGACATGGATGCTGAAAGAGGATGAACGAAGGACCCAGTACCAGACACTGATCAGGAAGAAGCTGCCAAAGGAAGATCAGAGAACAGTGGAAGAAGAATGGGGAGATTGTAAGAGGGCTCTAGTTGAGGCAGCTGAGACTGTGTGCGGAAGAACTAGCACAAAGAGGAGAAGTAAGGAAACCCCATGGTGGAACAACATATGTAAAGAGGCAGTACTTCGAAAGAACAAAGCCTTCAGAGAATGGTTCCAGACCCGAACAGAGGAATCTAGGGTAAAATATAAGGGAAGCAAGAAAGCGGCACAGACCATAGTAAGGGCGGAGAAGAAGAAGTGGATGGAGAAATGGACAAGAATGTTAGAAGAGGACAGTGAAGGGAACAAAAAAGTACTTTACACCATGGTAAGAAATAAGTGGAACGACAGAAACGAGTGCCTGAGGATCATGGATAATAATGGAAGAGTTGTGGAGGAAATGCATGAGCTCAAAAAGATTTGGAAGGAGTACTTTGAAGATCTGTTGAATGCCGTCAAGCGGGTAACGAACAGCGATGGAGAGCCTAAGGCAGCAGACGATTATAATAGTGGGGAAATTGATGATCTAACTTGGAATGAAGCGGAAGAAGCCATAAAGTGGATGAAAGGGGGCAAGGCACCAGGTTGGGACGAAGTAACAGTGGATATGATACGAGCAGCAGGAGAAGTAGGAACCCAGTGGCTATACAGAGTGCTGAGGGTGGTGTGGAAGGAGAACAGAATTCCTGAGGATTGGAAGAAAGGAATTATAGTCCCGATCTTCAAGAAAGGGGATAAAAGGAGATGTGAGAACTACAGAGGAATCACCCTGCTATGCCACTGTGGAAAAATCTATGAAAAGATCCTGGAGAAGAGAATAAGAAGCAGTACTGAAAGTAGACTGCAAGAGGAGCAGTATGGTTTCAGACCGGGAAGATCAACAACGGACCTCATATTTGCGGTAAGGCAACTGCAGGAAAGGCACTATGAGTACGGGAAGGACTTAATCATGGCCTTTTTAGATATTGAGAAGGCGTATGACAGTATCTATAGGGACAAGCTCTGGGATGTGCTGAACGCAAAAGGGATAGATGAAGAGATAACACGAAAAGTCAGAAAAATGTATGAGGGAAGTGAGAGTTGTGTGAAAGTGGGGAGGGAACGTACTGCATGGTTCAAGCTGGAAAATGGGCTGCGACAGGGAAGTGCACTTTCGCCTTTATTGTTTATTATTGTTATGGATGAAACCCTACAGCAAGTATCAGATGCAATTGGAGATCATAAAATGAAAGCAGTGCTTTTTGCCGATGACCTGATGTTATGGGGAAATTGCGAGAAGGAGGTGCAAGAGCAGTTAGATGTATGGGAGGCAACGGCAGCACAATATGGAATGCATTTCTCTGCAAAGAAAAGTGAAATAATTGTCACAACAAGGAAGAAGAATAGGCCAAATGTGGATATAACTTGTGGAGGGGAAAAACTACAAGTGGTAGAGAACTTCAAGTACCTGGGAAGCATGATTGAAAGTAAGGGGGGAAACGCAATGGAAATAAATGAAAGGTGCAGAAAAGCAGGGCAGTTCTTCAAATGCATTAAGGGGCTTATTTGGAGCAAGGAGGTGCCACAGAAATCCAAGGGAATTATATACCGAACCTACTTTGTCCCCATATTGGCATACGGAAGTGAGACATGGGTAATGCACAAAAGCGACAAAAGTAGAATACAAGCTAGTGAAATGAAGTTCCAGAGGAGCAGGTTGAGTGTAACAAGACGAGACAGATTGCGAAATGTGTATGTGAGGGAAAGACTAAAGGAGGAACCAGTACAGGACAGGATAGAAAAATCAAGACTGCAGTGGTATGGACACATGAAGAGAATGGATGAGGGAAGAATTCCAAAGAGGATGTTTGATCTGCAACTGGAGGGGAAGAGGCCCAGGGGAAGACCAAGAGATAGATGGGTGAAGGGAGTGAAGGAATGTGTGACGAGAAGAGGAGAGAACTGGACGAAGGTGGAAGAGGGGGAATGGTGGAAAGACAGAACACAATGGAGAGGCTTGTGTTCCCGACAGACCCAGCCAGTGGCTGGAAACTGTCCAAGATGATGATGATGATCAGTCTCATTACTTTATTGTCGCATCTCGTATTCTGCGATCCACAGGATCAAGAGTGTGCGAAGAATACCAAATATCATGCATTACCTATCACCACGGACAACGCCGACGGCCTCCACTTAACGGCCGAGAGCAGCGGCGTTTGCATATAGTTGTCAGTGCTAACAGACAAGCAATACTGCGCGAAATAACCGCAGAAGTCAAAGTGGGATGTATGACAAACATATCCGTTAGAACAGTACGGCGGAATCTGGTGTTAATGGGCTATGACAGCATGCTACAGACGAGAGTGCCTTTGTTAACAGCACAACGTTACCTTGAGTGCCTCTCCCGGGCTCGTGACCATATCAGTTGGACCCCAGACGACTAGAAAATCGTGTCCTGGTCAGATGAGTTCCAGTTTCAATTGGTAAGAGCTGATGATAATGTTCGAGTGTGGTGCAGACCTCACGAAGCCATGGACCCAAGATGTCAACAACGGACTGTGCAAGCTGGTAATGGCCCCTTAATGATGTGATCTGTGTTTACGTGGAATGGACTGTTCTCAGGTTGTTCCGCTACCTGGAGACCATTTGCAACCATTCAAGGACGTCTTACTCCCAAATAACGATGGAATTTTTATGTCGCCTGCCTACAGTTGTTCACGATTTGTTTGAGAACATTTTGGACAATTAGAGCGGATGGTTTGGCCACCCAGATCGCCCTACATGAATCCCACTAAAAATTTGACATAATCGAGACGTCAGTTCGTGCACAAAATCCTGATACCGGCAACACTTTCGCAATTGTGGACGGCCATAGAGGCAGCATGGCTCAATGTTTCTGCAGGGGGTTTCCGACAACTTGATGAGTTCATGCCGCGTCGAGTTGGTGCACAAAGCCGGGACACGATACCAGGTGATACGAAATACCTAGGAATTACAATTACGAACTACTTAAATTGGAAAGAACATACAGAAGATGTTATGGGGAAGGCGAACCAAAGAGTGCGTTTTATTGGCAGAGCACTTAGAAGATGCAGCAGATCTACTAAAGAGACAGCCTACACTACGCTTGCCGTCCTCTTTTGGAGTACAGCTGCGCGATGTGGGATCCTTACGAGATTGGATTAACGGAGTACATCGAGAAGGTTCAAAGAAGAGCAGCACGTTTTGTAGTATCGAGAGATAGTGGAGAGACATGATACAAGATTTGGGGTTAACACCACTAAAAAAAATGGCGTTTCTCGTTGCGGCGGGATCTTCTCACGAAATTTCAATCACCAATTTTATCCTCCGAATGCGAAAATATTTTGTTGACGTCGACCTACATAGGGAGAAATGATCATCATAATAACATAAGGCAAATCTGAGATCGCATGAAAAGATAGCGGTTTTCGTTTTTTCCGCGCGTTGTTCGAGAGTGGAATAGTAGAGAATTATTGTGAAGATCGTTCGATGTACTCCCTCCCATGCACTTAAGTGTGATTTGCAGAGTATCCATGTAGATGTAGATCCCATGATTTTTGTCACTTCAGTGTATATGCATTACTATACTGTGGTCATAATTTTCCACAACCTGAGCAATTACGACGAGCTTTCTTGACTATGAGCCTTTGTGAAAGAAAAACACCATATAGTGATGACATTACACTAAATCCATGTCATGTCTCTATTCTGTTATGGAATATGGGAAAATATAAATCTCTCACAAAGGGCATTTCAGTAATACATCAAGAGAAGAGGTGCAACATAGGTTTCACATTTATTTATTCAATAAATTATTGATACGTTTACTCGAAAAGTATACATCCTATCTGAAAACAGAAGAACTTAAGATAACAAGAGCAAATTTTCCCGTGATCGAGAGTTCAGTTTCGTTAACTAGATTTTCCCGTATGAATATGAAAGCAGTGAATCGATTCTACTGTAAGAATGCCTACCCTCAACCGAAAAGTTTAAGAATTTGCAAACAGGTGAAACAATAACTAAGACAGAATACAAAAAAACCTGCAATGCATGGAATGCATTCAACTGTAAAACACTTGGAGAATACTCTGTTTTATATTGAAATACTGATGCGCTCCTCCTTGCTGACGTTTTTGAATACTTTCACTGTCTTTGTTTTAAGACTTATGAAGTAGATGCTGCACATTATATTACCACATTACTCATATATTTCATCCCCTGGTTTGGCATGGGTCGCATTGCTGAAAATTACTTAAGAGGAGTTGCGGCTAATAAACAATACTGATCAACTTCATTTTATTGAATGAGGCATCAAGGGCGGAATTATTCATTATTCTTGTAGACATGCAGTTGTCAACAACAGATTCATGTCCGATTACAATGAAAACATCGATGAATCTTACATCATTTATTTCGATGTGAACAGCATATATAGCTGGGTGATGTTGCAGTATTTTCCTGTATCTAATCTTGAATGGCCTCCTTCAGAGAGAGTCAAAATTTTGATGCGGAAAAGGTAACAAACGATTCGAACACACGGTACATACTGGAAGAAGATCCTGAATACCCTTAAAGTATTCATGATTTACATCCAGATTTACCTTTATGTCCGGAAAAATGACACCACCGTCAGACAGCAAAAAACCAAAGAAATTGTTTCCGACCTTGGATGACAAGAAAAATTATGCAACTAATTACAGAAATTCGAAACAATATTTGAAAAATAAACTGGTTTTATAAAAGTTACGGGAAAACTATTGTTTAAACAACCTGTCTGGATGAACCCATACATAGAGATTAACGCACAATACTGCAAGAGTGTTCGCAATGAGGGTGAGAAAAATTTCTTAAAACTCCGGAAAAATGCCGTATTCGGCAAGACCATACAAAATATGCGTAGGACATAGACTTGCAAGGCCGTAGGAGGCCAGGTTAAGCCAGCTGCATTAATTGCAAAACCTAACTTCCAAGGCCGGCCGAAGCGGCCCAGCGGTTCTAGGCACTTCAGTCTGGAACCGCGCGACTGCTAAGTCGCAGGTTCGAGTCCTGCCTCGGGCATGGATGTGTGTGATGTCCTTAGGTTAGTTAGGTTTAAGTAGTTCTAAGTTATAGGGGACTGATGACCTCAGCTGTTAAGTCCCATAGTGATCAGAGCCATTTTTGAGCCTAGCTTCCAAAGGAGATTTATTTTTAATGAAAATCCTATCGTCATTGAACACAGCAGACAAATTGTCGTCTTCGACAAATCAGTTGGAATGGCGATTGTAGGTATTTCGAAAAAGCTCCCTTTCTACATATACACCTACACGTACACCTACATAGATACTCCGCAAGCCACCGTGCGGTGCGTGGCGGAGAGTACCTGTACCGCTACTAGTCATTTCCTTTCCTGCTCCACCTGCAAATAGAGCGAGGGAAAACTATTGTCTATATACCTCCGTATGAGCCCTAATTTCTCGTATCTTATCTTCGTAGTCCTTACGCACAATGCATGTTGGCGGCAGTAAAATCGTTCGGCAGTCAGCTTCAAATGCCGGTTCGGCAGCTTCAAATGTCGGTTCTCTAAATTTTCTCAGCAGTATTTCTCGAAAAGAACCGCTCCTTCCCTCCGGTGATTTCCATTTGAGTTCCCGAAGCACCTCCGTAACAATTACGTGTTGTTAGAACCTACCGGTAACAAATCTAGTCGCCCGTCTCTCAATTTCTTTGCTGTCTTTCTTCAATCCGACCCGGTACGGAGTCCAAACATTCCAGCAGTACTCAAGAACAGGTCGCACCAGCGTCCTATACGTCGTCTCTTTTACAGGTGAACCAGTCTTTCCTAAAATTCTACCAATAAACCGAAGTCGACCACTTGCCTTCCCCTTCTACAGTTTTCAGACGCCCATCCACCTCATATCGCTTTGCAATGTTGCGCCAAATTGTGTCAAACTGTGCTACACAGACGCTGATAGCCTCGTATACCATATATGACTACTAATTATCTGTTAGGATGTCAATAATGGTTTGCATACGAGGTTCAATACTTCGGGATTCCCAGCGGTAGCCAATGCAGTCTTCCGCTGGTGAATAAGAACGATTGGTCTGATGAAAGACGAACTGAATGGGGAGCCTGTCACAGAATGTGTGGGTCTACATGCAAAAATATGGGCTTCTGAGACCGAGCATGGTCGCATTATGCGCAGAGCGAAAGGCGTAAAAGAACAGTCTACATATAGGCTCTCCATTGACGATGACAAACAGTGCGTTCTGGATTCTGAAGTAAAAACTATTGAGCAGTTTGTCGTTCGCTTGAAGCAGTATGTTCATTCGACTATAAAACAACTTGAATTCACTCCTATCTGCTTATGATGTCAAACGATATATCCCGATAAGGTAAATACACCGGCCTGTGGGCGTTACCGCATCAAAAATGATTATGTTACTTGTAAATAATGTAAATATCTGAATACCATAAAATGTAATAATCTTAAATGGAAACTGTAGTCTTAGGTGAATACCACTTTTTCTGGTGAAATAAAACATTTAAATAATGTAAATAATATAAATTGAGGAAAATTGCTGGAAGAAAAAATGTAAATAATGTAAACTGACATGAATACCACCTTTTCTGATTGAAAATTTCTTTCAGTGATCCATTGTATTTTGATGTCATTATAAACTGTATATACTTTTCGACAGAAGTTCAGTAAGCAACTGTATTCGCACTATGTGTAAAAAATATTGCATGTTGAAAACATTGTATGTAAAACGTAAATAATGTGAACTGATTACTTTTTCGGTGAAAAATCAGTCATCCTTTGTAATTGTTCATATAATGGAAGATAAAAACATTCAGTATAGAAATGTTTTCATAATAAAATTTATATCCACCATATTTTTGGTTCTTATTTGTTACTCTTCTCACACGCTATAGTTTGTTTGCTTCTCTCTCTCTGTTTCACTCTTTCTCTCTGTCTTAGACACACATACACACGCACACACACACACACACACACACACACACACACACACACACACACGATAGCGGGTGTCTGTCTCTGAGCTGTACTTCATATTATCAGCATAGCTGGGGCATGCAGAGATAATTCCCACTGCACTGGACCGTTTTTTCTGTTCGGCAGTGGCAGGTGAGGAACTGAACTGACTCTAAGCAACATGTGTACTGTATGCATGAGAAATGACTCTTAAGAACGAGACATAATTGAAAGGATGTGCACAAACACATATGTGACTTAAGATTTAATGAAGAAATATTGTAATTTAAGTGACGAAATAGTATAGAGGGTAAAATCATGAGAAATGCTTTACATTTTCTGCGAGAGACATGTTTAAGGAATATACTGTAGTATTTAGCTTATAAAAAACAGAGAGATTACATTTTCGTAAGGAGTACAGAATTAGACATATTGAGTGGACAGTGATGATTAGCAGACGGTAACGGTCAGTGGACAGTAATGGCATGAGAGAGACAGACACACAGATGAACGAAAAAAGAGAGAGAAAATATAACTTTCCATGAGAGGGAGCATCGGGGTTCACAATATTTTTAACACATAAACTGCTGAGAGAAATGTTTATAAAGTGCCGTATAATATTTGAAGTAAGGAATGTAAAGAGATTACATGTTTGTAAAAAGTACGGAATTTGAGATACAGCTAAGACGTTTTCCGTATGTAATGCATACATTTGACCTTGAAGTAATTTTTAGTATTGTGCCAGAGGCATGCAAATTTCTTTCGGTAATAATGAATATCTTTAAAGGGAAATAACGCATATCTTTGACTTTCAAGCGAAGGTTACGTAATTTTTTCTGCATTTCTGGCGCCTCATTTTAATAATATGCTGTGATTGAATAGGAAATAATGTAACTAGACACAATTTTTACACATAATACAGTCTGAGTGGTTGGAGATAGGAAGAGGCGTGTGGTATAGGTTTGTTTGATTCCACCATCTTGAAATTTAAGTACTGAGCTATGATTGGTTGTAGGTAAAAGGGAGAAAATGATGAAAACCTTTCACGTTCAAGTGGAAGTTACGTAATTTTTGCTACATACCTAGCGCATTACTTTAATACAGTGTTTTGATTGGTTGGAATTACGAGAAGGTGAGGAAGAAATGATTTAATTTTTTTACACATCATTTCAACACTTATCTCTGGAAATAATGTAATATGACACCATTTTTACACATCATTTAAGTACTACACTGCGATTGGTTGGAGATATATAGGATGGGGCATGGGATATAATCCACAACTGGTTTGTTTCCACCAACTTTGATTCTCAATACTGCACCATGACTGACTGGAGACGGTGGCGAGAGGGGGGGGCGGTTCTTTTGAATTTTTCACTATCACAACTGGACTGTTATCTAATACTATGCTCTTATTGGTTGGAAAGATTAGAGGGAGTGGATATAAAGCACACAATTTGTTTGTTATCATCTTGGACTTTTTTGATTGGTTGGAGATAAGGAAGGGAAGGGGCATGACATGATGCTACCTCACAAACAATGTAATTTGACGCCAGTTTTTCACATTACTTTAATACTACACTCTGATTAGCTGAAGATAAGGAAAAGCGAACGTGGGATATGAAGCACACAGGGTTTGTTGCCATCAGCTTGGATTTTTAATACTGTGCTGTGATTGACTGGAGATAAGGAGGAGGACAAGGCTTTTAATTTTCCAGTAACACAACTCCACTCTATCTGTCATGTTGGACTCTTCATCCACCGTTACAACTGGTTGGCAGTAAGGAGCATAACTTCGTCTTTCCTCCCTTCAAGACCTCTTGCTGCTTTATATATCTCCTGTGCCCATCTTTTACGCAGTAACGGCTTTATAATTTTCCAATCATTTATAGAGTAATCACTTTCTTCCTTACCATACAACTCAGTTCTAACGTCATCTCCTAGACAAATACTTTCCCCTTACCCACTTCTATATGCTCCAGATCCAGCTCTAAATTGTAACACCCCACCCGTCACTTAGCTGGTTTTGGCGTGTGTTCACTCCAACTAATTGACTAACAGATCAACAGAGAGTGCAAAACTGCCGCAATATCGGATAACGCAAAAAAGTAATATGGCCCTGTGACTCCTGATTGAACTGCGGTGGCAGTGTTGACATTAATTTATTCAGAATTGATCACTTTTAATTAAAAAATTGATGTTATATTCAGCTATTGAACACCAGATGCAAATGTTGAACTTAAAATTAATTAAGAAAGTAATGTGGGATTTCAACTACTTGATTGAAAACAGATGCAGTCTACATCTACATCTACATCTACATTTATACTCCGCAAGCCACCCAACGGTGTGTGGCGGAGGGCACTTTACGTGCCGCTGTCATTACCACCCTTTCCTGTTCCAGTCGTGTATGGTTCGCGGGAAGAACGACTGTCTGAAAGCCTCCGTGCGCGCTCTAATCTCTCTAATTTTACATTCGTGATCTCCTCGGGAGGTATAAGTAGGGGGAAGCAATATATTCGATACCTCATCCAGAAACGCACCCTCTCGAAACCTGGCGAGCAAGCTACACCGCGATGCAGAGCGCCTCTCTTGCAGAGTCTGCCACTTGAGTTTATTAAACATCTTCGTAACGCTATCACGGTTACCAAACAACCCTGTGACGAAACGCGCCGCTCTTCTTTGGATCTTCTCTATCTCCTCCGCCAACCCGGTCTGGTACGGATCCCACACTGATGAGCAATACTCAAGTATAGGTCGAACGAGTGTTTTGTAAGCCACCTCCTTTGTTGATGGACTACATTTTCTAAGCACTCTCCCAATGAATCTCAACCTGGTACCCGCCTTACCAACAATTAATTTTAGATGATCATTCCACTTCAAATCGTTCCGCACGCATACTCCCAGATATTTTACAGAAGTAACTGCTACCAGTGTTTGTTCCGCTATCATATAATCATACAATAAAGGATCCTTCTTTCTATGTATTCGCAATACATTACGTTTGTCTATGTTAAGGGTCAGTTGCCACTCCCTGCACCAAGTGCCTATCCGCTGCAGATCTTCCTGCATTTCACTACAATTTTCTAATGCTGCAACTTCTCTGTATACTACAGCATCATCCGCAAAAAGCCGCATGGAACTTCCGACAGTCGATTAGCACAAATTTACTTTAACTCAAGACATTCAATCATGACATTACCAGACTCTCCTATCAGGCAGTGGTAATAAATTGCGTTTGCGTGGAGTAAAGCACGATACTCAAAAGTAATTCCTATCGACTGACCCAGGCGTAATGCGGAGTGCGAGAAGAATTCTACAATACACGGCCCATGAAACCCTTGTGGAAACTTTGCCGACGTGATACAACAAATTAATCAGTGGCCAGGGCGGGCGCAATATCACCGAATACAGCGTGGCGGAGTAGCGTTGTTGTGTGGACGTCGGTCGACCTCGTGGTGCTGCAAGGCTGCACTCATATATTCACTTCTAGCTATCTTGCTCAGTACACACTGAACCAAAACTTCCTATCTCCAAGCTCAATCGTTCCCTTTGCTAAGTCCTAAACTGCAGAGATGCTCACTCTTTCTCAGGCAAGCTGAGTCAAGAACTCCATGTCTGCACTCTAGGCAAGCTGCAAGCGGAAGACCACTACGGAGACTTCTCACAGTCCCCTCCAGCAAAATCACTTACGCCAATTGCAGCGCAAGTCGCATTAATTATGCGTCGCTTCCCAGTGCTGACCAATGCCTGCTCTGGGAAGTGAACAAATTCCCACAAAATTTCCCTTCCTCTCAACTTCTGCTATTTCGCTCCTCCCAGGCCACCCATCAAGGTTAGGTCTGCACAAACACCAATTTTTCCGGACTTCTGACTCCCAGGAGAGTACTTCAAATTCCTTGGTCCTGCATTCCCATCGGAGGCCGGCGTATTTCATGCTGTCACTCTTCACCTGATTTACTTCAGGCTCTGTGGACCGTGAATTCACTGTAAAGTTGCTACAGTCACGAACACACATATTTTGACCTCTGTTAACCACTCCACCATAGCTTTGCGCGGCTTTCTCGCGTGTTTCACAGAATACGGGACGACGGACATTTATCAACAGGCATACAAGTTCTCCATCTGTTTCCCGGTACATCAGCATGGGGTCGGGGTCAACCACCTATGCTGTCACTCATCTTAAGGCGGCTGGAGGCCGCGCCGCATTACCACTTTCTCAGAGCTTGAGCCGCCCTAAGCTGCCTATTGTCACTTCCTTTCACCTTTCCCCAGCTGGCCACGGTCAACTCTAAATGCTTCCCTGGGGTAAACTAGCGTCCAGTAAATCGACTTGTTTCCACAAAGTTTTCATGTCATGTGAATTACTTTAGAACCATCACCAGACATTAATTATTCGAATACGTCCATACTATACCCTCTACAAGATGCATAGTGCCCTGTCAGTCATTTTGTTCAGCCCTACTGTTCGCTCAACGTGAGTTAGGTGATCTTTAATGACTTCATGTAAGGGGCATAGTTCTTGCCATCATACAAAATCATCTGTAGTCTTTAAATCATCATCAAAATCCTTCATTTCATCATCATGGTAAGCATAAAATGTACTGTTCCCCGCCCTGATGTAACAATATCAGTAACTGCAGTATTCTCACAATTAACAATACAACTTAAAACTTCGTCTCACTTACACAAAACTTCACTTATTTTCGCCAAATCACTACAAACTTTATCTTAATTAACTCCATTAACATCCACCAGTAACTCATAAGATTCATCACTTAAAACATCCATTATATCTGTCGATACATCATAGAAATTAACTTCGTTAACCATCTCCGATGCACCACACAAATTGCCGCTACTGCATTGCACCACTTCAGAGTTCACAGAACATTCGAATCCCGCAAAATTTGGGGCTAGCTCTGTCTCCGTAACATTTTCTCTTCACTTAGGTTTCACCAACACTTTGCATTCTGATCCACTACCTAACATGTTACTTTCACATTCATCCTACCACATCCATTCATAAATCATACTTTCATCAAGAGCCATTGGTTCACTCCAATTAACAGAAATAAGTGCACAAATTCTTCCCTCCGAGATATCCATATTAGTAGCCTCAACTTTCGCAACTTCAGCCTCTAAAACATCATCCTTACTTCCCTTTAACAATAAACCACCCACTACCGCTAATACATAATAAACTTCATCTCCAGCTGACGAGACTATTGCTACGTCGCCTTCACAGATTCCGTCGCATACTTCCATCCATACGCCACAAAGTTCATGTCCAGCTGACAAGACTACAGCTTCGTCGCTTTCACAGATATCGTCAGATACAAAATCATCTATATTACTTTCACATACATTACTATAATTGTTGCTACTGACAATTCCCCATTAGAATTCGTCATAAATTCCACCTCCACCAAATTCAGATCCACCTCTGCTTCTACTCTCAACACGGAATTTTCCACAAAACATACATTCATTCTGTCATACAATTCCCCTTCACAAAAAAATTCTGCGGGACTATATTATCGTTATCGAATCTCTCCACAAATTTTTACCATATTTCTTGCGCCCTCCTTATAGTTGTGCTGCTTAAAATTACTCCCTATTTCATTTTTATTTCTTATACTCTCCAACATTTGTGGCCTCTTTGCCCAATTTTCGACACCCACACATACTGACGCTATGTTAATTTGCTGTGTAAATGTGGAAAATACGATGACCTGACGAACATTTAGATAATGAAAAGATTGTTGTTGTTGTGGTTTCAGTCCAGAGACTGGTTTGATGCAGCTCTCCATGCTAGTATATCCTGTGCAAGCTTCAGTTATTTTGCTCCCCAAACAGCAAAAGTCATTTACTACTTTAAGCATCTCATTTCCTAATCAAATACCCTCAACATCACCCAATTTAATTAGACTACATTCCATTACTCTCGTTTTGCTTTTGTTGATGTTCATCTTATATCCTCCTTTCAAGACACTGTCCATTCTGTTCAGCTGCTCCTCCAGGTCCTTTGCTATCTCTGACAGAATTACAATGTCATCGGCGAACCTCATAGTTTTTATTTCTTCTCCAAGGATTTTAATTCCTACTCCGAATTTTTCTTTTGTTTCCTTTACTGCCTGCTCAATATACAGATTGAATAACATCGGGGAGAGGCTACAACCCCGTCTCACTCCCTTCTCAACCACTGCTTCCCTTTCACGCCCCTCGACTCTTGTAACAGCAATTTGGTTTTTGTACAAACTGTAAATAGCCTTTCGCTCCCTGTATTTTACCCCTGCCACCATAGACACAAAGCCCACGCCTACTACAGTAGTACAAGTTTATATGCCAACTAGCCCTGCAGATGACGAAGAAATTGATGAAATGTATGAGGAGATAAAAGAAATTATTCAGGTAGTGAAGGGAGACGAAAATTTAATAGTCATGGTTGACTGGAATACGTAAGTAGGAAAATGGAGAGAAGGGAACATAGTAGGTGAATATGGATTAGGGCTAAGAAATGAAAGAGGAAGCCGTCTGGTAGAATTTTGCGCAGAGGATAACTTAATCATAGCTAACACTTGCTTCAAGGATCATGAATGAAGGTTGAATACATGGAAGATCCCTGGAGATACTAAAAGCTATCAGATAGACTATATAATGGTAAGACAGAGATTTAGGAACCAGGTTTTAAATTGTAAGACATTTCCAGGGGCAGATGTGGACTATGACCACAATCTATTGGTTATGAACTGTAGATTAAAACTGAAGAAACTGCAAAAAGGTGTGAATTTAAGGGGATGGGACCTGGATAAACTGACTAAACCAGAGGTTGTACAAAGTTTCAGGGAGAGCATAAGGGAACAATTGACAGGAATGGGGCAAAGAAATACAGTAGAAGAAGAATGGGTAGCTCTGAGGGATGAAGTAGTGAAGGCAGCAGAGGATCAAGTAGGTAAAAAGACGAGAGCTGGTAGAAATCGTTGGGTAACAGAAGAAATATCGAATTTAATTGTAGAAAGGAGAAAATATAAAAATGCAGTAAATGAAGAATGCAAAAAAGGAATACAAACGTCTCAAAAATGAGATCGACAGGAAGTGCAAAATGGCTAAGCAGGCATGGCTAGAGGACAAATGTAAGGATGTAGAGGCTTGTCTCACTAGGGGTAAGATAGATACTGCCTACAGGAAAATTAAAGAGACCTTTGGAGAAAAGAGAGCAACTTGTATGAATATCAAGAGCTCAGATGGAAACCCAGTTCTAAGCAAAGAAGGGAAAGCAGAAAGGTGGAAGGAGTATATAGAGGGTCTATACAAGGGCGATGTACTTGAGGACAATATTATGGAAATGGAATAGGATGTCGATGAAAATGAAATGGGAGATATGATACTGCATAAAGAGTTTGACTTAGCACTGAAGGACCTGAGTCGAAACAAGGCCCCCGGAGTAGACAACATTCCATTAGAACTACTGACAGCCTTGGGAGAGCCAGTCCTGACAAAACTCTACCATCTGGTGAGCAAGACGTATGAGACAGGCGAAATACCCTCACACTTCAAGAAGAATATAATAATTCCAATCCCAAACAAAGCAGGTGTTGACAGATGTGAAAACTACCGAACTATCAGTTTAATAAGTCGCAGCTGCAAAATACTAACGCCAATTATTTACAGATGAATGGAAAAACTGATAGAAGCCGACCTTGGGGAAGATCAGTTTGGATTCCGTAGAAATGTTGGAACACGTGAGGCAATACTGACCTTACGACTTATCTTAGAAGAAAGATTAAGGAAAGGCAAACCTACGTTTCTAGCATTTGTAGACTTAGAGATAGGTTTTGACAGTGTTGATTGGAATACTCTCTTTCAAATTCTAAAGGTGGCAAGGGGTAAAATACAGGGAGCGAAAGGCTATTTACAATTTGTACAGAAACTAGATGGCAGTTATAAGAGTCGAGGGGCATGAAAGGGAAGCAGTGGTTGGGAAGGGAGTGAGACAGGGTTGTAGCCTCTCCCCGATGTTGTTCAATCTGTATATTGAGCAAGCAATAAAGGAAACAAAAGAAAAGTTCGGAGTAGGTATTAAAATCCATGGAGAAGAAATAAAAACTTTGAGGTTCGCCGATGACATTGTAATTCTGTCGGAGACAGCAAAGGACTTGGAAGAGCAGCTGAATGGAATGGACAGTGTCTTGAGAGGAGGGTATAAGATGAACATCAACAAAAGCAAAATGAGGATCAAGGATCATGGAATGTAGTCGAATTAAGTCAGGTGGTGCTGAGGGAATTAGATTAGGAAATGAGACACTTAAAGTAGAAAAGGAGTTTTGCTATTTGGGGAGCAAAATAACTGATGATGGTCGAAGTAGAGAGGATATAAAATGTAGACTGGCGATGGCAAGGAAAACGTTTCTGATGAAGAAAAATTTGTTAACATCGAGTATAGATTTAAGTGTCAGGAAGTCGTTTCTGAAAGTATTTATATGGAGTGTAGCCATGTATGGAAGTGAAACGTGGACGATAAACAGTTTAGACAAGATGAGAATAGAAGCTTTCGAAATGTGGTGCTACAGAAGAATGCTGAAGATTAGATGGGTAGATCACATAACTAATGAGGAGGTATTGAATAGAATTGGGGAGAAGAGGAGCTTGTGGCACAACTTGACTAGAAGAAGGGATCGGTTGGTAGGACGTGTTCTGAGACATCGAGGGATCAGCGATTTAGTATTGGAGGGCAGCGTGGAGGGTAAAAATCGTAGAGAGAGACTAAGAGATGAATACACTAAGCAGATTCAGTAGGATGTAGGCTGCAATAGGTACTGGGAGATGAAGAAGCTTGCACAGGATAGAGTAGCATGGAGAGCTGCATCAAACCAGTCTCAGGACTGAAGACCGCAACAACAACAAGCTTCAGAATTCGAAAGAGAGTACTCCAATAACATTGTCAAAAGCTTTCTCTAAGTCTACAAATGCTAGAAACGTAGGATTGCCTTTCCTTAATCTATTTTGTAAGATAAGTCGTAGGGTCAGTATTGCCTCACGTGTTCCAACATTTTTACGGAATCCAAACTGATCTTCCCCGAGGTCGGCTTCTACCTTTTTTTCCATTCGTCTGTAAAAAATTCGTGTTAGTATTTTGCAGCCGTGGCTTATTAAACTAATAGTTCGGTAATTTTCACATCTGTCAACACCTGCTTTGTTTGGGATTGGAATTATTGTATTTTTCTTGAAGTCTGAGGGTATTTCGCCTGTCTCATACATCTTGCTCACTAGATGGTAGGGTTTTGTCAGGGCTGGCTCTCCCAAGGCTATCAGTAGTTCTAATGGAATGTTGTCTACTCCCGGGGCCTTGTTTCGTCTTAGGTCTTTCAAAATAAGAGACGTAATAAATCAAGAAATATAATAGATACAGATACGTGTCTTTCAGAGATGATAGCTGAGATATCGTATGTTAAAATCGCTTGAAGCGTTTAAAAGTTGTTAATTCAGAGATTAACTGTGAAAATGTTCATTCCCTGTGAAATATTAACTCTAGCAGTTTTAAAAATACTGAAAAATTTTTGTGTCATTGGATGCACCTTACTTTTTATGAGCTCACAGATGTATTGAGATTTGCATTAACATTTGACTATAAATTATTATACAATTGTCAAGGAGCTGTATTGTTTCATTTTGTCTGAAACTTCACCGTATCTTTGAGCACTGTCTGTCCTCGTAAGTGTCAAAATTCTCCGTACTGGGATTTTCCCATTTCCAGCAAAGCTTTTGGGCCTGCACCTCGGCTCGCCAGCAATGGTCGCTGTCTCTGCACCGGGCGTGGCTCTTTGACGGCCTTGAAACTGACCGCCAGAGCTCAGGCGTACAACAAATTCATCGTACCTCGTACCAATACTGGGCGGCCCATTAGCTCTCCTCAATACGCATAACATTACAGTACACCTATTTGAACCTGGTTGCTGTATTCGAGCCTTTGTCTCCATCTACAATCCCTCCCCCCTTCTCACCACCACTTCATACAATAGTATTTCCGAACTGACGATGTCTTGATGCCTCGAGATGTGTCCTTTCAACTGATCTCTTCTTTTAGCAAATTGTGCCAGAAGTTTCTTTTTTACCCAGTTCGATTGAGTACTTCCTCATTACTTATTCGATCTGTCGTCTATCTAATCTCAACACCACATTTCAAAAACTTTTGTTCTCTTCTTATCTGTTATGTCCACCATTCACTTCCATACAAGGCTACACTCCATACAAATACCTTCGTAAAAGACGTCCTAGCGTTATATGTTAACAACTTTACCTTTTCCAGAAATATTTTTCTAACTATTGCCAGTCTACATTCAGGAATCGTCAGTTGTGTTAGTGCCCAAATAACAAAACTCGTCTAGAAGTTTTACTGTTTCATTTCGTAGTCAGCATCGCATGATTTAATTTGTCCACACCTCATCATCCTCGTTTTACTTTTGACGATGTTCATCTTATAACACTGTACTCAGTTTCTGTTGACTTCGATTCTTAGGCTGTCTTAGAGGTAAATGGACATGCTGATTCCAAAACTGTAATTAGTTTTTTTTCTATCACGTCAAGTTTTGTTTCTACAGTTGTTGCGCATGCGATTACGCTTCTGCCAGGTAACTTGTTTGTTACAGAAAGCAGTGCTGCACTCTGTTGGCGAACTTTAAACCAGTGACGTCTGGAGGGGATAATGACGCCGCGCGACATGTTTAGATTCATATTGTCTAGACTAATGTGGTCAGTTGCGCGTGAGACGCTGTAGTAAACAGGTGTACTTGTTGCTCTGATAAAGTGAAACCGTTTTCTGACGCGTAGTGCAAGAACTTGTATTTTCACAAGATTAGCAGTACTTACTTCTTATTTATATATAAACGAAAAAGTTTCTTTATGTCTGCCGCTAGTAGTTCGAGTCGTAAGTGCTTAAACAGCCCCGATTCGTTTTGTTATATATGTGGCAGTTTTACCATTACCAGTCAACGGACAAACATCAGTAATTTTGGCAGGGAAGCCTATTTTGCTTATTTTAAAGTAAAAATTGGCGACCAAGATAAATCATGGGCCCCTCACAAACTTTGCAAACAGTGTGTGGAAGGTTTGAGAATGTGGATAAAAGGAACATGCGATAAACTTCCGTTTGGTATACTCCAGTGATTGTTACTTTCGTATAGTAAAAACTTTAGGATATAACAAAGAAACAAATCTAAAATAGATTACCCTACTTTAAAGTCAGCTATATGCCCTGTGCCGCATTCAGCTGATATAACAGTGCCAGCGTTTCAAGAATTACCCTCTTTGGAAATAATATCTCTGCTTTTATTATTTGTATAAACACAATGTTACTTTGAGTATTATAATAACCTTTGAATGAATAAAATATACTAATATTCTGCTACGTTTGGTTAGTACCCACTTTATTTTCCTTTGCATGCGCCGTTTTAATGACTTTTAGGGTAAAGAGAGAGTATCCTTTAGTTTAAAAACTTGATGTGATAGAGAAAAACTGCAAACAGTTTTGAATTTAGAGAGCAAAAATTAGTTAAGAACAAGTCACAGATCTCGGACAACAAAATGACTGTTCCCCAGTGTAATCTCTTTTCAAGATACTAACCATTCAGCACTTTATTGTCTTTAACAAAATTGCAATGTCTTTGGCATGCCTCAAAATTTTTAATTCTTCTTCCTTCTTAAAATCCTCCTTGACTTCCTTTACTGTTTGCTTAGTGTACTGGAGGGATAGGCTACAACCATCTCCCCCTCTCTTCTTAAGTCCTGCTTCCCATTCGACTCTTGTAACGGTATGTTGGTTTCTATAGAAGTTGTACATCACCTTTTACTCCTTGTATGTTATCCCTGATAACTTCAGACTTTTAAAGACTGTGTTCCAGTCAATGCTGCCAAAAACTTTCTTTAAATTTATAAAGGTTATGAAAGTAGATTTACCTTTCTTCAATCAATCTTCTCAGGCAAACTATAGGTTCACTCTGGCCTCGTATGTTCTCCATCTCTCCACACCCAAACCGCTATTCCCTGAGGTCAACCTCTACCAGTTCTTTCATTATCTGTAAACAACTGGCGTCATTATTTTACAGTCCTGACTAATTAAACTTACAGTTGGATAATATTCATACCCATCAGCACCTGCCTTTTTCTTGAGATTGGAAATATTACATTCTTCTTGAAGTCTGAGGGTATTCAGCCTGCCTCATATACTCAGAATACCAGATGGAATAGTTTTGATATGGATCTCCATAATTATGAGGGAAGTTTTCTTTTCTAGGTGCCTTGTTTCGATCCAGGTTTCTCAGTGTTCTGACAACTTCTTCTTGCAGTATTACATCTGTTATCTCATCTTCACCTATTTTCTCTCCTCTTTTTACAATCCTGAGTTCAAGTTTGTTTCCCTCATTTAGACCCTTGAGGTATGTCTTCCACCTTTCAGCCTTCCATTCTTTGCTTGGTACCGGCTTGCTATAAGAGGTATTAATATTCACAAAAGTGCTTATCTTTTCTCGAGAGGTCTCTTTAATTTTCCAGTAGGCAGCATCTATCTTTCCCATAGTCATCTACGCTTCAACAGCCTTGCATTTCTCGTTTAGCCGTACTTGCTTTGCCATTTTGTGTTCCTTGTCAATCTCATTTTTAGATACGTTTTTACGCTTTGGTCTGCTTCACTTACTGCATTTTTATGTCGTCTGTTTCCATCAGTTCGATTCAATATGTCTCGTGTTATCAAGGCATTTCTACTTGGCCTCGTCTTTTTGCCAACTGATCCTAGGTGACTTTATTATTTTATTTCCCGAAGCTACCTTTCTATCTTTTGCTGTATTCCTTTCCCCTGCTTCAGTCAATATTGTTGCGTAATACTACCTTCGAATCTTTAAAACAAAACCCGGTTCTTTCGATTTTTACATGTCCGGTCTCCTTAATTTCCGACCTTTCTGCAATTTCGTCAGTTTTAACCTGCAGTCTATATCCAATAAATTATGGTTCAAATGGCTCTGAGCACTATGGGACTTAACATCAGTGGTCATCAGTCCCCTAGAACTTAGAACTACTTAAACCTAACTAACCTAAGGACATCACACACATCCATGCCCGAGGCAGGATTCGAACCTACGACCGTAGCAGTCGCGCCAATAAATTATGCTCACAATCCACATCTGCTCTTGGATATCATGTGTAGTTTAAAATATGGTTTCGGTATCTCTCTCTTGGCATTATATAATATATCTGAACCCTTTTGGTGTCTCCAGTTTTAACAAGCAATTTTCTGTCTATTAGAAAATTGTCACCGCTTTCGCCATTGTGCTCTTCTATGTGTTTTCGCACAAACGTAGAGACATGTGTTTTTGTAACTAAAATGTGGTTTCCTAAATTTTGAGGCATGAGGTAGCATTCAGAATAATTCTGGAAACGGATTTATAGGTTTAGTGCTAACGACGGTGGTCTCGTTCATCTGGCAGTAAACATAACTAGAAACTGTTTGTGCAAAATTGTTAAGGCTTTCGTGGCCACTTGTTGACAAACTGCCTATTGGCTTCTGTCTCGGGTTCTTCGGCTGACGTACATCTAATGATTTTTCTGACGTTTCGCCAGCACGAGTGGCTGGCATTGTCAAAGCTTCACCTTCCATTGCCGGTGGTGAACTGGAGCCGAGCTCGCGGGCGCAGATTATATGTACCTGGCGCGCCAACGTCCGAGGGCTTCTCCGCGGTCATTTCCGGTGCGGTTCTCCTCTTGCTACCTGCGACGGTCGTTCGCTGCAGTACGGAAAGCCAGGATCCGTTGACCTTAAGGCTTTCCTCTTTCTTGTTCAAACTGTTCGCGTGTTTTTGTATTTCTACAGCTTCTCTGAACAAGCGCGTGTGATAGTGCTTCTCTACAGCCAGAACTTCCGTGTCGGCGAATTTTATTACGTGGTCGGTCTCATTCAGTGCGTGATCTGCCACGGCCGATTTCTCCACCTGCCCCAACCTTCAATGTCGCTTATGCTCTTTGATCCTGGTGTTGATGGATCGTCCAGTCATTCCGACATAAACTTTTCCGCATGTGCATGGTATACTGTATATTCCCGACATTGCAAGTGGGTCTCTTTTCTCCTTCGCCGATCTAAGACACTCTTTGATCTTCCTTGTCGGTTTGAAAATCGTCTTTACGCCATGTTTGCGCAATATACGGCCGATTCTGTCCGTCACTCTGGGAATGTATGGCAGAAAGGCCGTACCCGACATTTCTTTTCCTGGTTCCTTACTTCGCCGAGTGTTTGGCTCTGTTGCACTTCTAATATAATTTTTGGAGTACCCATTGCTCCTCAGGACAGTTTCCAGGTGTTGCATTTCTCTTTTGAGGTGTTGCGGCTTACATATTCGTCCTGCTCTCGTTACGAGCGTACTAATCATGCCTCTTTTCTGGCTCGGGTGGTGGTTTGACAGTTTGTGCAGGTATCGGCCCGTGTGTGTCGGTTTTCGATACACGAGAAGCTGAAGAAACTGAAACTTGCACCAAACGACATCTTGGTCAGCTTTGATGTTGTTTCGTTATTTACGAAAGTGCCACTCAGTGACGCTCTGGAGCACATCGGTTCCATTTTCCCGCAGGACATCAGAAAGCTCTTCCATGCATGTCTCACCACGAGCTATTTCATGTGGAATGGAGATTTCTACGAACAGCTGGAAGGTGTCTCCAAGGGTAGTCCTCTCAGTCCAGTGGTGGCCAACTTCTTCATGGAACAATTCGAAGCACAGGCACTGGACTCGGCGACTTGCAAACCTAAGGTGTGGTACAGGTACGTCGATGATACTTTCATGGTGTGGAGCCATGGTAAAGAACAGCTCGGTGATTTCCTAAGACACTTGAACAGCCTCCATGCAAACCATGGAAGTAGAAAAGGACAAGAAACTGCCATTTCTAGATGTGCTGGTCACAAGAGACGGCGAAAACCGGGAACACAGCGTGTATCGAAAACCGACACACACGGACCGATACCTGCACAAACTGTCAAACCACCACCCGAGTCAGAAAAGAGGCATGTAGTACGCTCGTAACGAGAGCAGGACGAATATGTAAGCCGCAACACCTCAAAAGAGAAATGCAACACCTGGAAACTGTCCTGAGGAGCAATGGGTACTCCAAAAATTACGAGGGCCGTTCAGAAAGTAACCTCCGGTTGATTTAAAAAAAATACACCAAGTTAAATAAAAATATTTTAATATATACATCTTACAACTACATCTTTGCACTATTTTTCTACATAGTCTCCATAGCGATTGAGGCACTTATCATATCTCTTCACAAGCTTTGAAATTCCTTCTGCATAAAAATCACCCGCTTGTGCCTGGAGCCAGCCTGTGACCGCATCTTTGAGCTCTTCGTCGTCATCAAACCGCTGTGACCCGAGCCATTTCTTCAAATGCATGAAGAGGTGATAATCACTTGGCGCCAGGTCTGGGCTGTAAGGTGGATGGTTGATAACGTCCCACTTGAAGGACTCAAGAAGGGCCGTTGTTCTGCGAGCAGAGTGAGGACGGGCGTTATCGTGCAAAAAAACGATACCGGAAGTCAGCATACCACGGCGTTTGTTCTGTATAGCCCGTCGTAACTTTTTTATTGTTTTACAGTACACGTCTTGATTAATGGTCGTATCACGTTCCATGAATTCAACCAACAACACCCCTTTGGCATCCCAAAACACCGTTTCCATCAGTTTTCTGGCAGAAAAATCTTGCGAGGCTTTTCTTGGTTTGGTAGGCGAATTTGAATGTGCCCACATCTTTGATTGTTCTTTTGTCTCAGGGTTCACGTACTTAATCCAGGTTTCGTCACCGGTCACGATTCTGTTTAACAATGGTTCTCCTTCGTCCTCATAACGTGACAGAAAGTCTAATGCAGAGGCCATTCTTTGAGTTTTGCGATGGTCGGTAAGAATTTTGGGCACCCATCGTGCACAGAACTTACGGTAACCCAATCTTGCTGTCACTATCTCGTACAAGAGAGTCTTAGAAATCTGTGGAAAACCAGTAGACAACTCCGACATTGAGAAACGTCGATTTTCACGAACTTTTGCATCAACTGTCTGAACGAGTTCGTCTGTCACCAATGATGGTCTACCACTCCTCTCTTCATCATGAACGTTTTCTCGTCCACTTTTAAATAAACGTACCCATTCACGGACCACTCCTTCACTCATAACTCTTGGTCCGTACACGGCACAAAGCTCACGATGATTAACTGCTGCAGAATATCCTTTGGCTGTAAAAAACCTTATGACAGCATGCACTTCACATTTGGCGGGGTTTTCTATTGCAGCACACATTTCAAACTGCCACAAAAACTAAACTAGCGCAGGTACGACGTTCACTCGACCACGGCTTGATGCCGACTGACCTGTTGAGTGCGTGAACGCACACATGGCGTCGCTACTCCCCCCACAACCCGCACTGTGACCAATCGGAGGTTACTTTCTGAACCGCCCTCGTATATTAGAAGTGCAACAGAGCCAAACACTCGGCGAAGTAAGGAACCAGGAAAAGAAATGTCGGGTACGGCCTTTCTGCCATACATTCCCAGAGTGACGGACAGAATCGGCCGTATATTGCGCAAACATGGCTTAAAGACGATTTTCAAACCGTCAAGGAAGATCAAAGAGTGTCTTAGATCGGCGAAGGAGAAAAGAGACCCACTTGCAATGTCGGGAATATACCGTATGCCATGCACATGCGGAAAAGTTTATGTCGGAATGACTGGACGATTCATCAACACCAGGATCAAAGAGCATAAGCGACATTGCAGGTTGGGGCAGGTGGAGAAATCGGCCGTGGCAGATCGCGCACTGAATGAGACCGACCACGTAATAAAATTCGCCGACACGGAAGTTCTGGCTGTAGAGAAGCACTATCACACGCGCTTGTTCAGAGAAGCTGTAGAAATACAAAAACACGCGAACAGTTTGAACAAGAAAGAGGAAAGCCTTAAGGTCAACGGATCCTGGCTTCCCGTACTGCAGCGAACGACCGTCGCAGGTAGCAAGAGGAGAACCGCACCGGAAATGACCGCGGAGAAGCCCTCGGACGTTGGCGCGCCAGGTACATATAGTCTGCGCCCGCGAGCTCGGCTCGAGTTCACCACCGGCAATGGAGGGTGAAGCTTTGACAATGCCAGCCACTCGTGCTGGCGAAACGTCGGAAAATTCATTAGATGAACGTCGGCCGAAGAACCCGAGACAGAAGCCAATAGGCAGTTTGTAAACTGTTTGTGGTTTATTGGCTGAAGTATGTTGGTGAAAGGCGACCAGATTTCTTTGTTTGATAGAAACAGTTGTATTTCTGCAGTTAAGATCAAATGCGTATTTTGTCATAGATGAGACTGTGTTACTAACGGATTTGTGGATAATGACTTACACCATTGCTGCAAATAACTAATACGAGGTGTGTTCAAAAGGTATTGAACCTTATTATTTCCCGGGTGACTTCTTTGGTGGGGGTGTAGTGGGGGACATTCATGCGCAACCGTGTATTTTTTTCCCGCCAGCGGAATGAGTCAACCGTTGGCAGCAGGACTGTGAACGAAGACATGCAGTGTGCGAGCGTCGTAACAAGTCCAGCAGCGATATTGCATAAAATTTTGCCAAAAGCTTGATGATATACAAGTGGAAATCACACGCTAGATTCAACTGGACTTCAGAGATGATGCCATGACCAAATCACAGAGAAATGGGTGGTACAACAGCTTCAAAGATGTCCGCACGTCAGTAATCAGCAAACCACATTCAGGCAGACCCTCAACAAGTCACAATGACAATGTCTTGGAGCAAGTATGGACTTTGATTATGGAAGAGGATGGTATCACAGTACGAGTGCTTGTGAACGGTACAGGGCTAAGCATTGGAGCGGTACGGTCAATTTTGACCCACGATTTCTGCATGTGGAGACTGCCCGCGAGATGTGCCCGAATGCTGACAATGGAGCAGGAGCAACATCGAAAAATGGTTCAAATGGCTCTGAGCACTATGAGGCTTAACTTCTAAGGTCATCGGTCCCCTAGAACTTAGAACTACTTAAAGTTAACTAACCCAAGGATATCACTTACATCCAGGCCCGAGGCAGGATTCGAACCTGCGACCGTAGCGGTCGCGCGGTTCCAGACTGTAGCGCCTAGAACCGCTCGTCCACCCAGGCCGGCTGAGAAACATCGTCTGGGAACGGTACAGGGCATGCTGCACAATGCAAAGAGCAGCCCCAACGTTTTGAACATGGTGATCACAGGCGATGAGACGTGGGGTTATGGGTACGACGCAGAAACCTAGCTGCCATCGATACAATGCAAACATCCTCAGCCACGGGACCAAGAAAAGTACAACACGTCCCCAAAAAAGTCAAGCTCACGTTTAGAATTTTCTTCGACTCTCATGGTGTGATACATTACGAGTACGCACCACCAAACCACCACAAAGGAGTACTATCAGGAGATTCTTCGTGGCCCCAGCTGACCTGATCTTTGGGCAGCAAAATCTTGGCAGATCCATCGTGATAACGCACCCGCCCATTCTCCACATCTGATTTCCCTCGCAAAACACGACATTCCTGTGATTATTCAGACTACCTACTCCACCGACGTGGCTACAAGGGATTTTTGGGTGTTTCCCAAGCTGAAGATCCCTGAAATCAACACGATTTCGGTGAAGAGAAGACATCATGTGGACTGCGATGGGCCGGCTGATCAGCATTCCAAAGGACATGTTACAGAAGCATTTCCAACAATGGCGGGAGCACTGGGACAAGTGTATTCATTAGCAAGGAGACTACTTGTAAGGGGATTAGGGTTCTGTACCTCGAAATGAATACATGTATTTCTACCAACCAAGGATCGATGCTTATGAACACACTTCGTATGCTGAAGCTTCCGTAGCCTAAAACGTACGCATGTTTCTGTGCTTCAGCTTTCATTATTCCCATTACATTCCCGTGTACTACATATGACTGTTCCAGGAGAACCCAGTTATGGTGTCTGTGAACCCGACAAGTTGCAAAGGAGGCCTGTGCGACTTGTGGGAGATCCTATCTCGCAGACTTAATTTTACGTGAGTACCACACACGCAACGATAATGCGAATCATCAGTTTTTTCTGTTTTCCCGTCATTCCTTACGTGTTTCAAAATTCATGAAGGTATGCTCCGTCTATGCAGCTACACTACTGGCCATTAAAATTGCTACGCCAAGAAGAAATGCAGATCATAAACGGGTATTCATTGGACTAATATATTATACTAGAACTGACATGTGATTACATTTTCACGCAATTTAGGTGCATAGATCCTGAGAAATCAGTACCCAGAACAACCACCTCTGACCGTAATAACGACCTTGATATGCCTGGGCATTGAGTCAAACAGAGCATGGATGGCGTGTACAGGTACAACTGCCCATGCAGCTTCAACACGATACCACGGTTCATCAAGAGTAGTGACTGGCGTATTGTGAAGAGCCGGCTGCTCGGCCACCATTGACCAGACGTTTTTAATTGGTGAGAGATCTGGAGAATGTGCTGGCCAGGGCAGTAGTCGAACATATTCTGTATCCACAAAGGCCCGTACAGGACCTGCAACATGCGGTCGTGCATTATCCTGCTGAAATGTAGGGTTTCGCAGGGATCGAATGAAGAGTAGAACCACTGGTCGCAACACATCTGAAATGTAACGTCCACTGTTCAAAGTGCCGTCAATGCGACCAAGAGATGACCGAGACTTGTAACCAATGGCACCCCATACCATCACGCCGGGTGATAAGCCAGTATGGCGATGACGAATACACGCTTCCAATGTGTGTTTACTGCGATGTCGCCAAACACGGATGCGACCATTATGATGCTGTAAACAGAACCTGGATTCATCCGAAAAAATGACGTTTTGCCATTCGTGCACCCAGGTTCGTCGTTGAGTACACCATTGCAGGCGCTCCTGACTGTGATGCAGCGTCAGGGGTAACCGCAGCCATGTTCTCCGAGCTGATAGTCTATGCTGCTGCAAACGTCGTCGAAGTGTTCGTGTAGATGGTTGTTGTCTTGCAAACGTACCCATCTGTTGACTCAGGGATCGAGACGTGGCTTCACGATCCGTTACAGCCATGCGGATAAGATGCCTGTCATCTCGACTGCTAGTGATACGAGGCCGTTGGCATCCAGCACGGCGTTCCGTATTACCCTCCTGCACCCACCGATTCCATATTCTGGTAACAGTCATTGGATCTCAAGCAACGCGAACAGCAATGTCGCGGTACGATAAACCGCAACCGCGATAGGCTGCAATCCGACCTTTATCAAAGTCGGAAACGTGATGGTACGCATTTCTCCTCCTTACAACAACGTTTCACCAGGCAACGCCGGTCAACTGCTGTTTATGTATGAGAAATCGGTTGGGAACTTTCCTCATGTCAGCACGTTGTAGGTGTCGCCACCAGTGCCAACCTTGTGTGAATGCTCTGAAAAGCTAATCATTTGCATATCACAGCATCTTCTTCTTGTCGGTTAAATTTCGCGTCTGTAGAACGTCATCTTTGTGGTGTAGCAATTTTGATGGCCAGTAGTGTAATTGAGCGCAGTTTGTTTATTGTTATATGCGTTTCGCTTTTTTTTTTATTTGTGAAACTGTATCAGCCTTTATTTTTACACCTACACCTTTCTTTTTATACATACAATAAACGTGTTATTTGGTAGTTATAATATGTTACTATGTTACATTTAGTCGTGTTTTTCTCTTGTTTTGTAGTTGAAATCAACTTTTGTAGCACAAATTTCGTGATATGAAATTATCGTTCTGTGTTACGATTTCAACAATCCAAGCGGTACTGATTGGTCACTCTAGGCTCATTAGCACGAAATATCGGAAATTCCTACCATCTGTAATCCTAAATGGGACTCTTTCCCCAGAGAGTCTAGGAGTAATAATAGATGGAAATCTAAATTGAGCTGCGTAAGTGACTGCAGTGTGCAAGAAGGCATCAGCATTTCTCCATGCCCAACAAGAAAAGCTCTTTCCTCTTGACCTGAAAAATAAACTTATACAAACGCTTGTAATTCCAATTCTTAATTACAGCAATGTTACCTTTCAGGGCATTTCACAGGAAAGATCACTGCCTGGAACTGGTAATGAATGCCTGTGTTCGTAATATCTGTGATGTTAGACTCCTTGATCATATTTCACCAACATCACAGCTGTCCTGGCTGCGCACAGACCTCCATACCCTCCGTCTTCTCTGCTGTATCTCATATCCCCCGTCGACCTTATCGCTCTCGTCCGAACAACATCGCAGAAACAGCTGTTCCCATCAGATAAAAATGCTTTCTGTCCCACTCCATCGTTCACCCACTTTCTTGAAGTTCTTCTCAGTACCAGGAAACCGACTCTGGGACAACCACCCGCAGTACATTAGAGAACTGAATAACATCTTCAGTTTCAGAAGAAAGGTAATGACATAACTACTAAAACAACAATATTTATTACTATTACCCCTGTACGCACTCTTTACTCTTGTATATCCTTCTCTCCAACCAGATCTTCCTCATTTCCCACAATTCTTAGGTCGTGCAGTCTCCTTAAAGTTCCTTTCTTCAGTGGTCCCTATAGCAGGAAACGTCTATATTGTACGCCTACAAATTCTTTTTGTATCTGCCACTATCATTATTGTTGTTATTATTGTCATTAATGTTAGTATTATCACCATTAGTGGCAGCGGCAACCGTGGCATAAGTACTACCACTATTAACTTTATGAGTTCATAGTCAGTATTACTTTCTCACATCGTCAGTATAGACACTCAAATAATTTTAATACTGTTTTTCGTATTAAGATGGTTTTTTTCTTAGGTAACTACGGCGTAAAAAAGGCAATGTATGTGTGAAACCCTGGTCCGCTGTAAGAGGGAGTCTGGTGGCCATAATCAGTTTAAAAAAATAAATAACAGGGAGAATTGAGAGGTACTAGCAGACACAATGTGTATTACAAAGCACAAAAATTTGTTAAATTCGCCTACATAGGAATACGACAGTGTGGTGTAAAATATTTTACTGTTTATATTCACAGCATGTGGTAAGTTCTGAATTGCCCTTAGGTTGGAATACAGAATTATACGGCAGGCAGAAATATTACGTCCCTTTGGAGGAAAGAATTTTTGGTAGTCTTCTTAAATGTTGTCCTAATACTTGATGACTAGCACTAACATTACACTGGCTGGGCTTTGATCAGCTTGTAAGATTTTTATCTCTTTGAGTTCGCAAATAAATGGTGGTTATATGTTTGTATTTGAGATTGTCAGGTGATTACACGCATATGGATTTATTTTCACGCCGCTTGGACGATTTATTACGTTACTTCGAGCGCAACCAGTTAAGATGTAATTCGGGAAAAAGTGACGAACCTTCTTCTTTTCCGCGTAGCCAATTAAAAGTGAGTGACTTTCTTCAGTAGAGGTATGGGGAAGGAATTTCATTAGCAGGGCGTGAATTTTTTCGCGCCAGCGAAAGCGTCAGTCGCTGGAAGTCGGACTGTATGTGAGGACGTGTAGCGAGTGCAAGTCGGATTCCACTAAAAGGAAGGAAAAAATTTAGTGGCATCAAATATTGACAAACGCTTGGCGAAATCCAAGTGAAAATTATTAGCCAGATTCAGCTGACTTCAGCGACGACGCCACGATCAACTCATGGCTACAGGAGAGATACAACTGCTTCAAGGGTGGTTGCACATCAATAGGCAGCGAACCGCGTTCAGGCAGATTCTCAAAAAGCCGAAGTGACCATGTCATTGCGCAACTGTGGACTTCAGTCGTGGAAGACCTTCGTAGCTCAGTACGAGAACTTGCGATCAAGGTAGCGGTAAGCATTGGCTCGGTACAAGTCGGAGAGAGTGTTATCTCAAGCCGAGATTTCCGTCCTTGCAAAAGGAGGAAACTTCGCTATAACACCTGTGAGAGTACCACTTGAAGATATTATCGCGAATATAGAAGCAGATATTCGAAATCTCCCCAAGGAAACTGCAATTGCAATTCGAATCGAAACCACCACGGTCTTATGCCACAGTAAACCTTTGGAAAGTAATTTAACGAAAGGCGAGAGGAAAACTCTCAAAGATTTAAATGGAGATGAAAAGATAGTGGTTCTTCCTGCTGATAAAGGGAATGCTACTGTTGTTATGAATACAGAGGATTATCGAAGCGAAATTTTGAACCTTTTAACGCCAGGACAGTACAAAAAGCTTACGAAGGACCCTATAGCCAGCGTACTGAGGTAAACGAATAATCTGATTAAGTCATCTACCTCTATTCAAAAAGCAGATAAAAGAGCTTTGTTGAAGAGTGAAGCTATGTGTCCTAGACTGTATGGTGTACCCAAAATTCATAAAATAGATTTTCCTTTGAGACCAATAGTTAGTGCCATCATTCCTCCCACGTATGGAATAGCAAGATACCTGGCAACTCGTTAACAACCATATGTTGGGAAAACTGACTCGTATATAAAAGACTCGCGTCATTTTAATGAGAAACTTGAAGGACTAATTCTGGTTCCTGAAGATATTCTTGTAAGTTTTGACATAGTGTCCTTATTCACTATTATTCCAGTTAACGAAGTTATGATTTTTATAACGGATATTTTTCCAGGAGATTTGACTGCTCTTTTTAGACATTGGAATTTTATGAGCAACTTAATGGTGTAGCCATGGGTAACCCATTAGGTCCTGAGATCGCTAATTTCCATGTGGAGAAATTCGAACAATCGGCTCTGGACAAAGCAAATAACAAACCATCTCGCTGGTATCGATTTGTAGATGACACATTTGTGGTTTGGTCCCATGGTAGAAAGGCTTTGGACGAATTCTGTGATCATCTAAATAAAATTAATCAAAAAATCCAGTTCACCATAGAAATGGACAATGATAACAGAATATCTATTTTGGGTGTTTTAGTTACGAGACAGTCCGATGGAAGTTTGGAGCATAAAGTTTTTCGGAAAGTAACACATACGGACAGATATTTACATAAAAACTCCATTCACCATCCACAACAAAAGAGAGGTGTCATTAAAAGTCTTGTCGATAATGCCGAACGGATATGCACATCTAAACACCTGGACGCTGAAATAAAACATCTGAAGCAGGCCTTCGAGAAAAGTGTAAAAAGGCACATTTGCATGCCGAGCGTGAGTTTCCTCGGAAACGTGAAATATTAATTAAATAAATAATCAGTGACAAATAAATAAAGCCTATGGCACACAACTGCAGCGCTGTGTCGCTGATAAAACAAAAGCACAATTACGTTACTCTTATGTTTGATTAAGAAAGGGAGAGCTCTGGTTGAAGTGGTGCGAGAAGCACGTATTTTATTTTATTGTCTGGCACACCGCCATATTTCATGTTATAGAAGAACACTGCGAGTTGCAACCACACTAGGCACTCGATTCTGTAAAGAATTTATATTTATAAAAGTAAGTAGGATTATGAACTGTAGGCTTATTCATTGAATATATCTGATTTAACTAACTGTGTAACTTTTTTATGTTTAGTAGACAATCACCTCTGTACGACGTATTGGCATGGCTGGCAAATTATTGTAATATTGAGATTTAGATTATGAGTCCGCACCTACCGCAGCAGTCTTTGGAAACGATTTAATTACGAAGTCCGATTATTCAGTTTTATTTCACGGTCAACTACGAGTAACATTGCCTTCACGAAAAAGCCATTGTCAAGCCTCTGATACCGAATAATTAAACGTCCTCGTTCCAGATAAGCAAATACAATTGCAATCACAATCACCATCATACAGATAGAATAATTAACATATTTAAAATAACATTTTTTTATTTATTTTATATTGGCGACTGCGTGTCGGACTTGTTATTTTGTCATTTGTTACATTGTTCTCTTTGTTTCATGTAAAAAATCAACATTCTGGACCTGGACGTCAATGTATGAGAGATAACAAAATCTGAAGATATTTTCCAATTCTGAAATTTTGCGGGAAGACACAATGAAACTTCCAGCAAAATAAGGTAAGACGCAGCATCTTTGCATTGGTAGGCTTGACCAGACGCATAATTCAGTGTATTAGCTTTTCAGTAAATTCTGTAGTGTTTCTTTTCTGCATAACAGTTTCAGTGATAAATTTCATTCTCAGTACTTTTCCCTAAACAATAACGTATGCAACAATACCAATACACGAGTGTACAATATGGCCGACTTCTGTACGATATCATGTAACATGGCCAGCAGCCATTACCAATAATCTCAAATTCAGTTTATATTTTTAAATTAACAGACAGCCATTGTTGCTACGAGCGATTCATGCTCAACTACATTTTATTTTAAAATCAGTGTCAAAAATTTTCTTGAAACATATATCACGTGTGGCATGGTAATAACTAGAAAACAATACGCAAAAATGGAACAGCATGGACGTACTATTCAGACGCAATCCGACTCGGACGTGAGACAAGTGTTAGAAAATGACTTTACGACAGCAACCGGTAGTGACGATTCATCAAACATTGACGCAAGTGTTGACGAAAATTTTGACGATAGGCCGTCCACTACAAAAATTTCAAAATCTCAATCAGAGCCCATGTTAATGCATGACGTCACGTCTAATGACGCGGCGGGGGCAGAGACCTTGCAAACGGTAAACATTGCCGACATGTTACAAATGCTAATGAAACAAAACGCCGAAAACATGGCAACCTTAAAGGCACAATTAGAGACACAAAATGAACAGTTAAAAACACAAAATGACGAAATCAAATCTGATCTCATAGCAATCAAGATAGGTAATGACACTTTATGTAAGCGTGTGGAACTTATAGACGCCACACTGACCAAACAGATGACCGAACTCAGTACTAAATTTTCCCAGCTCAATACGAGACAAGAAAAGACTACAACTGACGTAGCACTTTTACAGACACAAGTAAAAAACCTTAATGTCACGTGTGAAGTTCTTACTGAACAAATTCAAACATATCCTTCAGTACATGACAATCTTGAAAAACGAATTACTGACGTACAGAATAAATTTGACAATGTTGAACAACACCTGACTGACATCTTACAATCAGATGCCACAGCTCATTTTCAAAATATTAATAAAGAATTTCATGATTGGGTTGAGAACAAAGACAAACATTTTGATAGATGCTTACGTGAAAATTTACCAACAATTGTGCACGACTCCGTAGCGCAATACATTACTAATAACAAACAGCTGATCAGTGACGCAGTACAATCCGTCACTGCACCCATGAGACAATTCACCGATCAACTACAGTCTGAATGTAACGAAAATATCAGTCAAAATGTACAGTTCAGAAACCAATATACATTCGAGTATGATACACACATTCCGCACACGACAAATACACAAGAACAAAACACACCACGACTACAACACATACCACGATGTGGAAACACAAACACAAGCTATTATCATGGTAAACCACAGCAACATTATCGTAATTACTCGCCAGCTGAACATACCAGTAATTACAGTGGAATAAATCCATATCACAATGCGGAGGAAGATGAAAGCTTAATGAAACACAGGCAATTTCAGATTTTTATCCCAGAAAAACGAACCATTCATCCGGTGATTTTTCTTAAATCTTTTAGTAACGCATTTCCACGCACTTGGAGTGACCGGAAAAAGATTTCATATATTGTCGGTTACATCCAAGGCGATGCAGCTGTCTGGGCATGCAGTCAAGCTGACGTATGTACCACGTACAGTGAGTTTGAGCGTGCTTTTCTGAACAAATTCTGGTCGCAATCCGTCCAGGAGCGACTCAGAAGACAAATTTTAGAACCTGAAACTTTTAACAGTAAAAATGGTAACTTACGCAGATATTTTGAAAAATACTTGAACATGGGACACTTTTTAGACGAACCAGTCGCAACGCGTGATATACTCCGAGCGTTGAAGGCCAAATTGCCTTTCAACATTAAGGAAAAACTTCTACATATCCCGGATGACGATTCAGATTATTTTTTAACAGCTTTAGATTCGGTTGACATGTTACTTGAAGATCAGCGCTTCGCGCGGCAAAACAGCAGCCACAATGTTTACACTAGTGGTATGCAAAACATGCAGGCTTGCCAACACAATTCTGGCGCGCCCACAGTTGGATACGCGGTACAACAAAAACAGCAAACTCACATGCCGTCTCAGTACGGAAATCAAAATCAACACGCGTATTCCAATACAAACAATAGTTACAACAGTAATAACATTTCATGCGGCAATCCATACAAAAGGCACCGCGGTAATAACTACAACGGTAACAACGGATACAAAGGTAATAACAAAAACACAAACAGAAATAGAAATAATAATAACTACGAGCCAAGACAGCATCAAGGTTGGACTCGTAACGATCAGTACTTTCATTCAAACTCTGCTTTACCACAGCAGCCACCAGGACAAAATTGGAGCATACCTTACGACCGACAGGTAAGTTATAATGCGCAACAGCAACAACAACCGCAAAAGTTTGGAGATCATAATAGGCAATATCCGAATGTGAATATAATAGAAATGACACCTGATGCACAACCTCAATCTGTGTCAGTACCTAGTACAAATGATAATCCAACAAACTAGAAACAGTCACTACTTTGCCCCAGGTCGTGGCTGAAGAATTCTTGGGGGGCGACTTCAATGTTAATCAGTTATTTGACACCACACTTGAACAACAGAATAATGATATGCCGAGTAATTCTAAACAAAAACTACCTGTTTTATTTATAAGATACAACCACAATAACAATATATCAGATGAACTTTTACAAGACAGTACACAATGTCGTTTAAACACAAATGAAATTGTTTTAGCATCTACTACTGGTGTAGTAGGTGGGATTCCAACTACTATTATCCTAGATACAGGTGAGCGTTTTGTCTTTTAATTTCTATAAAAAGATGTGTGAATTGGAACCTGTGCCTGAGTTTCCTGCCCAAACTGTAAAATAACTACTGCACTAGGTAATAAGTCATGTAGGATTACGAAGCAAGTTTTTGTAAACGTTAAAATAGGTAATGGAACCGTACAATGGCCATTCCTGGTTGTACAAAACCTTGTGACAAATTGCATATTAGGAATAGATATTATGAGCGAGAAGGACTGCATTATAGACTTCTCCAAAGGTAAATGTATTTTAAATGATAAAGGCAGTGTAATTATTATTGATTTGGACAGGAGAACTCTAAAGCATGACAAACACTGTACAGGGTACAAGGTTCAGTTAGTACTTGACAATGACATTCAAGACATGCAAACACACTCATCTGACATAGAGCTAATGGACTTGAAAACATTGCTTGATCATAAGATAAGTGAAGCTACAGCTCTCAGTGTACATGAACGTATAAAACTACAGGAAGTGTTATCCAAATATTTACAAGTTTTTACCAAACGATTAGGTGTTATCAACACGTATGTGTACAAGATTGAAGTTAAGCCTCACAAGATCTTCTACCATAAGACATATAACGTACCGTTATCTCAACGACCTGCTGTGTGGCAAGAATTAAAACAAATGTTAGACTGGAAGGTCATTGAACCATCCACCTCACCTTATTGTAGTCCTCTACTTGTTGTCAAAAAATCAAATGGAAGCATTAGGTTAGTGTTAGACGCACGAGGTATTAATGAAATAATTTTACCGGTTCACACAAAACCTGAAAATTTAGAAGAGCAATTACAGAAATTTCTAGATGCAAAATATTTTTCCACAATAGATCTCGCTAATTCGTTTTGGCAGGTGGGTATCACTCCTGATTCTCGGAAATATACTGCATTTATGTTCGGGGGGCGAACCTATCAGTTTTGTGTTCTACCCTTCGGACTGAATGTCAGCTCTGGGGTATTCATTACAGCCCTGGATACCGTGCTTGGCGACGATTTAGTTGAGACAGTCACACACTATGTAGATGATATACTGATAGCTACACAATCTTGGAATGAACACGTTGACACTCTTCAAAGAATTTTAGAAAAATTTGCACAAGCTGGAGTCACAGCCAACCTAAGAAAATCAAAATTTGGTTGCAGTGAGATAAAGTATTTAGGACATATCATTAATTCACAGGGCATACGTCCGGATCCCAGTAAATTAGATGCTATCAGAAACTTTCCTAGCCCTCGAACTAAAAAGCAGTTAAAATCATTCCTTGGGCTATGTTCATTTTTCAGACGTTTTTTGCCACAACCACTTTTGAACAGTAAACATCTGCTAAATCTACTCAGAAAGAATCAAGTTTGGATCTGGTCGGAACAGTGCCAGAATGACTTTAATACAATTAAACATGCTTTAGTGAATGCTAACATATTGAGCCATCCAGATTTCAATTTAGATTTTTGTATGACTTGTGACGCTTCACGTACTGGCTTGGGCTGTTGCTTATTTCAAGTTGTAAAGAATAAAGAGGAGGAACAGATAAGAATTATTGGGTTTGCGAGTCGCACTCTAACTGAATGTGAGCGTACATACTCCGCTACTGAATTAGAAACACTTTCCATAGTATGGGCATTCAAGAAACTCAATTATTATTTATTTGGAAAACATACGGTAATTTACACCGATAATTGTTAACATACCGCATCCTGGTGCGTATCTGTTACAACATCCTAGAACTAACAAAATTATTGGGCTATACGCACACCGAGATCTTAGAGCATTTCATGCTGAATAATGTCAAAGTCATACCCATCAAAATATTGCTAAGCAACTCGAAAAACTCTGTTGTTACAACACAGATAATAAGTAGTATAGAAATTTTCATTTCAGCGGTTCCAGTGACGCAGTTGAAGACAGAAGGACTCTTCTTTCAGCGCACGCCTCCACCTGAAAGACGGAACATTAAAGTAAAATTTATGATTACGTAGCAGTGGATGACATATTAATTTTTCACGGAACATTTGTTACTGAAGGTACCACTGACTTGGTGTGACACCTGACGAACTGATAGACGTCATCTGTGAAGCGATCTTTTACTTTGAGAAATAGATTAGACGCACATCTCTCAACACGAAAAGCATCTATCAGTAGTCAAGGCCACACAGACACTCTACACACACGCACAAAACGCGAGGAATCGAACATTTTCTCTCTCTTACTATTTTGAATATTTATTGAGTAGTGAAAACGCCTGGTCTTGCCTACTGATGTAATGAATGTTGTGTCTAACCTATCTTAATTTCAGATGACATCACAAAAAACATCGATAATATCCCAGCAAAACCGCTAAAGAGGATGTAAATATCTGCAATTCATGTAATCAAATGTGACACAATGTAACAACCTATAGCGATGTAATGATGATGTAAACATGTTTATGTGCAACTATATTATGTTTATGCTAAGAAAATATGTGACGTGTGTATGTATAATTACTTATTTTTTTAACTGATGTATAGTGTAACTGTTACTATGTAAAAATTTGAACAAAACGAGTGCCAAAAAGACATTGCATAGTGAACCACTGTTCACGGACATTAACGAACATTACTAACTCTGCAACTACGCGGAAACCTATGTGAAAGAAACTGTTAATGCCATTCATTATGCAGCGTATCTATGTGAACGCGATGAACGATTTCCTTGATTAATAACTACGAACATTTAGGTGAGCTATATTCAGCAAAAAACTGAAAATGTGAAGTGCATAATTCGTGCATCGTCTAGTGATATTACTACAGTACCCAACTTCAAGATGTTAACTGGATTAAATGGACACAAAGTGCCTGTCCAGAAAACAACACGACGGGTGGAAGAATTTTGGTTGGAACTTCAGGGAATGAAATGTTCTCGAAATGTGACGGACACTCTTACCTGGACTGTCCAAGGATCGACGCCAGCTATGTGCCATCCGAGGTTCTGCAACCAAGCTTCCACGGAATGTAAAAAACGAACTGCACGTGGACCAATTACTCGACGGGTCACGTCTGATCTGTAATAAGCAATGCTTTTAGTCACAACGAACTGCATCACTACGACTATAATGGAAATGAGAAATGGACACGCTTATGTATTAATCACGTTGTTATACAACGATGTTACTGTGATCAAAAAACTTTACCACGACGATACTAACCTGCAAAAAATTATTGTGCAGCGGATGAATATGAACTGTAATAACGACACAATGTGTATAGGTCAACGCACCTGAAAAATACGGACATTTTTCTTTGAAGTATTTCAAAACAATACTATGTAACTAAGAACATTCAACAATCTAAGTTGTATTGTGTTATAACAAATATTGTAAATTTAAAACTAAGTTACCTGTCATAGAATGTAGTCTTCATATGTAATCTTGGTTGAATATTTTCTTTGTGCAACGACTGAAAAACGCGCGCACACGAACAATATGATCTGTGCCGCGTGATCTAACTGTACGATATAACGGCAGTGCCGCAGTTACACAGACGCTTCTGCGCATGCGCGCACTCTATCTGCCAACATTAGAACTTTTACGGCGCACCCGCGTCATTCAAATTTTGTATATAATGTGTATAATGTGTAATGTAAGTCATGTAAATAGTTGTAGATAACTTAGATTTTCTTGTGCCTTTAGGTGAATTGCTCGCCTGCAGGTGTGTCCTTTCGCCTCGCAATTCAGGGGGCAATATAAAGGCACATTTGCATGCCGAGCGTGAGTTTCCTCGGAAACGCGAAATATTAATTAAATAAATAATCAGTGACAAATAAATAAAGCCTATGGCACACAACTGCAGCGCTGTGTCGCTGATAAAACAAAAGCACAATTACGTTACTCTTATGTTTGATTAAGAAAGGGAGAGCTCTGGTTGAAGTGGTGCGAGAAGCACGTATTTTATTTTATTGTCTGGCACACCGCCATATTTCATGTTATAGAAGAATACTGCGAGTTGCAACCACACTAGGCACTCGATTCTGTAAAGAATTTATATTTATAAAAGTAAGTAGGATTATGAACTGTAGGCTTATTCATTGAATATATCTGATTTAACTAACTGTGTAACTTTTTTATGTTTAGTAGACAATCACCTCTGTACGATGTATTGGCATGGCTGGCAAATTATTGTAATATTGAGATTTAGATTATGAGTCCGCACCTACCGCAGGAGTCTTTGGAAACGATTTAATTACGAAGTCCGATTATTCAGTTTTATTTCACGGTCAACTACGAGTAACATTGCCTTTACGAAAAAGCCATTGTCAAGCGTCTGATACCGAATAATTAAACGTCCTCGTTCCAGATAAGCAAATACAATTGCAATCACAATCACCATCATACAGATAGAATAATTAACATATTTAAAATAACATTTTTTATTTATTTTATTTATTTTATAAGTGGCTACTAAGGAAACAGATAAAGAGAATTTTGCGATCAAGGAACAGAAGACCGAAGGACAAGGATGAACCACAACCACGGAAAAATACAATTTCTCTTCCTCTAATTAAAAAAGTAACGGATCATATCGGTAAGATTTTACAGAAACATGATATCACACCGGTCTTTAGACCAACAAAGAAAATAAATCAAGTACTCTGATCTGTGAAGGATAAACGCCCTCCTCTGTCGACATGTGGTGTATACAAAATTCCGTGTACGTGTGGTAAAGTTTATATTGGAACTATCAAGCGGAGCACAAAAGCCTTTGCCGACTAGGAAAAATAGAGAAATCAGCTGTAGCACAGCATGCTCTTCAGTCAGGAAACCACGAAGTGAAGTTTTCTGAAACAGAAATTTTATCTACAATGTTAAATTATTATCGACGACTATGTAGATAAGCCATTGAAATTTATAAGCATCAGGATAATTTTAGTAGGAAAGAGGAGGCAATAAAACTGGGAGACATATGGACAGTAGCTCTGCAGAATCGCTAGAGAAGTTTATCTTTGACAAGACGACAATCGATGGTTAAGTTTTATCTTTGAGAAGGATTATCAATGCTCACCGCGCGTTACTTCGACCACGCCCCCTTTCCTATAGTATATATGTCACCCTTGGACGTCCGACCGGTCAGTCGGCAAGACTCAGCGGAGGTGTGCCTCTGAGGATGTCCAGCGCAGTCCTGGACGAAACGTCAGGAACGGAAGAGTTTCTTGTGCCAAAGTTTTATCAGCAGCTATGTCATCTGGTCGTGAAAGCCTTCATTCTATAATCATATTTCTACCACTCTCGTATCTGGAAACGAGTCACCTCTTTGAACCTATCTGCTAATGACCCCATTCAGCAAACCTCCACATGGTTTTCTAGACAGTCCCTCTGCATCTTGTAACTGTTTCTCATTCTCTGCCTGCAGCTTTTTCCATGAAATCGTTCTAATCTAAGTGGGAACTGAAGAGAAGCCAGAGAGCGCTATATCTAAGACCTTCTGCATCCCATGGAGAAACAGGGTGAGTTGAGTTAATGCAACAAGACTGTCTTTTGACCACTCGGTGAAAATGATAACATGTTGTCATAGCTCCACCAATTGTGTACAGTATGTAAGGTCAGGGCCAAACGAAGCTTTTTCCTACAACATGAGGTAGTAAAGACTGTACAATCAGTTACGGGAACTGAAAGAAGGACGAGGATTTTTCTACTGCAATGCAGTGCATCTCCAAATTACATACAGGTACTGTAGTGCGAAGGAGATCTGCGTCTGACAGGGTGCATTCATGTCTGTCACCCAAACATTTTCTCTGCCCTCATTATTTTGTACCATCCAGCAGAGAAAAACTACGAGGCATGTTTTTTAAGTAAGGTCCGTTTTGCTGTAGACACTAATAGTTAGCGCGCATGCTGCAACGAGCGCGTGCATCGTGTACCGGCATGCCTCGGGAAGAACTGAGCTCAGTTTCAGCTCTGCAGCTAACCTTTCCGCTCTGTTCTGTGCTTTCATGTTTAAGACTATCAACTCGCCCGCCGCGTGTGAGGTTCGCTCAGTGATACGGTTTTTGTCAGCAAGGAACCTGTCTGCTGCAGAAATTCATCGACAGATTTGCGAAGTGTACGATGATACTGTCATGAGTGAAAGCAAAGTGCGTAAATGGGTACGAGAATTCATAGATGGCCGTGACAACGTCCATGATGAGGACCGCTCCGGTCGTCCTTCTTTGATTACAGACGATCTGGTGGCTTCAGTTGAAGCGAGGATTCATGAGAACAGGCGCTTCACAATAACAGGTCTCTCAAACGAATTTCCTGACATGTCGACATTAGTGCTTTACAACATTGTTTCTGAACACCTAAAGTTTAGGAAACTGTGCTCCCATTGGGTCCCGAAACTCCTAACAGAGGACCACAAAAACCAAAGATTTGAGTGTGCGATGAAGTTCTTGACTCGTTATCACGAAGAAGGTGACAGCTTCTTGAGTCAGATCGTAACTGGAGACGAAACATGGGTTTCGCATATCACGCCCGAATCGAAGCAACATAGCATGGAATGAAGACACACACACACTCGCCTGTAAAGGTGAAGGCCAAGCAGACTCTGTTCCAGCGCAAAATCATGGCGTCGGTGTTTTGGAATAAGCATGTGTTTTGTTGGTCGACTTCATGCAACGAGGAACCACTATCAATGCAGAAGCATACTGCCAAACCCTGAAAAAGCTACACAGAGCGATTCAAAACAAAAGACGCTGCATGCTGACAAAGGGAATTGTCCTTTTCCATGACAATGCAAGACCTCACACTGTAGGTCAGACCCGCGATTTGTTGGACAGTTTTGGCTGGGACGTTTTGGACCACCCACCCTATAGTCCTGATCTTGCGCCGAGCGATTACCATCTGTTCCTCCACCTCAAGCAACACCTCACTGTCAACCGTTACAAAGATGACGACGACGTTTAAACGGCAGTGAACTCTTGGTTATCGGAGCAGGCGGCAAGTTTTTATAAAGAGAGTATTTTAAAATTGGCTGAGAGGTATGATACGTATTTGAACAAACTTGGCAACTAAGTCGAACAATAGAGTGAAGATGGACTTTCTGAAAATCAATTTACTTTTTTGAAATAACCTTTCATTGTGTACTTATGTTCAGACGGACCATACTTAAAAAACACACTTCGTATGAACTATAAGAACTCCACTAACGTAGAGAACTCGATAAGATTTCATTGCATGTCTCTTGACTCATATATCTAAAAAAAAGTCTGCATGTTGATCTTGACCATAGGTGGTGGTCCCATTAAATACACATAGAGCAGATAGCCAGTGATCGAAGTTGCTTCCACAAACTAGTGTAAAGTTTCACCGCCCATGCTGTAGGAGGACCATATTCCACAGACGATCAGTCACAAAAGTGGGTCCCTGTGTCATTGTTTGACATATTATTTTTTATGCTGTGATACACTGAAGCAGTGTATGACTGCAGTTTCCTACACTACCATACATTTTGTTTTTCCACGTCGACTTAGAGTTCTGTGTCAGGTGCTAAACTGACATTAACATAACTCGATCCACTGGCTCCCACAGACAGCTAGACAGTGCGTGGTGTACATTACGCTGCTGCTACTCTCACAACACATAAAATGACTGAAATAGGAGACAGAAGCTGTGTTTCTTATTGACAAAAATGTGGAAGACATTGCGACATATGGAAACTGGAAGCATTATCCAGTGTTGTCGAGCATTTCTAAACAGCTACCCAAAGGTGACTGACGACCTCCACATTTAAACTCATCTTTCACAGTGACGTGTTTTGGTGTTCTGTTTCGATTGATTCCTCCTACATTAGTCATGTACGTGATCACTGTTTCGTGCAGGCCATCCCCAGAAGGTGTTGCTCCCAACAAGACTCTCTCTCCATCTGATACAAATGGCATCATTCAATCATTCTGTGATAATCAACAGCATACCAGTGGACGGATATGATGGAAAAGACACCGTTGATATGGGACAAGGTACTGCAAGAAGCACCTCAGCTGGTAGTGTCATCAATTTTAGCAATTTTACCAGTTTTTCCGTAATTTCAACGTCGACCAATGGTACGACAGCATCTTCCCATTTTCTGTATCATCACAAAACTACCCATCCATTACTTTACGAGTACCAAGTAGTACACTGATGCTCATAAATTAAAGATAATTGCAGAATGTAGTGCCACACAACGTGACACTACACAAAACTGGCACTAATAGCATAGGCACATAGGGAACACACACGACACAGATCTGTAAGTCCACGGTATTGATGGTAAGTTGAGAAAACCGTCCCGAAACACATGTGCCACAAAACGCCAGTGTTTCCTGTGCAGGTAGCTCAACATCAATATGGGATATGATCACCAGGCACGTGGACACAGGCCGCACAACATGTCGGCACACTCTGGATCAGGTGATCGAACAGCAGGTGGGGTACAGCCTCCAGTTCCTACACCAGTACCTGTCGGAGCTCCTGAAGTGTCATAGGGGTTTGAAGATGTGCAGTGATACATTGACCGAGAGCATCCCAGACGTGCTCGATGGGGTTTAGGTCTGGAGAACAGGCAGGCCACCCCATTCGCCTGGTATCTTCTGTTTCAAGGTACTCCTCCACGATGGCAGCTCGGTGGGGCCGTGCGTTATCACCCATCAGGAGGAAGCTGGGACCGACTGCACTCCTGAAAAGGTGGACATACTGGTGCAAAATGACGTCCCGATACACTTGACCTGTTACAGTTCCTCTGTCAAAGACATGCAGGGGTGCACCAAACATAATCCAACCCCACACCATCAAACCACGACCTCCATACAGGTCCCTTTCAAGGACATTAAGGGGTTGGTATCTGGTTCCTCGTTCATGTCAGATTGAAACCCAGCGAGAATCACTGTTCAGACTATACCTGGACTAGTCCGTGAACATAACCTGGGACCACCGTTCCAATGACCATGTACTATGTTTTTGGCACTAGGCTTTACGGCCTCTCCTGTGACCAGGGGTCAATGGAATGCATCTTGCAGGTCTCCGGACGAATAAACCATGTCTGTTCAGTCGTCTGTAGACTTTGTGTCTGGAGAGAACTGTTCCGTTGGCTGCGGTAAAGTCCCGAGCAAGGCTACCTGCAGTACTCTGTGGCCGCCTTCTTGTGTTGTTGTACACTGTGGACGTCCCTTACTGTATCGCCTGGACGCGTTTCCTGTCTGCTGGAATCGTTGCCATAATCTCGAGATCACACTTTGTGGCACATTGAGGGCTCGTGCTACGACCTGCTGTGTTTGACCAGCCTCCAGTCGCCCTTGCATTCTACCCATCATAACGTCATCAATATGTGTTCTTTGAGCCATTTTCAACACACAGTCTCCGGCCGGGGTGGTCGAGCGGTTCTAGGCGCTACAGTCTGGCACCGCGCGACCGCTACGGTCGCAGGTTCGAATCCTGCCACGGGCATGGGTGTGTGTGATGTTATTAGGCTAGTTAGGTTTAAGTCGTTCTAAGTTCTAGGGAACTGATGACCTCAGAAGTTAAGTCCCATAGTGCTCAGAGCCATTTGAACCATTTTGGAACCAACACACAGTCACCATTAGCACGTCTGAAAACGTCTGCACACTTACTCGCTGCACCGTACTCTCTCATGCACCAACACACCTCTGCATATGTGGACTGCTGCCAGCGCCACCGTGCGACGACCACAGGTGAAATGCACCGCATGGTCATACCCCGAGGTGATTTAAACCCGCAAACCGCCCACCAGAGTGTTTTTTCATCGTGTATCAGCATTATTCTTAATTTATGAGCATGCGTGTCGGCTGCGAATCTAGATAGATGACTGTGCAGTTATGGTTAATTCTCGAACATATATATCAAAGTGTACCAGACAGCGTTCTATATCGATCTACATATTTCTAGCAATTCAATCATAGTGCATAATTTACGATTACGATTTCCCACATTTTCCCATGTAGATGTGAGTAACAGAACATTCTACACTCCTGGAAATGGAAAAAAGAACACATTGACACCGGTGTGTCAGACCCACCATACTTGCTCCGGACACTGCGAGAGGGCTGTACAAGCAATGATCACACGCACGGCACAGCGGACACACCAGGAACCGCGGTGTTGGCCGTCGAATGGCGCTAGCTGCGCAGCATTTGTGCACCGCCGCCGTCAGTGTCAGCCAGTTTGCCGTGGCATACGGAGCTCCATCGCAGTCTTTAACACTGGTAGCATGCCGCGACAGCGTGGACGTGAACCGTATGTGCAGTTGACGGACTTTGAGCGAGGGCGTATAGTGGGCATGCGGGAGGCCGGGTGGACGTACCGCCGAATTGCTCAACACGTGGGGCGTGAGGTCTCCACAGTACATCGATGTTGTCGCCAGTGGTCGGCGGAAGGTGCACGTGCCCGTCGACCTGGGACCGGACCGCAGCGACGCACGGATGCACGCCAAGACCGTAGGATCCTACGCAGTGCCGTAGGGGACCGCACCGCCACTTCCCAGCAAATTAGGGACACTGTTGCTCCTGGGGTATCGGCGAGGACCATTCGCAACCGTCTCCATGAAGCTGGGCTACGGTCCCGCACACCGTTAGGCCGTCTTCCGCTCACGCCCCAACATCGTGCAGCCCGCCTCCAGTGGTGTCGCGACAGGCGTGAATGGAGGGACGAATGGAGACGTGTCGTCTTCAGCGATGAGAGTCGCTTCTGCCTTGGTGCCAATGATGGTCGTATGCGTGTTTGGCGCCGTGCAGGTGAGCGCCACAATCAGGACTGCATACGACCGAGGCACACAGGGCCAACACCCGGCATCATGGTGTGGGGAGCGATCTCCTACACTGGCCGTACACCACTGGTGATCGTCGAGGGGACACTGAATAGTGCACGGTACATCCAAACCGTCATCGAACCCATCGTTCTACCATTCCTAGACCGGCAAGGGAACTTGCTGTTCCAACAGGACAATGCACGTCCGCATGTATCCCGTGCCACCCAACGTGCTCTAGAAGGTGTAAGTCAACTACCCTGGCCAGCAAGATCTCCGGATCTGTCCCCCATTGAGCATGTTTGGGACTGGATGAAGCGTCGTCTCACGCGGTCTGCACGTCCAGCACGAACGCTGGTCCAACTGAGGCGCCAGGTGGAAATGGCATGGCAAGCCGTTCCACAGGACTACATCCAGCATCTCTACGATCGTCTCCATGGGAGAATAGCAGCCTGCATTGCTGCGAAAGGTGGATATACACTGTACTAGTGCCGACATTGTGCATGCTCTGTTGCCTGTGTCTATGTGCCTGTGGTTCTGTCAGTGTGATCATGTGATGTATCTGACCCCAGGAATGTGTCAATAAAGTTTCCCCTTCCTGGGACAATGAATTCACGGTGTTCTTATTTCAATTTCCAGGAGTGTAGTATTCTTAGGATAAAGTTAGAGGTTGAAAGATCTCCCCGGATTGTCTTTGACCAACCCTCACTGCAGCACGTCCACCGATTTAATTTGCAGCTGACCAGAAATGGGAGGCGACATTCCACGTCTTGTGAAGGAACAGAGAGAGCTGATACTGTAAGTACTGGTCAGCGAAGATTGTTCCGCACTAATCTTACTCACGGCACCCATCCAAGTGCACAAGATCTCTCCAGATGTGCGCATGTCGAGGAGGTTAGCACCCCTTATCGGTGTATAGTTGATATGAGAGTGTTGGTCCGATATAAAAGGGCGGTTAAGAAGAAACCTATGATTTTATGCATGTTCGAGCTCCACACGGACGGAGTGTGAAGCATTTTACGTAAATCAACTGCCCTATCAATTCTTAAGTTTTGTTCTAGCGTCTGGGGTCAGTACCAAGAAGGCACCGGTAAGTGAGAAATGATCGTCGAACATAAACATGCGCACTCCTAGGGCTACACGGTTCTGTACTTACACTAGCACACAAAAGAAAACATCGATTCTTTGTAACACGAACACTTCCAGAGGTGTATGACGCCTGCTGTTTACAAAGTTCAAGCCCGATTACGGTTCAGAAATTATGATAGTTCACACAGTCCAGTAAAATGATCGTTGTCAGCCAAAAAAGTGACATCTTCACATCAGTAGCCAGAGGATATGTAATAGTCTGGTAACATACCTCTTGCACACAGAAGCTGCGATCCGATGTTAGGTTTTATGCCCATGTGCGGGATAATATTGCCATTTCGCCTTGACGCCATGTCTCTAGAATGGTTCCTCTTTTTACTATTAAGGTGTGAACTCCATTTCAACCGATCACACCATTCACTTTCCACCATCCTTTAACGCAAATGCAAACTAATTTAGAAACAGATGGTTCCCTTTTCCAGGATTACGTCAAGGACAACAGTCAACTTGCTTGTATCAGTATTACCTCAGTAGACTGTTTGTGAGGTATTTGTTAGCTGTTGCCTCAAGGTCTGATTGGTGGAGAATACAGAAAAGCGCATTGTAAATACTGTTTGTTAGGGTGGATGTAAGGATTTAGAGGCTTATCTCACTAGGGGTAAGATAGTTACTGCCTACAGGAAAATTAAAGAGACCTTTGGAGAAAAGAGAACCACTTGTATGAATATCAAGAGCTCAGATGGAAACCCAGTTCTAAGCAAAGAACGGAAAGCAGAAAGGTGGAAGGAGTATATAGAGGGTCTATACAAGGACGACGTACTTGAGGACAATATTCTGGAAATGGAAGAGAATGTAGATGAAGACGAAATGGGAGATACAATACGGGGTGGAGAGTTTGACAGAGCACTGAAAGACCTGAGTCGAAACAACGTCCCGGGAGCATACAACATTCCATTAGAACTACTGACGGCCTTGGGAGAGCCAGACCTGACAAAACTCTACCATCTGGTGAGCAAGATGTATGAGACAGGCGAAATACCCTCAGACTTCAAGAAGAATATAATAATTCCAATCCCAAAGATAGCAGGTGCTGACAGATGTGAAAATTACCGAACAATCAGTTTAATAAGTCACAGCTGCTAAATACTAACGCGAATTCTTTACAGACGAATTGAAAAACTGGTAGATGCCAACCTTGGGGAAGATCAGTTTGGATTCCGTAGAAATATTGGAACACGTGAGGCAATACTGACCTTACGACTTATCTTAGAAGAATGATTAAGGAAAGGCAAACCTACGTTTCTAGCATTTGTAGACTTAGAGAAAGCTTTTGACAATGTTGATTGGAATACTCTCTTTCAAATTCTAAAGGTGGCAGGAGTAAAATACAGGGAGCGAAAGGCTATTTACAATTTGTACAGAAAGCAGATGGCAGTTATAAGAGTCCAGGGACATGAAAGGGAAACAGCGGTTGGGAAGGGAGTGAGACAGGGTTGTAGCCTCTCCCAGATGTTATTCAATCGGTATATTGAGCAAGATGTAAAGGAAACAAAAGAAAAATTCGGGGTAATTATTAAAATCCATGGAGAAGAAACAAACACTTCGAGGTTCGCCGATGACATTGTAATTCTGTCAGAGACAGCAAAGGACTTGGAAGAGCAGTTGAATGGAATGGACAGTGTATTGAAAGGAGGATATAAGATGAACATCAACAAAAGCAAAACGAGGATAATGGAATGTATTTTAATTAAGTCGGGCGGTGCTGAGGGAATTAGATTAGGAAATGAGACACTTAAAGTAGTAAAGGAGTTTTGCTATTTAGGTAGCAAAATAACTGATGATGGTCGAAGTAGAGAGGATATAAAATGTAGACTGGCAATGGCAAGGAAAGCGTTTCTCAAGAAGAGAAACTTGTTAACATCGAGTATAGATTTAAGTGTCAGGAAGTCGTTTCTGAAAGTATTTGTATGGAGTGTAGCCATGTATGGAAGTGAAACATGGACGCTAAATAGTTTGGACAAGAAGAGAATAGAAGTTTTCGAAATGTGGTGCTACAGAAGAATGCTGAAGATTAGATGGGTAGATCACATAACTAATGAGGAGGTATTGAATAGAATTGGGGAGAAGAGGAGTTTGTGGCACAGCTTGAAAAGAGGAAGGGACCGGTTGGTAGGACATGATCAGAGGCATCAAGGGATCACAAATTTAGCATTGGAGGGCAGTGTGGAGGGTAAAAATCATAGAGGGAGACCAAGAAATGAATATACTAACCAGATTCAGAAGGACGTAGCTTGCAGTAGGTACTGGGAGATGAAGAAGCTTGCACAGGATAGAGTAGCATGGAGAGCTGCATCAAACCAGTCTCAGGACTAAAGACCACCACAACAACAACAACAACAACATAGGGTTTAAAACACCAAAACAGTACTACACAGGGTTAGACAAATGGTTCAAATGGTTCTGAGCTCTATGGGACTTAACATCTGCGGTCATCAGTCCCCTAGAACTTGGAACTACTTAAACCTAACTAACCTAAGGACATCACTCACATCCATGCCCGAGGCAGGATTCGAACCTGCGACCGTAACAGGGTTAAACATGCGATCCACTCTGTAGTTGTATATTGCAGTCTCACAGCTGGTGATACAACGCTTTTTAGCTAAAGACACTTTATAAAAATCTATAAGGTGGATGCCGATAACTTTGTGGTCGCACCTGAGCTTGTGTTTCAAAATACATAAATTTATTACTCTATATTTGGCAGTCACCCATGTTAAAGCATTCTATTCCAACAGTTTTATTTCTGTCGACGAAAAACTTCTGTTTTCTTGGTTCCCCGTGCTTCCATGCTAACTTCTTCTCGTACTCTTCTTACTGCCACATACTCGTTACCATGTACAAGAATTTTCCTGCACCAAGCAGGAGGCATGCAAGTACTCCCTCAATTTCTCTCGCATTTTGGCGTATTTTCCCTGAATTTATACGTAGTTGCCGTCATTTCTCGTATTTTTATCGATTTCTGCCCGCAAGATAATGGTATCAATTCCCACCTTGTATTCTAAAATAGCTTGTAAATGTAATACAGCTGTAGCTATGACTACAACTGCTATGGACTAGATCGTGGTTTATGTGTGTCGTGTTTGGTGCTTCTTAATATGTCACCATGAACTCTAACTTGCAGTGCTATTTGTTGTCGTTATTAGTACCCCTCCTCCTTTCGAATGTAGTGGAGAGAACCAGTTTAGGAATTCTATAGTGCTTTAAGAACTCAATCGCAATGTCAAATTACGAGTGATCAATTTATCGTTTCTGATAGTTGTATTGTGAGCATGCATCTCTCCAGCCGCTCCCGCAAATTGTTTAAGGACACAGCATGCAACTAAGCTGATATTCGAAATTTTCAGTTACCTCCAACATAATGGACTTACTACCAAATGACCTAATTGTGTCAGTATCCACCTATAGGAAACTAGGGAAAACAGATCCGGTAGGCCAGAATGAAATTTTCACTCTGCAGCGGAGTGTGCGCTGAAATGAAACTTCCTGGCAGATTAAAACTGTGTGCCGGACCGACACTCGAACGCGGGACTTTCGCCTTTCGCGTGTAAGAGTCTCACAAGGGGAGGCCGCCAATTGTGAAATTCAGATTCGATTCATACTGCGCATAATAAAAGCTCATGGCCAGAGGTGTAATGTGGCAAAGCACCAAGATGCACTTCTCATCCGTTGTCGAGAAAATCGACAGTTAAAAGAAACCGTTGCGGTGAAATACTCTCCACGATTAACAGTTTTCTACAGCGCCGTGGCGCACGGTAAGCGCTCGGGTTCGTAATGAGAAGGTCGCCGGATCGAATCTTGCGTCATTCAACCCTTTTTTTTTTTTTTTTTTTTTTAGTATTTCTTTTTTGTAATTCAAATGTATACACACACACACACACACACATATATATATATAATTCCCGGCAATCAGTTGCAACAATCATGCATATTATAAGTTGTTGAAAGTCGTTTGTCGTGGAAAAACTGACGACTTCGAACATCATTATGTTTTCCGCAAACAAAGTTGTATTTCACAAATGTTATTAATTGTCTTCATAATGTTAACCACGTATAGTTAACGGAAGACGTAGAAACGATATTCCGAAACGAATACGTATAGCGTAAGTTAAACGTTCGAATTAGAATAGAGACCCCACGAACACAAATTTGCTGTCGCAGGTATGAAATATAAACTCCGTTACTCGCTCGTTACACTTGAAGGACAGATGTTGAATGGGCCGAAACGAGCCGCCGCATAACAGCGTAGTTGCCTGCTAACTTCGAAAGAAGGTAGATGCGGTTCCTAGCGCAACTTATGACATCGTCGAAAATCAGTGCGGACGTGAAAACTTTGGTACACCCTGTTAAACAAACGGAAAAATGGAGGCGGTACAATTGGAGAGCGATCCGCCTTCACCAACATGCATAAGCAATTCATTAATAGTATATATATATATATATATTTGAATTACAAAAAACTAATAATAAAAAAAATTGCATGGTGCGAGATTCGATCCGGCGACCTTCTCATTGCGAACTCGAGCGCTTACCGCTGCGCCACGACGCTGTTTAAAATTATTAATCGTTGAGAGTATTTCACCGGAACGGTTTCTTTTAACTGTCGATTTTCTCGACAACGGATGAGAAGTGCATCTTGGTGCTTTGCCACATTACACCTCTGGCCATGAGCTTTTATTATGCGCAGTATGAATCGAATCTGAATTTCACAATTGGCGGCCTCCCCTTGTCAATCTGGCATAAAGTTTTAATCTGCCAAGAAGTTTCAGACCCAGTAGGCTTTGGAAACTGGGGTGGCTGAAGGATCGAATCCCACCAAATATCCCAATCCTAGTATCCACCGAAAGGAAGCAAGGAAAAACTGTCCCACACAAAGGGTATAGATTTAATTAATTAGTCTATGAATCTGATAGACTAAGGAAATATTTCCAAGACATTACAGCTGGGGGTTTAGCACGTAAACGCTGCTTTGCATATGGTTCAGTCCGATCGCGAACGAAGGCGCGTGCAAGCCCGGGAGTGGCACGCAACATGACGTGGTCCCTTGAGAGAGAGAGAGAGAGAGAGAGAGAGAGAGGGGGGGGCATGTGTTTTGACAGGAATTTCTCAGGTATAGGGTTGCCGTCGCCACATGACGCTTTTGTTTTTGGATTAGCGCGGTACTGCACGTATTTGCGGAGCAGTCAACAGCCGTCAGCGGTGCGGCGAGCCCGCTGGTGTTTCCAAGTCTCCCCAGCACGCCCCAATTCCGGACAGCCTGCACGTGTGGTGAAACATGAGAGAGTTTTTTTAGAAATGTTTAAGCTGTCTGTGACAGTGTAGCTACGAATTTCCTTATACAATCGGCATGGAAAAGCAACGCAATTGTTTAAAAATACCACACACTACAATCTATTTCCTGACAAATTCTTTAAACAAACGATAATCCAAACACCACCTTCCATCCTATAAATTGTTCAGAGAAACAGTATTTCAAATACCGCAGTCAATTTATCGACAAATTCTTTAAATAAATAAGTAAAGTATATTCCAAACACTGCCTAGTCTCGCATAAACTGTTTAAACAAACAATATTCCGCACATGTCTAAACCGTTTAAACAATGTTAGTCGATTTCCCTCGAAATGGCCAATCAATTGAGTCTTTTTCCTGCCATCTTCCAAGTGGGGGACAGGGAGGATAGATGGATGGTAGGGAGTTTCTCAGAGGGGAGGGTTAATTAACTGATCAAGTTTATTAATTAGTCAACAAAATTGATATCAGAAGCTTGCTTGTATCAGCGAGGGGAGTTCCCAGAGGAGTGGGTGGGGGGTGGAGGAGAGGGAGGGGGAGTGGAGGAGGGGGGTAGAAGAACGGGGGGGGGGGGTAGGGGTGACATGGAAAACCAGTTAACCAAACTATAGGTTAAGCACCTGTCAGTCAAAAGGAAGTATTATCCCCAGGGAGTCATAATCATCATAGCAGAACAATAGGTTAAGGACCTGTCAATCAAAAGAGAACAATAGGTTTGCCCATGAGTATATACTTACCACTGATGCAGGCAACTGGCAATGTAGGATTATGTTACTTTCGTCTACCACTGTTTTCTATATAGCTCCAATTAAGCTGTAAAACTTACCTCTCTGCTTTTACCATGTCTGTCACTCTGCAAGATAAAGATGGGAAGAGACAATCCTCACACTATGTGATCAAAAGAATCCAGAAAACTGGCTGAAAATGACTTACAAGTTCGTGGCACCCTCTATCGGTAATGGTGGAATTCAACATGGTGTTGGAGCACCCTCAGCCTTGATGACAGCTTCCACTCTCACAGCTAAACGTTCAATCAGGTGCTGGAAGGTTTCTTGGGGAATGGCAGCCCATTCTTCACGAAGTACTGCACTGAGGAGAGGTATCGATGTCAGTCGGTGAGGCCTGGCACGAAGTCGGCGTTCCAAAACATCCCAAAGGTGTTCCATAGGATTCAGGTCAGGACTCTGAGTAGGCCAGTCCATTACAGGGATGTTATTGTCATGTAACCACTCCGCCACAGGCCGTATATTGGCAACAGGTGCTCGATTGTGCTGAAAGATGAAATCACCATCCCCAAGCTGCTCTTCTACAGAGGCAAACAAGAAGGTGCTTAAAACATCAATGTAGGCCTGTGCTGTAATAGTGTCTTGCAAAACAACAAGGGGCGCAAGCCCCTCGACCACACCATAACGTCACCGCCTCCGAATTTTACTGTTGGTGCAACAAACACTGGCAGATGTCGTTCACTGGGCATTCACCATACCCACACCCTGACATCGGATCGACACATTGTGTACCGTGATTCGTCACTCCACACCATGTTTTTCTACAGTTCAGTCGCCCAATGTTTACCCTCCTTACACCAAGCGACGCGTCGTTTGGCATTTACCGGCCCGATGTGTGCCCATGAGCAGCCGCTCGACCATGATATCCAAGTTTTCTCACCTCGCGCTTGATTGTCATAGTACTTGCAGTGGATCCTGATGCAGTTTGGAATTCCTGTGTGATAGTCTGCATAGATGCCTGCCTATTACACATTATAACCCTCTTCAACTGACGGCAATCTCTGTCAGTCAACAGACGAGGTCGGCCTCTACACTTTCGTGCTGTATGTGTCCCTACACGTTTCCACTTCACTATCACAACGTAAACAGTGGACCTAGGGATGTTAAGGAGTGTGGAAATCTCTCGTACACAAGTGACACCCAATCACCTGACCACGTTAGAAGTCCGTGAGTTCCGCCCTCTCACGATGTCTAATGACTACTGAGGCCGCTGGTATGGAGTACCTGGCACTAGGTGGCACCACAATGCACCTAATATGAAAAACGTATGTTTTTGTGGGTATCTGGGTACTTTTGGCCACATAGTGTATGTTGCTAATAGTTCTTCTAGAAACTTTGGCCACCGAATTTTAACAGCAACTCTCTCCATGATACACAACGCCACTGTTGTAATGTCCGCCACTAGAGTTGGCTAAGGTCTCAACAACACTTTAGTTCTTGCTGAGTGGACCAGTGGCAAAGAAGACTGATCCTCTTTTTCGTCTTTTCTGTATTCCTTATTAATCCTTTTGTAAGAGTGCCGGATATCCGACCTGTACTCAATAATCGGTAGTACAAAGCTTTTGTAAGCTGTGTGTATGTGCGAATTATACACAACCGGCCATTAAAATTGCTACACCAAGAAGAAATGCAGATCATAAAAGGGTATTCATTGGACAAATATACAGGGTGATTCAAAAAGAATACCACAACTTTAGGAATTTAAAACTCTGCAACGACAAAAGGCAGAGCTAAGCACTATCTGTCGGCGAATTAAGGGAGCTATAAAGTTTCATTTAGTTGTACATTTGTTCGCTTGAGGCGCTGTTGACTAGGCGTCAGCGTCAGTTGATGCTAAGATGGCGACCGCTCAACAGAAAGCTTTTTGTGTTATTGAGTACGGCAGAAGTGAATCGACGACAGTTGTTTAGCGTGGGGCACTGAGAATCCGCGGGAAACAACTCAGTATGAACGTGACTCGCCTAAGGTGAACGTTTTCTGTGCCATTTCAGGCAATAAAGTTTTTGGTCCCTTTTTCTTCGAAGGTGCTACTGTAACTGGACTACAGTATCTGGAGATGTTAGAGAATTTGCTGTTCCCTCAGCTCGAACAAGGAGCACAACAATTCATATTTCAGCAGGATGGAGTGTCACCACATTGGCACTTATCGGTCCGTAACTACCTGAACGTCAACTACCCGAGGCGATGGATCGGCCGCCAGGCAGTCCATGACAGAGCACTTCATCACTGGCCTCCAAGAAGCCCTGATCTTACCCCCTGCGATTTTTTCTTATGGGGTATGTTAAGGATATGGTGTTTCGGCCACCTCTCCCAGCCACCATTGATGATTTGAAACGAGAAATAACAGCAGCTATCCAAACTGTTACGCCTGATATGCAACAGAGAGTGTGGAACGAGTTGGAGTATCGGGTTGATATTGCTCGAGTGTCTGGAGGGGGCCATAATGAACATCTCTGAACTTGTTTTTGAGTGAAAAAAAACCTTTTTAAATACTCTTTGTAATGATGTATAACAGAAGGTTATATTATGTTTCTTTCATTAAATACACATTTTTAAAGTTGTGGTATTCTTTTTGAATCACTCTGTATTATACTACACTGAAATGTGATTACATTTTCACGCAATTTGGGTGCATAGATCCTGAGAAATCAATACCCAGAACAACCACATCTGGCTGTAATAACGGCCTTGATATGCCTGAGCATTGAGTCAAACAGAGCTTGGAAGGCGTGTACAGGAACAGCTGCCCATGCAGCTTCAACACGATACCACAGTTCATCAAGAATAGTGACTGGCGTATTGTGACGAGCCAGTTGCTCGGCCACCATTGACCAGACGTTTTCAGTTGGTGAGAGATCTGGAGAATGTGCTGGCCAGGGCAGCAGTCGAACATTTTCTGTATCCAGAAAGGCCCGTACAGGACCTGCAACATGTGGTCGTGCATTATCTTGCTGAAATGTAGGGTTTCACAGGGATCGAATGAAGGGTAGAGCCACGGGTCGTAACACATCTGAAATGCAACGTCCACTGTTCAAAGTGCCGTCAATACGAACTAGAGATGACCGAGACGTGTGACGAATGGCACCCCATACCATCACGCCGGGTGATACGCCAGTATGGCGATGGCGAATACACGCTGCCAATGTGCGTTCACCGCGATGTCGCCAAACACGGATGCGGCCATCACGATGCTGTAAACAGAACCTGAATTCATCAGAAAAAATGACGTTTTGCCATTCGTGCACCCAGGTCCGTCGTTGAGTACACCATTGCAGGCGCTCCTGTCTGTGATGCAGTGTCAAGGGTAATCGCAACCACGGTCTCCGAGCTGATAGTCCATGCTGCTGCAAACGTCGTCGAACTCTTCGTGCACATGGTTGATATCGCGCAAACGTCCCCATCTGTTGACTCAGGGATCGAGACGTGGCTTCACGATCCGTTACAGCCATGCGGATAAGATGCCTGTCATCTCGACTGCTAGTGATACGAGGCCGTTGGGATCCAGCACGGCGTTCCGTATTGCCCTCCTGAACCCACTGATTCCATATGATGCTAACAGTCACTGGATGTCAACCAACCCGAGCAACAATGTCGCGATACGATAAACCGCACATTCGCGATAGGCTACAATCCGACCTTTACCAAAGTCGGAAACGTGATGGTACGCATTTCTCCTCCTTACAGGAGGCATCACAACAACGTTTCACCAGGCAACGCCGGCAACTGCTGTTTGTGTATGAGAAACAGGTTGGCAACTTTCCTCATGTCAGTACGTTGTACGTGTCGCCACCGGCGCCAGCCTTGTGTGAATGCTCTGAAAAGCTGATCATTTGCATATCACAGCATCTTCTTCCTGTCAATTAAATTTCGCGTCTGTAACACGTCATCTTCGTGGTGCAGCAATTTTAATGGCCAGTAGTGTATTTCTGTACGATTCTTCCAGTGACTGATTTGATGTGATCGATTCACATTTATTCGTCCATAATGCATACGTCTACACTGTTGATCTAGGCTCTATCTTCAAGCTAGAGGCGGTGATATATTTTCATTGTTGATTATCGAAGCACAGGTGATCGCAACACTTAAGAACAAAGTCTATGACCATTACCAAAATATGTATCAAAAAATGGTTCAAATAGCTCTGAGCACTATGGGTCAGTCCCCTAGAACTTAGAACTACTTAAACCTAACTAACCTAAGGACACCACACACGTCCATGCCCGAGGCAGGATTCGAACCTGCGACCGTAGCAGTCTCGCAGTTCCAGACTGAAGCGCCTAGAACCACTCGGCCGCACTGGGCGGCAAATATGTATCAAGTGAAGTCCATTTTTTCGTATACGTAAGACATACTTGCACTGATATGACGAAAGTTATGGGATAGCGATATGCACTTATACAAATGGCGTTAGTATCGCGTACATATGGTATAATGAGGCAAAGTTCCGACGTGATTATGGCCGCACGAAGGGAATTAAAAGACTGAACGCTAGACGCTTGGGACTTTGCATTTCGGAAATCGTTAAGGAATTCAATATTCCGAGATCAACAGTGTCAAAAGCGTGACGAGAATACCATATTTCAGGCATTACTTCTCACCACAGGTAACGCAGTAACAAGCGGTCTTTACTTAACAATCGAGAGTAGCGGCTTTGGCGTAAATTTGTTAAGGCTAAAAAACAAGTAACACTATGCAGAAATCGATGTGGGACGTATCCCAAAGGCATCGTTTAGGACAGTGTGGCGAAATTTGGCGTTAACAGGCTACGGCAGCAGACAACGAAAAACAAGTGCCATTGTTAACAACACGACGTCGCCCATAGACCTCTCCTGGGCTCGGTTGGACGCTAGACGACTGGAAAACTGAGATCTGATCAGATGGGTACCAATTTCAGTTGGTAAGAGCTGATGGTAGGGGTCGAGTGTGGCGCAGACCCTTACGAAGCCATGGACCCAGATTGTCTACAAGGAACTGTGCAAGCTGGTAGCGGCTCCATAATGTTGTGAGTTCTGTTTACACGAAATGGACTCGGTCTTTGGTCCAGGTGAACCGATCATTGACTGGGAATGGCTGTGCTCGGCTACTTGGAGATCATTTGCAGCCATTCATGGACTTCATGTTCCAAAACAACAATGGAATTTTTACGAATGACAATGCGCCATGTCACTGGGCCACAACTGTTTGCAATTGGTTTGAAGAACATTTTGGTCAGTTCGAGTGAATGATTTGGCCACCCAAATCGTCCAACATGAATCCTACCAGACATAGACTGGGACACTCATATGTTTAGGACGGGTGGTAGGGACAGAGCATCGAGTGACATTATACTGAGTGCACTATCCGAAAATTACCTCGAGCAATTAAACAGAAATCGACTCTTGGAGATAACATTTTGGACCTACTGATAACAAACAGACCCGAACTTTTCGACCCTGTAAGCGCAGAACAGGGAATCAGTGATCATAAGGCCGTTGCAGCATCCCTGAATACGGAAGTAAATAGGAATATAAAAAAGGGAGGAAGGTTTATCTGTTTATGAAGAGTAATAGGAGGCAGATTTCAGACTATCTAACAGATCAAAACGAAAATTTCTGTTCCGACACTGACAATGTTGAGTGTTTATGGAAAAAGTTCAAGGAAATCGTAAAATGCGTTTTAGACAGGCACGTGCCGAGTAAAACTGTGAGGGACAGGAAAAACCCACCGTGGTTCAACAACAATGTTAGGAAACTACTGCGAAAGCAAAGAGAGGTTTACTACAAAACTAAACGCAGCCAAAACCTCTCAAACAAAAAGAAGCTAAACGATGTCAAAGTTAGCATAAGGAGGGCTATGCGTGAAGCGTTCAGTGAATTCGAAAGTAAAATTCTATGTACCGACTTGACAGAAAATCCTAGGATGTTCTGGTCTTACGTTAAATCAGTAAGTGGATCGAAACAACATATCCAGACACTCTGGGATGATGATGGCATTGAAACAGAGGATGACACGCGTAAAGCTGAAATACTGAACACCTTTTTCCAAAGCTGTCTCAAAGAGGAAGACCGCACTGCAGTTCCTTCTTTAAATCCTCTCACGAACGAAACAATGGCTGACATCGAAATAAGTGTCCAAGGAATAGAAAAGCAACTGAAATCACTCAACAGAGGTAAGTCCACTGGACCTGATGGGATACCAAGTCGATTCTACACAGAGTACGCGAAAGAACTTGCCCCCCTTCTAACAGACGTATACCGCAAGTCTCTAGAGGAACGGAAGGTTCCAAATGATTGGAAAAAAGCACAGGTAGTCCCAGTTATCAAGAAGGGTCGTCGAGCAGACGCGCAAAACTATAGGCCTATATCTCTGACATCGATCTGTTGTAGAATTTCAGAACATGTTTTTTACTCACGTATCATGTCATTTCTGGAAACCCAGAATCTACTCTGTAGGGATCAACATGGATTCCGGAAACAGCGATCGTGTGAGACCTAAGTCGCTTTATTTGTTCATGAGACCCAGAAAATATTAGATACAGGCTCCCAGGTAGATGCCATTTTCCTTGACTTCCGGAAGGCGTTCGATACAGTTCCGCACTGTCGCCTGATAAACAAAGTAAGAGCCTACGGAATATCAGACCAGCTGTGTAGCTGGATTGAAGAGTTTTTAGCAAACAGAACACAGCATGTTGTTCTCAATGGAGAGACGTCTACAGACGTTAAAGTAACCTCTGGCGTACCTCAGGGGAGTGTTATGGGACCATTGCTTTTCACAATATATATAAATGGCCTAGTAGATAGTGTTGAAAGTTCCAAGCGTCTTTTCGCGGATGATGCTGTAGTATACAGAGAAGTTGCAGCGTTAGAAAATTGCAGCGAAATGCAGGAAGATCTGCAGCGGATAGGCACTTGGTGCAGGGAGTGGCAACTGACCCTTAACATAGACAAATGTAATGTATTGCGAATACATAGAAAGAAGGATCCTTTATTGTATGATTATATGATAGCGGAACAAACACTGGTAGCAGTTACTTCTGTAAAATATCTGGGAGTATGCGTACGGAACGATTTGAAGTGGAATGATCATATAAAATTAATTGATGGTAATGCGGTGCCAGGTTGAGATTCATTGAGAGAATCCTTAGAAAAGTAGTCCATCAACAAAGGAGGTGGCTTACAAAACACTAGTTCGGCCTATGCTTGAGTATGGGATCCGTACCAGGTCGGGTTGACAGAGGAGATAGAGAAGATCCAAAGAAGAGCGGCGCGTTTCGTCACAGGGTTATTTGGTAAGCGTGATAGCGTTACGGAAATGTATAGCAAACTCAAGTGGCAGACTCTGCAAGAGAGGCGCTCTACATGGCGGTGTAGCTTGCTGTCCAGGTTTCGAGAGGGTGCGTTTCTGGATGAGGTATCGAATATATTGCTTCCCCCTACTTATACCTCCCGAGGAGATCACGAATGTTAAATTAGGGAGATTCGAGCGCGCACGGAGGCTTTCCGGCAGTCGTTCTTCCCTCGAACCATACGCGAGTGGAACAGGAAAGGGAGATAATGACAGTGGCAAGTAAAGTGCCCTACGCCACACACCGTTGGGTGGTTTGCGGAGTATAAATGTAGATGTAGATGTAGATTGAATATTTATGAGAACTAATCGGTAGATGATTTAGTGAGCAAAATTCTGCACTGGCAACACTTTCGCCTTTATGAACGGTTATAGAGGCATCACAGTTCAGTCTTTCTGCAGACTTGTTGAGTCCATGCCACGTCGTGTTGCTGCGCTATCCTGGGCCATAGGAAGCCTGACACGATATTAGGAGGTATCTCATGACTTTTGCCACCCAATTGCATAACAAAAGCACAAATTGCTAATTCCATTGATGCCATACAGTCCTTCCCGAACTGTATTTTAGGATTCTTCTAAAATACATATTTCGTATGTTGAAACCATTTTAATACATTATCTGACATTTTACTACCATGAATTGGGATCTTCAGCGATTAAAGGGATGATACGTTTCGCGGGGACCAACTTATTCGGCTAATGCCAAAATTGATCACGTGTAAACAAAGGAAGTTGTTAAACAATATTCAGTTAAAAGACTGTTTTGAAAAGTACCATTTATTCAGCAGGCACTAAAGGACAAATGATCATTTTTTATACATATTCGTACAATTGTAATCCAAACGCATCTGCTGAATTTTTAGTTCTAAAATATCAATCGTGATTTTAAATTCTCCACAACTTCGGAAATATTATAGTTTCGTAAAACCTAAAACCAGTTTTGGAATCAGCACAAAATTCCTTCAAAATGAGGCACTTTAGACGTAAATTTTCAGTAGTTTTAAATTTCATAAATAATTCTATTGTTTTATTTTGCTAAGATGGCAGACAAGCTTCAGAAAATAATATTGGACTCAAGTATGGTTGCCAACGGCCTTGTCACAGTAGTAACTCCGGTTCCCGTCAGCTCAGCCGGTCGCTGTGGCCGAGCGGTTCTAGGCGCTTCAGTCTGGACCGCGCGACTGCTACCGTCGCAGGTTCGAATCCTGCCTCGGGTATGGCTGTGTGTGCTGTCCTTAGGTTAGTTAGGTTTAAGTAGTTCTAAGTTCTGGGGGACTGATGACCTCAGATGTTAAGTCCCATAGTCCTCAGAGCCATTTGAACGCGTCAGCTCACTGAGGTTAAGCGCTGTCGGGCTCGCTAACACTCGGATGGATGACCGATCGGGCCTGCCAAGCGCTGTTGGCAAATTAGGTGCACTCAGCTCTTATGAGGCCTATTGAGGAGCGAGTTTATTGAGAAGTAACGGCTCCGTTCACGAAAACTGACAACGGCCGCGAGAGCGGTGTGATGATCACATGCCCCTCTAAATCCGCATCTAGTAACTCTTATCGGTTGAGAATGACACGGCTGTCGGTAGGTCCTTCCGATGTCTGTTCGTACAGAGTTTAGTTTAGTCAAGTGTGGTTGCTGCAACATTAAATACATTCATACAAATTTAATACGTAAAACTCTTTTAACTTAATACTAATACAAATTAAAATAACTCTTGGTTTCAGGACACTTAATTCCGTTATTAAACACGTATTTATAGCCCGTTTTGTGACATCACGTTCTTTAAACTGGTGAAGAGAGGGAGGTCTACAAATACAATTTAGAGAGACGCCAAACATCTGCTGACAGTGACTTAATATCTTGGTGGATCTCATAAATCTGTAGTACTTAAAATTCTTGTGCATCGCAATCAGTTGGTAACAGTGCATAAACGTGTTCGATGTCAATTGTGAGCGTCTTTCGTGAGTTATTTACGAAATAAATACTGACTTATACGGGCATATTTTGATTTATCAATATTTACATTGTACAGATGTAACACAATGGTTCGATGAACATGCTTGTGTAATGACCCCAGTCCTCAAACAAAGAAAGACAATACTACGAGGACTATTTGGATAGTAAGGAACGACCGGCAGCGAAATAGACACCACAGTGCAAAGCCGATGAAGCTTTGCACAAATGTGTTGGGCAATGTTTCTACTATGCCTCTAGACAGCTTCACATTGCTCTTGTCAGTTCTGAGTGCGTAAAGGTCTGAGCGAAATAGTGTCTCCCTTCAAATATGCGTTCCTGCCGAGAGATTTCGCGTGATTTTATGCAGCCGCACATAACGTAATGGTCATGCAGTTCTTTCTTCCCACAGTTCTCGGTCGCACACTGCGGGGGCAATTACGACGCCCGTGCAGCGTCTTCGTGGGGAAGTGCTTGATCACCCACCATACAACTGTCTCCCCCCGATTTTCATCTCGGCTCAAATGAACCGCAGGCCATGAAGACATTTTGCACAGATAACTAGCTGCATTCCAGCGTAGAAATTGTCGGAAGATACAGGAGGCTACCCTCCACTACGGGGTACCGGGAAGTCGGGAGAACGCTACGACAGCTGTCGGATCGGCGACTATGTAGAGAAAAACTGGAATGTGTAACTAATTGTTGCAAATAAAACAGTTTTGATTTTCACTGTGGTTTCTATTTCGCGACCGATCGTTCCGTACTTTCCGAACAGTCCTCACAATAATCAAAAATCATGTAATTTGATTACAGATTCAAGTCAACTTGATAATACCCCAATGGTGTGCTTATTTTTATTGTTCTGAACTTCAATCAGTAAAAAGGAACCCTTATAGCATCACTTTATTGTCCGCCTGTCTGTCTGTCTGTCTGTCTGTTTGTCCGACTGTTAAGAACCTCTTTTATCAGGAATAGATTGATGTATCAAGTTGAAATTTATGTCACGTACTAAGGTCCACCGTCCCTTCGTGGTGCAAGAAACTTCAGTTTCCTAGTCAATGTAATCAAAAGATACTGCCATTTATATCAGATATTTGGGAGGCAACATGGCTTCACAGTAGAAGTACAGGAAAAAATCCGAAAATTGTAAATCTGTAATTATACCACACGAAAAAAGTTTTTGTAGTCATTTGTTACCCACCTATCTGTCTGTCCGTCTGTTAAGACTACTTTTTCTTAGGAACGGGTGACATATCAGGTTTAAATTTATGTGAAATGCTCAGGTCTACAGTCGTCTGACAGTGTAAAAAATTTAAGCTTCTAAGTCAATGAAATCGAAAGAAACGGACATTTATGTCACATTTTTTTGTGCTCGCGGATTCACTCATCAAAGCCTATAGTGTACTTCCCGTTAACTTGTGAGAATGAAATTCGGCAAGAAGCAATGTTTCACAGTACATGTAAGAAAAAAAATCCGGAAACTGTTCATTTGTAATGATATCACACGAAAAAATCTTTTTTGTCATTTGTTATCCGATTGTCTGTCGGCCCGTCTGTTAAGACTCCTTTTTCTCGGGAATTACAATAGCAAATGCGAAAATACACAATAGGTTTAAACTTAAAACTTAAAATTAAAACGTTTTCGAAAGTATTGGAATTCTCAGGACCTATGTCTTGCCAGTATCGATTTCGATGATGGGCACAAATCGTCAAGATTCTCGATTCCTGGAATAGATGAACATCTATTTATGTAATTAATTTCCACCTGTGCTGCAACCCATTAATAAAAATCTGCAGGGAAAAGATTCTTCGTTATAATTATTCCTAAAGTACTGATAAAACACAATATGGAAGTATATTTCGAATATGGTCTTTTGAGAGAATTATTAATTTACTGAAAATGGCGGCAATCGTCAAAAACCCTTCAAGTTTGAAACGGTTCTTCCTTCTTGCACACGGAGGCTTAGGAACAGAGTGAGGACCTCCGTTACGGTGGTTGATGCTGATCCAGAATGTGAAACTTCTGTCGCGCAAAAGACTTAATCAGTTCCCTACCTCACAGCTGTCAGGATTTGGCGCCGGTCTCTCCACATATGATGGTAAGACGCATATTTTTTTAGGGTTGGAAGCTCAATAGAGGTAACTGAAGCCACAGAAGGTCGGACCCACACCACCCCAGCCACGTTAAGTTACTTCTATACGGACTAACCGTTGTAGCTTCCTGTTCGTCACGAGTGCGTCCTGCTCTAGACACGTGCCGCCTTACGAGTAAATTTAATAAAAGCTCAGCTGTTCGGCACCTTGAGCAGAACTCAGAAATGTCGCTAGGTTATGCACACTGCTTCGTTAGCACGGCGCGTGTGACCGTTTTGCGCTGCGACTACAGACTGACGGCATCAGCCATGCCGTAAGACTGGAAGTTGCTACTACCCGTTAGACTGTAGCCTGAGTGCATAACTATCATCACTCCTGTAATAATGCCCTGAATATATTCCCCTTCTTGTGAAAATTTTTGACCCCTGAACGAACAATAACGCGATCTGACTCTGCCAATGGAATATTGGGTAGTAAGCACACTTTCATAGCGCAACGGAACGTATGAAGGTGTCTCCGGCATACGTTAAAGCAATGCAAAATTACAACCAAGGCGTTAGATCATTCTAAAACAACTCATAAACGTAGCTGCATCCTCTCTTGTAAAGAAAATGAGTGCAATTCAGATATAAACTGCACCTTGTATTGCCTAAAACCCAACAGCAAGAAGCATGCATCACAAAAGAGACAACCACCGCCTTAATCGTAACTGCAGAACGTGTCTCGAAGTTCTCTGCAGCTCAGACCTGCCTTATATTGGCTTAAATTAGTATGCAAAGAGGAAAAATACCGTACGTGTCGAAAGAAGTTTATCGCTCTATTAATTTCACGGAAGACAGATCGCTTTCAGCAACCTGTAACCTTATCAGCGATGAAGATGGGAAACGGATAAACATTCACATGTGGATCGAGCAGAAAAGTCATGAAGTTTAGAACTGATTACTGGAGGAAAAATAAATAAAGGATGGACTTGAAATTAATTTCTATTATTATTCAATCAATAAGCATGAAATTTCAAAAGCAGTAGACATAAGTAGTGGGGCAAAGAGGGCATCACCCCACAGGGTGCCCTGAAAGTTCCGTCACGATGACGTCATCCAACACCAAGGGGGGTTCACCCCACTCTCCATTGTTGCCAAATTTATTCAAGATGGCGGCTATGACGTCATCCAATATGGCGGCATGTAGACTTGGCAACATCGCATGCCGTCATCCAATATGGCGGATATTGGCGGGAAAATAGACCAGTTGTGCTACATCCACTAACCTAACCTCATGAAAAATGGAGGGAATTTTGAATTTTGGCGGGAAAATACGCCAATTTTCCTACATCCACTAACCTAAGCCTCCAGAAGAAAAAATGGCGGCACGTTTGAATTCCAACATGATAATGCATTCAAAGACCATACTTTTTATTTTTATTGATTATCATTCATTAACATTCATTATTATTTATTATTATTTATTATCATTTATTATTATTTATTATCATTTATTATTATTTATTATCATTTATTATTATTTATTATTATTGACCTTCCTCCACTAGAAAATTCCCTCCAAATTCAAATTCCAATACGATAATGGCTGCAAAACTTTACTTTTGTTTATTATTATTCATTATTATTTGTCAACATTCATAATCAATCATTAACATTCATTGTCATTCATTATCATTTATTAGTATTTATTATTACTTATTATCATTTATTATTATTTATTATTATTGACCTGCTTCCACTAGAAAATTCCCTCCAAATTCAAATTCCAATACGATAATGGCTGCAAAACCTTACTTTTGTTTATTATTATTCATTATCATTTTTTATCATTTTTTATCATTCATTATCATTCATTATCAGTTATTATCATTTATTATTATTTATTATCATTTATTATTATAGGCCTACCTCTACTAGAAAATTGCGCCAAATTCAAATTCCAACACGATATTCTCTCGAAAACTGTACTTCTATTTATTATTATCATTTATTATTTATTCAAGATGTCCGATTTTCTCGGCGAGAAAGCCATTTTCCTTTCATCCATAACAAAAGTCCATCATAAGTTCAAATCCCAACACCATAATTGATCCCATGTACGAACTTTCTCTGTCACTTATCTTTTTTTCACTGGTAGCGTATCATAATCACGTCAAATAATAAACTGCACTTATAGTAATGTATTTCACGTCCTTCGATTTTGCAGGGGTGAAGGGACTGAAGACTTTATTCCAAGCAGTACTGTCATTGCTTGTTCTCCAACACAGTCAGCACACACATCTTTGATATCGCAGTGCAGTCACCACGACGTCAAAATTGTCTGCCTCGGAGCTTGAATCACACAATGGTCGACCGTTCGCTGCCACACTTTTGGCGCTACGTTCAAACCTGTCGATGCCGACCGCTCACCGTCCACCACGTGTCCCTGTGCGAGCGAGAACGCAGTGCTACACTTTTGGCGGCAAAGTTTGCTCGACAGTGGAATCCACCATGACTATATAACAGCACGTTTGGACTGCACTAGAACACCCGCTAATTGAATCGCTCTCGCGCGTGCTTAATAACTGTATAATCGCTGTGCCGCCGCCCTGCTTACGTCACACACCCTCGATACACACGACGGACATAGCGTTCTGTAAATACCTGGAAAATGACTCTTTATTTCAGACATTACGGACATACAGGTGTGTCCCAACTGACTTCTCCATGCTCACACAGCGAAACTCCACAGCGCAGCTGACATACGCGCGGCCGGCTGAGCCCGCTGCATTGACAGCTCCCTGGCCGGCTGACGTCAAGCGACCAACGGTGCCCGCACAGCCCCCACGACCAGCGCACCAGGTAGACAGCGAGCGGCGCCTCAGAGTCCGACTAGGTAAACATCTTTCGGCGCCCGCAAACACTTAACGCCGGACACGATGGATCCTGTCGACCACGTGCCGGACAAAGGATACGTTTGGCGCTAGACCGTATAACAGCACGTTTGCTTGTCGCGAGAACGCTCGCTAATTCACTCTCACCACCCCACAATTTCATATACATATGCAAACGTGTTCAACTCCCTAATTTCAACTACTTTTCGAGGAACAGACCACCACCTCCTCCTCCTAGGAACCAGCGCCAAGTTTGAAATCTGCCAATAAACAAAGCTCACTTGTGCTTCTGCCACCAACCTAAGAAAATTGCTTCAAACTAAGCCACCAGCACTCAACCTCTTCCTACACGTTTCTGGTAAACGGACTCTCCCTGCACTAGGTCCATGGACCGAGGAACGAATTTACTTTATTTAGCAGTGGAGTATATGTATCACACCAACATGTCCCACATCATACAGACCTGCAAAACAACCTACATAACTCATTTATAATGTTCTAGACACACGCTTGTTAATTGTAAACAGTTAAAAATAACTCATAGCACAGCCTACAGACATGCGAACCGCTCGTAAATAATGCAAAACATTTACCTCCAAATAGCAAAACAACTGCTAATTTTCGGATATAATTTCAGTGCATAGGCTGATGGAAGGAAGAACGAGTGTAGTTTATTTATTTGCGACATATCTTTTTGCAACTTTTACTTCTCATAGGTTTCGATATGTAAGGCTGACATAAGGCAGTTTCTGAACTCCACTAGTGCACTACACTTGGTAACACAACCACACCCATCAAGATATTCATTCCAGTCCAGACCTGTGACTCCTCTACAGATAAATTTGTCCAGTTATTTGTCTACTCACTCACATTCTGACCAGATGTGCAAAAACAGCTCAGACTGCGCTGTGCTGCTCGGGGAAGTAAGGAAGGGCTGCACTCTATTTATTTGGAGCCCTTTTATTTAGTCGTGCAGTATATTTGTCACAAAACACCCGCACTGATCCGACTGTGGTCATCTGACACAGGCCAGAAACACGTAAATAACTCATAATTTCACCAAACAATAGCAAACAGCTCTTAAATAATGCAGTACACAATATCAGCAGACGAGCTCTGTACTGTTAAACTCTCCAAATGAAGCACTGCACAGTGCACAGACATGCTCGCAAAATAGTGCAACAGACGCGCCCAAACAGCACCAGCTGCCAAACCGACCAAAAGTCTCTGCTCGGCCTCCCCCAAACATGACCTCAACACAGTCGCATTCGCACCAATCACCGGAGAAAATGATATCACCTATGCGCCTTAGATTACGCTCCAAGGCAGGCCGCATGCACGTGCGGTCGGCGGGGAAGGGGATTCCAGAGTCTCCGTCCAAGTTCAGCTTCCGAGCGCTCGTGACAGCCGACACATTTCAAAGCTTCATTGTTCTTCTCATGTATACCGCCGGCGTCTCAGGTCTGGACCTGCCTTCACGTCTATTGGTAGAATAGCTCATTGCTCGTTGACACACTCGATTAACGCGGCCGGGAAAACATTTACTACTCGCACGCAACCGAGATGGTGACGGAAAACCAATCACTCTGATCTGCGCTGCAGGCGCGTGTAATCATTGAGAACACTGTTTTTTTCGAACAACTTATTTAACCATACAGTATATCTATTACGCTATCACAAAACACCAATCCCAGATGCACCCTGGGCCATGTTGCACAGCCCACAGACACGCACCCAATCATAATTTCAGTACACACTATAGAGAGTGAATTAGCGAGCGTTCTCGCGACAAGCAAACGTGCTGTTATACGGTCTAGCGCCAAACGTATCCTTTGTCCGGCACGTGGTCGACAGGATCCATCGTGTCCGGCGTTAAGTGTTTGCGGGCGCCGAAAGATGTTTACCTAGTCGGACTCTGAGGCGCCGCTCGCTGTCTACCTGGTGCGCTGGTCGTGGGGGCTGTGCGGGCACCGTTGGTCGCTTGACGTCAGCCGGCCAGGGAGCTGTCAATGCAGCGGGCTCAGCCGGCCGCGCGTATGTCAGCTGCGCTGTGGAGTTTCGCTGTGTGAGCATGGAGAAGTCAGTTGGGACACACCTGTATGTCCGTAATGTCTGAAATAAAGAGTCATTTTCCAGGTATTTACAGAACGCTATGTCCGTCGTGTGTATCGAGGGTGTGTGACGTAAGCAGGGCGGCGGCACAGCGATTATACAGTTATTAAGCACGTGTGAGAGCGATTCAATTAGCGGGTGTTCTAGTGCAGTCCAAATGTGCTGTTATATAGTCATGGTGGATTCCACTGTCGAGCAAACTTTGCCGCCAAAAGTGTAGCACTGCGTTCTCGCTCGCACAGGGACACGTGGTGGACGGTGAGCGGTCGGCATCGACAGGTTTGAACGTAGCGCCAAAAGTGTGGCAGCGAACGGTCGACCGTTGTGTGATTCAAGCTCCGAGGCAGACAATTTTGACGTCGTGGTGACTGCACTGCGATATCAAAGATGTGTGTGCTGACTGTGTTGGAGAACAAGCAATGACAGTACTGCTTGGAATAAAGTCTTCAGTCCCTTCACCCCTGCAAAATCGAAGGACGTGAAATACATTACTATAAGTGCAGTTTATTATTTGACGTGATTATGATACGCCACCAGTGAAAAAAAGATAAGTGACAGAGAAAGTTCGTACATGGGATCAATTATGGTGTTGGGATTTGAACTTATGATGGACTTTTGTTATGGATGAAAGGAAAATGGCTTTCTCGCCGAGAAAATCGGACATCTTGAATAAATAATAAATGATAATAATAAATAGAAGTACAGTTTTCGAGAGAATATCGTGTTGGAATTTGAATTTGGCGCAATTTTCTAGTAGAGGTAGGCCTATAATAATAAATGATAATAAATAATAATAAATGATAATAACTGATAATGAATGATAATGAATGATAAAAAATGATAATGAATAATAATAAACAAAAGTAAGGTTTTGCAGCCATTATCGTATTGGAATTTGAATTTGGAGGGAATTTTCTAGTGGAGGCAGGTCAATAATAATAAATTATACTAAATAATAATAAATGGTAATGAATGATAATGAATCACAATGAATGATAATGAATGTTAATAAAAGATAATGATTAATAATAAACAAAAATAAGGTTTTGTACCCATTATCGTATTAGAATTTGAATTAGGAGGGAATTTTCTAGTGGAGGCAGGTCAATAATGACAAATAATAATAAATGACAATAAATAATAATAAATGATAATAAATAATAATAAATAATAATGAATGTTAATGAATGATAATCAATAAAAATGAAAAGGTAAGTACGGTCTTTGCATGCATTATCATGTTGGAATTCAAACTAGCCGCCATTTTTTCTTCTGGAGGCTTAGGTTAGTGGATGTAGCAAAATTGGCGTATTTTCCCGCCAAAATTCTAACTTCCTGCCATTTTTCATGAGGTAAGGTTAGTGGATGTAGCACAATTGGCCTATTTTCCCGCGAATATCCGCCATATTGGATGACGGCATGCCATGTTGCCAAGTCTACATGCCGCCACATTGGATGACGTCATTGCCGCCATCTTGAATAAATTTGGCAACAATGGAGAGTGGGGTGACACCCCCCTTGGGGTTGCATGACGTCATCATGACGGAACTTTCTGGGCACCCTGTGGGGTGATGCCTTCTTTGCCCCGCTACTGACATATACGTCCTATAACAGACCAAGTGGAAATAAAATACCATACATGGTCAAAAACATTAAAGAACCCCATATATTCTCTAATCCCTGCAATAGTATTAAGTAAGTGGGAAAATAAGGTGAAACACAACCTATGTCCGCGTGTGACTTAATGAAAGCCTGAGTTTGATTCTTGTATAACAGCAAAGCCTCGATCCAAGTGAAGTGATTTAACTTCGTTTACAATGAGAACCCATCTGCAAAACTGAAGAACTGTGCAACATACACTGCGCAACGGAATTAAACGATTACTTTTTCGAAATCCAGTAGTGCAAGGGTGGCGCGCTGCGACTTCACACTCGGGCTCGGCGACGCTACGGACTGCAAGGTGTTGTCACAGGCCACAAAAATGGTTCAAATGGCTCTGAGGACTATGGGACCTAACATGTATGGTCATCAGTCCCCTAGAACTTAGAACCACTTAAACCTAACTAACCTGAGGACAGCATCACAGGCCACAGCTCAGAAGTTTATGTGACGGGTAAGGTGGGTTAATAATGTCATATTGGCACCAAATTTCACCAAAATTCTTTCCAACGCCATTGTGGAAGTGCCACACGATGAGAAGGTCGTTACAGCGCTTCTTATTCACATTTCACCCCATCTTTTGACGTTTGTACGATTGAAGTCAGAACTGCAACCCCAACATTGAAATCATGCGGTTTTCTTATGGGTGGCCGAGAAAAACATTCCAGACGCATCGGCGCTCAGAATTGACACGAAAAGGCATCAGGGGCTGGCATATGGGCGTCAAAGAAACGACCTCTTTTCCTGGGTCGTTGATTCCCATAGTTTGCAGTCCGATGAGCAACAGGAACATGTTCTTAACAAGCTTTGATACTGCTGACACCCTCTAACATTTCAACCCTTCTCTAAGAGACACCCGCTAAACCCGTTAGGCAGAACAGGTGATTAGGATTGTGGAAAGGGCCAAATAAGGTTGGGGTCAGTTTCACCTTAAAATTGCAATTTATTGTAATTTAATAACACATTTACAACCAAAACGGCACATAGCCGAATCTTTACAACTACGAGTTTCAAAATGCAATTCTTTCATGGCTTAAGGCCTCCAAACAAGAAATCTTAAAAAAGTCAACAAGATAAAAATGCAGTTAAAATAGCCAATAAAATAATTAAAATATATATATCACAGCTAGGTAGAAAGCCTCAAGGCAAAGTAGACAGAACAAACATATGCAAGGTGCAATACAAACGACTGAAGTCCCGTAATAAAATTTTCAAGATTTTAAAATATATTACTGTAACCTTTCAAAGGCAGAAGGGTAATTTTAAGAATAAGTATTTAAGATGCTGAAGGCCCACAATTGATTTTTCAAAATTCAAAAATACCATAAAAGACAGAAAAACCAAGAAATTTTTAAGTAATTGCTATAATAGATTATAAACAGACAATTAAACACCTATGAGAAAGACAGTAAAGACAACGGCACTCAGAAGCCTTCAGGGGTTCGGTCTGCCCTCGTTCACTTAGGTGAGACAGGTGGTGAGGCCAACTACACTTGATCCTTTGGAACCCAACCAAGGGACAGCCACGGACCGACCGACAAAACGGCTTGCTTGCCACCAAGCGGTACATGAAAACTCAAACACCAAAATGTTACGGACGTAATTATCCATAATCAAATATGTATTAAGCTGTCAAAACTACACACCATGCTGGACAGCGACAACAGCTGAGAAAAGGACGCTGCCTGAAATTACGTTAGAGGCCAGGGCAGGTAACCGAAACACTAACGGCCACAAGGCAGAAAATTCCGCAGGTACACTTGAATTGTAGTCAACCAATATAGTTAATTCCGCCTCATGGCGGCTAAATTTCAGCAATACAAACAGAAACCACTACTCAACTTTAACGTCCTGGGCCGGTGAACCAAGAAGATCGTGGCGACCGGACAGCTGCAAGCACGCTCCGACACTGCGCAGGGACCGGCAGCGGACCCTGCCGACTTCACCGCTCGGAGATAACTTCCCTGGTCCGCGACAACCGACCGACTGCCGTCAGAATGCCGACAACATCAAAAATAGTCATCAGTGGAAATAACACCAACTACACACACAACCAAAGACTTGCACGAAGTCCTGAACGATACGCAACAGAAACTAAGTACGCACGAAGACAAATCGGGAGTCGATGGACACACACAGCCGACTCATGAACGATCGGCGAGCCAAAATGCGTCGTCCGGTAGGACGACCGCCCGACGATCCCCTAAGACCGCCGCCCGGCTCAAATGATGCATGGCGGCAATGGTCGAGCGAGCCATGTCGACGCACACCTCACTGCTGCTCCAACCCGACTGCGCTAGTGCTGCATTGCAACCCCCCGCGACTTGCAGGCTCGGACTGCGTCCAGACGCGTTCCAACTGACTGACAGCCCGAACTCGTAACCCGAACTCCCTTACGATTTTTTTTTTCCTTTATTGAATTTCAATTCCTCCCGAAGGGGGCGGGCTGGCAGCAGCTTAGTATGCCGCTCTTCGGCCTACAGACTTTGTTAGAAAGATGAAGAGAATAAATAATAAAAACAGGCGATAAAATCGGAGACTTAAAGAGTAACATGGCGAAAAGAAATCTTGGAACTTAAAACAAAGAACAGAGGGATGATGACGCTAAGAAAATACATACAAAGCAGACAGGTAAAACAATAGACAGACAATTAAAAAAACACGGCGACAGACTGGTTTCTGTTCGCAAAAGACATAAAATTCACACCCAGCGACAGCATGGTTTCTGTTCGCAACACGAGAAAGACGAACAACACTGAACAGTCACTGGAACACTGCACTAAAAAGTCGGCACATGTGACATACCACAGCCGAGAGCATGTGGGGGGAAACTGGACAGATGATGGGAAAATAAAAAAAGGGGGGGAGCGGGAAAGGAGCTGATGGAGGATGAGGGCCCATAAGAGGGGTGGGGGGCGCTGGGCAGACGCGACAGGGAGTGGGGTAGGCAGAGGAGGGGAATACAAAAGGACTCGGGGGGGGGGGAGAAGGGAGGTAGGGAGAGGTTTAGTGGGGAGAAAACAGGACGGAAGGGGGGAAGAGGGAGCCCAGGGAAAGGACAGAGGAAAGGAGGGGGAGTGAGGATCAGAGTTGATAGGAGGGATAAATGGAGGGAGAGAGGGCATCATCCGGGAGGGGGAGTTGATGGAAGCCACCTTGGGAAAGGAGATGTAGGGTGTAGAGATGGAGGGTAGGGGGGACACAACGGTGAAGATGTGGCAGGGGGCGGGGATTGGAGAGGAGAGGAGCAACCAGGGGGTGAAGGGGTTAAAGATGGCGGGATGTGTAGAGGATGCGGATATGTTCGAGGAATAGGAGCAGATGGGGGAAAGGAATGAGACCATAGAGGATCCGCGTGGGGGACGGGAGGCGTATACGGAAGGCGAGGCGGGAAGTAATAGCACTCGAGAAAAGATACTACGAGAGGGGATATATCGATACGCGCTGCTAGCGCCAGTCACGGTCAGGCAAAGCAGCAACTCAGTGACAGAAGTAATTTAAATTAACGTAGTGAGGTGAAGTACATGATGGGGGCAACAAGAGCCACGCTCGGCTCAGACACTGAGGCTGCAACCCCATTAAACGCGATCGCACTGCGGCGGCGCGGTTCCTTTCCGAACTTTTACCTGCACCTACTTGTGAACTCGTCGCAGCGGTTAGCCGTTAGGAAAGCCGTGCAGAAACCTACCGTACTGCGACTCGCACAGGGTGCATACAACGTAATTGTTCTAAGAATCGGGAAAAGGTCTTAATTTTGAATGAAAGGTGAAAGTACTGGCAAATCTTCGGTATATTCTGAAGTCAAGAATTACACGTTCACTGCCAAGCCCGTGCTAATCCTAACACCCTTTCATTCAGGTTAGCATGTTTATGGTATCGTATTTCCCGAAATCTGAACAGCTATTAAACACGGACTGTTCTTAAATGAAAATGCTCGCTATACTGTTAAGTTTATCAGTGTGTAAAAGCACACCAGTTTTTGGTTACCGATCTATTCAATATTCCAAGCGGAATTACTGTCTTTTCTTAGACACAAAATTACTTAAAAAAATCCGTTCTTTCTAGAAAAAAACACGCGCGAATAAATATGCCTTCACTTTAAACACTTTTGAGGCATGTAGCGCAACTGAAGCCGGCAAAATATAACTTCCTTCGGAGGTCATAGTACACACGACCGTACCATTTAAAGGCTGGGTTCCGACGACTTCGACTGCTGCAAGCGCGAAGAATACTCCGTTCTGATTGGTCAGTTATCTTTAAGGTCAATAGAAAAACATTATTCTCCCGCGTTAGTTCGCGCTTTTCGTGACTAACCAATCAACAAATAACACACTTCCGGACTGTATTTTTTCCGAAATAAATATTTAACACTCTGATATTTTGTTTATACTTTACGTTATTAACTATTTTCATTTGCACTCGAATTAGCTTTCCTTTTACTGTAAAGCCGTAAAAAAAGCCGTAAATTCAACTGAATAGCTAGGTATTACAATTACGAATAACTTAAATTGGAAGGGACACACAGAAAATGTTGTGGGGAAGGCTAACCAAAGACTGCGTTTTATTGCCAGGACACTTAGAAAATGTAACAGACCTACTAAGGAGACTGCCTACACTTTGCTTGTCCGTCCTCATTTAGAATACTGCTGCACGGTGTGGGATCCTTACCAGATAGGACTGACGGAGTACATCGAAAAAATTCAAAGGAAGGCAGCACGTTTTGTATTCTCGCGAAATATGGGAGAGAGTGTCACAGAAATGCTACAAGATTTGGGCTGGACATCATTAAAAGAAAGAAGTTTTTCGTTGCGTTTGAATCTTCTCATGAAATTTCTGCTCCGAATACGAAAATATTTTGTTGGCACCGATCTACGCAGGGTCACCACGATAAAATAAGGGGAATCAGAGGTCGTACGGAAACACGTAGGTGTTCACTCTTTCCGTGCGCTATACGAGATTTGAATAATAGAGAATTGTGAAGGTGGTTCAACGAACCCTCTGCCAGGCACTTCAATGTGATTTGCAGAGTATCCATGTAGATATAGAAGCTTACTTAACATATTATGATACAAAATTCCCCGTCATCTGCATTCACATTGTCTTAAAACTTTCTCACACTACAGCGTTCATTAGTAGAACAATAATATACGTATTTACTTTAGACCACATTCATGCACCATTCACACTACGAAAAGCATATACAAAACTGTACGAACATAAATAAACAAAAAAGCCATCAAGAAATAAACATAACAATTCACAAAACCATTCTCTTGACCTGTTTCTTGAATGTCTCTGTTCGCTACTGTACTCCAGTAGATGAAAATTAGAACTACGCACTCGACTGAACCCGCTTCAGACCATCTGTCACTGTGCGCGCATGACTCGTTCCCCCTAAACACAGGCTCTAGACAGGAGCGATATAAGGCGCCACGCCTCAGCACCCCTTTGAAGTACAGCGCGACCGCTACTTTTTGCTCTCGTGTACTGACTAGAACCACGAGGGTCCGTTCAAAAACATTCAACGAAACTGGAATGTGATATGAAGCAGCAAACGGTACTTATGCTTTTTAAACCTTCTTTCCGCCCTCTTGTGGCATGATCATGTGGGAGTGCAACTTTAACATGTGCCTGAATAAAACGGCAAAGAGTCCCTCTAAAATTCCCCAGTTCGACAACACCCTTTGTGCCACCCACGCAACTTAGTTGCGCACGTTGCAAATATACCTTTCAGAAACTTTGACAAACAAATCACTGGTAATTGGTCTAGCTCCTGAGAGTTAGGCAACCCTTTCCACACCCCTTCGGTACCGTTTGCCGACCTTCATGCTCTACAACAGCCGCCAGACTGAATTGGTCTCTAAGTAAAGTTTCTGACAAGTATATTTGAACATATGCAACAAAGTTGCGTGGGTGGTACCGAGGGTGTGGACGAACTGGGGAGTCTTAGATGGACTGTTTGCCGTTTTATTCAGGTACATGTTAATCTTGCACTCCTCCATGATCACGCCAGAGGGCAAAGAAAACAGGAGGGCTGAAGAAATAAGTACTTTTTGCTGCTTCGGATCACGTTCAAATTTCGTTGAATGGTTTTTAACGGTCCCTAGTGGTTCCAGTTATACACGAGGGCGAAAATTGGTGTCGTGTTGCACTCCTAACAAGCGCGGTCACGTTCAAGGGAGTGTAGCCCTATAGTGTCCTTAGAGAAGGATTGAAACATCTGAGGGTGCCACCAGTGTCAAAGATTGTAAAGAACCTCTATTGCAGAGACGTCAAAAGAAGGGGTGAAACGTGGGTAAGAGGGGCTGCGACGACCTCAACGTGCGATTCGTCCACGGTGACGTTGGGCAGAATTTTTGTGACGTTTGGTGCCAAAGTGACATCATTAACCCGCCTTACACGTCACATGAACTTCTGAGTTGTGGCCTTTTTTTTCGCATGTGTCGACACCTTGCTCTTTGAAGCGCCGCCGAGCCCGAGGGTGAAGTCGCAGTGTGTCACCCTTTTGCGCCACTACAGAGGAAGGTGGTAGGTACCTTTGAACCAAAATTCGAACTTATGTGTCGCAGTGGGAGACAATTATGGGGTTTGGAAAAACGATCCTTTAATTTTGTTGTACGTTGTACAATTACTCCAATATGCCAACACAGAGCTAGGAAGCAACAAATCGTGAATACTGCGGATTACAAATACCGATCTGTCACTAACGTCTGGACTTAACACGTAGAACACATGCCGACCGCATGAAGAACCAGGGCAAAAGCAAGAGTTCGAGTAAGAGAGCCTTTTCCTCTACCACAAGGATCACACGATTTCAGAAGCTAATTACCTAGCCATTTGATTGGTCACCGGAACTCTATCTTCAATGTACAGCTTTCAGATACGTGAGTTCCATAGCAGACGAAAACGGTCAATGGATAGTCTTTGACCCTTGCTTGCAACATGCCGCTCATGCAGCGATAAATAATATGAAAGGCTTTTCTAACTGAAGGTTTTCTAGATTTCATCATGACACCTCCCATTTTGTCACCAGGATCTCTCTCTGGCCTCAGCAAATTCCTTGCAACATTTCCCATCAAGCATAGCACTAACTTTTGTATAGTGGAAGTAAACTAGCACCCAGTTGTGTAGCTTCCATGCCCTTTAGCTGAGGCCTCTGTTCATGTACTGTTCTTTAGTAATGCTCATTGTTAGTGAAAACTGCTCTCAGCTGAGTGCTATGAACCTACAGTCTTTTTTTTATGTATGTATTTGGCCAGCTATGGACCGCATACAACTTAAGACTTATGGTGTTTCTTTTTCTTCCGTTCTTCCCAGTACTTCTTCATTTTCTCGCCAAATGCTCGTCTCTGCTCATCTGTCCACACTCTCTTGGGTCGAGGTTTTGGCTCACCTTCTTCATCTTTGCGTTTTCTATCAGTAGCCTGAAGTGATTCCTGTCACGTATCATTTCTTCTGTAACACCTATTTTGTTGTCGTCTTTCTTTACTGCTTCTATCCATCCTACAGTTTTTTCTCAGCTTACTAACGTAATTAAAAATTTTCTTTGTAATCCGTGTTTCTTCCATTCTTTTTAAATGTCCATAAAATTTTCGCCGTCTCTTCCTCATTGTATCTGTGATCTTTTCTGTATTTTTGTATAAGTCTTCATTTCTTCTTTTAATCCACTTATTTTCCTTGTTTTTCTCGGGACCTAGAATTTTTCTTAGTAATTTTCTCTCTCTTTTTTCTAGTTCTCTTAATTCGCCTTTCTTATTCAGTGTTAGGCACTCTGATCCATACGTTGCTTGTGTCCTAATAACTGTATTATAATGTCTAATCTTCACCTGTATGGATATTGATTTCGTATTGTAGTAGTTTTGTGTTAATTTATATGCAAATTCTAGCTTTTTTATTCTTTCTTTATTTGTTGTGTTATCCAGTCCATTGGCTTGGATCCACTCCCCCAGGTATTTGAATCTATCAACTCTTTTAATTTTTCCATACTTTGTTTTCATAGACTTTTCTGTATTATGTTTGTGTTGTATGTACTTGGTATTTTCACAGGATATTTTTAGCCCAGTCTTTTCAGCAATCACGTGTAACAGATCAAGCATAACTGTTGTATCTGTTCGGTTTTCAGTTATCAATATCATATCATCAGCAAAGGCTAAACATTTCACTTCAAATTTGTTCTTTCCTTGGCCCATGCTTATACCCTTTGTGCCTCTGTTTCTTAATGTGCTTTCCCATGTTTTTACTATTTTATATAAAACTAAGTTAAAGAGAATTGGGGACAGTCCATCTCCTTGTTGAACTCCTTTTTTGATTCTGAATGGTTCAGAAATTTCGCCTTGAAACTCAATTCTTGATGTTGTATCGGTGAGCGTTTGTTCAACAAGTCTTCTGGTGTTTTCATCTATCCCTGATTCATAAAGTATCTGGAATAGAGCTTGTCTGTCAACTGAGTCGTAGGCCTTCTAGAAGCCTAAGAAAGTAACTACTGTATTTTTATTTTGTATAGTTTTCACTCTCAAAATAGTTTTTAAATTAAGAACCTGTTCTGCACATGTTCTACCTTTTCTAAATCCTGCTTGATAATCTCCTACATTAGCTCCTGCTTGTTCCTCTATTCTATTTGAAAGTGCTTTAGAAAGTATTTTGTATGTCACTGGTAACAAAGACATGCCCCTTTAGTGGTTGGTGTCTGTTTTATCTCCTTTTTTATGGAGAGAATGGATCAATGCTTGTTTCCAATCAAATTGGGCCAAATTTCTTTAATTACTTTGTGAATTTTCTGCCATGCGGATAAGCCCCATAGTTTCCACATTTCTGCTACTATCCCATCATCTCCTGTTGCTTTGTTATTCTTCAATGCTTTGATAATCTTTTCTGTTTCTTCTACTGTAGGTGGTTCTGATGGTGGATTTTTCATGTTGCGGTTTTTGAAAGTGTAATCTATCATTAGGCTCTTCACAATTTAATAGATTTTCAGAGTATTCAGCTAAAATTTGGCAGTTCTCTATATTGCTTAAAACCATTCTTCCATTTTTATCTTTAAAATGTAAACTTGGTGACTGGAATCCCGTTAAAACTTCTCTGAAAGTCTTATAGAAGTCTCTAGTGTTGTTCCTTTTAAAGTCTGAATCCATTTCTTCTTATCTGTCTTTGTCATATTTTCATTTCACTGATCTGATGATTTTTGCTGTCTTTTTCCTTTTTCCAAATCAAGGTGAATATCAGTTGGACCTTGTGGCAGTAACGACACGCAAATACAAGGAAACCTTGGATGTCAGAGTGAGAAAGGGCCTAAACATAAACTCAGACCATTATATGACTGAAATAAAGACCATATTCCAACCGAACAAACCTAAACCAAAACCAAGAAGATTTCCAAGAGTAAACACTAAATTTCTCATGCAAAATCAGGACAAAGCCTGTGATATACTAGACACAAGAAAAATGGATGATTGGGAAGAAATTAAAGAAACAATGCTAGAGTCAGTTAAAGAAATGGGACAACCATGAAGAATACATAGACACAGATGGTGGAACGAGGTGTGTGATGAAGCAATTGACAATCGACTAAAGGCATGGAAAAAATAGAACAGTAATATGAAACATGAATGCTGGAAAGAGTTTAAAGAAGAACTTACAGTCTTAATACGTCAATTTTTCTGTTAAATTTTCTTTTTTCTTTTTGAGTTGCTACCTTTTCCTCCAATTTTCTGTAGTCTTCATACTAATCAAGTATCCCTCGCAAGCAGGAACATTTGGCACGCCTTACATAGATAATCCTTATTAGAATCTTATCGCCTCTGCAAAGTGGGGTAAGTTGCTTTCATATTAGCCAGCACTGTTAAGAGCCAACGAGAGAGAGTAAAACACATAGTTACAAAAAACTGATAGCACAAGTGAACTTCGGGATATGAGACTAGGAACTGACTGGAGCCATTACATTCGTCACAGTACGTTGATGAAATCCACCTGCTAGATTTGTGGCATGCTGTCTTGACCTGGGCCTCAGATTTCATTTTTATCGACCCCAAGTATACATGGTGGTCCATTGATCGTGCCCAGGCCAAATATCTCACGAAATAAGCGTCAAACGAAAAAACTACAAAGAACGGAACTTGTATAGTTTTGTGGCGGCGTAGAAACGGCGTAGAAACGGCTTACGAAGTCACCGCCACACTTTTAATAGCGGGCCGACCGGTCCGCTGGAACAGTGAACAGAAAGATGAAAACCCAAACACTCTGATTAAATAAAATTCGGTACTTATCTTTATTAACGAAGATACAGAAACACAGTAGTGAACTCCGTGTCTACAGAAATCTGTCTAGTTCGAGTCGGAGCGGCTAGGTCAGCGTCGGCTGACGACAAACAACAACTCTGCTGCGATGAACACACAACTGACTAGCAAGTACACAATTCGGTGGCGAGTATACAACTGAGCGGCGAATACAGAACTGTCCTAGCGCTCGCGACTCCAGCGCTTAAGAAACCAGAAGCCAGCGGTGGCGCGCGCAGACTTGCGGCGATTTCCTGTCTCGCTGGCGCTGCTTATGCGGACGGCGTCCGGACTTTGATGCTGCCAACCTTTTGGCAGCGGGCTCGGGTGGCATTACTGGCTAGGATATAACACTCCTCCCCCCCCAAATCGCCGCACCGTCGTTGAGTAATGACGTGGCGAGCGTCGACGGCGGGGATGGGGTCTGGCCGCAGGCGTAGCAGAAGAGACCGGGGCGGAGACCGTTGTCGGTGGCAGTCCCCGGTCCGCACCCCAGCATTGGCTGCGCGGGGCCTCGGGAAACACCGACTGAAAACTGAGGTCAGGGTGCACGCCTGTGACCACGGGCGCAGCTTCTGGTACTGGACGCGACGGGGCGTCGGGACCCACGAAGAGAGGCAGCGTCTCCTGACGCTGCGTCGACGGCTGCTGAGTGGGCGCCGGACAAGGCGCTGCGGTGTCAGACTCCTTGGGGGTGCCCAAGGAAAGCGGCTGCAGGACAGGCTGCACAGCCACCGCTTGGGAAGGCGGCCCGGCTGAGAGGTCGACGTCCATCAGCTCCGAAGGCGGTGGCGACTGAAGAGGGACCGCAGGCGCCGGAGCGACCACCTGGGGCGCTCCCGGATGAAGCTGCGCGGGAGGCATCAACGGGACGGGCTGTCGGCGTGGTAGCGGCGACGGCTGCTGCTGCTGCCCTGGGGGCGGCAGCGAAGTCGGAAGGCGCGGCTGGAACCCGCCGCGGACCAAATCTGTGGACAAAGAACGAGCGGCGGAATCCGGGCGGCCAGCGCGGCGCAACTGGTTCTGATGCCTCCTGTGCACCCCAGTAGCACGCTGAACAGTATAAAAACCGCGACCCTGGACACTTATCACGGTACCACGTTCCCAACGACGGCGACCGTGATAAACTCTGAAAAAAACGGCGTCGTTGCGCTGAAAACGCGTGCGATGCTCAGAAGCGGCGGGTCGATCCGGGGGGTGCAACAACCGTAGTAGGGTGCGATGACGACGGTCGTGGAGAAGCTCCGCAGGCGAAGGGCCGTCGCGTGGCGTGGTCCGGTACGACGACAGGAACGTGATGAGGGCCTGCTGACGAGAGTGCGTAGCACGAAGGCGGTCCATATGATCCTTTAATGTGCGTACAAAACGTTCCGCTGCACCATTCGATTGAGGGTGGAACGGCGGAGTAAGAACATGGCGAATGCCATTGGCAGAACAAAAACTTTCAAATTCAGCAGAGGTAAATTGTGGACCATTGTCAGACACTAAAACTTCTGGAAGACCCTCAATACAAAAAATTGAAGTCAACGCCTGTATAGTTTGTGCAGACGTTGTAGACTGCATGGGCACAACAAACGGAAAATTACTAAATGCATCTATCACGATGAGCCAACGAGAATGCCAATATGGACCAGCGAAATCTATATGTACTCGCTGCCAGGGACCGGCAGGGCGTGCCCACTCAAAATAGCGTTGAGGCGGAGCAGCTTGGTGTTCGGCACACGTCGAACAATCTGTAGACATCTGCGTAATCTGCTTATCAATGCCGATCCATGTACAATGACGGCGGGCAAGCTGCTTGGTGCGGACCACTCCCCAATGACCTTGATGCAACAAGTCGAGGACCTTGGATTGGAGCACTTGGGGAACCACTACACGAAGCTGGTCATTCTCGGTGCGTAACAGCAAAACTCCGTGCGAAACAGACAACAGATGACGTTGCGGATAATAGCGACGAACCACAGTATCCGATATGTCCTTTGCCTTGGACGGCCAACCACGTTGAACAAAACGTAATAGTAAACTCAGATGAGGATCCGTAGCTGTCTCACGTGCCACCTGACGATAATCAATCGGAAAATCCCGGAGGGATTGATGCTCATCGGCGTCAATCTGATGGCAAGAGTCGTCAGAGGAATCGAAGACATCATCCGCAGCAATCGGCAATCTAGAAAGCGCGTCAGCGTTTGCATGCTGAGCTGTAGGGCGATACAGTATCTCATACTGGTATTGTGATAACAAAAGAGCCCAACGTTGTAGTCTCTGAGCTGTCCGCTGAGGAACTGGTTTAGACGGATGAAACAGTGACGTCAGGGGCTTGTGATCTGTTACTAAATAGAATGGTCTACCATAGAGGTAGTGATGGAATTTTGTGACACCGAACACAAGAGCCAACGCTTCCTTGTCCAATTGGCTATAATTACACTGAGCTTTGTTTAGCAATTTAGATGCGAACGCAATAGGACGTTCGGTGTTACCGACTCGGTGAGACAACACAGCACCGAGGCCGAAAGAAGAGGCATCACAAGCTAACACCAGAGGCTTGTTAGGGTCGTAATGGACCAGACAACGATCATTCAATAAAGCCTCTTTAAGCTGCTGAAAGGCTGATTGGCAATCAGCTGACCACACAAACGGAACATTCTTACGGCGGAGACGATGCAACGGTGCAGCAATCTGTGATGCATTAGGTACAAACCTAATATAATATGTCAATTTGCCAAGAACTGCTTGCAATTCATGCAGATTGCGAGGGGCGGGCAAATCACGAATAGCTGCTAAATGTGACTGGGAGGGATGAATGCCTTGAGCATTAATAACATGTCCCAGATACTCCATCTCCGTAAGGAAAAATGAACATTTATCGATGTTGCAACGTAGGCCTGCCTGAGACAACACTGTAAACAAACACTCCAAATTACGGAAATGTTCAGCAGGCGTCCGACCGGACAACAATATCGTCTAAATAGTTGCAACACGATGGCACATTAGCCAGAAGTTGTGACAAAAAACGCTGAAAAACAGCTGGAGCTGACGTACAACCAAAAGGCAAACGCAGAAAACGGAACAACCCCAACGACGTGTTTATGACAAAATACTGTTGTGATTGCTCGTCGAGGGGCAATTGCAAATATGCCTCACGGAGATCAATTTTGGAAAAGAAACGAGCTTCCCCTAACTTATCCATCAGCTCGTCCGGTCTAGGCAAAGGAAAAGAATCAATGACAGTCTGAGGATTAACTGTCGACTTAAAATCAGCACACAAACGTAACTTGCCAGACGGTTTCTTTATAATAACTAAGGGAGAAGCCCACTGGCTCGCTGAAACGGGTTGAATAACACCGTTGTTTTGCCAACGACGAAGTTCATCTGCTACAGGTGCCCGGAGGGCGTGAGGCACTGAACGAGCACGAAAAAATCGAGGCTGAGCATTATCTTTTAACGTAATATGAGCGGCAAAGTTCGCAGCACAACCTAGTTCGTCTTTAAATATGTCACTGCATCGTTTACACAAATCGGTTATGCTGTCTTGAGGAACAACAACAGAATTAATTTGCAACACATTGTCTTGGATAGACAGGCCAAACAAGTCAAAACAGTCTAATCCGAAAATGTTTACACTGTCTGTAGCGCGGAGCACTGTGAATGAAACTGTTTTTGTATTGCCACGGAATGTGGCTGGCACGCTACATACACCTAACACAGGAATTTGTTCTCCACTATAAGTAGCCAAAGAATGTTTTGCCGCTGAAAGTTTAGGGCGGCCGATAGCCGCATACGTAGCACTATTTATGAGAGTCACAGACGCACCAGCGTCTAATTGAAAATTGGTCTTATCCTGGATGCGTAGCTTCACAAATAGTTTATTACACTGTCTCTGGATCGGTGCAGTGGAGGCGGAAGACACAAAATCAGCGCGTTTAGCGCGTGTTCGCTGCTTACGACAACTCGTGGGTTGGGCGGGTGGAACAACAACTCCCGCTTCACTTGCAGTCTGTACATTACGTTTTACAGCGTTTGAATTACGCTTGGGTCGCATAGCAGAGGGCTGGGTGGGTGGCTTATTGCGAACAATCTTATTACCCACATGAACCGTGGAAGATTCTTTAAACGCGACCTTCTGGGCGGGCTGGCTTTGAAGAACATGAATATCCATGGGCTGGGCAGCACTAGAATTGTTCTTGCGTTTACGCAAACAAACAGTCTGGATGTGTCCTTTCCTTTGACAAAAGTGACAAACCGCGTTTCTTAACGGGCAACGTTCACGAGGATGAGCAAGAACACACTTAGGGCAAGACTTAACTCTATCATTTTGCACACGCGGCTGACGAATGTGTTTAACATGACGCGGCCGGCTAGTGTTTACAGTCTGACTCTGCCGGTGGGGCCGCGGGCGTGACATAACTTGCTTAGCACAGGCAATTTGAGAAATACATGGCTGATCTAACTCACACTCAGCATAGTCAAAAGTATTGTAAGTAGGCTGTTTAGGTTTTTTATTGGTAACGCCACCTCTGTATGAAAATCACTGGCTGTGCTGTGTGCAGTCTGTGGCTGCTTTGCATTGTTGTAATACTCGCCATTGTAGTGTTAGGCAGCTGGCTGTGAACAGCGCGTAGCGTTGCGCAGTTGGAGGTGAGCCGCCAGCAGTGGTGGATGTGGGGAGAGAGATGGCGGAGTTTTGAAATTTGTCATGAACTGCTATATTTATATATGATGATATCAAGGTAAATACATTGTTTGTTCTCTATTAATATCTTTCATTTGCTAACTATCCCTATCAGTAGTTAGTGCCTTCCATAGTTTGAATCTTTTATTTAGCTGGCAGTAGTGGCGCTCGCTGTACTGCAGTAGCTTGAGCAGCGAAGATTTTTGTGAGGTAGGTGATTTGTGAAAGGTATAGTTTAATGTTAGTTAGGGCCATTCTTTTGTAGGGAATTTTGAAAGTCAGATTGCGTTGCGCTAACAAAATATTGTGTGTCAGTTTAAGCACAGTCATGTATAATTGTTCAAAGGGGACGTTTCATATGGCGACCCTGCCAGGATACCTCACTGGAATCTTCTGATTTTTTCTTGTAGTTTATGTAATTAGTGTAGCTTTTGTTTATTGCTAGCGTGTAATTGTAGAGAGGATCTCCTTTGTAGTTGCAGTCTTTCATTGTTGTTGTGGCATGCATGTTAATGTGCACCAAGTATTTCGCTGCTGCGCTTGCAATTAACGAGATATTATTTTCAGTACTATGTTAATGTGTTCTCTTATTTTTGCTCTTCAAATTGTGTTTTTCTGTGTTATCACGTGAAATATTGTGACAATAATGGCGTGTGAAAAACGTAATACTAGGCTCCAAAGTAAACTGAGAAATGACAGTGAAGACGAAAGCAGTGTGTTAGCGCCGCAGAGTAATGAATTAACAGACATTCAAAGTAGTAATTTGCTAACTGTGCATAGGGAAATGGAGCGAGCGGCAAACAATGGCGTGGACAGTGAAACAATTAGTGAAGAGGGACGCATTATCGATCGATCGGTCGGCAACAACTCGCCTCAGGAATCGGGAATGACAGGACACAATTTTGCAAATACTGTAGACTCAGGTTTTGGGTTCTCACCGTTTTCTCAAATGAGTCAAGACACATTTTCCGCTTGTCAAAATGTGAATGTTGCCGGTGCAACTTCACTGCCGAAAAGCACTGAGGAACATGTTTCGGACACCAGTGCATTGTTATTACAATTAATGCAACAAATGGGACAAAAGCTTGAAAAGTTAGACACACTGGAACAAAATCAGAGACAAACACAGCAAAAGCTTGAAAAGTTAGACACCACACTTGAAAAAACACGTGAAGATTTAACTACTGAGTTACATAACATTGAATCGAAATGTCAAAAGGTCTGTAATGATGTAAAAACACAAATTTGTGAGCATTTCCAACCAATTTTTTAGCGTCATGAAAATGTATTACAGAATCACGAAGCAGCCATAAAAGAACTGCAAACTATTGTTCATGAAAATCATGAGACCTTGCAAGCTAAAATTGACTCAGTTGCATCTACCGATTCGGTTACACAACTTGCAAGAACTCAGGAAAACTTACAGGACACAGTAGATTCGATTTCAACACAAATGGACACTCTGAAACTTGGTTCAGAAAAACACACTGAGGAAATGTGTTCACTATCTGAGAAAGTAGGCAAACTTTCGGATCAGTTCAATAATTTATCTACGAAGGTAGATGATAATCTGAATGACGCAGAAGAGTGCGAACAAATTAGAAAATTCAAACAAAATCAGAATCAAATTAATACGCAACACCAAAGAGAAATCCGGGAAGTACAAGATCAGTTGGCACAAGTAATACAAAAATTTCATATTTCAGAGGACACTCGCGCTCCAGCACGGGAAGAGAAACTTAGAAATACGGAAAAGCCACAAAATAATAACACAGGGAATTTCGGAAATTATGAAAGAAATTGGCAAGGTGCACCGAATTTTTAAATGGAACCGCCGAAACGACGTAACAGTGACCGATATGCGACTCGCCGACATGATGACTTTGACTATAAGCTGTTCATTACTACACATAAATTCAAAACATTTAAGAATTCTGGCAACGACATTCATCCACAAGCGTGGCTCCATCAATTCTCTCATTGTTTTCCTCCCAACTGGTCATTAGAGCACAGATTAGAATTTGTGTGGCTACTTAGAGAATGAACCAGCTGTAAGAATGCGATCGGTCATTCACGATTGCCACAGTGAAGGAGAGTTTTACCATGCCTTCCTCTCAGCATATTGGTCTCAAGCTACACAAGACCGAGTAAAACATAGCATCATAATGATGAAACATTTCGAACAATCTGAATTTTCCAGTCTTATGAAATATTTTGAAGACATGTTGCATAAGAATCAGTATCTTTCAAACCCATACAACCCCTCAGAACTCATCCGCATTTGCTTAATCAAACTGCCTGAACATTTACGACATATTATTTTGGCAGGACGTTGCAAAGACGACATTGAAGCATTTCAGGGACTCTTCCAAGAATTAGAAATTGACACTGACAATCGCGGAACGCAAAACCAGGAACACAACAATTACAGGTCACATCCGTCGCAATTCCGCGATGAAAGAAGTAATAACTTGACACGACAAGGCTATTCTCACAACACGAAGCATGACCAAAACAGACACCACCCGTATGACAACCATTGGCAGAGTAGTAATAACTACAGGGAAAGATCGCATTTCCATAGTAATGACTATCACAGAGACAATCAGAGAAACAGACAATATGGGAACCAGAACAATTATTATCAAGGGAGACAGAATAACTTCAGACGCAACAGTTCGGTGCAGAGTTACGATTCAGGGAGAAATTCTCCACCACATGACCGACAAACAAGAAACTATGTAAAGTACCGACAAAACGACAGACGTGAATTTCATTAGAACTGGCGGGATTCTAACAGAGCTGGGCCCTCTCGGCAAGGTGAATTTGTAGAAGTTAGGTCTCCTAATCCCAATAACGACGCACGCCAACAAAGGAACAGACCATGACTCGCACCACAGGCACCCACGTGCGCCGGCTGGCTCAGAGAAAAATAACATAGACGCTAACCTTGAGAAAAATTCCAGTATTCTTTACTGACGTATACCACATGATAATTGCGTTGAAGTTGAAACTCTGCGTACTAGGAAGAGTAAAGGTTTACACCACATTTCACATGTAAAACCGTTTATTGAACGATAGTCTGCTTTTTAACTTTGTCATTGCCATAAAACTTTTCACTTTACATTACTAGTATGCTTGTCAGACTTAGAATCTGTTAACATGCAACAATGTTTGAAGTTAAATATCCAGTCAAGAACCAAGAGAACTTATTGAAACAGAAATTACGAATGCATTGTTATTGTGAACAGACGACACAGTGTTATTGTGTGTGTACATTCTTGCTTGTTAGTTGCACGATTACATAACGACTATAAGGCTCACATACTTAGAACATTTACCAGTAGTGCTAATGAGATTTTAATGCAACATTTTGGTTTACTTGAAAATACATTCTGGGTTTAAAGTACTTTCTGTGAGATACCAGACGACAGAGTGATTAGTTTATGTGACAGATACACGATTTTATCACGACGCTACTAATGAGTGACAATTTACAATGTTGCTTTTGCGCTATATCTGTTTTATATCTGCACAGTTTTTCTGAATTATTATGGAAAGTAAAACAGGTTTTAGTAGTAACTTTTGTGGTATAGCTACAATGAGACTGCCTTTTCCGTAGCACAACAATACGTTACAGCACAGTACTTTCCTCATCACGGCAATAAGCGTAATAACTAAGACATTTATACGCAAAGCATTTCACTTTTGTGTATTATGAGGTAAGTACATTGACTTCTGCAGAGCTTAGCTTTCGGAGGACGATAACTACGACACTTCCACGCAGATTATGTTGCAACAAGACGCACATTTAGCGCTACAGTACACGTATTTCAGTGATTAATTTTGTACTTAAAACATTTATTTTTAAAGATTTTTGAATTACAAAGAAAGTTTTCCGTGATACATTTCATTCCATTGCTGTAATCTGTAACACCTGAGGGTATAATTACATTAATCCTCAGGGGGGTACACGCTTACTTTGTGTACCATGTGTGTGGCAACCACAAGGAACCCTAGCTAATATGGTATTTGCTTATACAACTTTACACATCGGTACCATATTTCTCTAACACACAAATTACACAGCCATCTGATCATGTAACTGAGAGATAAACTTTTTTTTATTACATCAGTGACAGATGTTTACGCAATTACACAGTTGGATAACTTCACACTTATGAAATTGTATTTTGTCTGTACTTTGTGAAATGCTCATATTTTTTCGGAACCATTGTGATACTATGAGAGCTTTGAATGATATATTTGGTAAGGGAGCATGATTTTAAAGTACGTTTGAGGTAGATGACAGTATTGAAATGAGCAGAGAATTTTTTTTTAGGTTTTGAAATTATTGGAGGAAGCTACGACGATTTTGAGAATTGACTGAGATGTTATGATATTATTACGACGACGATGTGTACTATGCTGTTGAGATATGTTTATGATCAATAAGATGATGCTACCGTATATGAGGAATAAGAAGTATGTTGGAAACCAAGAAGCGTACTTTAAGAGTTATGAAATGTGCGTAAATGCGTGACTGTATCACAATGCTGACGAATATTTTATTTGGACACTTATATTTACAGGGTTTTGTTTCTACACATTTGCAACGCAAATTCTCTACCCGTGAAATTTTGTATATGAGACTGTCACAGTAGCGGAAACCGCTGTCGTAAATATTTCCGTAAGAAAGTTAAGTGACCACCTGCACGTAATGCGTCGTGGGCACGCAGCTGTGTCAGACGCCGGGAGAACAAGTCATTAGTGAGTGCCTCATCAGAAGCACAGGTAGAATAAAAGAAAGGGGAGGCCATTGTCCTCGCTATTGGCATTTCCTTGTTGAAAGCATACTGTGGAGCTCGTAATTTATGATATTTACTAAAATGCCTAATGAAATGATTAGAAACATTTTACATCTATTGTCTTTGTAGTTAAGAGATTGCTCATTTTGTTTAATATCTGGTTTCCAGCTGTGTTGCAGCATTGGTTTTATAAAATAAACTTAAATGCATCGGCTAATGTGAACACTTTCTGTCAACAGATTTATTAAATAAGTATTTTCTGATCCACATTCTTCGAAAAAGGAGCTCATGGAATGGAGAGAACAATAAGAAGGGACTAATAACAGTAACTGCATCTATAATTTTTTTTCAAGTACTTGGTAATTTCTTTTGTAGAATAATTTGTGGTGCACCACTTTAATTACATAGACATTAAGATGTGAATATACATTTCCCTTATCTGCATTGTTGTTTTTACTGTAATATTTTTTTTTTTGCTTGAGCTATGTCATGTTTAGGTATACGGGTAAATTACTGCTGTTTGCCAGGCATAGTGTTACTGAATTTGACTTTGTGTTACTCTGCTAAGCCAGTTTACTACTGATTTATTTTTCTTGTTTGCTGCTCATTGCCTTATATTAGTTGTAATTTATGCTGCTTGCTTCGCCATTTGTAATTTTGTCATTGCTGTTTGTGTTAACTGTTTTGTGCTGCTCCATTGCCTCGTTCCTTAGTTTAGCATCTGAGCTCAGTAGATTTAAGTTAGCTTAAGAGGGGGTAGACTATATAAGAAACTGACTATGGACAATAGGGAAAAAATGCATTGAGAAGTTATAAGAAAATGGTTTGGCCAAAAAAGTAGTGTACAGTGGAGAAAAACTATTTTTGAAAGAGGATATGAACAAAAAAGTAGGGTTTAGGGACAACAGGTTTAGGTAGGATTTTCTTGGAAATAAATGATGAGGCAAGATAATGGAAAATAAATAATGAGGTAAGAAATATGTGAACATAAATACAGAAAGCAGGTATAGATAGGACTTTTTGGAAATAATGATGAATGAAGGGAGATCTCCAAGAAGTAAAGAAAGTTTTGTTTGCAAAATACTGCAGTTAAACAAACCCTGTCCTTTCCTTTTGTGTACCCTTGTGTATTTCTTTTCTTCCTGTCTCTGTGTACTGTTTCATAGAAATTTTTTTCTGTTCTATTACTAAGCTACATTCACTATGATGAGGTATACTGTTATCCTCAAATATAATTTGCATTTGTAATATGTTATTTACTTTGTAAAGATGTTTAGACAGTATTTATTCTGTTTTGTTTTAATGCTCATGTGTGAAGTTGATGTTTCGAAAGGTATTCTGATCTTTATGTATGTACTTATGTCACTATTTTTGTAACACTGATGTATATGTTTATTTCTATTCTTTTGTAAGGCCCCTATTACTACAAATGTTATCTGTATTATTATGTTCTTTAATGATGTATTTTGTACCTTTGTTATTGTATTTTTATGTTATCAAATTGTAATTGTTACCAGTTCTTCAAATTGAGTAACATTTCACTGCACACGTTTCTGTTGGTCATAGTATATGGACATTATGTGAGAAGTAGGGACTGATAGTGTTTGCACGTGTGTTAATGATTCAGCAAGGGACTGGATAACAGCATTGCTGGTTCTAAGGACAATTCCAAATACTGTGTGAGTGCACAAGTGGTGGTTTATGGACTTGCTATATTCTCCGCAAGACTCTTCGATGGTGATTGTGCACCTGCACAGTAGCAGCAGATGTCTGCTGGCCATCTTTACAAGAACTACAGTGGGTCTACATCTTTGATGATCCATCAATACCATTATTTCTACAAGGACTGCAGTGGGTCTGCACCTTTGATGACCCACCAATACCGTAATCTCTACCAGGACTACAGTGGGTCTGCTCTGTGATGACCTACCTACCAATACTATTCAAAACTTCGATTGACTTTGCTGTGGGTTTGCTCTGTTGTGGCCCATTACCTGTCTGCATGTCAAGAGTCAGCACTGTCTTTCCGTTGGAAGGACAACACTACTTCTTCAAGACTGCATGGAAATCCACTACTTCTGTGTGCAATTTCTTTTACTAATGAGACTTTGTGAAAAAAAAACTGTAATTACTATTATGATGAATGATCAGGACTATCTTTATGGACTGTGAGAAAATTTTAGCCTTTGACCAACATTGTATCAATAAGTGTGTGCATTTGATTTCTTTGTTATTGTAATTATGAAAATTTTTTTTCAAATCTGTATTGGCCACTGCCCAAACCAATTTGTAAAATTTTTTGTGGGGAGCATGGGGGCTATGTAAGTAGGCTGTTTAGGTTTTTTATTGGTAACGCCACCTCTGTATGAAAATCACTGGCTGTGCTGTGTGCAGTCTGTGGCTGCTTTGCATTGTTGTAATACTCGCCATTGTAGTGTTAGGCAGCTGGCTGTGAACAGCGCGTAGCGTTGCGCAGTTGGAGGTGAGCCGCCAGCAGTGGTGGATGTGGGGAGAGAGATGGCGGAGTTTTGAAATTTGTCATGAACTGCTATATTTATATATGATGATATCAAGGTAAATACATTGTTTGTTCTCTATTAATATCTTTCATTTGCTAACTATCCCTATCAGTATTTAGTGCCTTCCATAGTTTGAATCTTTTATTTAGCTGGCAGTAGTGGCGCTCGCTGTACTGCAGTAGCTTGAGCAGCGAAGATTTTTGTGAGGTAAGTGATTTGTGAAAGGTATAGTTTAATGTTAGTCAGGGCCATTCTTTTGTAGGGAATTTTGAAAGTCAGATTGCGTTGCGCTAACAAAATATTGTGTGTCAGTTTAAGCACAGTCATGTATAATTGTTCAAAGGGGACGTTTCAGTATCTTGGGCTGCAATGATGTTCATCACAGTCTCTAATGACGGGTCAGGCAACTTTAAGATAGCAGCACGAATACGAGAATCTGCAATGTTTTGAGTAATAGCGTCTCGTAACATGACATCACTATAGGAAGCTCCACACACACAATTAAATCGGCACTGACGGGTGAGGCCCCGTAAATCTGTTAACCACTGTTTATTAGATTGATGTGGCAGTTTCTTTAATCTGAAGAACTTGAATCTGGCTGCTGCCACATGAACTCGCGACTCGAAATACTCAGCAAGCTTGTTAACAACAACGTCATAGTCTAAAGCTTCTGGCTTGGATTCCGGGAACAACTTAAAAAGTAGTCGATAGACTTCCACGCCTGCAGTGGAAATTAAATAAAGCTGCCGCTCAGTACCCGTGATTTTGTAGACTGTCATGTGCGCCTGCAACTGCGCGAAATATTCTCGCCATTCTTCTCTTGATGCATCAAAAGCACGGAAAGGTGGTGCTGCCTGTGCTTGTTCCTGTTGTGTTGGAGGATTAGCCGCTTGTTTGGCGATTGCTTCCACCAGACTTTGTATTTGCTGACTCTGTAACAAGATCAACTGTTGTAATTCGGCAGACATAGTGAACACAAATTAAACCAGCCCCCAAAATTTTATCGCTATAATTAGTATAACCAGAAACAAGTTGAACCAGCCCTGCACACGAGTTCGGAAGCCCTCGTCGCCAGTTTTGTGGCGGCGTTCGTAGCGACAAGCAATTCGCTGTAGAAACGGCTTACAAAGTCACCGCCACACTTTTAATAGCGGGCCGACCGGTCCGCTGGAACAGTGAACAGAAAGATGAAAACCCAAACACTCTGATTAAATAAAAGTCGGTACTTATCTTTATTAACGAAGATACAGAAACACAGTAGTGAACTCCGTGTCTACAGAAATCTGTCTAGTTCGAGTCGGAGCGGCTAGGTCAGCGTCGGCTGACGACAAACAACAACTCTGCTGCGATGAACACACAACTGACTAGCAAGTACACAATTCGGTGGCGAGTATACAACTGAGCGGCGAATACAGAACTGTCCTAGCGCTCGCGACTCCAGCGCTTAAGAAACCAGAAGCCAGCGGTGGCGCGCGCAGACTTGCGGCGATTTCCTGTCTCGCTGGCGCTGCTTATGCAGACGGCGTCCGGACTTCGATGCTGCCAACCTTTTGGCAGCGGGCTCGGGTGGCATTACTGGCTAGGATATAACATATAGCTTGAAGGGGGAAACCAGATGGCGCTATGGTTGGCCCTCGAGATGGCGCTGCCGTAGGTCGAATGGATATCAACTTCGTTTTTTAAAATAGGAACCCCCATTTTTTATTACATATTCGTGTAGTACGTAAAGAAATATGAATGTTTTAGTTGGACCACTTTTATCGCTTTGTGATAGATGGCGCTGCAATAGTCACAAACATATGGCTCACAATTTTAGACGAACAGTTGGTAACAGGTAGGTTTTTTAAATTAAAATACAGAAAGTAGGTACGTTTCATTTCGGTTGTTCCAATGTGTTACATGTACCTTTGTGAATTTATCATTTCTGAGAACGCATGCTGTTACAGCGTGATTACCTGTAAATACCACATTAATGCAATAAATGCTCAAAATAATGTCCGTCAACTTCAGAGCATTTGGCAAAACGTGTAACGACATTCCTCTCAACTTCGAGTAGTTCGCCTTCCGTAATGTTCGCACATCCATTGACAATGCGCTGACGCATGTTGTCAGGCTTTATCGGTGGCTCACGATAGCAAATATCCTTCAACTTTCCCCACAGAAAGAAATCCGGGCACGTCAGATCCGGTGAACGTGCGGGCCATGGTATGGTGTTTCGACGACCAATCCACCTGTCATGAAATATGCCATTCAATACCGCTTCAACCTCACGTGTCGAACATCCACCATGTTGGAAGTACGTCGCCATTCCTTCATGCAGTGAAACATCTTGTAGTAACATCGATAGAACATTTTGATTGCCAACGATAAAATGGGGTCCAATTATCCTTCCTCCCATAATGCCGCACCATAAATTAACCCGCCAAGGTCGCTGATGTTCCACTTGTCGCAGCCATCGTGGATGCCCAATAGTGCATACTGTGCCGGTTTACGTTGCCGCTGTTGGTGAATGACGCTTCGTCGCTAAATAGAACGCGTGCAAAAAATCTGTCATCGCCCCGTAATTTATCTTGTGTCCAGTGGCAGAACTGTACACGACGTTCAAAGTCGTCGCCACGCAATTCCTGGTGCATAGAAGTGCAATCGATGTTGATGTAGCATTCTCAACACCGACGTTTCTGAGATTCCCGATTCTCGAACAATTTGTCTGCTACTGATGTGCGGATTAGCCGCGACAGCAGCTAAAACACCTACTCGGGCATCATAATTTGTAGCAGGTCGTGGTTGCCGTTTCACATACGGCTAATCACTTTCTGTTCCTGAAATAACGTAACTATCCGGCGAACGGTCCGGACACTTGGATGATGTCGTCCAGGATACCGAGCAGCATACATTGCACACGCACGTTGGGCATTTTGATCACATCAATGCGATATCGACCTTTTCCGCAATTGGTAAACGGTCCATTTTAACACGGGTAATGTATCACGAAGCAAATACCGTCCACAGTGGCGAATGTTAGGTGATACCACGTACTTATACATTTGTGACTATTACAGCGCCATATATTACAAAGCGAAAAAAGTGGTCCAATTAAAACATTCATATTTCTTTACGTACTACGCGAATATGTAACAAAAAATGGGGGTTCCTATTTAAAAAATCGCAGTTGATATCCGTTTGACCTGTGGCAGCGCCATCTAGCGGGCCATCCATAGCGCCATCTGGTTTCCCCCTTCAAGCTAGACAAGTTTCGTGCTTTGTAGTTTTTTCATTTGACGCTTATTTCGTGAGATATATGGCCCGGTCACTATCAATGGACCGCCCTGTAGGTAAAGCCACAAGGTCAAAATTTTGAACGTCTTTCGCAGTCTATTGAACAGTGTGAGGCTCTTGTTGGGTTTATTAATGAATTGTAGAGCACGGACCCACTGAATTATCTGAAGAATTCTCTGATTCTAACGCCCAACAGCTCTCAAACCACAGGTTTCTGTTGTTGGCTTCCATCTTGAAAAGTGGTAGGTTTATCGTTCTCCCCATCATAGTTAACGCCCTTCAGGAAATTAGTGCAGCGACTCACACTGATGGCGGATGGGTTTCGTAACCAATTACGGAACCAGACACAATCCAAAGAATTTTTGACTCAACGGTTCTCAAATTTCGATGCTGCACGATGCCAAAGCTATAAATTTGTTAAATAGTTCTTTATAGGAAAACGACCAGTTTGCCTTCCCGAGCAACATACTATGCATCGCTGGTGTTTCTTTCCCACAAGCTGGACATTCTCTCATAGGATTTGTGTATAATAAAATAACCTCACTCAAAATATATTTCTACGATCTCACATTGAACGCTAGGTGGAAAAACAATTTGTACTTGAATACTCCATTTCGGCCACAGTACCGAAAGGTGTGCACTCTTGTGTAGGTTTAATTCTCACTAGACTTAAGAGCAGAAAGAAGTATTTCAGTGATAAACCCAAAATTTTAGATTCAATTTGAAAGTTTCCTTTTGGCACATTCAACATACAATCACGGAAACCAGTACCTGTATGTTAAAAGTATTGACCGTGGCTGTTGAACACTTGTCCCACTGTGACACAAGGTGGTGAATGGCTGTCTTGTAAAATTACCGGGGCTGCGATGTTAACCAGTTCCGCATGTAGAGCTGGACGTCGTCGTCCGAGATGAATTGTTTGCCCCTCAGAGCCTTTTTAAGGGGACCAAAAATGGCGAATTCACAGGCCTTTGCATTGTCATGGAGCAGAATGATCCCATGGGTGAGACTGCCTGGTCGTTTTGATTTGATCGCTTGGTGTAAGGTGGTCAAGGTTTGCGAGTAACGCTGGACATTCACTGTTGTCCCATGCTGCAGGAAGTGAATCAGAATGGGTCCATCTTGCTCAAAGAAGAACGTCAGAATAACTTTTACTGAACTCGTTTGGATGGCCTTGACTTTTTTTGGTGGTGGTGACCCTAGTTGCTTCCACTGGAGACTGTCGTTTTGATTCTGGTTGGAAGTGATGACACCATCACTCATCTGCAGTCACCACTCGTGCCAGGAGCGCATTCCCTTCCTGAGCATAGCTCTGCAGATGAGCAAGACAGTGGGGCCATCCGACACGCTTCGTGGTGTGGTTGAAGACTGTGGGGCACCCATTGGGCACACACTTTACGCATGTGCAGTCGTTCCTTCATGATGGTGTGAAAACTTCCGACGCTCAATCCGACCACAGTGGCTATGGCTTTCACTGTCACTTGGTGGTCCTGGGTTATGAGTGCATCCATCAGCTCGACGATGCCATCGGTAATGCAGGGTGGTGCTTCAGACCGTGCATCATCAGCTAACGACACCCATCCTTTCCTGAAGCGCTTGTGCCACGCCTTGACCCTTCCAAGAGACATGCAGTGTTCGCTGTACACTTGTGACATACGTCGATGAATATCCGTTCCTCCTACTCCTTCCACTGGCAGAAAATGAACACCTCTTTGCTCTTCTGTTGACGCCTCCATGTCACTGTTTGCAATGCGACTGGCAGCTTTGGACGATTGATGCATGCTGCTGCTACCTCTGTATAGTCACGTGACGTGCACACGCGTGCCCTCTGGAGGGGGGATGTGAACTTTCACGCTCTGGTCGGAACCACACCTCGTTACACACGCCACGATATTACCCTCCTGTCACCGGTTTGCTCATTCCAGACTCCAGCTCGTTTCTTTTTGAACGCCCCTTATACTCTGTATACGAGTTCCTTGCAGTTCATTAGAGAATTACATTATAACATATTATTTATTGTGTATAGCAGTGGTTTCAAACGTTTTGTGAGCACGATTCCCTTTACCAGCGACTCCCTTCACACATGACATACAGCTCGGAGTGTGAGGTAAATAAGCTTAAATTTCCGAAACGAAAAAGGAATTAAACTATTTCATTAAGCGTTGGCACTATTTGGTTTGATTAACTTTTAGGGTAATTACTTCTTACTTTTTTAACGAAATTAATGGGATGGTTTAGCTTGCTTCTTCATCCTTAGTTCTTTAGATCTCGTCAGAAGAATGATAATTCCGACTCGGGACTCTTTCTCCACATTCATTCCCGATCAGTATTATCTGTTCATGACTGCCAATGTTAAAAATACATATAAGTAGGATTTTGCAAAAGGTATCAAAACACGAATAATCTTGTTACCTACTTGTTGATACTTCTGCTTCATGAAGCTCCAAAACTCAGGCAGTAACGATGAAACGAACTTCGATCTCGATGTGGAGCCTGAAGCAATATCAATTAATTTATCTTGTTCTTCATTGGTAAGTGTTGATGGAAGCTCTGTATTGAAAGGACCTTTGATTAATTTCCGTGGAACATGTTCTCTAAAGTACTTCAGAGAGTAATCATTGAGTTCAGGTAAATGATCTACAAACACAAGATTTAACTTCTTCATTCAACTGGAAGTCATCGTTTTCTAAAATTACATGAAGTGCACGGAAAACGTAATGTGTATCTTTATCGTCCATCTTTTTCTTCCACAATACTTGACTGCCATCTACCACGCTGCCACAGTAACGACACTTACTTGCTGGCCCTCTACATATCACTAACCGTTCAGAAGTTGTTCCTCTACTCAGAAAACAAATAAACGAAATTATCATTTTAATGAAAACTTCGGGACGCCACTATTGCACGCCCCTGGCAGCTGCGCCGCACGGTTTCAGAACATCTGGTATGTGTCATTGTAAAAAATTTATGAGTTTTTTACAGTCTTCTCTCCTGGTGATTAAAATACACTACAGGCCATTAAAATTCTTACATTACGAAGATGACGTCCTACAGACTCGAAATTTAACCAACAGGAAGAAGATGCTGTGATATGCAAATGATTAGCTTTTCAGAGCATTCATACAGGGTTGGCGCCGGTGGCGACACCTACAACGTGTTGACATGACAAAAGTTTCCAACCGATTTCTCATACACAAACAGCAGTGGACCGGCGTTGCCTGGTGAAACGTTGTTGTGCCTCGTGTAAGGAGGAGAAATGCGTACCATCACGTTTCCTACTTTGATAACGGTCGGATTGTAGCCTATCGCGCTTGCGACACTGCTGCTCGCGTTGGTCGAGATCCAATGACTGCTAGCAGAATATGGAATCTGTGGGTTCAGGAGGGTAATACGGAACGCCGTGCTGGATCCCAACGGCCTCGAATCACTACCAGTCGACATGACTGGCATTCTACCCGCATGGCTGTAACACATCGTGTAGCCATGTTTCGATCCCTGGTCAACAGATGGGGACGCTTGTCAGACAACAACCATCTGCACGAACAGTTCGACGACGTTTGTAGCAGCGTGGACTATCAGCTCGGAGACTATGGCTGCGGTTACACTTGACGCTACATCACAGATAGGAGCGCCTGCGATAGTGTACACAACAACGAACCTGGGTGCACGAATGGCAAAACGTCATTTTTTCGGATGAATCCAGGTTCTGTTTACAGCATCATGATGGTCGCATCCGCGTTTGGCGACATCGCGGTGAATGCACATTGGAAGCGTGTATTCGTCATCGCCATACTGGCACATCATCCGGCGTGATGGTATGGGGTGCCATTGGTTACACGTCTCGGTCACCTCTTCTTCGCAATGACGGCACTTTTAACAGTGGACGTTACATTTCAGATGTGTTACGACCTGTGGCTCTACCCTTCATTCGATCCCTGCGTAATACTACATTTCGGCAGGATAATGTACGCCCGCATGTTGCAGGTCCTGTACGGGCCTTTCTGGATACAGAAAATGTTCGACTGCTGCCCAGCACATTCTCGAGACCTCTCACCAATTGAAAACGTGTGGCCAATGGTGGCCGAGCAACTGGCTCGTCACAATACGCCAGTCACTACTCTTGATGAACTGTGGTATCGTGTTGAAGCTGCATGGGCAGCTGTACCTGTACACGCCATCCATGCTCTGTTTGACTCAATGCCCAGGCGTATCAAGGCCGTTATTACGGCCAGAGGTGGCTGTTCTGGGTACTGATTTCTCAGGATCTATGCACCCAAATTGCGTGAAAATGTAATCACATGTCAGTTCTAGTATATTATATTCGTCCGATGAATACCCGTTTATGATCTGCATTTCTTCTTGGTGTAGCAATTTTAATGGCCAGTAGTGTATACACTCTAAGAAGAAAGAGACGCAACAGGAAGAAATCATACGAACGGGACGAAAATCGCTAAATGTGATGGTAATGTACAGACAAACAAATGATTTCAATTTCAGAAAAAATGTATGATTCTTTCAAGAAAAAAAACTTCACAAACTGAGCAGTTCAGTAATGCGTTGGTCCACCTCTGGTCCTTACGCAAGCAGTTATTTGGATAGGCATTGATTGATAGAGCTGTCGGATGTCCTCCTGAGAGATAGCGTGCCAAATTCTGTCCGATTGGAGCGTTAGATCCCGTAATGCTCCAAACGTTCTCAACTGGGAAGACGCCCTGCAATGTTGCTGACCAAGGTAGGTTCATGCAAGCACGAAGACAACCAGTAGAAGCTCTCGTCATGTGCATCTACATCTACATCTACAGCTACGTGATTACTCTGCTATTCACAATGAAGTGCCTGGCAGAGGGTTCAATGAACCACCTTGAAGCTGTTTCTCTACCGTTCCACTATCGAACGGCACGCGGGAGATAAACGAGCATTTAAATTTTTCTGGGCGAGCCCTGATATCTCTTATTTTATCGTGATGATCATTTCTCCCTATGTAGGTGGGTGCCAACAGAATATTTTCACAATCGGAGGAGAAAACTGTTGATTGAAATTTAATGAGAAGATTCCGTCGCAACGAAAAACGCCTTTGTTCTAATCATTGCCACTCCAATTCTCGTATGTCTATGGCACTATCTCCCCTATTTCGCGATAATACAAAACGAGCCGCCGTTCTCTGAACTTTTTCAATATCATCCGTCAGCCCTACCTGATACGGATCCCACACCGCACAGCAATACTCCAGAAAAGGGAGGACAAGTGTAGTGTAAGCAGACTCTTTTGTAGATCTGTTGCACCTTCTAATCGCAGTCTTTGGTTTGCTCTACCCACAACATTATCTATGTGATCGTTCCAATTTAGGTTATTTGTAATTGTAATCCCTAAGTATTTAGTTGAATTTACAGTCTTCAGATTTGTGTGACTTATCGCGTAATTGAAATTTACCGGATTTCTTTTAGTACTCATGTGAATAACTTCACACTTTTCTTTATTAAGGGTCAATTGCCACTTTTCGCACCACACAGATATCTAAATCATTTTGCAATTCATTTTGGTCATCTGATGACTTTACAAGACGGTAAATGACAGCATCTTCTGCAAACAATCGAAGACGGCTGCTCATACTGTCTCCTATGTCGTTATTATATATCAGGAACAATAGATGGCCTATAACACTTCCTTGGGGAACGCCGGATATTTCTTCTGGTTTATTCGATGACTTTCCGTCTATTACTACGAACTGTGACCTTTCTGAGAGGAAATCACGAATCTAGTCACACAACTGAGGCGATATTCCATAGGCACATCGTTTGGTAAGAACACGATTGTGAGGAACGGTGTCGAAAGCCTTCTGAAAATGTATTTTTAGTCAATTTTTAGTCAGTTTGACATCCCCTGTAGATAGCACTCATTACTTAATGAGTAGAAATTAAAAAACCAGTTGTGTTCCATAAGAACGATATTTTCTGAATCCATGCTGACTATGTGTCAGTAAATCGTTTTCTTCGAGGTTGTCCACAATGTTCGAATACAGTATATGTTCCAAAACCCTACTGCAAATCGACGTTAGATATATGGGCCTGTAATTCAGTGGATTACTCCTATTTCCCTTGGTGTGTCTTGAGCAACTTTCCAGTCTTTAGGTTCGGAACTTTCTGTGAGCGAGCAGTTGTATATAATTGCTAAATATGGAGCTATTGCATCTGCGTACTCTGAAAGGAACCTGACTGGTATACCATCTGGACCGGAAGCCTTGACTTTATTAACTGATTTAAGCTGCAGATGGAGATTATCTTGCAGAAATGTAATCCGATGATGGATTGCCATGAACAGGTGCAAAAACGGGGTGCATAGTTTCGTCGACGTACCGCTATTCTGTAATGTAAGGGTGCTGTGGATGACAACCAAAGGAGTCCTGCTGTGCAATAAAATGGCACCAAAGATTTTCACTTCTGGTTGTCGGGTCGTATGGAGGGCGACAGTCAGGTAGGTATCTCACCGCTGTCTGGAGCTTCTCCAGACACGTCTTCGCTGATCATCAGGGCTCAGTTCGAAGCTGGAGCTTGACTCATCACTGAAGACAATTCTACTCCAGTCAATGGGATCCCAGGCAATGTGCCCAACACTACCGCATAAAGGCTTGTTGGTGTACAGAGGCCAATGGTAGTCGGAGCAAGGGGGACTGTGAGCTCAGTCCCCTTTCTTGTGAGCCAACAATTAATACTGCTTGTGGTCACTGAAGTACCAGTTGCACGTCGGATCGATGGTAATCGTGAATCTGGCTCTCAGTGCCTCTATGACAATTGTTCAAGACCCTCGTTCTGCCATCTGTCTAGTTCGACCATATCTTACTTGGTGCTGTGTACGGCTATGGTTCAACCATCACTGACGACGTTTTTGAATAGTGCCATCGATCCGATTCAAATGTCGAGAGATTCGGTAATTACTCCAACTGGATTCATTGAGCCCAACTTCACGTCCTCTCTCAAATGCTGACATCTGTGTACACTGTTCACTCGCAGATCTGCGAGACGTAGCTACCGTCCAACTGTGTAAATGGAATGAAATCAGCAAGTACTTTATGCCCCAGTATCGACATGTTCACTGGTTATTATAAGGATAATAACCAGTGAACATGTAGCTACTATTATAAGGATAATAACCAGTGAACATGTCGATACTGGGGCATAAAGTACTTGCTGATTTCATTCCATTTACACAGTTGGACGGTAGCTACGTCTCGCAGATCTGCGAGTGAACAGTGTACACAGATGTCAGCATTTGAGAGAGGACGTGAAGTTGGGCTCAATGAATCCAGTTGGAGTAATTACCGAAGCAGTGAAATTGCTATGCAGCATTACACATTCATCCATCGACCACTAAAGTTTACAGTTTTGCGTTTTCCGTCGATACCTTTATGAATATCAATTTGTGACCAATCTCCATAACTCCTTCGTGGTACGTTTTTCTTTTCTTTTTTTCTTTTGCCTTAGAGTGTATTCTTATTCACTGCCAGTGAAAGGCATTGTGACTCGTTCCATGACCATGTACTATTAGCTCACACGGTAGCAAGGAATGTGATAGGTAGTGTGTTGACTAGGTACCGGCACGAGGAGAGCGCAGTCTGGGGATTCCACGGCCACGGCGGCAGCTGGAGCAACCTGGTGAGATGGGTGCTGTCGCGGCACGTCGAGGTGTCTGCGCCTTCTTCGTGTTTATAACCGACTGCCTAATGCTGTGACCTGTAGTGTAGTGTTGACTGTGCGGCATGTACATGAATGCCATGCGGGGTACCCGCGCGGTCTAGGGCGTCTCACCACGATTCGCGCAGCTGCCCCGTCAGAGGTTCGAGTCCTCCCTCGGGCATGGGTGTCTGTGTTATCCTTAGTGTAAGCTACACTGATGCTCATAAATTAAGGATAATTGCAGAATGTGGTGCCACACAACGTGACACTACACAAAACTGGCGCTAATAGCATAGGCACATAGGGAACACACAGTATTGGTGATAAGTTGAGAAAACCATCCCAAAATACACGTGCTACAGAACGCCACTGTTTCCTGCACATATACCCCGACATCAATATGGGATATGATAACCATGCACACGTACACAGGCCGCACAATTGGTTGGTATACTCTGGATCAGGTGGTCGAGCAAGCTGCTGGGGTATAGCCTCCCTGCACCAATGCCTGTCAGAGGTCCTGAAGTGTCCTAAGGGTTTGAAGACGTGCAGCGATACGCCAACCGAGAGCATCCCAGACGTGCTCGATGGGGTTTAGGTCTGGAGAACAGGCAGGCCACTCCATTCGCCTGATATCTTCTGCTTCAAGGTACTCCTCCACAATGGCAGCTCGGTGGGGCCGTGCGTTATCACCCATCTGCAGGAAGGTGGGACCCACTGCACCCCTGAAAAGGCGGACATAGTGGTGCAAAATGACGTCCCGATACACCCGATCTGCTACAGTTCCACTGTCAAAGACATGCAGGGGTGGACGTGCACCAATCATAATCCCACCCCACACCATCAAACCACGACCTCCATACAGATCCCTACCAATAACATTAAGGGTTGGTATCTGGTTCCTGGTTTACACCAGATGAAAACCCAGCGAGAATCACTGTTCAGACTGTACCTGGACTCATCTGTGAACATAACCTGGGACCACTGCTGGTGTTCTTGACACCAGGATTTACGGGCTCTCCTGTGACCAGGGGTCAGTGGAATGCACCTTGCAAGGCCCCGGGCGAGTAAACCTTGTCTGTTCAATCGTCTGTAGACTGTGTGTTTGGAGACAACTGTTCCGGTGGCTGCAGTAAGGTCCCGAGCAAGACTACCTGCAGTACTCTGTGGCCGTCTGCGGGCACTGATGGTGAGATATCGGTCTTCTGGTGGTGTTGTACACTGTGGACGTCCTGAATTGTAGTGCCTGGACACGTTTCCTGTCTGCTGGAATCGTTGCCATAATCTTGAGATCACACTTTGTGGCACATGGAGGGCCCGTGCTATGACCTGCTGTGTTTGACCAGCCTCCAGTCGCCCTAGTGTTCTACCTCTCACAACGTCATCAATGTGTGTTCTCTGAACCATTTTCAAACACACAGTCACCATTAGTACGTCTGAAAACGTCTGCACAGTTACTCGCTGCACCATACTCTGCCATGCACCAACACACCTCTGCGTATGTGGACTGCTGCCAGCACCCCCGTGCGATGACCGCAGGTCAAATGCACCGCTTGGTCGTACCCCGAGGTGATTTAAACCCGCAAACCGCCCACCTGAGCGTTGTTTCACCATGTGTCAGCATTATCCTTAATTTATGAGCATGAGTGTAGTTTAAGTTAGATTAAGTAGTGTTTAAGCCAAGGGACCGATGACCTCAGCAGTTTGGTCCGATAGGGACTTACCACAAATTTCCAAAATGTACAGCAATTTGGTCCCCTAGGAACTTACCACAAATTTCAAAAATGTACATGTATGGTAAGAGCACGGGCTGCGCGTTCTCCAACCGCAGTGGCATCTGGTGTGGTCTGATGAGGCAGCTGCTGTCGGGACTCGTCGAGGTGGCCGTCGCCTTCGTCATGATGACGTCCAAGGGCCTTCACGGTGTGACGTGTAGTGTTTGTGTGTGGCAGGTACCGGTACGAGGAGAGTGCGGGCTGGGGTTTCCGCAGCCGCGACGGCACCTGGAACGGCCTGGTGGGGCGGCTGCTTTCAGGGCACGTCGAGGTTGCTGCTGCCCTCGTCATGATGACGCCCGAGCGCCATCGCGTCGTCGACTTTTCTCTGCCACTCATCTTCTCAGGGTTAGTGGCCGTACTTCCTCGAGAGACGTCTAGTGCTCTTTACTAAACAGTATGTTCACTGTCAACTTCGTCTCATCAACAGTGCCAATTGACATAAATGCTTCATTTATGAACAGCCCTTTGGGCAATGCTTTTTGTTTGCCTTGCATTCTTAATTTGTGGTCTGTGTGTAAAATGGCTCATTTGATGTCATTACAACTTGTCGTGTATATGATCCATCGAATATGAAACAAATTAAAGCGACATCGTTTACATTTCGCAAGTAGAACTTGGGGATCACCATATTCTTTGGAGTTAAATATCGTAGTTGATGTTTTTATTTTATTTTATTTATTACGTGGTATGACTGTAAGCTGCTTCAGGGCAACAACAAACCGAAGATCTCTCAAAAAAGCTTCTTTTAGATACGATTAGTTATAATAAAATAACAGGAAACTACATATAGGTAGCTAAAGACCTCACGTATTTGATGCTTTTAGTGTTATAATTTACGTGCTATGAACGTATACCGTTTCAGTGCTACAGGACAATGATCAGCTATCAAAAGCGCGTCGTCCTGGTACAATTTGTCATCGTTAAACATCAAAGAATGATATTTGTAGATACAATCACACTTACATGCCAGATGCAGCGTCAAACTGCCACTGGAGAGTGTTGAGATCATATATCATAATGAGGAGCGCGTTCCTTGAGCTACAGCAGGTCGTTTCACAGCGTACAGCAACCATAGAGGACACCACGTCGCGATGAGAAGCACGTCTCATGTGAGGATGGCTTAACCCTCAGAGTTCCAGCAATGTAAAACACTTTAACGTTAAAATTTTCGACAAAATTGATCTTTATCATCATAGTAAGCAACGAACAGAAGAAAAAAATGGCAGAAAGTATACAATCTATTATTTTAAGGAAGAGGTTTCACTTTGGAATATAATTTTAAAATGTTTCAGAAACCTAATGTTAATTAGCATGGGAAGCTACGAATACAAAAGAAATTGGCGAAAGGTGAACAATCGATTATTTTAAAGTTGTCGTTTCACTTTTGAACCACTGGGACTTACAGTTTTCAACCACCCATCATTCTGTGAGATATATTTGAAAGAAGTTTTGTATTTTTCATTGATACAATCACAAAAGTCGAAACTTCCAAGAAGCCATAATGCTTAAAAGAAATTATAGGCCTAAATAAGCAACAGAAATGGGCCTAGAATTTAATAAATTTAAAGTACATACTGCTCCAGTGGTTTCATTCGAAACCACTCATAACAGCAGTACTACAAACTCAAATTTACTTACTTTCACTGTCATTGATCTCTTCAGTAAGATCACTATAAGAAAGAAACCACGTCCAGTCTTCTAGAACCATGTAGCACAATCTCCACGACAACTGTTACTTTGAATGCTGTGGCTACTACAATGCACTACATTCATCGAAATGCCTCAGTGTACCACTAGATGTCTCTGTCTTGTAATAGCATAGGTGGTGCCATGCGAAAAGTACTGGCACTTCAAATAAATTTAATCAAATGGAGGTTGCGGGCAGAAATCACTGGTAGAGTCCGTGCAGAATGCCGTGGTTGGTAGATGTGCAGACGGCAGGGCAGACATTGGGAGAGTGGTATTGGTGGGTCTTGCAGGAAGACACTGTAAGGGAAACGCCGAGCCCTGGAGGGGCAGTGCGTTCTAAACTGAAGCCTACACTCGCATTTTTTGTAAATATTATGTGGCTCCCCTCCACGCCCACGCTTGCGTGATGATCATTCAAAAAGATCTGTCAACTCTGCAGGAGGTTAGTTTCGAAAATGCAGCGATTTATTTTCGCCTGACTTGTTGACCATTCGTAACTTTCAGAGAAGCAGCATCAGTGGCGAATTTTGAGTAAAACCTACACGTTTCTCTTGTTGCCATGTTAAAATTTGCTTCTTTTGCCAAAACGCAGCGGAGTTAACACAATCTCAGCTCACTAATATTTTTTGTAGACACAGTTGAGAGAGAATTTTGAAACAGTGGTTTATTAAGTTTATTAAGTAAGGAACTGAGGAAAAGTAAGGTCAGTCTCTTATGAAAAAGCACATCTTCATTACAAAATAAATGTGTAGTATCTCCGCTTACGTTGTTCTAAACTCCATAGCATTTCTCGTTTCACTAGCTATAGGTGGCCCTCAAAAATTATATTGTTTCATCGAAAAAGTCTGTAGTTACATAATGAAATTTTTCGTAATAACTGTATGGCAAAATATTCTCCCCTTTGCATGCTATCATTTGCCAAAATCTCATTTCAGTATTTTAAACCATTTATGTCGTGTGACTAGGGTCTCCCGTCGGGTAGGATGTTAGGTGGGTGCAAGTCTTTCGATTTGACGCCACTTCGGCGACTTGCATTTGGATTTTGTAGATTCCTCAACTCACACCTATTCCAGGTACTGTATCACCAATTTCAGATATGCTTATTTGCGTCCACGTTAGGATACAAATGTACTTTCACGGGGTAGAGTTTTTTTTTTTTTAATTTGACTTTAGGATCTCATTGCAATGCGTTCCGCGTTGAAATTATTTGTTTCATGAAGCATTTTCCTCAAACAAAGTAAGTTGAAGCTGATACTATTACGAGATTTTTAGCTGCTGAGATAATGTCATTTCGGGTCATTTCATTCATCAAAGTGGCTAAATGTTTATAGGCTATTAGGCAAAGTTGGTAACAGATGACAAAATCATTTATCCTTGCACAAATGAGACCTAAGAGATGCGAATGTGAACACTTGAAAGTTGGACTGGTATAGGATTAAGTGTTTCACGCACGTATTCAAAATTGAGTTGTTACTTCTGAGTAGCTTTGTCTCATTTTTATTTTGATTTCCACGAGCTTACAATCTCATAACGTTAGTGAGAAGATCAGATCATGTTTTCATTGAGTCACACTCTCTCTTTGCGCGTAAATTTCTGGGCTCAAAATGTGTTGATCACTTTGCAAGAACACTCGTAATCTATTGAGATAGGAGGGGGATTTACAGTGTGTGTTAGTGTTGTTAGCTTAGGAAATGGACGTTTTTCTGAAGTTAGTATTTCTGCCTTACTGTCCGCAGGTTGAACGTGTACATTCAGGAACCGAGGGAGCAAGAGTTCAGATGGGTCCACTTTCTACTACCCTTCGACAATTGCCTCTGGCTGTGCACCGTGACCTTGGTAGTCACCACTTGGGTGGTGCTCAGAATTCAGAGGAGGTGCAGAAAAGCTGCCGAGAATGAAGGAGGTGACAAGGGAACATACAGCGATTTCCTGCAGGTCGTGGGAATATTCCTCATGCAAGGTAGGGCACAATGTTTAAACTAATAAAGATGCGTAGCTGAAATGCCAAGAAAACTCTAATATGACTGTCAACTGCATTTATCTGTTTTACTAGGAAAATTATCTTCGTGAGTTACGTAATTTTATAACAGCTGTCAGTTTCGTTTGTAGCTGTGACCCGCAAAGAAGGGAGGGGTGAAAATTACGTCTCTGAGACCCAAAACCATGACTTATCAAAAGGTAGAAATAATGAAGAGCTTGTTTAGCTGCCGAAACAGTGGAAAATGGTTTAAAAAAATAAATAAAAATAAGAAAACCGATAAATAGAAAATAGTGCCAGTGAGAATTGAGCTCTTAGCTTTACTGATAGACAATTAGTGTGGAAGACGTCTTAAAAAGGGTATTACTATCAATAGTGGTGTGATTTAGTAAATTGTACCCCTTGTGCAGCGCAGGTTCTGCGGAACTTTTGGAGCTGAGAGCCCCTTTTTTCCAGCAGGTCACAATGCGCAGGAATGCTAGGACAGAGTCCTTTTTAGGGTTTCACGCGGAACGGTCACACCAAAAGTGTACGAACAGTTCGCGGGTGTGATGGAATTTGAATTTGGAACTTTTTTCGTATGTTGGCCGGGCGACAGTGAGTAATTATTTACTTTATTCACGGAGGGTGCGCGTAATAAGACATGAAATCGATAGAAAAATCTCTATCGTAACTCTCTGTCAGCAGCATCCGTTGGCGAGACACTTTAAATTGAAGGCTTATAAAGGCTGCAGCAGGCTTTCATAGCGAGAAAAATTAGTTTGTAAAAGCAGTACAGCAATGGCAAACTTCAGTATGAAATTGGAATAAACTGAATAACGAAAGGTGTGATGTCATCCACATGAGTGCTAAAATGACCTCGTTAAACTTCGGTTACACGATAAATCAGTCTAATCCAAAAGCCGTAAATTCAACTAAATACCTAGGTATTACAGTTACGAACAACGTAAATTGGAAGGAACACATAGAAAATGTTATGGGGAAGGCTAACCAAAGACTGCGTTTTATTGGCAGGACACTTAGAAAATGTAACAGACCTACTACGGAGACTGCCTACACTACACTTGTCCGTCCTCTTTTAGAATAATACTGCTGCGATGTGTGGGATAATTACCAGATAGGACTGATGGAGTACACCGAAAAAGTTCAAAGAAATGTATTATCGCGAAATATGGGAAAGAGTGTCACAGAAATGATTCAGGATTTGGGCTGGACATCATTAAAAGAAAGGCGTTTTTCGTTGCGACGGAATCTTCTCTCGAAATCCAATCACTAACTTTCTCCTCCGAATGTGAAAATATTTTGTTAACACCGACCTACATAGGGAGGAACGATCAGCGCGATAAAATAAGGGAAATTAGAACTCGTACGGGAAGATATAGGTGTTCATTCTTTCCGCACGCTATACGAGATTGGAACAATAGAGAACTGTGAAGGTGGTTCGATGAACCATCTGCCAGGCACTTAAATGTGATTTGCAGAATATCCATGCAGATGTAGATGTAGTAGATGTACACTACTGGCCATTAAAATTGCTACACCAAGGAGAAATGCAGATGATAAACGGGTATTCATTGGACAAATATATTATACTAGAACTGACATGTGATTGCGTTTTAACGCAATTTGAGTGCATAGATACTGAGAAATCAGTGTCCAAAACAACCACCTCGGGCCGTACTAACGGCCTTGATATGCCTGGCCATTGAGTCAAACAGAGCTTGGATGGCGTGTACAGGTACAGCTGCCCATGCAGCTTCAACACGATACAACAGTTCATCAATAGTAGTGACTGGCGTATTGCGACGAGCCAGTTGCTCGACCACCATTGATCCGACGTTTTCAATTGGTGAGAGATCTGGAGAATGTGCTGGCCGGGGCAGCAGTCGAACATTTTCTGTATCCAGAAAGGCCCGTACAGGACCTGCAACATGCGGTAGTGCATTATCCTGCTGAAATGTAGGGTTCCGCAGGGATCGAATGAAGGGTAGAGCCACGGGTCGTAACACATCTGAAATGTAGCGTCCACAGTTCAAAGAGCCGTCAATGCGAACAAGAGGTGACCGAGACCCCATACCATCACGCCGGGTGATACGCCAGTATGGCGATGACGAATACACGCTTCCAATGTGCATTCACCGCGATGTCGCCAGACACGGATGCGACCATCATGATGCTGTAAACAGAACCTGGATTCATCCGAAAAAATGACGTTTTGCCATTCGTGCACCCAGGTTCGTCTTTGAGTACACCATCGCAGGCGCTTCTGTCTGTGATGTAGAGTCAAGGGTAACCGCAGCCATGGTCTCCGAGCTGATAGTCCATGCTGCTGCAAACGTCGTCGAACTGTTCGTGTAGATGGTTGTTGTCTTGCAATCGTCCCCATCTGTTGACTCAGGGATCGAGACGTGGCTGCACGATCCGTTACAGCCATGCGGATAAGATGCCTGTCATGTCGACTGGTAGTGATACGAGGCCGTTGGGATCCAGCACGGCGTGCCGTATTACCCTCCTGAACTCACCGATTCCATATTCTGCTAACAGTCATTGGATCTCCACCAACGCGAGCAGCATTGTCGCGATACGATTAACCGCAATCGCGATAGGCTACAATCCGACCTTTATGGAAGTGGGAAACTTGATGGTACGCATTTCTCCTCCTTACACGAGGCATCACAACAACGTTTCACCAGGCAACGCCGGTCAACTGCTGTTTCATCATCATTATCATCATCATCATCATTTAAGACTGATTATGCCTTTCAGTGTTCAGTCTGGAGCATAGCCCCCCTTATAAAATTCCTCCATGATCCCCTATTCAGTGCTAACATTGGTGCCTCTTCTGATGTTAAGCCTATTACTTCAAAATCATTCTTAACCGAAACCAGGTACCTTCTCCTTGGTCTACCCCGACTCCTCCTACCCTCTACTGCTGAACCCATGAGTCTCTTGGGTAACCTTGCTTCTCCCATGCGTGTAACATGACCCCACCATCTAAGCCTGTTCGCCCTGACTGCTACATCTATAGAGTCCATTCCCAGTTTTTCTTTGATTTCCTCATTGTGGACACCCTCCTGCCATTGTTCCTAATCTACTAGTACCTGCTACCATCCTAGCTACTTTCATATCCGTAACCTCAACCTTGTAGATAAGGTAACATGAATCCACCCAGCTTTCGCTCCCATACAACAAAGTTGGTCGAAAGATTGAACGGTGCACAGATAACTTAGTCTTGGTACTGACTTCCTTCTTGCAGAAGAGAGTAGATCGTAGCTGAACGCTCACTGCATTAGCTTTGCTACACCTCGCTTCCAGTTCTTTCACGATGTCGCCATCCTGTGAGAATATGCATCCTAAGTACTTGAAACCGTCCACCTGTTCTAACTTTGTTCCTCCTATTTGGCACTCAATCCGTTTATATTTCTTTCCCACTGACATTGCTTTCGTTTTGGAGATGCTAATCTTCATACCGTAGTCCTTTCGTTTCTGATCTAGCTCTGAAATATTACTTTGCAAACTTTCAATCGAATCTGCCATCACAACTAAGTCATCCGCATATGAAAGATTGCTTATTTTGTGTTCACATATCTTAATCTCACCCAGACAGTCTATTGTTTTCAACATATAATCCATAAATAATATGAACAACAGTGGAGACAGGTTGCAGCTTTGTCTAACCCCTGAAACTACTCTGAACCATGAACTCAATTTACCGTCAACTCTAACTGCTACCTGATTATCCATGTAAAGACCTTTAATTGCTTGCAAAAGTTTGCCTCCTATTCCATAATCTCGTAGAACAGACAATAACTTCCTCCTAGGAACCTTGTCATATGCCTTTTCTAGATCTATAAAGCATAGATACAATTCCCTGTTCCACTCGTAACACTTCTCCATTATTTGCCGTAAGCTAAAGATCTGGTCCTGACAACCTCTAAGAAGCCTAAACCCACACTGATTTTCATCCAATTGGTCCTCAACTAATACTCGCACTTTCCTTTCAACAATACCTGAGAAGATTTTGCCCACAACGCTGATTAAAGAGACAGCTCTGTAGTTGTTACAATCTTTTCTGTTTCCATGTCTAAAGATTGGTGTGATTACTGCTTTTGTCCAGTCTGATGGAACCTGTCCCGACTCCCAGGCCATTTCAGTTATCCTGTGTAGCCATTTAAGACCTGACATTCCACTGTATTCGATGAGTTCCGACTTAATTTCATCCACCCCAGCCGCTTTATTGCACTGCAATCTATTGACCATTTTTTCCACTTCCTAAAATGTGATCCTATTTCCATCATCATTCCTATCCCATTCTACCTCGAAATCTGAAACATTACTGATCGTATTTTCACCTACATTCAACTCTTCAAAATATTTCCTCCATCTGCCCAAGGCATCCTTGACCCATAGTCTCCAACCTGTTTCCAAAGTCTTCCCAAGATTTCTTCTTGGATGCTGCAATTATCTGTTTGGCTTTGTTTATTTCTTCAACATAACTTTCTCTGTCTACCTGAGTTCTAGTATGTAGCCATTTATGATATGCCTTCATTTTCCTTTTACAGGCTGCCTTGACTGTGTCATTCCACCAAGCTGTTTGCTTCATCGTACTTTTACACACTACTGTTCCGTGTATGAGAAATCGGTTGGAAACTTTCCTCATGTCAGCACGTTGTGAGTGTCGCCACCGGCGCCAACCTTGTGTGAATGCTGTGAAAAGCTAATCATTTGGATATCACAGCATCTTCTTCCTGTCTGTTAAATTTCGCGTCTGTTGCACGTCATCTTCGTGGTGTAGCAATTTTAATGGCCAGTAGTGTAATTGCTAACGAAAACATGGTTGGGACTAGGCATCGTCGGGAAGTGTGTTACTTGCTAAGTCAGTACACGAAGTAAAATGGTATGTACTGTTATCCTTTTGAAGCAACGTTTTTCCACGTAGGTTTGAGCAACTTCAACAAGTGAAGAGTGATGTTTTCGATTTTGGCAACAAGATCACATTTCGCAACGAAGGGTGTTCTCTATGTTATCAATCGCCTACCTATGTGCGATCGTAGCAAGGTAAACTGCTGAAAGAAAGACGGCCGAAAAATGTAGACGAAGAGAGATTGCAGCCTGTCCATCATTTTAACTGTGAACTCGCATCATCCAGGAAACTGGAAGAAAATCAGTGTAGGACTCAAACCCAGGACGCTGGAATGGGAACTTTCAGGAGTGCGCTTAACTAGTAAGGGCGGGCGGATGAAGACTCCAGGCAGTGGGTACTGATGGGGGAATTAGAGAACCTTAGATAGTTAATGGTCCAGTGATCTATTTTCCCCGGTTCAATTACATAACTAGTAAACAAGCACTCCTATTACTTTCTTATCTCACACAAAATGTAATTTGTCAGAAAGTTTCATAACAGCGTGTTCTCTGTATAAAAAGTATTTGAGGAAATGGCTTCAACAATGCTTTAGTTTTTAAATAAGTCTTCGCGGCTCCTCAGCTCCCACAAAACAGATTTATTTGAATTGGTTTCAAGTAATTTCAGAGCCGTTACCGGAGAGCCACGTGTAATGTGTAGGAATGTATTACTAATTAGCTTCTGTAAGTTACCATTCTCAAAAGAATCCTTTTTTTTTTAAGCATATCCTCCAGTTGTGTGGTTCATTAGTTAAACGGGGAATTGTTAGACTTAAAGTTCCGGGGTTCAACCGTCAGCTGGTCCTAGGATACTTCTATTTATTGTTTCTTTCACCTTGGAGACGATGAAAAAAGTCATGCTTCTACATGGTATTGAGTAGTGGCGGGGGGAATAAAGTGTAATATGTAAAGGAAACTAATTAATAATTTCTATTTAAATAATCAAAAAAAGAAATCTTGGAAGAATAATTAAAAAAGAGAAAAAATTGGAAGGTGCACTTATCCTGAGCGAACTCCAACAGGCATCAATATCAACAGACCCTCAATATTCAACACATACATTCAACATCTAAATTTACGTACTTCTCTTTCCTGCTACCGCCATCGTGCACAGAGCCTGGCATGACAATACTGGTTCCGGATCGCCTCTCCTCAAAATGGTTCAAATGGCTCTGAGCACTATGGGACTCAACTGCTGAGGTCATTAGTCCCCTAGAACTTAGAACTAGTTAAAGCTAACTAACCTAAGGACATCACAAACATCCATGCCCGAGGCAGGATTCGAACCTGCGACCGTAGCGGTCTTGCGGTTCCAGACTGCAGCGCCTTTAACCGCACGGCTCGCCTCTCCTCTGCTCACGCAAACTACTCCTGTCTTCCTCGATACTCCTGATGCAGGACTCTCGGCCCGTCGCGGAATGATGAACAGACGGGGACGGTCGTCGTGAACGAACGAGTAAACCTTGCCATCCGGCCCACCTTCCATAACACCCCTTCAATGTACAACTGGAATACACATCTCTTCAACAACACCAACTCAGCGGAACTTGTCACACGTCCACCCGCCACCAGTTATAGAGACGAACAGCTTAATGTAAAGAAACTAAAAAATTGAAGAGCTATCTTATACGTATAAAAATAAAAGAACGATGGAGAAAAGAGAAAAATAATAATATGATGCATTTCAATTTCCCCCCCCCCCCCCCCCCCCCCCCCACTGTGCACTGACGTCATACAGAGGTGCACAGTATCTGAGCTTATTTATCTTTTTATGGGTTGATAACTCTGACCGATATGGGCATAGCCTTTATTTTTCGCCCGTTTGAGTTATCCTATATGGTTACCATTTTATATAGGGATGTCAGCTCCCTTAACACATACATACATAAGTTTTCCTTCATAACAAAGTGCTTGCTGTAAGCGCATAATCCCATTGTTGGCAGTCAATATCTGCCCAACGTTTAGCTTGCGAAGCATGCGCGCGAAGCTTGACGTCCGTTACCGTCCCTGCTCACTTCCACGTGTTTAATACAAAGTCAGAGTGCCCGTGTCGTGCGTCCACATAGTCTTCACTGCACAAATTCGTGAACCTCAGGTTCAGCGGCGTGGTCCTCTGTGAAATCTTCGATGCGGTGACAACTGGTTACCATATCAGCGGCCCGAGGAATGTATTTCATCCCGTCGCACTTATTCAGTGGGGATACCAGCCGTACACCCGACATCCGCCGACAAGGTAAGTTTGTTGCCGCTTCTACGACATTGTCGAGCACAGAAAATTCATGTTACACGAAGTATTATTATTTTTTAGTTTCTCACGCGCACACTTAACACTTTGCAGGCAGGTTTCGTATGTTTTTCGCTTTATTTGTGAGCGTCTTTCATACCATTGCATTACGCAAAATTTCTGTAGTGTCCTTTCCACATACTACACACAAGACAAAAAAAGAATAAAAATGCAACTACAAAACTAAACTTATCCTATTCATTTGCTGACATGTCACTATCGTTGCTTATATACATTACAGTCTGTCATTTTGTTTAGTACAGTTTGTTAAATTATAATTTCGTTACATTGTTCAATTCCAATTATATGAGCATACTTTTTGCTCGCGTTTGGTTTTACACTCTTTACATAACATTCATACAATAATAGATTCGTTTTTCCTTTATGGCATCAATTGACATACATTTCATTCCAATTCACAGTGACTTCTTGTCGGAGTATATTTATTAATTTCAAAGATTTAAAAAAGTAAACAATAGTCACTAAACAGATTCTACTCGCTGCTTAAATAACTACGCGTGACTTCGCCTCTCTAGGACTCTCCATGAAGGATCTACATATTAAAGGGTTGAGAAAATTTCACGGAAAGACATTTATGTGCTCAGTTACGCCTCGTTGTTGTTGTTGTTGTTGTCGTCTTCAGTCCTGAGACTGGTTTGATGCAGCTCTCCATGCTACTCTATCCTGTGCAAGCTTCTTCATCTCCCAGTACCTACTGCAACCTACATCCTTCTGAATCTGCTTAGTGTATTCATCTCTTGGTCTCCCTCTACGATTTTTACCCTCCACGCTGCCCTCCAATGCTAAATTTGTGATCCCTTGATGCCTCAAAACGTGTCCTACCAATCGATCCCTTCTTCTAGTCAAGCTGTGCCACAAACTTCTCTTCTCCCCAATCCTATTCAATACCTCCTCATTAGTTACGTGATCTACCCACATTATCTTCAGCATTCTTCTGTAGCACCACATTTCGAAGGCTTCTATTCTCTTCTTGTCCAAACTATTTATCGTCCATGTTTCACTTCCATACATGGCTACACTCCATACAAATACTTTCAGAAACGACTTCCTGACACTTAAATCTATACTCGATGTTAACAAATTTCTCTTCTTCAGAAACGATTTCCTTGACATTGCCAGTCTACATTTTATATCCTCTCCACTTCGACCATCATCAGTTATTTTACTCCCTAAATAGCAAAACTCCTTTACTACTTTAAGTGTCTCATTTCCTAATCTAATTCCCTCAGCATCACCCGATTTAATTTGACTACATTCCATTATCCTCGTTTTGCTTTTGTTGATGTTCATCTTATATCCTCCTTTCAAGACACTGTCCATTCCGTTCAACTGCTCTTTCAAGTCCTTTGCTGTCTCTGACAGAATTACAATGTCATCGGCGAACCTCAAAGTTTTTACTTCTTCTCCATGAATTTTAATACCTACTCCAAATTTTTCTGATGTTTCCTTTACTGCTTGCTCAATATACAGATTGAATAACATCGGGGAGAGGCTACAACCCTGTCTCACTCCTTTCCCAACCACTGCTTCCGTTTCATGCCCCTCGACTCTTATAACTGCCATCTGGTTTTTGTACAAATTGTAAATAGCCTTTCGCTCCCTGTATTTTACCCTTGCCACCTTCAGAATTTGAAAGAGAGTATTCCAGTTAACACTGTCAAAAGCTTTCTCTAAGGCTACAAATGCTAGGAACGTAGGTTTGCCTTTTCTTAATCTTTCTTCTAAGATAAGTCGTAAGGTTAGTATTGCCTCACGTGTTCCAACATTTCTACGGAATCCAAACTGATCTTCCCCGAGGTCCGCTTCTACCAGTTTTTCCATTCGTCTGTAAAGAATTCGCGTTAGTATTTTGCAGCTGTGACTTACTAGACTTAATTGTGATCCCCAGTACAAAATAGTTTATTGTTGATAAACACAACGCGAACCTGACGATTCCAATCGTATCGAGTACTTATTCAGTATTTACAGTGCACCTCAATATTTACTTGCTATGTTCATTGTATAAAGGAAAATCATTTCATTTGCTGAGGTATACAGAGTTGTATCATCAATAATACATGTTACGTAAAATGAGCATAAAATAGTGTTCACGTAAGTGCAAACGTGCATAAAAATTTCAATACAGATCTGACCACAATCTATTGGTTATGAACTGTAGATTAAAACTGAAGAAACTGCAAAAAACTGGGAATTTAAGGAGATGGGACCTGGATAAACTGACTAAACCAGAGGTTGTACAAAGTTTCAGGGAGAGCATAAGGGAACAATTGACAGGAATGGGGCAAAGAAATACAGTAGAAGAAGAATGGGTAGCTCTGAGGGATGAAGTAGTGAAGGCAGCAGAGGATCAAATAGGTAAAAAGACGAGAGCTAGTAGGAATCGTTGGGTAACAGAAGAAATATCGAATTTAATTGTAGAAAGGAGAAAATATAAAAATGCAGTAAATGAAGAATGCAAAAAAGGAATACAAACGTCTCAAAAATGAGATCGACAGGAAGTGCAAAATGGCTAAGCAGGCATGGATAGAGGACAAATGTAAGGATGTAGAGGCTTATCTCATGAGGGGTAAGATAGATACTGCCTACAGGAAAATTAAAGAGACCTTTGGAGAAAAGAGAGCCACTTGTATGAATATCAAGAGCTCAGATGGAAACCCAGTTGTAAGCAAAGAAGGGAAAGCAGAAAGGTGGAAGGAGTATATAGAGGGTGTATACGAGGGCGATGACTTGAGGACTATATTATGGAAATGGAAGAGGATGTAGATGGAGATGAAATGGGAGATACGATACTGCTTAAAGAGTTTGACAGAGCACTGAAAGACCTGAGTCGAAACAGGGCCCTGGGAGTAGACGACATTCCATTAGAACTATTGACGGCCTTGGGAGAGCCAGTCCTGACAAAACTCTACCATCTGGTGAGCAAGATGTATGAGACAGGCGAAATACCCTCAGACTTCAAGAAGAATATAATGATTCGAATCCCAAAGAAAGCAGGTGTTGACAGATGTGAAAATTACCGAACTATCAGTTTAATAAGTCACAGCTGCAAAATACTAACGCGAATTCTTTACAGACGGATGGAAAAACTTGTAGAAGCCGACCTTGGGGAAGATCAGTTTGGATTCCGTAGAAATGTTGGAACACGTGAGACAATACTGACCCTACGACTTATCTTAGAAGAAAGATTAAGGAAAGGCAAACCTACGTTTCTAGCATTTGTAGACTTAGAGAAAGCTTTTGACAATGTTAATTGGAATACTCTCTTTCAAATTTTAAAGGTGGCAGGGGTAAAATACAGGGAGCGAAAGGCTATTTACAATTTGTACAGAAATCTGATGGCAGTTATAAGAGTCGAGGGGCATGAAAGGGAAGCAATGGTTGGGAAGGGAGTGAGACAGGGTTGTAGCCTCTCCCCGATGTTATTCAATCTGTATATTGAGCAAGCAGTAAAGGATACAAAAGAAAAATTTGGAGTAGGTTTTAAAACCCATGGAGAAGAAATAAAAACTTTGAGGTTCGCCGATGACATTGTAATTCTGTCAGAGACAGCAAAGGACTTGGAAGAGCAGTTGAACGGAATGGACAGTGTCTTGAAAGCAGGATACAAGATGAACATCAACAAAAGCAAAACGAGGATAATGGAATGTAGTCGAATTAAGTCGGGTGATGCTGAGGGAATTAGATTAGGAAATGAGACACTTAAAGTAGTAAAGGAGTTTTGCTATTTAGGGAGCAAAATAACTGATGATGGTCGAAGTAGAGAGGATATCAAATGTAGACTGGCAATGGCAAGGAAAGCGTTCTGAAGAAGAGGAATTTGTTAACGTCGAGTATAGATTTAAGTGTCAGGAAATCGTTTCTGAAAGTATTTGTATGAAGTGTAGCCATGTATGGAAGTGAAACATGGACGATAAATAGTCTAGACAAGAAGAGAATAGTAACTTTCGAAAAGTGGTGTTACAGAAGAATGCTGAAGATTAGATGGGTAGATCACATAACTAATGAGGAGGTACTGAATAGAATTGGGGAGAAGAGGAGTTTGTGGCACAACTTGACTAGAAGAAGGGATCGGTTGGTAGGACATGTTCTGATGCATCAAGGGATCACCAATTTAGTATTGGAGGGCAGCGTGGAGGGTAAAAATCGTAGAGAGAGACCAAGAGATGAATACACTAAGCAGATTCAGAAGGATGTAGGCAGCAGTAGGTACTGGGAGATGAAGGAGCTTGCAGAGGATAGAGTAGCATGGAGAGCTGCATGAAACTAGTCTTAGGACTGAAGACGACAACAATAACAATCAGGTGTTGGACCCCTTGATTATTTAGTAGTGCTCCACCTTAGTTAAGCATCGTGATACGCAACGTACTGCAGCTGTATTCTACACATATTTTCACGCTATCACATTCATACATATCATAAACTTACAACATTATTTACTTGCGGTGCAGTCCTTTCTTATGTTTATATGGTATATAACATTCGACAAGCATTTATCTTTCTTCACTTTAGAACGTGTCGATGCATCGTTCCCTGGAAGACAAAAACTTAATACTAACTTAAAACTAAAGTTTCATAGATAAGTGCACAGTGGCTCGATGGTCACAATACCTCTTTCATAAATTCAACCATGTATTCATTTACTTCAGTGTGCCATCATGCTATCACAAATTCGTTTAATGTCATATGTGCGTCTCTACTTACCTCGTAAATCTGAAAGATAAAGTGTATTATAAGCTTGGTGCGACCTCTTAGTCAGTTTGCCACGTATATTGTACTCGCTTGTTTACCTGCAGCAAGAGTTTTCTGGTCCCTCAATTATGATTAGTACGTGTGCTTTCAATACTTAAATTTGTAGCTATATAGATATAATGTACATAGTAGCATGACTTTAGTAAATATTTCGTAGTTTAGGATCCCTTTCCATGTATATAATCCCTTAGTTTATCTCTGTTTGTGTGTATTGTGTAAGCAGTCGAAGTTGTAGTATAGAGTCGCCATTAATGTTCTGTTTCCCTTCTTATGCGACAGGCTTTCAAAACTGCTGGTGCTGTAGCTCATAGGGTTTTTCTGTTTTGGGTGCTCCAGCACTTTCCACTGTGTCGTCTGGCGCGCACGAGCTTACGGTTGGTTGACTGGCCTTCACCGCAATGCGCATGCACTGCGTGGCTCTATTACCATTAATGTCGCTGTGAGTTGTGTAGTCCATCGCGCTACCGTGCGTTTGACAAATTCGTTTATTCATTTGTAACTGGGCTGCGTGCAAGGCGAAGCGTTGGCTTTAAAGAATCATCGTATCTAGTCACATAAAAGTAAAATTCTGCCTTGTTACATCCACTTACCTTATCATTTCCACATTTGGAGTACAAGAAAAAACATAAACAAAAATTTTCGTTATGAACTAACAACATAAATTCTGGACTGTGGTTTTCCAGCATACTAAATCTAATTTTATCATACATATACAAAACTTAGGTTAGGTTAGTGTTGTTTAACGTCCCGTCGACAACGAGGTCATTAGAGACGGTACAAAACTTAGAATGTATACCTACCTTGATCGTACCTGATAAAGCAAGTGTCGATTAAGCTCGTGCCCCACTCCCCTCCTAGGTCACAAAAAGGGGGCCTACCATGAGCGGTCCAGTTTTCCGGCGTTGCGGTTGTATGCGTCTCTGGGTTAGGCGTAACTTCCTCTATGTGGACTGTTGGTGTTTGATTACGCCAACTAGTGTCCTGAGGTGCTCTCGACTGAAATTCTCCTTGGTTCTGCGCGTTATTCAGCGTATGTGTGTTACTGTGCCGGCCGAATTCCACTGTCTGTGGGTTATTCGGTTGTATGGTATTGTTTTGTGTTTGCCAAGCGATCAGCTGATTTTTGCCGGTAGCTTGTGTCCGTAGATGTTCTACAGGCCGGGCATACGCTACTTCCCATTGTAGTTGTTTTTGTTAAATTTACGCCCGTTTCTTTTATATATGTCTCGAATTTACGGCTTTTGCCATTGTCGTTGTGATTACCGTTAACATCACCATAGGTCTGTGTGGAGTAAGGTTGCCATCCGTGTTGTACTACTAGTCCATAGTTCAGATGTTGGTCCATAAATCCCTGTGGCACTATCTGCGTTCTAACAGGCTTGGGCTGCACTGGTCTCTCTTCGTATATCAAATCTATTGAGTCCAGTACAGATAGAGAGTATTCGATGTTGTGTTCCGGGATGGTAATGAGTTTGCCCCTAATGTGGGCAGGTAGATGGCTCTTTAAAATTATCAGCGCGCCTACCTGAGATACCGGGTTCGTCCAGTATCTGGTTATATCCAAATATTTTTCAAAATAGCTCCTTTAGCTTCCATGTTTGCTATTGAATGGAGCTGGGTTGAATACTCCACGTCTGAACCTCTCTTGTACGGTCTCAGACCAATATTTATCCAGAAAGGCTCTCTCAAACTGTTCTTAGTAGTGGCAACGTTCTGCCATGTCCGCAGCCCATAACGGATCGTCGCCCTGTGTGTATCCAACAAAAAATCTAATTTAGTGGGCTTCGGTCCAGTTAAGAGATAAAACATTTCGAGATGCTCTGATAAAGACTACAGGGTGTGTTCTTTTCCCTTCAGGAGTAAATATCGGGAATTGTCGACGTCTAAGTAATCCCTCATCTGCAAGTAATTATGACAAGCACGCCGCGCTGTCAGTAAATGTAAATGTCGTGTGATAAGGGCCTCCCGTCGGGGTAGACCGTTCGGCAGGTGCAAGTCTTTTGATTTGACGCCACTTCGGCGACTTGAGTGTCGATAGGGATGAAATAATTATGATTAGGACTACACAAAACCCAGTCGCTGAGCGGAGAAAATCTCCGACCCAGCCGGGAATCGAACCCCGGCCCTTGGCATTGACAGCCTGTCGCGCTGACCACTCAGCTACCGGGGGTGGACGCGCTACCAATGACAGGCTTGTTCATGTTTACTTGTGTGGTAGCGCATGGCAACTATGCTTGCTCGACAGGTGCAACTGCCAGCAAGTGTTGTTGCATTGTGCAACCTTCGCTATTTTCATTCGATGGGCTAGCCCCGTATTGTGGGTAACCAGTGAAGGTATCTAGCTTCTCTAAAAGCCTAGGTTTGCGTTCTGTCATATGTTGTCTTGGAACGCCAGTAGTTTTCCGTTAACGTATTTATACTACGGGATATGTCGGCAAATACTTCTTGTTTTGGTTGTTTACCTAGCCCTGTCAACTTCCCGAATAGTTCGTCAGATAACTCAGTGCTCACCTCACTGAACTGTTGACCAATATTGTTCTTGAAATCGTAGAATGCCTGATTTTGCTGTGTAAGCTGATGCTCTATATTTTCCTGATGTCTTGTGAACTGCTGTGTAACCAGTCGTGTTGTTAGTTGCATGAGTTGTGCCAAAATGTATATCTCGCCAGTATTTACATTGCTTCTATGAACTGTTTCCTGTTCTTCCCTTCGCGACGTCGTGAGCAAATAATGAAACGCATTTTTGCTGTCGCGCGCTTCAGTTTCACTATTTGAAAAAATGTTTCCCCGTGAGAACTAAGAAATTGTCACATCGATGGTCGTAAAATTGACATCATGATTAGTTATATTACCAGTGTAACCATTTTTTAATAGTGGGACGCCAACCTGTGGCCAGTTCACGAGTTTGCGCGTTACTTTCAACTGTTCCCAAGCTCGGATTTCCGACATCTTAGCATATTGCATTTTGTAATGAGTTTTCAACAATAGCCAATTCATTTGACTCCATTGTGAACAGTGTTTGACAAAATTATGAAAAGAAAAAAAAATTTAAACATGAAATTTTGTTTGTATCGGTACTTTTCAATTAAAGCAGATTTATATGCGTATTCATTAATGAGCCTGATATTCTCTGATACAGTCTTACAGAATTTGAATGAATGGTTTGGGAAAGTACCAGAGCTCCAAGCGCTAATAGAAAGCACTGATGCTCAAATCGTTATAGGCACTGAGAGTTGGCTAAAGCCGGATATAAGCTCAGCCGAATTTTTTGCGAAGAACCTAACGGTGTTCCGAAAGGATAGGCTAAACACGGTTGGCGGTGGCGTGTTTGTTGCTGTTAGAAGTAGTCTAACTTGTCGTGAAATTGAAGTAGATACTTCCTGTAAGTTAGTATGGGCAACCGGAAAATAATAATAATTGGACTTTCAGATGAAACAGGTGCTGAAAGGTGCAAAGAAAACTTGAGTCTGATTTCAAAAACGTACCCGACTCATATGATTGTAGTTGGTGGTGACTTTAATTTACGCTCGATATGGTGGCGAAAATACATGTTTATTTCCGGAGGTACGCAAAAAATATCATCCGAAATTGTGCTAAACGCATTCTCTGAAAATTATTTCGAGCACTTAGTTCATGAGCCGATGTGAATAGTAAACGGTTGTGAAAACACACTTGACCTCTTAGCAACAAATAATCCTGAGTTTATAACGAGCATCGAAACCGATACAGGGATTACTGAACACAGGGTTGTCGTAGCGAGACTGAAAGCAAATAAAAATTCACTTGACGCCTTCCTGAGAGACAATCTCCACTCATTCCAAATTAATAATGTAAGTGTAGACCAGATTTGGCTTGGATTCAAAGAAATAGTATCGGCAGCAATTGAGAGATTTATACCAAATAAATTAACAAACGACGGAGCTGATCCTCATTGGTACACAAAATGGGTTAGAACACTGTTACAGAAACAGCGAAACAAACAAGCCAAATTAAAACAGAAGCAAAATCCCAGAGATTGGTGATGTATTACAGAAGCTCGAAATTTAGCGTGGACTTCAACGCGAGATGCTTATAACAGTTTCCACAACGAAACTTTGTCTCGAAACCTAGCAGAAAATCCAAAGAGGTTCTGATCGTGTGTGAAGTATGTTAGTGGCGAGGAACAATCAATGCCTTCTCTGCGTGATAGCAATGGAGATACTATCGAAGACAGTGCTGCTAAAGCAGAATTACTAAACACAGCCTTTCGAAATGCCTTCACAAAAGAAGACGAAGTAAATATTCCGGAATTCGAATCGAGAACAGCTGCCAACATGAGTAACGTAGAAGTAAATATCCTCGGAATAGTGAAGCAACTTAAATCACTTAATAAAAGCAAGTCGTCACACCAACATTCAAGAAAGGTAGTACGAGTAATCCACTTAATTACAGGCCCATATCGTTAACGTCGATATGCAGCAGGATTTTGGAACATATATTGTGTTCGAACATAATTAATTACCTCGAAGAAAACTGTCTATTGACTCACAGTCAACATGGATGTACAAAACATCGTTCTTGTGAAACACAACTAGCTCTTTATTCACATGAAGTGTTGAGTACTATTGATAAGGGATTTCAGATCAATTCCGTATTTCTGGATTTCAGGAAGACTTTTGACACTGTACCACACAAGCGCCTTGTAGTGAAATTGCTTGCCTATGGAATATCGTCTCAGTTATGTGACTGGATTTGTGATTTCCTGTCAGAGAGGTCACAGTTCGTAGTAATTGACGGAAAGTCATCAAGAAAACCAGAAGCGATTCTGGCGTTCCCCAAGGTAGTGTTGTAGGCCCTTTGCTGTTCCTTATCTATATAAACGATTTTGGAAACAATCTGAGCAGCCGTCTTAGGTTGTTTGTAGATATCGCTGTCGTTTATCGACTAATAAAGCCATCAGAAGATCGAAACAAATCGCAAAATGATTTGGAAAAGATATCTGAATAGTGCGAAAATTGGCAGTTGACTCCAAATAACGAAACTTGTGATGTCATCCACATGATTGCTAATAGAAATCCGTTAAACTTCGGCTACACGATAAATTCGTCTGATCTAAAGGCCGTAAATTCAACTAAATACCTAGGTATTACAAACAACTTCAATTTGAAGGAACACATAGAAAACGTGGGGAAAGCTAACCAAAGACTGCGTTTTATTGGCAGGACACTTAGAAAATGTAACAGATCTACTAAGGAGACTGCCTACACTACGCTTGTCCGTCCTCTTTTAGAATACTGCTGCGCGGTGTGGGATCCTTACCAGATAGGACTGACGGAGTACATCGAAAAAGTTCAAAGAAGGGCAGCACGTTTTGTATTATCGCGAAGTATGGGAGAGAGTCTCACAGAAATAATATAGAATTTGGGCTGGACATCATTAAAAGAAAGGCGTTTTTCGTTGCGACGGAATCTTCTCACGAAATTCCAATCACCAACTTTCTCCTCCGAACGCGAAAATATTTTGTTGACACCGACCTACATAGGGAGAAACGATCACCACGATAAAATAAGGGAAATCAGAGCTCGTACGGAAAGATATAGGTGTTCGTTCTTTCTGCGCGCTATACGAGTTTGGAATAACAGAGAACTGTGAAGGTGGTTTGATGAACCCTCTGCCAGGCACTTGCATGTGATTTGCAGATTATCCATGTAGATGTAGATTATTTTGCACTTTAATGTTAGTTTTACTTAAATTTTCGTCTTTCCTATATAAATGCACTTCTCGTAAAGGATATTAATTAGAAGCAAAAGAGATTACTTACTGCGAGAGAGACGGCGGCAAGCGTGGCCATATAAGCATTCAGCGTAGCAGCTTCCTACCTTAACCGCTGAAATCCACATTCTCGGCACGTCTCGTTTGTAGGCAGTATTTAATTTTAATTTGCTCCTTCAAGGTGTTAATAGTTCAAATCTCACGGACATGTAACAAATGCAACAAAGGCCTCATTAGTTTCTTGTAACGATGAAATGGATCATTTATCTTAAAAAAATTTTATCTCAACAATTGAAAGGTCTTTTCATATTCCGTTTGGCGCCGTCCTTTGAACGGTCGCCATTGAATAGTGGCGGGGGGTATATAATGTAATACATAATGGAAACTGATTAATAATTGCTGCTTAAATAATCAAAAAAATAAATCTTGGAAGAGTAATTGAAAAAAAAATTGGAAGGTACACATATCCTGAGCGAACAACTGGCATCAATATCAAGAGACCCTCAATATTCAACACATACATTCAACATCTAAATTTACGTACTTCTCTTTCCTGCTACCGCCATCGTGCACAGAGCCTGGCATGACAATACTGGTTCCGGATGACCCCTCCTCTGCTCACGCAAACTACTCCTGTCTGCCTCGATCCTCCTGAAGCAGGACTCTCAGCGCGTTGCGGAATGATGAACAGACGGGCACGGCCGTCGTGAATGAACGAGTAAACCTTGCTATCCGGACCACCTTCCATAACACCCCTTCAATGTACAACTGGAATACACATCTCTTCAACAACACCAACTCTGCGGAACTCGTCACACCTCCTCCCGCCACCAGTTATAGAGACGGACAGCTGAATATAAAGACATTAAAAAATGAAGAGCATATCTCTACTTGATTTTTTGTTTTTTTGTTTTTTGTATGCCAATATTGCCTATGGCACAAAATTATTATCATTTTATGTGTATATCTCACATGTATAAAATGAAAAGAACGAGAGAGAAAAGAAAATAATAATAATAATATGCTATATTACAGTGTGCTTGTAAATAATGCCTTGTAAACGTAAGGAAATTTGCAATGTTACTCAGATCTACTGGCCATTGATGTGAGTTTTAAAACAGCTACGAGAAATCTCTGAATTCCAATATTGTGAGACAATTCGGAAACTGGATCTAGTCATTCAAGTTGTTCAGCTCCTTGCTGTTTAAGAAGATATTTATCCTAGAGATGTTGAGTGGATCTTTCAGCGTTTTAGGTTGAGATAATTTGCTAATACGACCAGATGAGGGATTATACTAGGTCATCAAGAATGTCTAGACTTGAGCTGACACATTTGCATGAGGGGAGACGTGGGTAAACCGTATGTACAGTTCAAGATACGCCATTGAAAATAAAGACATTACTCTGTCAGGAGTCGTATGCATCACAGATAAGTAATCGATTTTTCTTCTTCTTGATCTAAAATATGCGTGTTGTTGAGTTTCAAATGGATTTTAGACTTCATCTATGGGGAGAAGCTCCTTCATTGATGTGTAGTCATTGACAAGGTATAAAAGCATGGGTAGTCGTCTTGTATATTTACTGGTTGCTCAACTTTATGTGCATGGTACTTGATGATGTCACTCTATCTTCGCTCCAGCAAGAACAGACTATGCAACATGGGATAATGTGACTAGGTGGTAATTAACAAACAAGCACCTTTGGGTCATTGCCCAGAACTCGAAAATATAGCAGTTGTGATAAAGGTTATATTTAAAAATTGAACATGGAAGTCACTATACTTTTAATGATGCTTCACCTCATTAAACAAGAATAGCTCCAATATTATTGACGAAAATTTATAAATGGTACACAACTGTTACGTAAATTAAGTGATATTGTTAAATAATCTTTGAACAATATATACTTGTATTATGTAATTGTGTAAGAATTAACAGTAGATACAGAAAGTTGTATGTCTTTTTTCTTTAATACGAGTATACTATCAACATATGTTATGTGCTACTTTTTGAATACAAGTGTCAGAGCTCACATGTAATAAGATTAATGAATATATCAATTTCTCTGCTGGAAGGCAAAATCCCCATTGATAGCTGCATAAAGAAAGTGTCCAAACGTGTTGATAAAGTCCTTTATAACTGTAGTGCAGAAATAAACTCAGCAGTCACTGAAATTTTACATTATTTCAAAGACTAGAGGTTCACACTTTCAAAGGCTATGAAATCTTTTTGGAATTATGTTCAACAGTACTAAAATAGAGCTGTCAAAGGAGTAAGGTGAAATATCTCATAAGAATTATAGAGTAGTGTCATTGAAAATCTTATAGGAAATGCACAGGTAGCTTCGGAAGTGGTACAGCTTCTTGTTGGCGAACAAAAAGCACACCTGTAAGGTAATAAAATTATTTGTAAGGTGAATTAAATGTTAAAAACAACACAATAAAAACTGAGATGTCAACACTGTAAGAAATTTAATAACAAAATAAAAGACCAAAACATCATAGTGTTAGATAGATGAAGGAACGATATCTGTTTTCATGTCTGTAAGGTAATAATTCAGAAACTTCAAGATTTTTCGAAAGCAGTAATATCTCTTAACCTGATCTGACCATCTAGTTCAATGTGGTAATAATAAAACTTATTTAATTATATTTTAATAATGAAAGAGATAGAGTACTGCCTCATTTTGCATCATAGAATTCCAACTCTATGAGCACAGCTAGAGATTCATCAAACGTTCACTCACTCAAACTTAAATGTTTCACTTTATCGATAGTCCTGGTAACGTTTCATGAACTTTTGATGGCTTATAATATATTTCATCATCTTTTGAGTGTTTCCTGGATGCATGCCGAAAAGATGATGGCACAGCCCAACTAATATTATAAGTGAAGAAAGCAACTATTACATATGGAGGCTAGTACACAATGTATAGCTCTGAATATTTAGTAATAAAATTTAAAATGTTGTTGTTTTGGTCAATGAAAAATTTTTCATTTGATGTCAGTAATCTGTATGAAAATATACCAATTAAATAGATTGTTAGATTTCCTACTATTAACTTTAGTAAATATAAATAATTTGTACAATCATTTCACTACTTCCGTTTTAAAGAAGAGATTTGCTCTTTGAGATACATTGTCTATTGCAGTACATCAGATGATATATTCATTGCTCATATTCAACATGAGTTCTCCGGGAAACTTTAAGCGGACAGTTGATTAAGTAACTTACTGTAAGCAATATGCTGACTGCGTGTATGTCATTCTCAATTGTAACAGTGAAGACTTACTCGCATGCACCTAAAAATAAAATATATGTTAGAATTTGAGGCTGTAACAAACATTTTTTATTTAATAATTATGTATTAATCACCAATTTAGTATTGGAGGGCAGTGTGGAGGGTAAAAATCGTAGAGGGAGACCAAGAGATGAATATACTACACAGATTAAGAAGGATGTAGGTTGCAGTAGGTACTGGGAGATGAAGAACCTTGCACAGGATAGAGTAGCATGGAGAGCTGCATCAAACCAGTCTCTGGACTGAAGACCACAACAACAACAACAATTATGTATTAATTTCCAAGCATACATCTGGAATTTATTGTAAACCAGTTGGCACCATAAGCCAGAAAGTCATGCAATCAAATTGATCAAAAAGTTTATTTCTGTGCTTCTTCCTACTTTCATAAGTATTTAACCAGTCTACGACAGACTCCACTGTACTCCAGTTTTGACAGTTTTATTTAGATTAATTTTGCGAATGAATGTCTTTAGTGTCACTGTAGTCATCAGTTATCTAAAAGCCTGTTCCCACTAGGAGCCAACACGTCGAAAAGCAGCTTGTCATGGCAGGCTCAGCGTTACGGTTTGTACATGTCGAACCGCTGTTGCTGTCCTGCCACGTAACATACCACAGGTCCATGCCACCATCCACAGAACGTGCTGAGCATGAAGTCAGGTGTTAAGACACTCGCCACATGAACCTTCACTCAAGCGCTGGCTACTTATACTTATCATACTTATCATTCTACTACTATATGTGCGTATCTCTATCTCATTACTTTTGTCACCACAGTGACCTGTATTTTCTTTGTTGCTTTCTTTCCATCACATCGTTAACTTTTTATGGATCTACGTGGTAGTTAAAACTACGCATAATCGATATTTTCAGATCATATCCACTTACCAGCTGTGCCAATAACTCAGGCGTTAGCGTTGTTCAAATTCAGTGTAGTGTTTAAACGAGCTAAACGATAGATTGAATCTGTATTTCGTGCTTTCAGTCCAAAGTTCTGGCAATGCTTTTCCACATAATGTCAGTCCACTTATCTTTCTTACACAGATGCCAATATTTTTTCAGTCCCTACAAACAGATAAGTAATTCACATGAATTCAGTTGTTTTATTGCGAACTATTTTGCACTTCCTGGTTACAGTCTGGCATTCGCCTGTTAATATTTTCTAATTTGCGTTAACTGCTGTATGTCAACGCCACTTAGCCCCAAAACTGTTTTAGAATGTCAAACAGATAATAAGTCTATGTAACTTACTGATCAGCTGAGTTCAGGACAAACTAACCTGACCAGAACGAATGACCTAAAATGAAAATGTAGGATGCATGAAAAACCATTGAGATGAATGATTCACACCCTACAAGCAGGAAAGGTTGCCTATAACAACCATATTTTGTATTTCTTAATTTTTTTAAGTTCTTGGCATGTGGTACGTGCCCCTACAGCTATATGAACAATGGAGGTAACCTAATGGAGAGTCAATTATGACGATATGAAAGTAATGGTGGAGGCCTTAACATTGGGGTAATTGCCGTTATTTAACATGCATAAAATATATTAATGTGACAGTGACAGGTAACTACCACTATTGCTGAATCAAAAGCGATATTGTAAATAACTTGTATTTATTGTAAACTATCTCACGATAGAAATTAGATCATATTGAACAAATCATGAATGAAAACAAATTGTACACTGTTCTTAGATATACTACACTGGTAAGATTGGCTCTCAGCTCTTAATGTTAAGTTGATGCGAAGTTAGATTTAATTATGCCCCTGGATAAGCAAATAGTAAATGCGATCTGACTGCGTTCCTATAATCTCTTTTGTGTCTGAAATAATACGTACTTCAGACACCACCACCAAGAAACAAATCAAACAACATGCAAGAAGACAAATAACCAATAACGAATCGTAAGCAAAACTGCATGGATACTCAGTGGATGGCAAGAACACGATCCAACAACTATTTCTGAACTTAACTGCCGCTGCTGCAAGTTTTACAATACCATCTACCAGCGTGCTGGCTCCGTCGATACTGCTGGGGCGACGACTGCAGCTGAGAAGTCGCTGAATTAAGATAAGTCTCTCAAATATCTTGAGCAGAATAAACTACTCAGAAACTGCTAATACCACAAGCCCTATATTTCCTCTAAATGGTATTAAACGCTTTCAAGACTGGCTCAACAACCTTTAAGGTGCAGCCCAGTGTGTCTTGTACTAACGTGCAATACCAGTATGATAGCTCTGTGCACTGGTTGACTGCCAGCCTATAAGGCGGAATCAACTGTAATTATACTAGTAGTCAAAGCAATGCATATCTTGGACGCTGATGTCCTACTGTAGCTGCAGACTCTAGATCATACACAGCACAATATTCAGAATCTAAGTCCCTATCTCAGAGCTACCGAACTTTGCGACTGTCCGCTTTCATGGCAAAAGACGCTCTCCAGCCTGCCTCGCTCTGCCCGATGCCCTTATGACAATTTTGCCATCAAACTCTAATTAGCCAATCCCGACGCTGCAACGGCCTCCCACATCTCCCTCGCAGAGTGATAAAATTTCTCCACCTATCCAAAAATTTCTCTGTTCAAACAGCGGGCGTTGATCCTCAGTGTTTCCCGCACTTTCTTGTGGACTGCCCAATCGGAGCTCAGCCCATTTGCCGCTAAAACAGCGCGCGACCGGGCAGCGCCAGCATGTACGTTAGACTCTCTCTGTCTGCTCGACATTTCCCCTCTCTCTCTCTCACCTGGCACCCGGCGGCGTTCCTTTTGATGCTTGCCGGTCAGTGGACGCATCCCCTGGGACCCCTGGCCCTTGCACAATGCTCTTCCGGCGCTCGCCGGCCTTCGCCTCCCCGACTGTGCCCATCCCCTCCTCGCTTCCACTGGCAAATTTACTTTGCTTACACCTACAGCGTGCAACTAAATATTATCATTACCAAAGCCCGTATTATTTCAGACATGTGTTGAATCATCACGTATCTCTCTTTCTAATCCACCTAATAAGTCTAATTAACCATTATATGGGTTTATTTACTTCAAACATGCAGAATGATCTGCGAAATGAACGTCACAAATGAAAGCCACCTTTCAATGGGGCAAAGCTGTAGGAGCATACTTTTGACAGCTGATTGATTTATGACCTCCTGGGGACAATCCACCATTCTGAGAAATCCTCCACCCCTACCTATTCCCATTCCCATGGCACAAGCACTCCCCACCACTCCCCCTCCCAATTCCCCTGGCACACGTGTCCCCACCCCTCCTCCACCCCTTTCCTGCAGCACAAGTGCAATTTTGACAGCTGTCAATGAAACCGATTGATTGATTTATAACCCAATATTGTTCTGCTAAGTGGTGAGGGGTGGCTGATACATCCCTAAATTAATAAATAGTGTACCCTTCCTTATGTCCTTTCACCCCAACAAATAATGATGGCAGTAAGTATTTATCAAATAATTTTCACAAATATGTGAATGATGGCCTCACATAAACTGTGTATTCAAATAAAATACTTTTAAAAAGCAATGAAACAATAATTAATGCGTGCAGTGCAAGCAAAGCACTGAATACAGAAACGTGTGTGAGCAAACTCATGAAGAGCAACAGCAAACATTCACAGCCGAAAGTGCAGTTTTCCACTATCGATCTCAATGTAAAGTTTATCATCCTGAATACATATGAATAAAAATATCAGTTGCAGTAAATAATTATAGTTCAAAGCTGCCTCAAATATATTAAACTTAATTAATGATTGTATAGTCATCTGAAGTCAATCGCCAAAACAAGTCAAATAATTTAGTATAGAGGAAAATTAGTCTGCCACTCAACTGGCGAAATTATTTCAAGTCCACTGAAAGGTTAAATACTGTAACTCACATGTGTGCTTGGCTGCACACCCACTGAGACTCACCTACAACGACCAACCAATGCTCACTGAAACCAACCAAAGACAAGCACAGCCTACTGCTTGCCCTTAAATACTTTCTGTATGACATACACTGCTGAATCTATGTTAGACACTTAAATAATGTCCACTATTAATGCTAACTGTACATACATGTAAGACACTAGAAAACAGAGAAAATTGTTGCAGTGAAAATTATTGCAGTGAACTCTCATTAAAACAACGTCTGCAACTAGATTTTCTGCCAGACTGAGTTGCTTCATTCAAGGTCTCGGTGTTTTTGTTGTTTTAGTCATTTCGTTTCACCTTCATTCATGCGAAAGTCACAGAAGTGGCGTTAAATAGGGCGGTGGAAAAAAAATCCAGATGGGCCAGTAATATCCTATGACCATTTCAGTTCATTAAAATATCAATACAGTGTTGAACAAATTATGAACAAAGTTAACGAAGCAGCGGTACATAATCCAAATTATGTTCATTGACCTTAAATGTAATGATATTAAAAGTCTGTTGACACTGGTATCAGTTAAACTTCACCCGAGATTGTGCACAGATTCAAAAATTACCTTCAAAATTTTCTCAACTATTTTTTCCAATCAATATTTTTTTCGAATTATTCAAGCGATTATTAATCCATTTCCATATCCACATCCCCATTCAATGGCGACCGTTTAAAGAACGGCGCCGAGTGAAATATGAACAGACCTTTCAATTGCTGAGATAAATTTTTTTGAGATAAATGATTCATATTATTGTTACAAGGAATTAATGAAACTTTCATTGTATCTGTTACATGTCCACGAGATAGGGAATGATAAAACCCTTGAAGGAGTAAATTAAAATCAAATTCTGCCTAGAAACGAGACGAGCCATGATTGCTGATTTGACAGGTAAAGGTAGGAAGCTGCTCTGCTGTATGCTTACATTGCCGCACTTGGCGCCGTCTCCATGACAGTAGATAATCTCTTTTCCTTCCAAGTAATATCCATTACAAAAAGCGCATTTCTACAGAAAAGACAAAAATTTGTACAAAGTCATCATTAAAGTGTAAGATAAGTCTGTGTCGCCTGGCCACCAAGAGCCGTTGGATAACGATTTGATTCGCGGATCCAGTTATATGGCTCCTTCCGTGTATAGCGATTTTACGACTATGACGTGTGGGGCCTGAAGATGGCATCAGTGTAATGCCGAAACTGGTAGCACATAAGAAGTTCACAAAATAAATTTCTACAATACATACGGCTGTTGGTAAATTATTGCATCAAGAAATACATGCCAGCTGTTGTCCCATGGTCCATAATGGATCAACGAAGAACAAACTATTTTGTTCTTGGGATCACAGTTAAGTCTATTACGAGATGTAACTGAGCACACAAATGCCTTTCCGTGGAATTTCCACAACCCTGTAGTGTGTAGATCCTTCCTGGAGAATGCTAGAGAGGCGAGGCCATGCGTAGTCATCTGAGCAGCGTGTAGTATCTGTAGCGACTATTGTTTATATCTTTGATTCTTTTTGAATTGATAAATATGCTCCGACAAAAAGTCACTGTAAACTGAGATGAAATGTATGTTAGTTTATGCTATAAATGAAAATAGAGTCTGTTATTGTATGAATGTCGTATCAAACATATAAAACCAGACGAGAATAAAATGTGTACTCATATAACTGGAATACAATAATGTAACGAAAATGAAATCTGACAAAATGTAGTAGAACCAAATGACAAGTAATGACATTATATATAAAATGGGGAGAGAGTATGTTAAAGACTATAACTTATGTTGGCGACGATAATGGTATGCCAGCAAATGAATAGGATAAGTGTATTTTGTAAGTGTATTTGTATTTTTATTATGTTATGTGTGCAGTATGTGGAATGTAAAGCATCTGTATGAAAGACGCTCAAAACCAAAGAGCGAAATCGTACGAACCTGGCTGGTAATTGTCAAGTGTACATGTGTTGAAATAATATGTGGGTGTGCGCATGGTAAACTAAATTTGGCAATACTTCACGTAAAACGAATTTTTTGTGCTCGACAGCTCTGTGAAAGCAGCAAGGAACTTACCTTGTCGACGGATGTTGGATGTCCGGCTGGTCTCCCCACTGAATAAGTGAGAGCGACGAGGTGAAATAAATTTCTCAGGCACTTATATATGGAATTCAGTTGTCATCGCATCGAGGTCTTCACAAAAGAATACGTGTTACAACACGTGCTTGACAAACTTGTGCAGTGAAAGTCACTGTAAATGCACAACACAGATACTCTGGCCTTGTATGTGCAGGTGCTGACTAACAATAATGGGACTATGCGGTTACAGTATGCGCTTTGTTAGGGGAGAAAAATTATATATGTATGGGTTAAAAGAAGCTGACATGCCCATATAAACTGTAACCATTCAGAATATCTCCAATGGCCGAAAATAAAGGCTATGCCCATACCGGCCAGGATTATCAAACCTCAAAAACAGAAATAAGCGCAGCCACTGAGTGCATCCGTACATCAGTGCACAGTATAGCGCAATTGTATTGAATCATGTTTGTAGGATCTGTAACGCAGTTTCATTGCAAATATGGTATACACGTTTTATTTCAATCACCTTAACCGCCATTGTGTCACCTCCACGCTTCAGCCAAGCCTGCGTGCTCCAGCCTTGCAGTAACCTGCGCCCAACACTCAGCCACCTGTATTCTTTTCATTCATTGCAGGTCAACCAGCTGCTGCGAGCTGTCAGAGCACTCAACCCTGCCTCTCATTCTGTGATCTGGCTTAACTTAATGTCACACACTCCTACTTCATATTCCACTTGTTCTGTATCATATTATTTTTATTTCTCTTCTTTTCTTATGTATATGCTATATATCGGCCCAAATATCTCACGAAATAAGCATCAAACGAAAAAACTACAAAGAACGAAACTCGGCTAGCTTGAAGGGGGAAACCAGATGGCACTATGGTTGGCCTGCTAGATGGCGCTGCCATAGGTCGAACGGATATCAACTGCGTTTTTTAAAATAGGAACCCACATTTTTATTACAAATTCGTGTAGTACGTAAAGAAACATAAATATTTTAGTTGGACCACTTTTTTCGCTTTGTGATTGATGGCGCTGTAATAAGTACGTGATATCACGTAACATTCCGCCAGTGCGGACGGTATTTGCTTCGTGATACATTACCTGTGTTAAAATGGACCGTTTACCAATTGCGGAAAAGGTCGATATCGTGTTGATGTATGGATATTGTGATCAAATTGCCCAACGGGCGTGTGCTATGTAAGCTGCTCGGTATCCTGGACGACACCTTCCAAGTGTCCGGACCGTTCGCTGGATAGTTACGTTATTTAAGGCAACAGGAAGTGTTCAGCCACATGTAAAACGTCAACCATGACCTGCAACAAATGATGATGCCCAAGTAGGTGTTTTAGCTGCTGTCGCGGCTAATCCGCACATCAGTAGCAGACAAATTGCGCGAGAATCAGGAATCTCAAAAACGTCGGTGTTGAGAATGCAACATCAACATCGATTGCACCCGTACCATATTTCTATGCACCAGACATTGCATGGCGACGACTTTGAACGTCGTGTACAGTTCTGCCACTGGGCACAAGAGAAATTACGGACGATGACAAATTTTTTGCACGCGTTCTATTTAGTGACGAAGCGTCATTCACCAACAGAGGTAACGTAAACCGGCATAATATGCATTATTGGGCAACTTGGCTGCGGCAAGTGGAACATCAGCGACCTTGGCGGGTTAGTGTATGGTGCGGCATTATGGGAGGAAGGATAATGGCCCCCATTTTATCGATGGCAATGTAAATGGTGCAGTGTATGCTGATTTACTACGTAATGTTCTACCGATGTTACTACAAGATGTTTCACTGCGTGACAGAATGGCGATGTACTTCTAACATGATGGATGTCCGGCACATAGCTCGTGTGCGGTTGAAGCGGTATTGAATAGCATATTTCATGACAGGTGGATTAGTCGCCGAAGCACCATACCATGGCCCGCACGTTCACCGGATCTGACGTCCCTGGATTTCTGTCTGTGGAGAAAGTTGAAGGATATTTGCTATCGTGATCCACCGACAAAGCCTGGCAACGTACATCAGCGCATTGTCAATGCATGTGAGAAAATTACGGAAGGCGAACTACTCGCTTTTGAGAGGAATGTCATTACACGTATTGCCCAATGCATTGAGGTTGACCGTCATCATTTTGTGCATTTATTGCATTAATATGGTATTTACAGGTAATCACGCTGTAACATCATGCGTTCTCAGAAATGATAAGTTCACGAAGGTACACGTATCACATTGGAACAACCGAAATAAAATGTTCAAACGTACCTACGTACCTACGTTCTGTATTTCAATTAAAAAAAAAAACCTACCTATTACCAACTGTGAGCCATATGTTTGTGACTGTTACAGCGCCATCTATCACAAAGCGAAAAAAGTGGTCCAACTAAAACATTCATATTTCTTTACGTACTACACGAATATGTAATAAAAGAGGGGGGTTCCTATTTTTAAAAAACGCAGTTGATATCTGTTTGACCTATGGCAGCGCCATCTAACGGGCCAACCATAGCGGCATCTGGTTTCCCCCTCCAAGCTAGACAAGTTTCGTTCCTTGTAAGTTTTTCGTTTGCTGCTTATTTTGTGAGATATTTGGTCCGGTCACGATCAATGGACCACCCTGTATAAACTAAATGAGCTATAAGACAAAGTCACCGGCAAAAGTAAATTAACGAGTTGTTTTGTGCCAAGGATAATGTTTTGATACATCGTTAAATATCTGTATGAAACAAAGTAAGACATATACTTTTCGATTTATTAATTCTTGTATCTTCACCATTTTGTTTTGGGAGGTGGTGGTGTACGGTCATATGCTTGGATCCGTCCTACCAGCATTGTTAAAAATGTGTACTTTAACTGTTCATTAAGAGTATTATAAAAAGTTATTAGGAAAGGAATATTTATTCGCACGGTTAAGAGGTCAGCTCCTATCTGTTCATCATTTCACTCGCAGCCGAGATCGTGCATCAAGTGGTTCGTAGCAGACAATAATTCACACTGCATCTGGAGGAGTGTTCCTGCATCAACATTGTCACACTCAGGACTAAACACAATGGAGGTAATGTAAAGGTAATGACTTAGACTTGATAGACACCTACTGAACTTGGTTTACTTACACTAAAAATATTGTGCTTCGTGTGACAGATCGACAGTTTCAACGGTTGCGGTGATTATTTGGTACCGCACACTACCGGAAGCATCAACACGTAACGCAAATTATGTTTGTTGACCTTTAATGTAAAGATATTAAAGGTCTATTGATATTGGTATCTGTTAAAGTTCGCCCATGATTGTGAACAGATTCATAAATTACCTTAAAAGTTTTCATTTATTCTTTCCAATCAATTTTTCCAATTATTCAAGCAATTATTAATCCATTTCCACATCACTATTCAGACTTCCCTGATTATGTACGATATGAGATAGCATCAGATTTCGTTGTTATAAGGCAATTTGTAACATAGATTCGTACATGTACCAAAAGTAATGTGATAAATTTTTGTGGCGAATGAATCAGCATGAGTAATAAGCAGGGAACATACATATACATATGCGGATTGAACTCTTCGTTGCCTTTCAACAATTTATTAATTGGTCGACCAATTACTGACAACACCAGGTTTGCCCGTTATTTTCTTTTCAAGGTCAGAAATTTTGTCTTGAATTTGCAGGGTGGTTTTGTCACGCTTCTGTTCACAATCGGTAACTTGTTTACTTAAAACTTTTTTGGTGGCAGAAACTATTTTCCTCAAGTGTGAGATTTCATTTTTGCACATGTCAACAATATCTGTTTTCAAACCAAAAACCGTTTTGCCCACTTCTGTGGCTACTAAATGTTCTATTTTCTCTTGGGTATTTATAATCTCAGGTTCAAACCTTTCATGAAGATAGTTAATTTGTCCCTGCGTTATGCAATATTTGCATTTATAGTATTAATTTCATTTTCTATGTCATTTACTGCAATACTCAAAGCACACGCTTTTTCGTCTTTTTTTCAGTTTACTGCCAAATTGATCTCCTTATGTCTTAAGTTGTCCAAACGAGTTGCCTGAGTTTTGAGTTGACTGTCAAGACCGCTAATTTGAGTGTTAATACTGCCAACTTGTGCTGCAATTTGCTTGGATTAAAGTTTAAACAGGTTAAAGTCTTTTCACTGTCCTGTTCCACCGGACGGCCGTGTTCTCGATCTATCTCTTGTGTTTCAGTCGGTTCTTTATTTGTGGCGAACTAAACATGTCAACTGATTCGTTCGCATAACCGCTATTACCTACGAGATTCTCATCATTTGCATCGTCTTTCTTTTCCTGTTTAATTTGGGACGGCCTCAACATTTGGATTTGGTCATTTATGTACTCATGATACTGTGTGTACGCTAACAATCTTCTGCTGGCTTCATCTGCTGTCTGATCACCTGAATTACTATGTCCGCAACGTTCCTCATTAAAAGTAATAGATACAGTTAACCTAGGCAAGTAATTACTAATATTATTAAATAATTTTGTGAGAAAATCAGTTATGTTTCAGGGTTAATTAATGTCAACTACTTCAGCAAATTTTAATTTTATATCAGCCCACTGTCTTTTAACTCATGGCTTTTCATCATTTAAGGAAATTTTCGGACTAACACGCTGCACACTATATCAGACACACACCTTTGAGTAATTGTGTGCCGAGTTTTATCATTCATGTCTCCATTTGAAGGCACCATGTGACTGCGACCAGTTTCTTACGTTGCGATTCATGGGTGCGACTGTTACTCCTCCTCCACTCACCTCAGATTACGGCCAAACAGTGTGCTCTGCGCGGTGTCTTGCCAACGACTTTAATGAGCCATGACTGCAAAATACTAATACGATTTCTTCCCAGAAGAACCGAAAAACTGGTAGAAGCCGACCTCAGGGAAGTTCAGTTTGGATTGTGGTGAAATATAGAAACACATGAGGCAATATTGACCCTACAACCGATCTTAGAGGATTGGGTAAGGAAAAGCAAACCTATTGTACGTACGTTTATAGCATTTGTAGACTTAGAGAAAGCTTCTAACTATTCTTAAGCTAGCATAAGATTTTTTTCTGATCATAGATGGTCCAAAGTGAATGTAAATATGTAAGACACATAACGAAAAAGATAGAAAAGTGCAAAAGTTGCGACGAGTTTTATTAAAATGGAGGGAACTGTTACGCGACAGAACTAGCAAGGGAACGTGAGAGTAAACATTTTTCTTAGTTCAAACAGTGGGAGTTTTGCCACCCGTCACCCGGGAAGTGTAAACATTTCAACATCGTTACTGGGTCAGGCAACTCAGCGGAAAATTGTTAGAACAATGTAGAATGAATCGCCTTCGTTACTCCTGTAACGTTGTACAAGGACACTATTTAGGATATAACAATGATTAGCGAGAGTTTGACTAAGCAAAAAGGACCCTGTAAAAATTGGTTAAGCAAATTTAACAGAACTGAAGACCGCTGAAGTTTCGGGAGGAGCAGAATCAGTTCTGTCATTAAGAAAGATGTCATAGGGCTGAGCATGTCCTCGGCGACATAAATTCTCCACCCCCTACTAGCTTTTTGCACTCGACAGCGTTCATGTCGTTTATACTCAATTCTCTGCTCACTTATGGTAACACCTTGTGTGTGAGATTTTTCTAGTGTTGGTCTTGCACTTCCTGCCCTTCAAGACGATCAGTGATACGAAGAACAACTGATAGGGTCCAGCATCCAGTACTGATGTCATCACAGCTGATGGGTAGACCGAGGCTCTGGAGTCCAGGGCGTAAGCTCCCCTTAATTCTAGCGTCGCACAGGGCTGAAGGTGCATTGTATCTACAGCCTAGGTTCAGCATTGAGTACGGCTACACGTCCTCCCTAATTGCGGTCCTGTGTGGACAACACGGGCACTGATGTGGAAGGGATCGAGAACTCCCCAAAACGGCGTGTGAATCAAAACACACATTTCGTGGACATCGCCAACTCCAAAAGTATAGCTATTATAGCTACGGAGATGGCGTGCCTACTTCGTCAGTGGGTGGCAAAACTGCCGAATCAGTGAGCCATTGACTTCTGATGCAATGCCATCAGCAACCGTGAGTCCGCTATTGGATTCAGCGGATTCTTCTGCGGAATACGTAGCCGCCATTCGGAGTAGAAAAAGCAGCAACGACTTGTATTTTCAGTGAAAGACGTCATAATTTTGAATATTGTTTATTGCGTCTAACAACGCCGCGCAGGTCCTCCGTCTGCATCCTGACGAATCGGTACGGGTTACCAGCCCAGCAGAGGGCTGCCCCTACAGTAGACAATGTCTGCAATCTGTCTTGCAAATAGAGTCAGTAGTAAAGAAGTAATCAATGAAAATGTTATATCCTGCCTACTCGTCGAATATGGGGAGTCTAGGAAACCTGCTTTCTCGGATCACTGGACAACAATTCAAGCAAATAGTTGTAATGAAGTTTATTAGGAAAGGAAATGATTACAATACTTTGTGTTAAATAGATGTGTCGCAAGCAAAGGGCAACAGACAAAAACAGAAATCTCTTCAGTGTAGACAGTGCTACATAGTAGAAGCGAATGACTAGTCTTGATGGTATAGTTGAATTCGCTGCTGTAGAACTCGTAGAACTGTGCCGCGGCCGGGCGGCGTGGTGCTTATGTCCTCTTCGTGTAGAGGGCGCTGCCGTCGCGTTGTCATCCTGGAGAGGGGTCAGTCAGCGTGCAATTGGCTGACGTCGTTTCACAGCCGTCTCTGCTCTAACATTCCTGCCTGGCGTTCCGGCTCTTGACTTTAAGCTAGAACATTCCTCCCTCCCAAAGCGATGGACTGTCCTTGTATAAGGAGCTAGACAGCGGGAGGGGAGGCAGGATCGTGGACGCTGCAGTGGACCGGAAGCTGTAGCTGCAAGGGACGTCAGGCTTCTGGTCGTATCCCGTCATCCTGCTTTCGCTCCTGCGGAAACGTCCCCTGGAAAACGACCAGAATGCTACACGTTCAACTCATGAGGCCCATAAAAAGATGTAGAAAGCGTTGGCTGCTGTGGCGAGCTCCGTCGGTAGGACCAGAGGAGGCGAAGGGTCGTCCCGTAGTGTCGTGATGACCGCCTCTGGCGGCTGCTGTGGCCGTGCTATCATTGGGATCCGTAAATCTGGGGGAAGAGACAAAGAAGGATCACCGAGCACATGACAGTGGCAAATTTGATTGTGATGCCGGCGCTGCAATCCGTCTGGGCCAAGTCGACGAAAGATTTACCCTCGCACCTACCGATTGCTGCCGCTAAAAACCCTGAAAAACAGAATATCATGCGTCGCCAAGCGATACTTGCGGCCTTCCTTCGGCGCCGAATGCTGAGGGGCAGGTGGAGCAGTCTCCGCCAGTAATTCCGCCAGCGATGGTCCATCTCTTGGATGCGATCGATAGGAGGCGAGGAACAGTTGCAGTGCTTGATCCCTAGAGTGTGCGGTGCGACGTTTGGCCATCTGCTGATTGAAGGTTCTTCGCCGCCTGATTGTTGACGGAATGGTGCACTAGTTAGATGCTGTATGCCTTTGTGGTCACAGAATGTTTCAAATACATTTGACGTGAACTGAGGGCCGTTGTCCGACACTATGACTTCAGGCAAACCTTCAAGGCAAGAAATAGAGGACAACATCTGAATTGTGCTACGTGACTGCTGTCGAGTTCATTGGCACAGCAGAAGGAAACTTGTTGTAAGAGTCTACCACAATCAACCAACAAGTGTTCCAGAAAAGGTCTCGCAAAGTCTATGTGCACACGTTGCCATGATGATTGCGACTTAGACCAAGCAGAGAATTTTTGTGGTGGAGCGGACTGATTTTCCGCACATGCGTGACACTGTGACGTCATCTGTTCTATTTGGATGTCCATACCCTGCCAAGTACACTTTCGACGCGCTGACTGTGTACTTGGTAAAGTAACTGCAAAACTTCTTTTTGCGCTACAGTCTGTAACCGCGCGACCGCTACGGTCACAGGTTCGAATCCTGCCTCGGGCATGGATGTGTGTGATGTCCTTAGGTTAGTTAGGTTTAAGTAGTTCTAAGTTCTAGGGGACTGATGACCTCAGAAGTTAAGTCCCATAGTGCTCAGAGCCATTTGAACCATTTTTCAACTTCTATTTTCAAAGCTTTGGGGATCAACACACGTGACTGTCCACTGTCATTTTGAACAAGAATCACACCTTGCTGTACAGCGGATATGCCGAAGTGCAAAGTATCGGCCCACAACCGAGTTCTTTATGCTATGCAATGAGTGAGGCTAAGATGTGCGAATGTATTTTACCAAAATGTTCAGATCTGAATCAGCTTCCGCGACCTGTGCAATTTTTTTATAGTTCAAAGGAAAGGATTGGAAAATTCAGAATCCTGAGTGTCGATGTGACAACAAGATGCAGCAGAAGCGTCCGCATTACCATGCTGAGCTGTCGGACGATACACTATCTCGTACTGATATTGAGACAACAACAATGCCCATCGTTGCAATTTCTGGACTGTCCGTACAGGAGCCGGTTTCGTCGAATGAAACGAGGATTGATATGGCTTGTGATCCGTCACTAAGTAGAATTTTCTGCCATACAAATAGTGGTGGAATTTGGTGGTACCATACACGATGGCCAACGCCCCTTCCTCTATTTGTGAATAGTTACACTGAGCTATGAACAGCACTTTTGATGAGAAAGCAGTAGGTCTATCTGTATCACCAAATCTGTGCGAAAGCACTGCACCAATTCCGTAAGAAGAAGTGTCTACTTGCAACACAAACTGTTTGTCTGGATCAAAGTGATCATAAGCACTGAGCAATGCTTCTTTAAGTTTTTGAAAAGCTTCTTGGCACTCAACTGTCCAAATAAAAGGGACGTTCTTGCGACACCAGCGATGGAGTGGAGCTGCGATTTGTCCATCATTCGGTTGTTGTTGGTGTGGTCTTCGGTCATGAGACTGGTTTGTTGCACCTCTCCATGCTACTCTATCCTGTGCAAGCTTCTTCATCTCCCAGTACCTACTGTAACCTACATCCTTCTGATCTGTTTGGTGTTTCATCTCTTGGTCTCCCTCTACGATTTTTACCCTCCACGCTGCCCTCCAATACTAAATTGGTGATCCCTTGATGCCTCAGAACATGTCCTACCAACCGATCCCTTCATCTAGTCAAGTTGTGCCACAAACATCTCTCCTCCCCAATCCTACTCAATACCTCCTCATTAGTTATATGATATACCCATCTAATCTTCAGCATTCTTCTGCAGCACCACATTTCGAAAGCTTCTATTCTCTCCTTGTCCAACCTAGTTATCGTCCATGTTTCACTTCCATATATGGCTACGCTCCATACAAATACTTTCAGAAACGACTTCCTGACACGTAAATCTAAACTCGATGTTAACAAATTTCTCTTCTTCAGAAACGCTTTCTTTCCCATTGCCAGTCTACATTTGATATCCTCTCTACTTCGACCATCATCAGTTATTTTGCTCCCCAAATAGCAAAACTCCTTTACTACTTTAAGTGTCTCATTTCCTAATCTAATTCCCTCAGCATCACCCGACTTAATTCGACTACATTCCATTATCTTCGTTTTGCTTTTGTTGATGTTCATCTTATACCCTCCTTTCATGACACTGCCCATTCCGTTCAACTGCTCTTCCAAGTCCTTTGCTGTTTCTGACAGAATTACAATGTCATCGGCGAACCTCAAAGTTTTTATTTCTTCTCCATGGGTTTTAATACCTACTCCGATTTTTTCTTTAGTTTCCTTTACTGCTTGCTCAATATACAGGGCTACCACCCTGTCTCACTCCCTTCCCAACCTCTGCTTTCCTTTCATGCCCCTCGACTCTTATAACTGCCATCTGGTTTCTGTACAAATTGTAAATAGCCTTTCGCTCACTGTATTTTACCCCCGCCACCTTTAAAATTTGAAAGAGAGTATTCCAGTCAACATTGTCAAAAGCTTTCTCAAAGTCTACAAATGCTAGAAATGTAGGTTTGTCTTTCCTTAATCTTTCTTCTAAGATAAGTCGTAGGGTCAGTATTGCCTCACATGTTCCAATATTTCTAGGGAAACCAAACTGATCTTCCCCGAGGTCAGCTTCTACCAAATTTTCCATTCGTCTGTAAAGAATTCGCGTTAGTATTCTGCATCCGTGACTTATAAACTGATTGTTCGGTAATTTTCACATCTGTCAGCACCTGCTTTCTTTGGGATTGGAATTATTATATTCTTCTTGAAGTCTGAGGGTATTTCGCCTGTCTCATACATCTTGCTCACCAGATGATAGAGTTTTGTCAAGACTGGCTCTCCCAAGGCCGTCAGTAGTTCCAATGGAATGTTGTCTACTCCCGGGGCCTTGTTTCGCCTCAGGTCTTTCAGTGCTCTGTCAAACTCTTCACGCTGTATCGTATGTCCCATTTCACCTTCGTCTACATCCTCTTCCATTTCCATAATATTGTCCTCAAGTACATCGCCCTTGTATAGACCTTCTATATACTCCTTCCATCTTTCTGCTTTCCCTTCTTTGTTTAGAACTGGGTTTCCATCTGAGCTCTTGATATTCATACAAGTGGTTCTCTTATATCCAAAGGTCTCTTTAATTTTTCTGTAGTCAGTATCTATCTTACCCCTAGTGAGATAAGCCCCTACATCCTTACATTTGTCCTCTAGCCATCCCTGCTTAGCCATTTTGCACTTCCTGTCGATCTCATTTTTGAGACGTTTGTACTCCTTTTTGCCTGCTTCATTTACTGCATTTTTATATTTTCTCCTTTCCTCAATTAAATTCAATATTTCTTCTGTTACTCAAGGATTTCTACTAGTCCTCGTCTTTTTACCTATTTGATCCTCTGCTGCCTTCACTACTTCATCCCTCAGAGCTACCCATTCTTCTTCTACTGTATTTCTTTCCGCCATTCCTGTCAATTGTTCCCTTATGGTCTCCCTGAAACTCTGTACAACCTCTGGTTTAGTCAGTTTATCCAGGTCCCATCTCCTTAAATTCCCAGTTTTTTGCAGTGTCTTCAGTTTTAATCTACGGTTCATAACCAATATATTGTGGTCAGAGTCCACATCTGCCACTGGAAATGTCTTACAATTTAAAACCTGATTCCTAAATCTCTTTCTTACCATTATATAATCTATCTGAAACCTGTCAGTATCTCCAGGTTTCTTCCGTGGGTACAACCCTCTTTTATGATTCTTGAACCAGGTGTTAGCTGTGACTAAGTTGTGCTCTGTGCAAAATTCTACCAGACGGCTTCCTCTTTCATTTCTTCGCCCCAATCCATATTCACCTACTACGTTTCCTTCTCTCCCTTTTCCTACTACCGAATTCCAGTCACCATGACTATTAAATTTTCGTCTCCCTTCACTATCTGAATAATTTCTTTTATTGCATCATACATTTCTTCAGTTTCTTCGTCATCTGCAGAGCTAGTTGGCATAGAAACTTATACTACTGTAGTAGGCGTGGGCTTCGTGTCTATCTTGGCCACAATAATGCGTTCACTATGCTGGTTGTAGTAGCTTACCCGCACTCCTATTTTTTATTCATTATTAAACCTACTCCTTCATTACCCCTATTTGATTTTGTATTTATAACCCTGTATTCGCCTGACCAAAAGTCTTGTTCCTCCTGCCATCTAACTTCACTAATTCCCACGATATCTAACTTTAACCTATCCATTTCCCTTTTTAAATTTTCTAACCTACCTACCCGATTAAGGGATCTGACATTCCAAGCTCTGATCTGTAGAACGCCAGTTTTCTTTCTCCTGATAACGACGCCCTCTTGAGTAGTCCCCGCCTGGAGATCCGAATGGGGGACTATTTTACCTACGGAATATTTTACCCAAGAGGACGCCATCATCAATTAATCATACAGTAAAGCTGCATGCCCTCGGGAAAAATTAAGCTGTAGTTTCCCCTTGCTTTCAGCCGTTCGCATTACCAAAACAGCAAAGCCGTTTTGGTTATTGTTATAGGACCAGATCAGTGAATCATCCAGACTGTTGCCCCTGTAACTACTGAAAAGGCTGCTGCCCCTCTTCAGGAACCACACGTGTGTCTGGCCTCTCAACTGATACCCCTCCGTTGTGGTTGCACCTACGGTACGGCTATCTGTATCGCTGAGGCACGCAAGCCTCCCCACCAACGGCAAGGTCCATGGTTCTTTGGGGGGGGGGGGGGAGGGGGGGTCATTCGGTATGAACCGAATATCATTCGGTATGAACCGAATATAACAGTTCATTTTCCCTAAGACAGACTGCAGTTCTGTGACACTGCGAAGAACTGGCAAATGAAGTATGGCTACCAAATGTGACTGAAGACGATGTACACCTTGACCAAGATACTGCAACTCAGGTTTTAAAAAAATCACACTTGTCAAGTCTACACTTTAGTCCTGCATCAGGCAATACACGACACAAAGCACATATATTTTCAATGTGTTATTCAGGTGTGCGACCTGCTACGACAATATCATCGAAATAGTTTGAACAGTTTGGTACCTGAGTAGTCAGCTGTTCCAAATACCGTTGGACAATGGCGGGTGCGGAAGCACTACCAAAAGGCAAACGTAAACATTTAAACAAACCTAAATGAGTGTTCACAACACGTACTTTTTGAGATTTTCCATTTAGCGTTATTTGAAGATACGCGTCGCGCAAATCAGTTTTTGAAAAGTAACGACAAGCGCCTAATCTGTCCATGGGATCCTCTGGGCATGGCAACGGATACATATCAATCTCAGTAGACTCATCATTCACTGTAGACATAAATTCAACACAGAGGCGAATGTCACCTGAAGGTTTGGCGAGCAAAACCAGTGGATTTGCCTTTGACTAGCTTGCATGGTCCCAATAGCTCTGCTATCTTGCAATTCTTTAAGTTCAGCAAGATTTTGTCCCATAATGCAATGGGAACAGTCCTGGCCTGGCTAAATTTCAGCTGAGCATTTGCTTTCATAGTAATATGGATAAGAAAATCGTTAGTCTTGTGTAAATCTTACGAAAAGAATTCAAGGAATTCTTTCAGCAAGCTAGCGACACAGTCTTTTGCATTGAATGCTGTCACTGACATCACATTGTCCTGAATGGTAAAGCCAAACAAATCAAACGAATCAAGGCCAAATATGGTCTCACAATCGCGTGATTGTAGTACAGTGAAAGTAATAGTTCGCATATGCGAGTGATACATGGCAGGCAAAGTCCTTTGTCTGGGAACAGGAATGTCTCGTCCAGGTTCGAGATAGGCGTCGGGAGCCAAACAGTTCATATGTGTTACAATTCAGCAATGTAACAGAGGTACCCGTGTCCAACTGAAATTTCACACGTTTCCACTGATATGCAAATGTACAAAAAGTATGTTGGACTGGCGGAGCAGTGAAGAAACTGTGTGCTTGCTAGTTGTGCTAATGTCTGCAGTCATCTTAGAATACGCTGCATTGATTACATGGGCCTTGTGATAGAATTTTGTAAGTCAGTGGAATTCTTATGCTTGTTCCATTGCAAAAATATAGATTGGAAGAGACCTTTCTTGCCACAAGCATAACACTGTGCGTGTCTTGACAGGCAGTCTTGGCGTATGTGCTGTGAATAGCATCGACAGCATGTCTTAATTCTGTTCACCTGTTTAGAGAGCTGTTGATGCGGCCTGGAGAACTGGTTATGTGGCATGGCACGTGCAAGCTGCCTACCGGGCCGGTCGTGAACAAGGGGCGACTCGACCCAAAAAATCGGCGGTTGTTCAAATTTATCGGCCGACATGGCGCCTGAATTGTACTAATCTAGAAGTACACTATGTGATTGAATGACGGATCGGACTGTTTCAAAAGTTGACATCAGTTACATTGTACACAATTGCATCATGCAGCATAACATCTAAATATAAAGCACCATAAGCACATTTGAATCTGCATATGTAATAGCTCTCTGAAGCAGCGTATTTTCACAGATAGACTGAAGTATGCCATTGTTAAACCACTGCATAAAAAAGGGGATACACCTAATGTCAACAACTATCGCCCAATCTCTCTTCTGACTGCCTTACCCAAAATTCTTGAAAAAGTAATGTATTGTACAGTAGCATTACACCTTTGTAAAAATAAAGTTTTATCAAAATGTCAATTTGGTTTCCAGAAAGGTTTTTTAACGGAAAATGCTATATATACTTTCACTAATGAAACATTAAATGCTCTGAGTAACCAGAAGTCACCCATCGGGATTTTTTGTGATCTCTCAAAGGCTTTTGATTGTGTAAATCATGGAATACTTCTGGATTAGCTCAAGTACTGTGGTATGAATGGGACAGCGCTCAAATGGTTTAAATCATACCTGACTGGAAGAGTGCAGAAAGTTGAGATAAGCAGTTCACATAATATGCAAGAAACTGGTGATTTCTCAAACTGGGGAACAATGAAGAATGGGGTGCGGCAAGGTTCGGTCTTGGAACCTCTGTTGTTCTTAATATATATTAATGACTTGCCATTCTATATTCACGAAGATGCAAAGCTGGTACTTTTTGTCGATGATACAAGTATAGCTATCACACCCAACATACAAGAATTAATTGATGAAATTGTAAACGATGTTTTTCAGAAAATTATTAAGTGGTTCCCTGCAGATGGGCTCTCATTAAACTTAAAAAAAAAACACATTATATACAGTTCCACGCAGTAAATGGAATGACACCATTAATAAATACAGACTTCGATCAGAAATCGGTAGCTAAAGAAGATTATTCAAAATTTCTAGGTGTGTGCATTGATGAGGGGTCGAACTGGAAAAAACACACTGAATCTGCTGAAACATTTGAGTTCAGCTACTTATGCTATTAGGTTCATTGCAAATTTTGGCGATATACATCTCAGTAAATTAGCTTACTATGCCTGCTTTCGTATGACATCATATCCTGGGGTAACTCATCATTGACTAAAAGAGTGTTCATTGCACAAAAGCTTGTAATCAGAATAATTGCTGAAGCTCATCCAAGATCATCCAGCAGACACTTATTTAAAGAGCTAGGGATCTTCACTGTAGTCTCACAATATATATATTTACTTATGAAATTTGTTATTAACAATCCGAACGAATTCAAAAGTAATAGCAGTGTACATGGCTACAACACTAGGAGAAAGGATGATCTTCACCACCGAAGGTTAAATCTAACTTTGGCTCATAAGGGGGTAAATTATGCTGCCACAAAAGTCTTTGGTCACTTACCTAATAGCATCAAAAGTCAGACAGATAGCCATATAGCATTTAAAAGGAAACTGAAAGAATTACTGAATGGCAACTCCTTTTACTGATTAGATGAATTTTTGGATATAGTAAGTGGGTATTTCCCCTACCACAAAAAAAATTGAAAATATTAAGTGTCATGTAATATTTTGTGTAATGTAATATCTTGTATAGACACCTTTTATTAACATGACACGTTCCACATCATTACGAAGTGTCGTATTCAGGATCTATGGAAAAAGTGCCAATCTGATCTAATGTAATCTAAATTCCCTCATCAAAGCCTGCAAATCTGTTAACTACTCACGATAAGTTTGTTCTGACCTTTTCTTGCAATTAAACAATTGATTCCTAGCTGCTACCACATTCACTTGTTGGTCATAGTAATTAGTTAGCAAATCTACAACCTGATCATTGGAAAGTTCACTCAGTATGGCATTAGGGAGTAGTTTTTGAATGAGGTGGAACACTGCACTTCCTACCGTGGACAAAAAATAGTGAAGTTTCAGAATACCTGGCACATTGTGAACAAAGGGTGGGCTTCAAACTGTTGCAATCATTCAAGCCATTCCTCTTATTGTTCATTAAACTGGCGAAAAGGTGGTTTAGCGCTTCGAGCTACAGGTAGTGCTTGTCGTTCTGTAGTCGTTTGATTCGCCAGGAGCTGCAGTACCGTGTTTAGCACTGTTAATGTATGCTGGGTCTGAAACTGAAACATCTGTGATAGCTGCGTTGCATCTATCGCTTGCAGCTGTGGCGCTGAGCAGGGGGTGGGAGAGGTGGGGTGGGCATGTTGGAAGAGACAAAGGCAATAAACAGACAAGGCAAGCAACAAAAATAAGCACACAAGCAAAGAAAAATTCTGCAAGGACCATCTTAAAACACTGATTAGCAAAACCACTACAAGAGACACTATTAAAGCAAGTAAACACACCCTGCAAAGAAAAGACAATGCAGAATTAAGGCGCCAGCAAATAGAATAGCACACGAAAAACGGTGACCACCAGGCACGGGGTTTTTCGTATAACTCGTCGCCAGTGTTGTATACTGCCACTCATCAAATATGGGGAGTATAGGAAACCTGCTTTATCGGATCGCTGGACAACAATGCAAGCAAATCGTATTAATGAATTTTGCTGCGTAAGGAAATTATTACAATACTTAACTTTGTGTTAAACAGATGCGTCGCAAGCAAAGGGCGACAGACGAAATAAAAAAGCTCTTCAGTATAGGTAATGCTACATAGTAGAAGCGAAATGACTAGTCTTGATGCTACTACTCTTGATGCTACTAGTCTTGGTGCTATTCTTGAACTCACTGTTGAACTCGTAGAACTGGGCCGCGGCCAGATGGTGCGGCATTTATGTCCTCTTTGTGTAGAGCGCGCTGCTGTGTGTAGAACGCGCTGCTGTCGCGTTGTCCTCCTGGAGAGGGGTCGGTCACCGTGCAATTGGCTGACGTCCTCCTCACAGCCCTCTCTGCTCTAACGTTCCCACCTGGCGTGCTGGCGCTAGACTTTATGCTGGAAGACAAGACATCATGTCTGATGCCGAAGTTTGACTACATGAACAGCAGAAACGTTGTTGTTTGTTGTTGTGGTCTTCAGTCCTGAGACTGGTTTGATGCAGCTCTCCATGCTACTCTATCCTGTGCAAGCTTCTTCATCTCCCAGTACCTACTGTAACCTACATCCTTCTGAATCTGATTAGTGTATTCATCTCTTGGTCTCCCTCTACGATTTTTACCCTCCACGGTGCCCTCCAATGCTAAATTTGTGATCCCTTGATGCCTCAAAACATGTCCTACCAACCGATCCCTTCTCCTAGTCAAGTTGTGCCACAAACTTCTCTTCTCCCCTATCCTATTCAATACCTCCTCATTAGTTACGTGATCTACCCATCTTATCTTCAGCATTCTTCTGTAGCACCACATTTCGAAAGCTTCTATTTTCTTCTTGTCCAAACTAGTTATCGTCCATGTTTCACTTCCATACATGGCTACACTCCATACAAATACTTTCAGAAACGACTTCCTGACACTTAAATCTATACTCGATGTTAGCAAATTTCTCTTCTTCAGAAATGCTTTCCTTGCCATTGCCAGTCTACATTTGATATCCTCTCTACTTCGACCATCATCAGTTATTTTGCTCCCCAAATAGCAAAACTCATTTACTACTTTAAGTGTCTCATTTCCTAATCTAATTCCCTCAGCATCACCCGATTTAATTCGACTACATTCCATTATCCTCGTTTTGCTTTTGTTGATGTTCATCTTATATCCTCCTTTGAAGACCCTATCCATTCCGTTCAACTGCTCTTCCAAGTCCTTTGCTGTCTCTGACAGAATTACAATGTCATCGGCGAACCTCAAACATTTTATTTCTTCTCCACGGATTTTAACACCTACTCCGAATTTTTCTTTTGTTTCCTTCACTGCTTGCTCAATATACAGATTGAATAACATCAGGGAGAGACTACAACCCTGTCGCACACCATTCCCAACCACTGCTTCCCTTTCATGCCCTCGGCTCTTATAACTGCCATCTGGTTTCTGTACAAATTGTAAATAGCCTTTCGCTCCCTGTATTTTACCCCTGCCACCTTTAGAATTTGAAAGAGAATATTCCAGTCAACATTGTCAAAAGCTTTCTCTAAGTATACAAATGCTAGAAACGTAGGTTTGCCCTTCCTTAATCTAGCTTCTAAGATAAGTCGTAGGGTCAGTACTGCCTCAAGTGCTCCAACATTTCTACGGGATCCAAACTGATCTTCCCTGAGGTCGGCTTCTACTAGGTTTTCCATTCGTCTGTAAAGAACTCGCGTTAGTATTTTGCAGCTGTGACTTATTGAACTGATAGTCCGGTAATTTTCACATCTGTCAACACCTGTTGTCTTTGGGATTGGAATTATTATATTCTTCTTGAAGTCTGAGGGTATTTCGCCTGTTTCATACATCTAGCTCACCAGATGGTAGAGTTTTGTCAGGACTGGCTCTCCCAATGCCGTCAGTAGTTCCAATGGAATGTTGTCTGCTCCGGGGGCCTTGTTTCGACTCAGGTCTCTCAGTGCTCTGTCAAACTCTTCACGCAGTATCGTATCTCCCATTTCATCTTCATCTACATCCTCTTCCATTTCCATAATATTGTCTTCAAGTACATCGCCCTTGTATAGCCCCTCTATATGCTCCTTCCACCTTTCTGCTTTCCCTTCTTTGCTGAGAACTTGGTTTCCATCTGAGCTCTTGATGCTCATACAAGTGGTTCTCTTATATCCAAAGGCCTCTTTAATTTTCCTGTAGTCAGTATCTATCTTACCCCTAGTGAGATAAGCCTCTACATCCTTACATTTGTTCTCTAGCCATCCCTGCTTAGCCATTTTGCACTTCCTGTCGATCTCATTTTTGAGACGTTTGTATTCATTTTTTCCTGCTTCATTTACTGCAATTTAATATTTTCTCCTTTCATAAATTAAATTCAATATTTCTTCCGTTACCCAAGGATTTCTACTAGCCCTCGTCTTTTTACCTACTTGATACTCTGCTGCCTTCACTACTTCATCCCTCAGAGCTACCCATTCTTCTTCTACTGTATTTCTTTCCACAATTCCTGTCAATTGTTCCCTTATGGTCTCCCTGAAACTCTGTACAACCTCTGGTTTAGTCAGTTTATCGAGGTCCCATCTCCTTAAATTCCCAGTTTTTTGCAGTTTCTTCAGTTTTAATCTACACGTCATAACCAATATATTGTGGTCAGAGTCCACATCTGCCCCTGGAAATGTCTTACAATTTAAAACCTGGTTCCTAAATCTCTGTCTCATCATTATATAATCTATCTGAAATCTGTCAGCAGAAACGTAGTACGTGATAAACTTTTTCCCTTTTATCATTTTCTGGAGGATGTCACCGAGAAAATGTTTCGTAAAGATTTGAAATAATATGTATGTAGTTCGGCAGCCCATTCACGATGAAAATATCTTAGGCAACAAATAGACGTGAACTCTCTGAGAACGTCCAGATCGAAACTGGTATCAGCGACCGTGTGGCAGGTGTGGCCATAATGATCACTGGAATACAAAGGGTAATGAAAACAAGAAGAAAGATTTATACGCTCGGTAAACTAGGTAAAGAAGGAGTTGTGTTACAGCTTAGTGAGGAATTTGAAACTTTTAGCTCAGGACAGGAGGATGTAGAGGAACTATAGCTCAATTTCAAAAGTGTAGTTTACCACACAGTATACATGATTACGTACGTAATATAACAGTCCATGATAGGACGGACTCTCCGTGGCGTACAGTCACTGTAAATAAACTCCTAAGAAACAGTGTGTACTGCATAATAGGTGTAAAACAAAGTATAGTACAGTAGGTAGAGAGATATTGAATGAACAGTGTTTAGCTTTCAAGAGAGCAATAACTATGGTAAAAGAATATTGTGAAAAGATCTTTCTCAAAAGTCAACCAAATTCTCGTGTGGGTAAACGGTGTTAGTTTCGCCAAAGTTAGTTTCCAAACACTCACGAAGAGACACCAATTGAAACTGTAGGTAACAGAACAAGTGCATAAATCCTTAACCCCGTTTTCAAATGTTGATTTACAAAGAAGAACCCAGGCCTATTGCCCTAGTTTAATTCTCATACCACTGAAAAGATAAGTCCAATATATATATGTAACAGTGGCTCTGAGAAACAGCTGAAATCACTGAAATTGAACAAAGTTCCGGGGCCTGATGGGGACCCTATCAGAATCTGTACTGAATATACAGCTGAGTTAGTTCTTCTTTTAACTATAATCTGTCGTAGATCCCTCAAAAACAACCATGCCCAGTAATTGGGAAAAAGCGTAGGCCACATCTGTCTACAGCAAGGGTAGCAGAACTGGTCCACAAAACTATTGTCCGATATCCTTCACAGCCATTTGTTGTATATTCTTAAAACATATTTTGGGCTGTAGCAGAATGACGTATCTCTAACAGAATGACCTCCTTCATTCCAAAGAGGATGGATTCTGAAAACATTGATCTTATGAAACCCAACTTGCACTTTTCTCACATGACATACTGAAAGCTACAGATTAAGCGAGTCAAGTAGATGCAATATTTCTCGACATCCGAAACACATTTGACTGTGTCACAGCTATGTTTATTACCAAAAGTCCGACTGCATGTGGTATTAAGCGAAATATGGGGCAGTGCTGAGGATGGTTTGGTAGGAAGGAAGCAGAAAGTTAATTTGGCTGGAGAGTCACGTTGGGTGTAGTGAGGAAAGTGTGTTAGGTCCCTTACTGTTTGTGTTGTATATCAGTGATCTTGCAGACAGTATTAGTAGTAACCTCAGACTTTCTGCAGGTGATGCAGTTATCTATAATGAAGTACTTTCTGAAAAGGCCTTACAAGAATTCATTCGGATATTAACAAAATTTAAATGTGGTGCAGAGACTGGAAACTTTCTTTGAATGTTCAGACATGTACTATTGTGAACTTCACAAAACCGTAGTATCCAAGAACTATAATATCAATGTGTCACAGTTAAAATAGTTCATCTCATACAAATACCAGGATGCAACGATTTGCAAGGGTATAAAATCCGGTCACTTTAATGTGACCACCTGTCAGAAGGCTGAATAACCACCTTTCACAGCACGGACGTGCAGGAAAAGAGTCAATGAGGTTCACCAACAGAGATGTGGGCCGATGCTGATTCCAGTGCTGTGGCCAGCTGCACTATGTTTCTCGGTTAAGTATCCATGGTTGGAAGAGTCCGATTGAGGTTCCCCACAGATTATCTACTGTGTTTCAATACAGGGAGTCTGGAGAATATGGTATACTCATCTTGGTGCTCTTTGAACAACACACTTACACTGTGAGCTGTGTGACATATCGCATTGTTGTTGCTGGAAGAAGCCATCGTGACAGGAAAGAAACTAAGTGCATGTAGGGGTGGACATGGTCCCCAAGGAAAGACACATACTTGAGTTTATCCACTGTGCCATGCAGAATGACAAGTTTACAAAGTGAACGCCATGAAAACAGTCCCAGACCATAACGCTGCCTCATTTGTCCTGGACCCATACAACAATTGTTGGCGTCTGTCTGATGGAGCATAAAACGCTATGCATCTGAAAAGGCTACCAGTCGCCACTCAATTGAATCGCTGGGTTTCCACAGTGTGGCAACGATTGCACTATTTTCCACATCCCCCCGGCAAGTTGTATATACCCTCCAAATTAAGTCCTGCCACCTGCCGTCTGTGACAAGTTATTGCTTGTCGACGTCGAACATAGGCGGTGGTCACATTTATGGGACTGGACGGTGTAATTTTAGCCGCAGGTAAAGCAAGTGGTAGACTTCTGTTCAGTCTACAAAGGAGGCTCAGGGATTGGGTGTTGTGTTGTCCTAATCATCATCATTTCATCCCCATCGACGCACCAGTCGCCGAAGTGGCATCAAATCGAAAGACTTGCACCTGGCGAACGGTCTACCCGACGGGAGGCGCTACTCACACGACATTTACATTTTATCCCACATGTGATAATGAGTAAATCATATTTTTTAACTCTTAACCACTTTGCGCTATGAATATTTTGTGTATTGTGATCCTGAAATGGATATAGCTTTCGCCCATCTTGGATGACTATTTAGCTTGGGGTTTCTACTACCATTCTCATAACACTTTCTATGCATCTTTATGGCATTTGATAATGTTATTATCTGTCTGTATTTTCACTGGAAATCGTAGGACCACTTTCCATTTATTTGAGATATGCTTTATCGAATAAACATTATTCAACATAATTCTCCACAGTCTACATCAATTACAGATGTTAGGGCAGAACCCTTTTATAAAATTATTCATTCATCTTTTATTTCATATTTTCGTGTATTTAATTAATTCATAGTTCTAGCCAAGGTACAGATAATTTCACTGCAGGATCACAACTTCAGGTTATTATTTACAGCAGGGTAGTTGCTGGGCAGGAAAGCAGACATGTTCAGCTCGACTCTATGACATCATCCAGGCCGCACGGTCTAAGGTGCTGCAGTCATGAACTGTGAGGCTGGCCCCGGCGGAGGTTAGAATCCTCCCTCGGGCATGGATGTGTGTGTTTGTCCTTAGGATAATTTAGGTTAAGTAGTGTGTAAGCTTAGGGACTCATGACTTTAGTAGTTAAGTCCCATAAGATTTCGCAAACATTTGACATCATCGAGCTATGTTTTTTAAACAGAGCTATGCATAGAACAGTTACCAAAAATATGAGTAACTGCAGGTAAAATCACAATTTATTTGCTCATATGGACTGCTGGTTAGAGAGCAACTACACAGCAGCAGAAAACCATTCAGTAACTTCGCAAGTAAATAATTTGGAAATTGCAGTTATTCCAGTTTGTCAGGGGTCAGTAATCTCTGAAGGAACAGATGTGTCTGTTGTCAGTTTCTTATGCCAGATTGATAGACATGACGTTATGTGCCGCGTTCTTGGATGCCAGCTGTGGCGACAGTCGCTAGCATGACCCTCAGCCTCAGATTTTCCTTTATGTTGTATATTGAAACAAGCCGAGGGATATTGGAAATTTGTGGTAAGGTATTATGGGACCAAACTGCTGAGTTCATCGGTTCGTAAGTTTACGCACTACGTAATCTAACCTACACTAAGGACAACACACACACACCCATGCCCGAGAGAGGACTGGAACCTCCAACGGGGGAGCCGCCCGGACCGTGCAAGACGCCCTAGACCGCGCGGCGCAAAGTCGACGGTATAAAGCTGATAGTTAGCAGGCATGTGAAAGCTGACTGAGCTTCCTTAACTCTGTGGGAGTCTGCTGTGTCCGTTTTGGGTTACTAGCGTCGGCAGTGGCAGCTACGCTTTTGTACAGCGCCCTCGCGCGCTGCTGTTGTGTACAGGTGTCGGCACCGGAGAGGATACGACGTCACGTGACTGCGTGCGGGCGTCGCTGGCGGTGGCGTCTTTGTCTGCGCTGCTGCTGTACACAGCCTACTGCGGCGCACTCACGGCGGCTCTGGCTTCGGGGCAGCCGCGGCTGCCTTTCCACGACATGTCGGGGCTGCTGCGCGATGGCTCATACACCCTGGTTACCCAAGCAGGCGCTGCTGCAATGAACACCCTCAGTGTCAGTAAAACAAAGTTTCACTTATTTACTTTGCCAAACATTTACACCACCATAAACATATACACTACTGGCCATTAAAATTGCTACACCAAGAAGAAATTCAGATGATAAATGGGTATTCATTGGACAAATATATTATACTAGAACTGACATGTGATTACATTTTCACGCAATTTGAACACCACCTCTGGCCGTAATAATGGCCTTCATACGCCTGGGCTTGAGTCAAACAGAGCTTGGACGGTGTGTAGACGTACAGCTGCCCATGCAGCTTCAACACGATACCACAGTTCATCAAGAGTAGTGACCGGCGTATTGTGACGAGACACTTACTCGGCCACCATTGACCATACGTTTTCAATTGGTGAGAGATCTGGAGAATGTGCTGGCCAGGGCAGCAGTCGAACATATTCTGTATCCACAAAGGCCCGTACAGGACCTGCAACATGCGGTCGTGCATTATCCTGCTGAAATGTAGGGTTTCGCAGGGATCGAACGAAGGGTAGAGCCACGCCTCGTAACACATCTGAAATGTAACGTCCACTGTTCAAAGTGCCGTCAATGCGAACAAGACGTGACCGAGACGTGTAACCGATGGCACCCCATACCATCACGTCGGGTGATACGCCAGGACGGCGACGACGAATACACGCTTCCAATGTGCGTTCACCGCGATGTCGCCAAACACGGATGCGACCATCATGATGCTGTAAACAGAACCTGGATTCATCCGAAAAAATGACGTTTTGCCATTCGTGCACCCAGGTTCGTCGTTGAGTACATCACAGGCGCTCCTTTCTGTGATCAAGAGTAACCGCAGCCACGGTCTCTGAGTTGATAGTCCATGCTGCTGCAAACATCGTCGAACTGTTCGTGCAGATGGTTGTTGTCTGGCAAACGTCCCCATCTGTTTACCCAGGGATCGAGAGTGGCTCCACGATCCGTTACAGCCATGCGGATAAGATGCCTGTAATCTCGACTGCTTGTCATACGACGCCGTTGGGATCCAGCACGGCATTCCGTATTACCCTCCTGAACCCACCGATTCCGTATTCTGCTAACAGTCATTGGATCTCGACCAACGCGAGCAGCAATGTCGCGATACGATAAACCGCAATCGCGATAGGCTACATCCGACCTTTATCAAAGTCGGAAACGTGATGGTACGCATTTCTCCTCCTTACACGAGGTGTCACAACAACGTTTCACCTGGCAACGCCGGTCAACTGCTGTTTGTGTATGAGAAATCGGTTGGAAACTTTCCTCATGTCAGCACGTTGTAGGTGTCGCCAAAGGCGCCAACCTTTTGTGAATGCTCTGAAAAGTTAATCATTTGCATATCACAGCATCTTGTTCCTGTCGGTTAAATTTCGCTTCTGTAGCACGTCATCTTCGTGGTGTAGCAATTTTAATGGCCAGTAGTGCACTTTGCCAAACATTTACACCACAATAAATATATATGTGCAGATGCAAGCAATGAACAAAAATTTATACCAAGGCCGGGATTCGAACTCAAATCTCCTCTTCCCTAACCACTATACGACCCTCGCACAGTAGCATGGCACAACTGCACAGACAACACTAGCACGCCTCCCTCATGAATCCAAATCCCCATTCACACATCAACCCACTTGGTATTCCGCCTAAGCTCGAACGGCATTGCAGACACTCTCCAACTATGTTGGAATAACACCTCAGCACCGAACGAAAGGGAGGATCCTGCCTGAAACTCAGGCAGTGCTTTAATCAAATGAAACTACGTGGTTCCAGAGACCTTCTCAAGTCTCAGCCTTCTGTGATTTATCAATGACGTACATCCGCCATGCAGGCAGCAGCACGCTCATTTCACTCGAGGCAGCCGCACACAGCCATGCCGTACAGGAGGAGGAGATATACAAGAAGATCAAGGATGCCTGTGTACAAGACTGTGGATACCTTTGCGATTACTCCCAATAGTGTAGCACAAGAAGAGCTACTTACAGGCCCAATTACTTTTGTTGGTGCCAAAATAGGCGTCTTTCTACATCCGAAAAATGATATCACTGAACCGTGAATTTACTTTCAAAACTTTTTCTTAATAATTTACTTTATTTACTAGCGATTCATCAAGAACATTAACACATTTAATCACACTATGTGAGCGTGGAAGTAGTTGCCAGTGGGTAACTGATGAAAACAAATCAAATTTCTTTCAACAAATGGAAATTTTATTCCTAAAACCTTTTCTCTTTTTTTTTTTTTTTTTTTTTTTAGAAACAGATTTAAAATTATAATCAGAAAGCACCCTCTAAATATCAAGTTACAATTTATTCAGAGGCAGAAAGAACAAAATTTTGGCAGTATGAGCTTTTGGGCTGAGAACTTTACTGCTCCCTTTTGACACAGCTGTAGTCACGACTGCTCACAACAACCCCTGAAAGACTACACTGGTGCAAATCTGCAATACACCAGATTACTTTAAACCAAAAATTTTAACAACTCACATAAGCACATAAACTATGCACCCTGTAGGAGGCATGGATGCTCTACATTGCACATATACTGCCTCTCAAGGTGATAGGCAAAATAAAAACATATTTCAGGAATTCGGCCGTTACACTTCAAGCAATAAATTCGTTAACACCGAATCCGACAAACATGACAGAGGCAGATATTAACGTATGGCAGATTGACAGGGAGATTACTGAACAACCCGAACTGCAGGTTGCTCTAACCCACCCCTACTCCACAAGGGAAAAACGGACCAGTCAATTCATAAATAACCACCTTCCCGTGGTTGGGCAAACGGAGAAGAAGGGTGGGATGACCCCAAAACAAAGCGGCTAGTGACCTCACCAAGAAAACAAGTAGAATTTAACAAGTAAATGAAACAACATATCTCCAATCACTTAACTTATAATAAACTGCGATTTCTGGCGGAGACCTAGCGCAGCACCCCCAACGCTCTCCCGAACCGTCCGCTGCCAGCCGCTTCAACGGACGCAAGAAGGCGCGCCGATCTCCCGTCTCACAGCGTCGCAGCTCGCACCGGCCAGACCGACGTCGTGAGTTGACTCCTGAAGCTCTCGTGTCGGCCGCGAAGCCACTATCCCTCGCTATATGGCGCGGCCCACTGGACTCACGTGGCGACCTCACGTGCGCCGACGCTCAAGGCGGACAAGTCATCTTGTGTCTCAATGCCCGACCGACCAACCGATCGATCCAACCGCCAATGACCGTTGCCCGAGCAACTCGAGTAGCCCGGCGGCCTAACGCGCAAACTCAGATGCAGGAACTCAGCTCCGACCGGGCGACCACTAGCTGAGTTCTGTTACTGTCGCAGTGACAAGACTCTCATTTCGTCGACTTTAAAGTTTGATCCAAACGACAGACATACTAGCACTCCGAACGACAGACAGACACTTAGCTGCCGCACAAATGCGAACGAGAGACAGACGAGCAACTGGTGACGAGTGACTAACCCAGACTCACTCCGACTGACTCCGACTGACTGGTGAGCTTATAGCCCCCTTAAATGCACGTGAACCTTTCCCCTTTTCCACCAGAGGGAGACACCAAAGCTGCGTTTACCACAGCGGTGCCACCGCCAGAAACAGAGAGCGACTGCTTCACAGAACGCGCTGCGGCGCGCGCTGCAAAACAGCAATTTTTTCCTCGGTTCAATCACACCAGTCGTACAAGAGTGGCGCTAGTAGCACCATAACGCCACTACAGGGATGTAAGTCTGTTTTGCATTAAATACATGCAACAAAGACAACATTATCAAATCCTCACTGAGTTTTGAATAAGGTCATGTAACAGGGCTATGAGAAACCGTATGTTTCTTCTGCGATATTGCAGAATAACTTGGCATAAATGTAGTCACTGCAATTGACTGCTGGTAGTGATGATCACGAGAACGTACGGTCACAAGAACATGGGCTTTGGACAGCCATGTGGCACAGCCCAGAGGGAAGACCAACGTGTTCAGCGTGTGGCTCTGGCGCATCTTACTGCATCTGCAGCAGCGATTTGAGCAGCAGCTGGCTCCACAGTAACATAACGAATGTGAAACTTCCCCTTTGTGCGTAAAGACTTACAGTGCTGGAAAAACTCTTACGTTATTTGATTTTCAAACAGCTGAGCAAAGCTGAACGTACTCAGACAGTTCTCTCTTTACTTATTCTGATCATCAATAAACTGATACACAATATCTTTAGCGCAGTGCAATCTGACTTTCAATAATCCCTACAAAAGAATGGCCCTGAGCAACAATAATCTATACCTTTAATGAATCACGTACCTCACAAAAATCTTCGTTACTCGAACTATTACAATACAGCGAGAGCCAATACTGCCAGCTAAGTAAAAGATTCTAACTACTGAAGGCGCTAACTACTGATAGGCATCGTTACCAAATAAAAGATTTTTATAGAGAACAATGTATTTTCCCTAATAGTGTTCAAAAGTCATCATATATACAGGGTGTTACAAAAAGGTACGGCCAAACTTTCAGGAAACATTCCTCACACACAAATAAAGAAAAGATGTTATATGGACATGTGTCCGGAAACGCTTAATTTCCATGTTAGAGCTCATTTTAGTTTCGTCAGTATGTTCTTCCAGCTACGCTCAATGGAGCACGTTATCATGATTTCATACGGGATACTCTACCTGTGCTGCTAGAACATGTGCCTTTACAAGTACGACACAACATGTGGTTCATGCACGATGGAGTTCCTGCACATTTCAGTCGAAGTGTTCGTACGCTTCTCAACAAAACATTCGGTGACCGATGGATTGGTAGAGGCGGACCAATTCCGTGGCCTCCACGCTCTCCTGACCTCAACCATCTTGACTTTCATTTATGGGGGCATTTGAAAGCTCTTGTCTACGCAACCCCAGTACCATATGTAGAGACTCTTCGTGCTCGTATTGTGGACGGTTGTGATACAATATGCCATTCTCCAGGGTTGCATCAGCGCATCAGGGATTCCATGCGACGGAGGGTGGATGCATGTATCCTCGCTAACGGAGGACATTTTGAACATTTCGTGTAACAAAGTGTTTGAAGTCACGCTGGTACATTCTGTCGCTGTGTGTTTCCATTCCATGATTAATGTGATTTGAAGAGAAGTAATAAAATGAGCTCTAACATGGAAAGTTAGCGTTTCCGGACACATGTCCTCACAACATATTTTCTTTCTTTGTGTGTGAGGAATGTTTCCTGAAAGTTTGGCCGTACTTTTTTGTAACACCCTATATCTATCAGTTCATGACATCCACCATTACAAATTTCCTTTTTCTGGCGGACACACGTCCAGATCGTCCGCTTATAGCAACTTCTCAAAAGTCTGACATCTGTCTCTCCACGTCCACCATTGCTGGCGGCTCACCTCCAACTGCCCAACGCTACGCGCTGTTCACATCCAATTGGCCAGCACTATACAAGCGAATATTCCAACAGTGAGTCCAACCAGCCACAGACTGCACACAGCGCAGTCAGCGATTTTCATACAGAGCGCTACGTGGCGTCACCAACATATAAACCTAAACAGACTACTTACTAATTACGGATCGGTTACTTCAACGACAGCTTCGATCTAGACGCCATGTACCGTGCATTTCACTGACCCCGACCACCGCCATTTGTGACCTCAGTGGAGTCAAGTGAGAGCTCATTGGAGGGCGGGGTGGTAGTCTGTTGTGTTTTTTCATGAAAGCCATTTCTGCATCGGTGCCAGTGATGGCTGTGTGTTAGTTAGGAGAGCCTGCAACCAACCTCTTTGCAAGCTAGACACGCTGCACCTACATCTGGACTTGCGGTTTGGGGTGCGATTTCGTATGGCATCAGGAGAACTCTCATCGTTATCCCACACACCGCCACTGCAAATTTGTACGTCAGCCTGGTGATTCACCTGTTGAGCTGCGATTCATGAACCTCATTCCAGAGGGGGGGGGGTAACCATACACGACTGGAACAGGAAAGGGAGGTAAAGACAGTGGCACGTAAAGTGCCCTCCGCCAAACACCGTTGAGTGGCTTGCGGAGTATAAATGTAGATGTATATATAATTTCATTACTCTATATTAATTATTTTCTGGTGTTTCGATTTTTTCTCATCAGTGTATATGCATACATACATCACAGATGTCTGAGCCTTGAAAAGGCCTCTGGAACCATGTAGTTTTATTTGAAACAAATTAGTGTTTGACAGTTAATTTCAGCCACATATTGATTTCTTTCCTTGTTGTTCTCTCGCTTGCGTCTTTGCAGCAACCATGTCAGTTTCGCAACAACAAGAAGTTGGCTAGAACAGAAATTGTGTCCATTTGTGGAAATACACTTGGGTCACGAACGAATATATAGGGAGGCTATGCTAAACGAGGCTATGCTAAACCGCTATTTTGATGATTAGAGTTGGTTTTGAAGATTATTAGTCTCCACAACAATATAGGTTAGAATTTTATCGCAGTGCTCACTTTGCCACGCTGTAGCAGCGGAATGTATTGACATGAATGCATGTAATCGAGCGCTAAGGATTTGAGATTGGGTGTCCAGGACTGATGTTAAATGCTGTTGCTGGGTCTTCAGTCCTGAGACTGGTTTGATGCAGCTCTCCATGCTACTCTATCCTGTGCAAGGGCCGGCCGGTGTGGCCGTACGGTTCTAGGCGCTTCAGTCTGGAACCGCGTGACCGCTACGGTCGCAGGTTCGAATTCTGCCTCTGGCATGGATGTGTGTGATGTCCTTAGGTTAGTTAGGTTTAAGTAGTTCTAAGTTCTAGGGGACTGATGACCTCAGATGTTAGGTCCCATAGTGCTCAGAGCCATTTGAACCTGTGCAAGGTTCTTCATCTCCCAGTACCTACCGCAACCTACATCCTTCTGAATCTGCTTAGTGTATTCATCTCTTGGTCTCCCTCTACGATTTTTACCGTCCACGCTGCCCTCCAATACTAAATTGGTGATCCCTTGATGCCTCAGAACATGTCCTACCAACAGATCCCTTCCTCTAGTCAAGTTGTGCCACAAACTCCTCTTCTCCTCAGTTCTATTCAATACCTCCTCATTGGTTATGTGATCTGCCTATCTAATCTTCAGAATTCCTCTGTAGCACCACATTTCGAAAGCTTCTATTCTCTTCTTGTCCAAACTGTTTATTGTCCATGTTTCACTCCCGTACACACTCAATACAAATACTTTCAGAAACAAAAATGTTCAAATGCGTGTGAAATCTTATGGGACTTAACTGCTAAGCTTACACACTACTTAACCTAAATTGTCCTAAGGACAAACACACACACCCATGCCCGAGGGAAAACTCGAACCTCTGCCGGGACCAGTCGCAAAGTCCATGACTGCAGCTCCTCAGACCGCTCGGCTTATCCCGCGCGGCTTTCAGAAACGGCACCCTGATGCTTAACTCTAGACTCGATGTTAACAAATTTCTCTTCTTCAGAAATGCTTTCCTTGCCATTGCCAGTCTACATTTTATGTCCTCTCTACTTCGACCATCATCAGTTATTTTGCTCCCCAAATAGCAAAACTCCTTTACTACTTTAAGTGTCTCATTTCCTAATCTAATTCCCTCAGCATCGCCCAAATTAATTCGACTACATTCCATTGTCCTTGTTTTGCTTTTGTTGATGTTCATCTTATATCCTCCTTTCAAGACACTGTCCATTCCGTGCAACTGCTCTTCCAAGTCCTTTGCTGTCTCTGACAGAATTACAATGTCATCGGCGAACCTCAAAGTTTTTATTTCTTCTCCATGGATTTTAATACCTACTCCGAATTATTCTTTTGTTTCCTTTACTGCTTAGGCCTAGTGAAGAGCGTATAATTTTGTACAGAATATATGGGCCGCGCCTAGGGTAGGAAGTTACTAGTCCAGGAGGTCGAACAAACTAAATAAGTGGACTGTGGGGAAGGTTGTGGTTCTTGTTAATTTCTGCCGGTAGCCGGTCACGGGGCGTAGCACCAGAGGCTTTGCCTCTCAAGAAAGACGTCTCTCCTTGTCGAGGTCTGGATCACAAACGAGGGAAGCGACGGTGTTCTGCTCTCCAAAGGTCTCCAGTGTCCACACACGTCACTTGCCCCCAAAGTTCACTATTGGCTAAATCGATTCCATGAATTCGCCAGAAACTTCAACAGAGTTTTTTTACGTCCATCCCACTGAGTGCTGAAGGCGTCTCTTGTTAGCAGCTTTAACCAGACAGAACTACCTCGGTCCTGAAAGGCAAGCAGCTTGGGTCACACAAGCATGGCAGAAGTTATTCAAGGAGAAAACGTGTAGAGTCTTGACGCGGACTTTTGAAGTAAAAAATTTTAAAACAATTCCCTAAACTATTCCCTGACTGGTTGGCACACTGTACAAATTTTAAAATGTTGTACTTTCCTGTAACGTCATCTGGCAGCTCTAGACCATATTATCCACTCTACCTCATTACCAGAACGTTTCACCCACGTTCGAAGATTCTGACAAACATTGTTTTTATTAAATACTTAGTCAATCATCTCGACTGCTTACGAGGTGCAAGGAACCGACTGTTATTGCAGCATGTTTATATCTACTGCTGGAATACAATAATTTAAAACTAAAACTAAAATAATCAAGCGGTTAAACTGGACTGTGCTGCACCTTTTTACCTGCAATAAGCTTTCAGATTTTTATGCACCAATAAGGGACGTTTTCCAGGCATGTCATAAGCATAATACTCTCGGAAGAACTCATTGCTGTCCGCATCAAGAGCGTCACCCACCAACACTCTGTATGGTTTCTCTTTTCTACTATCCTGTCATAGTATTTCCAGTTTGGGAAGGGCTTTCCAGTATGCTGTGGCACCTGAGTGACAGATTTTGTTTCCCATTTTGTTAAACAGCAGGAAATAGTTGTGCCGTCGTAGTGTGACAATACTCGTAGATGCGATGTGCAACCGTCCCTTTGTTTCTCGGCGTTTATTTCCGGATCTCGAACAGCCAATGCGATTAGAACTGACGTGAACACTGACTTCAGTCAAGGCCATTTGGGTACATGTTTTCATTTCAGGAAAGCCACCACTTCTTAAGTTATGTAATAATTTGAACTTTTATCTGTGCTAGGTACACTGTGGTGTGGTCATATGATATCCAAACGGATATGATTTACAATCGCTAAACTCTTCTATCCAAATAGTCCTTGCCTGTTTCGGAAGTTTATTCGGTCTTCCGAAGTTGTTTCACCGCGGAAAATCGTAGCACTGTCCCTCCTTTCAATCGTCGTACGAACGTCGAAATGTAAGATATTGAGATAACAAATCGCGGAATAAAAGTAACTACAATCATTTGGTAGTGGAAAGGCGTCAGGACCGGATGAGATACCTATAAGATTCTACAAAGTTTATGCGAAAGAACTTCCTCCCTTTCTAGCAATAATTTATCGTAGATCGCTTGAGCAACGAAAGGTACCTAACGACTAGAAAAAAACGCAGGTCATCCCAGTTTTTAAGACAGATCAACACAATTGTAGACCTATATCGTTGACGTCAATCTGTTTTAGGATTGTGTAACATATTTTATGCTCAAGAATTACGACGTTTTTGGAAAATGAGCATCTCCTCTAAAAAAAATCGACATGGGTTCCGTAAACAGAGATCCTGCGAAACTCAACTCGCTCTGTTCCTCCATGAGATCCACAGCGCAGTGGACAACGGCGCGCAGGTTGATGCTGTGTTCCTTGACTTCAGCGAGGCATTTGACACCGTCCCGCATTGCCGTTTAATGAAAGAAATACGAACTTAAGGAGTATCGGAGCAGACTTGCGATTGGATTCAAGACTTTCTTGCAGACAGAACTCAACACGTTCGTCTTAACGGAACAAAATCGACAGATGTAAAGGTAATATCCGGAGTACCATAGAGAAGTGTGATGGAACCGTTGCTGTTTACAACATATATAAATAAATGGTAGGCTCCATATGGTTCCCAATCAGTCAAGCCAACAAGTTCCAGAGAATATATATATATATATATATATATATATATATATATATATATATATATGTTATGAAATACTATAATTTTAATAAAGTAGCAATTAAGTTGTTATTGTTGCCTGTACATCATTATGTTTCACATTACATTTATTGTTTCAAAATCTTTGGTGTAACATTTTATAATAATCTGAGCACAACTAGCATGAAGCATTTTTAAGCTAGTCAACAAAGTTGAAAACCTATATACTTTCCTTTTATTTGGAACTGCCCTAAACACACAGCAAATAAAATTAACCTCGAAAGACAAATATTGAGACAGATACTTGCACAAAAATAAAAATAGAACACTGAAGACAAAAATGATCACATGACTGCACTATTAGTGCAAGTGTTAGAGAACCCTGCAAAACACTTATTCTGCAGCACCGGTATTTGATCATTATATTTTACTGCACTTTGGATGTCATTTCTTCTTCTCATTTTTATTTTTGATGTATCTTTCCGCGTAGAGGCGAGTTTTCTTTCAAGCGCCCCTTATGGTTTCTCGCTGTCAGTCAATTCTCTATGTATCACTTTATGTTTGACCTGTGCTTTAGACAGTGTTACTACTCAGGGACCATATACATTCAAAGGTAAATTTGAATGTGCATTTTAAATGGTTTAATGCGTCTATATACATTTAATTGGTTTTACGTTGCTTTATGTACATTTATTCATTTGGTCACTGTTATTAATTATTTTTATTCTTGTATTTGTAGCACCGATGATGGCTGTTAATTAGTTGAAATCGATTTGCTTAAGTAAATAAAGAAAACATGATTTTGCGACTGGTTGCTGCTTATTTGGTAATATATAAATGATCTAGTAGAAAGCGTTGGATCCTCTTTAAGGCTATTCGCTACCAAAGTAGCAACGCCAGAAGATAGTAAGGATTTGCAGAACGACCTGTAGAGAGTTGATGAATGGTGCAGGCTCTGGAAGTTGATCCTGAACGTAAAAATATGTAACATATTGTGCATACATAGGAAAAGAAATCCACTACTGTACAGCTGCACTATTGATGACAAACAAATGGAGACAGGGTATGCCGTAAAATTACTAGGGGTAACCATCCAGAGCGTCCTCAAGTGGAATGACCACATAAAACAGATAGTGGGAAAAGCAGACACCAGACTCAGATTTATCAGAAGATTCTTAAGGATGTGTAACTCATCCACGTAAGAAGTGGCTTATAAGGCGCTTGTTCGCCCGATTCTTGAGTATTGTTCATCTATATGAGATCCCTATCAGGTAGGACTGATAGAGGAGATAGAGAAGGTCCAACGAAGAGCGGCGTGTTTCGTGACGGGATCGTTTAGCTAGCGAGAGAGCGTTACGGAGATGCTAAACTCCACTGGCAGACGATACAAGAGAGGCGTTATGCGTTACAGAGAGATTTACTGTTGAAATTTGGGGACAGCACTTTTCAGAAGGAGTCGGACAACATATTACTTCCCGCCACAAACATTTCGCGCGTTGACCACGAGGAGAAAATTCGAGAAATTAGAACCAATACGAAGGCTTACCGACAATCATTCTTCCTACGCAGTATTCGCGAGTAGAACGGGGTTGGAGGGATCAGTGGTACCGAAAGTACTCTGCGCCACACGCCTTTAAGTGGCTTGCGGAGTATGATGCAGATGTAGATGAAGATCGTGATTAGTAAAATGCGTGGTTATCTTACACAACTCTCTGAGAATAATCCGATGTAAAATAGCCTTAAACCATCTCACCAATTGTACTGAATTTCAAGGGTGTCCTATCATACTCAGGCGAACAACGTTCATCAAGCATTCGCCGGGTCCCACGTGCACATCTACAAGACTGATTACTCTGCAAAACGTTTCTTCACTCCTCTATTGACGGCGTGTTTGTAGTACTTTATGTAACATTCGACGTCTCTTAGGTGACCATGGAAGCAAAATCTGTCACTAACTACAGATCATTTTCTCCCAGACCTCCATACACCAACTGTGACAATGTTTTGTGCAATAGCTAACGTGAGTACTTGGTGATGTTTCATACAGTAAGCCTTCGTTACCTAATCTTACAGGTTTGCTTGTTAATGGTTGGGTTTAGTTCTCCCCAGCTTTTTCTCTTCACAGACATCAGGGACATTGGATCTGAGCACAGGTCTCTAATGTGAAATCCATGACAAAACGCACCAACTTGTTGGTCCCTACATTCATATCCTGTTCCATTTCAGTTGTTTCAGTCTACTGACTTAACTCCGACAGCAAATCTGTCGATATACTGTGTATTTCCATAATGACGCTCCAAACTATCAGTAAAGATGGACACCAGCGAAGGCATCACTACGCTGAGATCAAGAACTCTGGTCCGGTACACCTTGAGTCGAAAGTTGAGAAGCAAGGAGTGTTACTGCATAACTCTGCCGCTGAAAATCCCCATGTTATGGCTGTGAAAAGTCTGTGAGCTAATTCCTTGCAGCTGCTCCTACAGAATACAACTACACATAAATGTCGGATGTTTTTATGCCGTCGTGCAACCTATCTAGCAAACTCGTACCTCATGGGGGCATATATAAATAACGCACGCCTGTTTCTGGCATCTGCGAGCTGACTATGGTCAAATTACATCAGTCTTTCCTCACAGCCGTAAGTGCAATCAAAAAATGTGACTTTGAGTATATAGCTAGTCACTGTGCAGCGGGTGTGACTGATTGACGAAATTAGAATTTGGGGTTACCGTTTCAAAAATTTGTCTTATCGAGACTTGTGAATTCGATAATTTGTTATATTTTGTAATTTCAAACAGGAATACCGTCTACAGCATGTTCTGTGAGTCGCAACGATTCAAGTCTGCGCGTCAATGATCAGAAATCTTCGGCCGCTTCTGAATAATATCTTCATAAATTTTCATGTTTGCAAGCTTACTATATTTTCTAAACTTTGACAACAACAACTTGAATCAGTATTTTTCCTCAGATAGCGCAATTTGTTACCACTGATTTCCGTAAACGTTTATCAAAATATGAGCTCAGCAATTCGACTGTGCCACGTAGGTCTACACACTCGCTACGGCTTTGGGAACCAGGATTCTCACACATGAGTCCCTTGCAGGTCTTGAGTACCAACTTTGCTGCCCCAACAAGAGTGTACAGCATGGCCCTGCCTCCTTATCTTATTTATACCTTTTGCTAAATAACAGAAGCACCTTCAATGTGACTGGCAACGTCACAAGTCATCAACACAGATTTGCAATGACCTTGTAGCTGTATACTGTCAACGATTTTTTTTCTTTATTGAGATTCGACTCCCCCCCGAAAGGGGTGGGATGGCAGCAGCTTAGTACGCCGCTCTTCAGCCTACAGAATTTCTTAAAGAAATGAAGATAATAAATAATAAAAGCAGGCGATAAAATCGGCGACTTAAATGGTAAAATGGCGGAAAATTGGGGAACTTAAAACATAAAACAAAGGGTTGGCGATGCTAATAAAATACACAGGAAGCAGACAGGTAAAATAATACTCAGACAAATTAAAAAACAAGACGACAGTCTGGTTTCTGTTCGCAAGAGATATAAAAATTATACCCAGCGACAGCATGATTCTGTTCATAACACTTTGGAAAACACACAACACTGAACACTCACTTAAAACACTGCACAAAAGAGCTGGCACAAAGATGACACACCACGGCCAAGGGCAGATGGGGGGAACCTGGACAGACGATGTGAAAGAAAAAGGAGAGGAAAAACGAAGTGGAGGAAGGGGGGAAGGAACCGACAGAGGACGAGGACTCACAAGAGGGGGGGGGGGCTGGGAAGACGCGAGAGGGAGTGGGGAAAGGCAGAGGAGGGGGATGCAAAAAGACTCAGAGGGGGGGAGGAGGAGAAAGGAGGCAGAGAGAGGGTAGGTGGGGAAAAAACAGGATGGAAGGGGAGGAGAGGGAGCCCAGGAAGAGGAAGGGAGGGGGAGGTGAGGATCAGAGTTGATAGGAGGGATAAATGGAAGGAAAGAGGGCATCATTCGGGAGGGGGATTTGATGGAAGCCACCTTGGGAAAGGAGATGAATGGTGTGGAGATGGAGGGTAGGGGGGACACAACAGTGAAGGCATGGCAGGGGGCGGGGATGGGAGAGGAGAGGAGCAACCAGGGGGTGAGGGGGTTCAAGGTGGCGGGAGGTGTAGAGGATGCGGATATGTTCGAGGAAGAGGAGCAGATGGGGGAAAGGAATCAGGTCGTAGAAGATCTTTGTGGGGGACGGGAGGCGCATACGGAAGGCGAGGTGGAGTGCATGGCGCTCGAGGATATGGAGGGATGTCAACAATTAGTTAACACATCCTTATACACGCGAAGCGCACTTAACTGCACCTAAGAACATCGTGCTTTTGAAAGAAATACTCTCTTAGCTATTTAGAAATATCCCACAAGAGGTGTCCAACAAGGAATGCAACAGTTTTTTTTCTTGGCCAATCTCAGTTGAAAAAATGCGGAATTTGTTGTGGAACACCGCAGAATATTCCCACTTCAGCTCCTAGAGTTTCATGGAGTTCCGAAAGATGGCGGTGCTGTAGTAGCCTTCAAAATTGCGTTTGTAACGGAGTTGGGTTCCAAGTAGAGAGCTGTCATTGAGACTCTTTTGACGGGGAATCGGAGCGTCGCTGATATTTATTGGCGGTTGCAGAATGTCTATGGAGAACTGGCAGTGAACGAAAGCACGATGAATGGTTGGGCGAGGCGTCTGTCATCATCACAACAAGGCCGTCGTGTACAGTCACCCACACGCTGGCTGACCGCACACAGCTGTGACTCTTCCAATGCTGGAACGTGCGGACACTCTCATTCGAGGTGATTCACGGATCACGAACACCTCACTGCTCAAGTGGACGTTTTCGATTGTGATGCTGACACACTCGTCCCCGAGTTGTGGTACTCAGAGGTATGTTTCCGCTGTGTTCCTCGGCACCTAACAGAAGACCTTAGAGAGCAACGAAGGGCCACCTGTGAACTACGATGTTGATATTGATAACTTTTGATCCAATTAGTGATGCAGGACGACATTTTCTCCGACGTCGACCAGTAGAGTAGTACCATGCGGGCATACAGGTCCTCCCAGTAACGTGGTATAAGACCTTCCGATTGAATGGAGATTATGTTGAAAAATAGGATTTTGTAGCTGAAAGATTGGGGCACAATATGGTGTATTGGAATCCTGAATAAAACCAATCTGCTATCAGAGAAAAAGTGTTACATCGATATAGAGTGTCCGCACATTTTGCATATTTTGCGTGAGAGTGCCTGCGTCAGACGTCCTCTAAAACGTGGCTAGGAAGATCGAGTCCTGTTTCATAGTCAACTCGTTCTCCTTATCTGTTCTCACTTGGATTCTCTTTCTCGAGTCACGAGAAAAGTCTTGTGAACGAGACACTTGTCGAGTCTGAGGAGGAATTCCTCGCTAGAATTTTCACTGCCTGTGACACTGTGTATGTGTAAGCAACCACAAGGAACTTGACGCAACGACATCATGTCTGCATATAAGCTGGGAGATTCCATTTTGAAAAACTGTTCTCATTATACTAGTTTCTACAATGTACTAATTAGTTTTCGTATGCTAATGGAAAATCTAAATTTACACGTCCTCATTTATAGCTTTCGACCGGTAGTTTACGAACTAGGGCTCACTATTTCAAATTGGCACGATTTCATTCACCATCCTGTGAGAGAATCCAATGAGAGCTGTTGTACGTACTGTGAATGACCAAGGTGAACTTTCCAAATTTCCACACTTGAAGCAAAGATGAGATCTGCACAAAAACTCGAGGCGCTATGGTCTTTTAAGAAACGACCAGTGAGAAAGTGCATTGAAAAGACTCTGGACTCATATTCGGGGTGACAGCGGTTTAGATCCCTATTGAACCATCGAGACTTTGGTTTTATATGGTTTCCCTAAATCGGTTAAGACTCTCCTTCCAAATCAGAGTTTCTGCACCGTCTCGTTGTCGACACGACGTCCAACCCTAACCATCCTTCCTTCTTCTTTTTCCATATTTGAAGACATTTTACTAATAATTTTCCTAAAACCACGATGTATTCGATAATAATATATTTCCAGTATGGTTCGGCATTTGATGCAATTTCGGCAACAAAGCAGAGATAGTCACAGAGGCCGGCTTCACTTATCACTCTCTTCATACCAAAGAATATTTCAGCTTATTCATTTTTTTTGTGAAAATTGTAAATGGTACAGTAATAATATTAGAGTAATGTAACAAAATAGAAATTACTTCTTTCTTGCCGATTTGCAGGATTCAAAAAATCCAGTCGACCGGAAGATTTACAAGCTGCACATAGAGGGCAAAGATATGCCTCGTACAGCAGCCGAAATGTTTAGAAGGCTGTGCAGCTCACAGAAGCACGCCGTGATGGTGTCCAAGACGAGTTATCTGCAGAGCAACAGCGACCTGCAGTGCCCAGTCACGTTAGTGCACGAGTCCAAAGCATTGCAAGAAGGTTTTGCATTCACAAAGAAGAATCCCTACCGAGAAGCCATTAATTACCAGTAAGTATAGACGCTCGTGGTACATTAATCATGGCAACCAATCATTAATTCTTGATATTTTATCCTGTGAAAGTGGTTTCATGCGTTACGACCGTTGTTGTTGTTGTTGTGGTCTACAGTCCTGAGACTGGTTTGATGCAGCTCTCCATGCTACCCTATCCTGTGCAAGCTTCTTCATCTCCCAGTACTTACTGCAACCCACATCCTTCTGAATCTGCTTAATGAATTCATCTCTTGGTCTCCCTCTACGATTTTTACCCTCCACGCTTCCCTCCAATGCTAAATTTGTGATCCCTTGATGCCTCAGAACATGTCCTACTTACTGGTCGCTTTTTTTTGTCACGTTGTGCCACATACTCCTCTTCTCCCCAATTCTATTCAATACTTCATCATTAGTTATGTGGTCTACCCATCTAATCTTCAGCATTCTTCTGTAGCACCACATTTCGAAAGCTTCCATTCTCTTCTTGTCCAAACTATTTATCGTCCATGTTTCACTTCCATACATGGCTACACTCCACACAAATACTTTCAGAAACGACTTCCTGATACTTAAATCTAAACTCGATGTTAACAAATTTCGCTTCTTCAGAAACGCTTTCCTTGCCATTGCCAGTCTACATTTTATATCTTCTCTACTTCGACCATCATGGGTTATTTTGCTCCCCAAATAGCAAAACTCCTTTACTACTTTAAGTGTCTCATTTCCTAATCTAATTCCCTCAGCATCACCCGACTTAATTCGACTACATTCCATTATGTAACGGTGTAACGGTGTAACGACCGTTACACCGTTTTAAATTATATTTTTTGATCCGGAAAACCTACAGGAACGATTTGTAATGCAAATGATTTTGAGTTGCTACGATTAGAACAAAGGAAGAGACCATATTTGGTTGTAAAGACTGGTGATAAATGGAAGTACATAATGTATACAGTGTGGATAACGATAACTGAATCGAATTTTGTATGCAGTGTACATTAAACAGCAAACTGGCACCGCCATTTTGCAACAAGATCGTTCCACAATATACACTGATAGCCAGAACATTATGACCGCCTGCCTAATAGCCAGTATATCCACCTTTGACACCAATAACAGAGGCGACGCGTTGTGGCGTGGAAGTAATGAGGCCTCGGTAGGTCCCTGGAGGGAGTTTGCACCACATCTGCAAACATACGTCACCTAGTTCCCGTAACTTCCGCGGAGGGGGCCGATGAGTTCTAATGCCACCGTTCAATCACATCCCATACGTGTTTGATCGGGTTCAGATCTGGTGAGCTGGGGAGTCAGCACATCAATTGGAACGCAACACTGTGTTCTTTGAACCACTCTGTCACACTCCTGACCTTGTGACATGGCGCATTATCTTGTTGAAGAACGTCGGGGAACGTGATTGTCATGAAAAGGCATATATGGCCTGCAACCAGTGTACGATACTCGTTGGACGTCATGGTGCCTTGCACGAAATCCACTAAACCTTGTCTCCGTCCCGCAGTAGAGGTGTCGAGGAACTATTCCTCGGGGAGACGACTGATTCGAGCCCTCCCATCAGCATGATGAAGAAGGTATCGGGACTCATCAGACCGTGCAACGCTATGACACGCGCCAACATCCAGTGGTCCAGTGCTGGTGATACGTGCCCATTTCAGTCATAGTTGCCGACGTCGTGGACTTAAAGTAACCTCTGGCGTGCCACAGGGGCATGTTATGGACCATTGCTTTTCACACTAGTAGATAGTGTCGGAAGTTCCATGCGGCTTTTCGCGGATGATGCTGTAGTATACAGAGAAGTTGCAGCATTAGAAAATTGCACCGAAATGCAGGAAGATCTGCAGCGGATAGGCACTTGGTGTAGGGAGTGGCAACTGGCCCTTAACATAGACAAATGTAATGTATTGCGAATACATAGAAAGAAGGATCCTTTATTGTACGATCATATGATAGCAGAGCAAACACTGGTAGCGGTTACTTCTGTAAAATATGTGGGAGTATGCGTACGGGACGATTTGAAGTGGAATGATGATATAAAATTAATTGTTGGTAAAGCGGGTACCAGGTTGAAATTCATTGGGAGAGTCCTTAGAAAATGTAGTCCTTCAACAAAGGAGGTGGCTTACAAAACTCTCATTCGACCAATACCTGAGTATTGCTCATCAGTGTGGGATCTGTACCAGGTCGGGTTGACAGAGGAGATAGGTTCAAAAATGGTTCAAATGGCTCTGAGCACTATGGGACTTAACTTCTGAGGTCATCAGTCGCCTAGAACTTAGGACTAATTAAACCTAACTAACTTAAGGACATCACACACATCTATGCCCGAGGCAGGATTCAAACCTGCGACCGTAGTGGTCGCTCGGTTCCAGACTGTAGCGCCTAGAACCGCACGGCCACTCCGGCCTTCACAGAGAAGATAGAGAATTTCCAAATAAGAGTAGCGTGTTTCGTCACAGAGTTATTTGGTAAGCGTGATAGCGTTACAGAGATGTTTAGCAAAGTCAAGTGGCAGACTCTGCAAGAGAGGCGCTCTGCATCGCGGTGTAGCTTGCTGTTCAGGTTTCGAACGGTGCGTTTCTGGATGACGTATCGAATATATTGCTTCCCCCTACGTATACCTCCCGAGGAGATCACGAATGTAAAATTAGAGGGATTCGAGCGCGCACGGAATCTTTCCGGCAGTCGTTCTTTCCGCGAACCGTACGCGACTGGAACAGGAAAGGAAGGCAATGACAGTGACACGTAAAGTGCCCTCCGCCACACACCGTTGGGTGGCTTGCGAAGTATAAATGTAGATGTAGATGTTAACAATGGCACATGTATGGATCGTCGGCTGCGGAGGCCCATCGTTAGGAGTGTTCGGTGCACTGTGTCAGACACACTTTTACTCTGCCCGGAATTAAAATCCGATGTTAGTTCCGCCACAGTTCGCCACTCGTCTATTTTTACCAGTCTACAACGTCATGCATCCGCAATGAGGCCACCCATCCCGCACGTCTTGAACACACTCACAACAGCACTCCTTGAACACCTGACAAGTTGTGCAGTTTCCGAATTGCTCGTGCCGAGCCTCCGGGACATCATAATCTGACCTTAGTATCAAAAGTCTGACAGATAACCAACAAATATTTAAGAAGAAATTAAAAGAATTTCTGAATGACAACTCCTTCTACTCCATAGAGGAATTTTTAGATATAAATTAAGAAAAAAAATATATTAAAAAAATTGATAAAAAAATAAAAAAAATAATAAAGAAAAACAAAAAAACACAAAAAATATTGTTATATTAACTTAAGTATGTTGTTAAATTAACCTAATTATGTCATGTATTGGAAAATTCGACTCGTTCCACATCATTACGAAATATCGTATTCATGATCCATGGAACTAGTATTAATCTAATCTAATCTAATCTAATCAGACAGATCACACGCTCACTGATACTACATGCATCATGTATGTGTCTGACTAGCGGCCATTCCTCACCAGGCGACGCTGCTATCCCATGGGCGGATTTATACCGATATGTCGGTGGTCATAATGTTCTGGCTGATCAATGTATGTCTGCAATGAGTCTGAGACATTTTGTTTGTAGAGCAGAACACACTGCATAAAGACCACATAAAAGAGGCAATTGCTCACACAGTTGACATTTATTTAAAAGCATTGTTCGGTTACAAGAAGTGCAAGTGGTTGTTTTACATCGACTTGAAACGCGATGTCTAAGTGCAGTAATTGATCCTGGATATCTGATCATGTATATATTACGAAACCAGTCATATGAGCAATAAAGTCATTCCTTGCTTGATGACTGACTTTTACCATTGCGGCGCAGTCAGCCTGAATGGGGAACTACTGATGATTATAATAATGGTCTCCTGCCTCTTTCATGACGTTATGTCACATTTATATTATAGAAATTAAAACATTCTCGAAAATCTTGGAATGCGTGGACCGGTATCTTTCCGCTATCAACGTCGATAACAAGCAAAACTGGTCGAGATACTCGATTCTCGGAATGGATTAACTGTCTGTAAACGTAATTAAATTTGTAACGATCCTCTGAGTACGAGTCCTACTAGCAAGAGGGTAATTTTTCGTTTTAAGGATTCTGCAATTCAAGAGTATTTTTCGTCAGACATGTTTCGCATGTACACTGAAGCGCCAAAGAAACTGGTACAAGCACGCGTATTCGAATACAGAAATATGTAAACAGGCAGATGATGGCTCTGCGGTCTGCAACGCCTGTATAAGACAACAAGCGTCTGGCGCAGCTGTTAGATCGGTTACTACTGTTACAATGGCAGGTTATCAAGATTTAAGTGAGTTTGAACGTGGTGTTACAGTCGGCGCACGAGCGATGGGACACAGCGTCTCCGAGGTAGCGATGAAGTGGGGATTTTCCTGTACGAGTGTCCCGTGAATATCAGGAAATCGGCAAAACATGAAATGTCCGACATCGCTGAGGCTGGAAGAAGACCCTGCAAGAACGGGACCAACGACGACTGAAGAGAATCGTTCAACGTGACAGAAGTGCAACCATTCCGAAAATTGCTGCAGATTTCGATGCTGGGCCATCAACAAGTGTAGCGTGCGAACCATTCAACGAAACATCATCGATATGGGCTTTCGGAGCCAAAGGCCCACTCGTGTACCCTTGATGACTGCACGACACAAAGCTATACGCCTCGCCTGGGCCCATCGGAAACATGTTGCTTGCACCAAGCGAGGTGGCGCAGTGGTTAGCACGCTGGACTCGCATTCGGAAGGACGTCAATTCAATCTCGGGACCAGCCATCCTGATTTAGGTTTTCCGTGTTTTTCCTAAATCACTTCAGGCAAATACCGGGATGGTTCCTTCCCTAATCCGATGTGACCGATGACCTCGCTGGTTGGTCATCTCCAGCAAATCAACCCTACCCAACCATGCTGCCTGGATAGACGAGTCTCATTTCAAACTGTATCGAGCGTGTACGGGTATGGAGACGACCTCATGAATCCATGGACCCTGCATGTCAGCAGGCGACTGTTCAAGCTGGTGGGACCTCTGTAATGGTATGGGACGTGTGCAGTTATGAGACCCCAGATACGTCTAAATACGATTCTGACAGATGACACGTACCTAAGCATCTTGTCTCATCACCTGCGTGTCCATTGTGCATTCCGACGGACTTGGCCAATTCCAGCAGGACAATGCGACACCCTTGACGTCCACAATTGCTACATAGTGGCTCCAGCAGCACTCTTCTGAGTTTAAACGCTTCCGCTGGCCACCAAACTCCCCAGACATTAACACTGAGCATATCTGGGATGCCTTGCAACGAGCTGTTCAGAAGAGATCTCCACTCTATCGTACTCTTTTGGATGCATGGACAGCGCAGCAGGATTCTTGGTATCAGTTCCTTCCACCACTACTTCAGACATTAGTCGAGCCGATGCCACGTCGTGTTGCGGCACTTCTGCGTTCTCGCGGGGGCACTACACGATATTAGGCAGGTGTATCAGTTTCTTTGGGTTTTCAGTGTATTTACAAACCATCTTCTGCGGTCATTCTGCAGTGGTGGTATATATATATATATATATATATATATATATATATATATATATATATATATATATATATATATATATATGTCTCCATATTTTGATATTTACAGAATAAAAGCAATACTTATTTATGTAATTGGTTTCCAATCTACTTAGTGTTTTTACACCTTGTTCACATTTACTGAAGTCCACTTCTTCCCTTCATTCTTAGTCGAGGTTCAAGTACACTATAACATGGTTGCACATACAATTTTTGTAACTTTTTGCCTTTATTTTTTCTCGTACTGTATTTGTTTTTTCCACTTCACCTCACTTTTGTAACATTCACAAGAGAAGCAATATTGTAGGTTCGCACGTTAAACCGCTCAGCACAGTATTTATGTCTATTCCTTTGTTTTCTGTGTAGGTTGTGAGTATTGCCAACCTTGTGAATGCATTGCTTTAGAATTTAGTCGTATAGAGTGAGAGAGAGTATGTGGAAGACGTTTTAGATATTCAGTAGAGATGTTAAGTAGTGAAGGACGAGGAAAGGGAAGGGAGGTGATAATGATTATTAGATTTTGGGGGAGGCAGTTACTGTAGGAGCAAAACTGGATGGAGATATTACTAAGTATGGGAACTGAATAGAGTCCTGCAGTAGCATGGCCCGTCCTGGCGCCTTCACGCGCCAGTGTGAGCGAGAGCGCGAATACGCTTCGCGAACGACATATACGTTGCGAATCTGCAGTGTGCGCATGCGCGATGTGTTTTGCTTACAAGGAGACCGTACTTGTCCTTATCGATTTCATTCGTGTTCATAGGATGTGTAGATAATGGCTAGGACTTCAACATATGAAAACAGGAAGGCACAACTCTTAATCGTTTTCGAGAAAATCGAGTTTGAAAGTTTTAGGTGTGCATATAATGCTAATGTTTAGTCGTTGGCACCCAACCGGTCCGTAGCTGACAGAGTTAGCTTTTCTTTCATAAGACGGTGGATCGAATCTCGCTCCCGTTACTGTTTTTTTTTTCCTTCGTTCCCACGTAATTCTGTCAACAGGTTTATTATGAGTGTGGAAATTATTAGTAGCTAAGGAACCGTTAACTATTAATATAATGTTCACCAGGTAAGTTCGGGTTTTCTCTAACATTATGGAAGCAGTTTATCATTATAACAGCATTCCTGCAGCTACTTTTCAACTCACCATGTGCCCATTTTCCAGGTATGGATACAGGTACAGTACTACTCACCGTATGAACCCATTTTCCCCGTAAGCCTGCTGTTACTTTTGGCTCATCAGAAATAGTTGTATATGCACAAACTACTTTCGGTTGTTGGAGCGAGAAAGGGAACAGCGTTAACAAACACGAAGAATACTTTGTTCGTGTGTTAGCTCTCGAGGAACTCGCACGTCAACGCTCCAAGATGTCCGATTTTACTACACTCCTGGAAATTGAAATAAGAACACCGTGAATTCATTGTCCCAGGAAGGGGAAACTTTATTGACACATTCCTGGGGTCAGATACATCACATGATCACACTGACAGAACCACAGGCACATAGACACAGGGAACAGAGCATGCACTATGTCGGCACTAGTACAGTGTATATCCACCTTTCGCAGCAATGCAGGCTGCTATTCTCCAATGGAGACGATCGTAGAGATGCTGGATGTAGTCCTGTGGAACGGCTTGCCATGCCATTTCCACCTGGCACCTCTGTTGGACCAGCGTTCGTGCTGGACGTGCAGACCGCGTGAGACGACGCTTCATCCAGTCCCAAACATGCTCAATGGGGGACAGATCCGGAGATCTTGCTGGCCAGGGTAGTTGACTTACACCTTCTAGAGCACGTTGGGTGGCACGGGATACATGCGGACGTGCATTGTCCTGTTGGAACAGCAAGTTCCCTTGCCGGTCTAGGAATGGTAGAACGATGGGTTCGATGACGGTTTGGATGTACCGTGCACTATTCAGTGTCCCCTCGACGATCACCAGTGGTGTACGGCCAGTGTAGGAGATCGCTCCCCACACCATGATGCCGGGTGTTGGCCCTGTGTGCCTCAGTCGTATGCAGTCCTGATTGTGGCGCTCACCTGCACGGCGCCAAACACGCATACGACCATCATTGGCACCAAGGCAGAAGCGACTCTCATCGCTGAAGACGACACGTCTCCATTCGTCCCTCCATTCACGCCTGTCGCGACACCACTGGAGGCGGGCTGCACGATGTTGGGGCGTGAGCGGAAGACGGCCTAACGGTGTGCGGGACCGTAGCCCAGCTTCATGGAGACGGTTGCGAATGGTCCTCGCCGATACCCCAGGAGCAACAGTGTCCCTAATTTGCTGGGAAGTGGCGGTGCGGTCCCCTACGGCACTGCGTAGGATCCTACGGCCTTGGCGTGCATCCGTGCGTCGCTGCGGTCCGGTCCCAGGTCGACGGGCACGTGCACCTTCCGCCGACCACTGGCGACAACATCGATGTACTGCGGAGACCTCACGCCCCACGTGTTGAGCAATTCGGCGGTACGTCCACCCGGCCTCCCGCATGCCCACTATACGCCCTCGCTCAAAGTCCGTCAACTGCACATACGGTTCACGTCCACGCTGTCGCGGCATGCTACCAGTGTTAAAGACTGCGATGGAGCTCCGTATGCCACGGCAAACTGGCTGACACTGACGGCGGCGGTGCACAAATGCTGCGCAGCTAGCGCCATTCGACGGCCAACACCGCGGTTCCTGGTGTGTCCGCTGTGCCGTGCGTGTGATCATTGCTTGTACAGCCCTCTCGCAGTGTCCGGAGCAAGTATGGTGGGCCTGACACACCGGTGTCAATGTGTTCTTTTTTCCATTTCCAGGAGTGTAGTAAGGGACGTGAACCTGATCCTGAAGCCGAACCGCTTTACAGTGCAGTTTCAAAAGTACGATTAAAAACGGCCTTTGTGTACAGTGAACAGCTCCTTCTTCAAAACAATCTCATCGCTTCGCAACCTTCTGTGGTAATAACACAAGAACACATGGAAATTGGAGAAGAAATATTTCGCAGAATTTTCGAAATGCCAGCGGAGAAACAACTTGTGGTATAAGACGAACTAATTATCCACCAAGACATCGATGAAGAGGATGTGTCCGAAGAAACTGAAGAAGTAGCTTCGTCTTCATAGGACTATTACGAGGCCGAAGAGAGGCAGTCGTAAATGGACAGCGATTACATTCCGCTATAAACAAGATCGTCAATCTAGCGAGGGAACATCCAGGATGGAGTTTGGCCACTCTTCGTAGAAGGGGAGCTTCGAGCCTGAAAAGTATGAAATGTTTGAAAAGATGGGGAGAACATATAAGACAAGATAGAACAAGGCCTGAACAACTTAAAAAAAAGAGTTCGTGGACCTGTGATCGATTCACAGAAGCTCGAGAATGTAATCAGCAGGTGACGAGCTGAGACCTGCATCAAGCTTCTGCTCGTGGGTCGCGCTCTTCAAACGAAGACATCCCGTTCGTCGGAGCCAAATCTCCAGATATGTATGCGAGAGATAAAACACTTCACTGCAGCAAATCTTTGATGCAGCAGCAAATTTCCGAACGCAGACTCGATACCTCATAGCCGGCCGTTGTGGCCGAGCGGTTGTAAGCGCTTCAGTACGGAACCGTGTTGCTGCTGCGGTCGCAGATTCGAATCCTGCCTCGGGCATCGATGTGTGTGATGCCCTTAGGTTAGTTAGATTTAGGTAGTTATAAGTCTAGGGAACTGATGACCTCAGATGTGATGTTAAGTCCTACAGTGCTTAGAGTCATTTGAACCATTTTTTGACACTTGTACCGAAATACGACAAGGATTTTGTTATTAACAGTGATCGAACGGCTATTACACGTAGTACCTGATTTATTTACATCAATTGCAATACTATATACATACCGTACGATACTAATTTGTGAGTTTTTCTTTTAGGGTGTCAACATCAATCAACTTAAGACCCAATTCTCGCTGAACGTGACGCGAAGTTGGTTCTTGTGCAGCGAAAGGATATGCACAAGGTGACACATTCATATACTGCAGAACATGCTGTCACCCTATCTGAAAAGTTGCTACCAACGGTCTTCGTTTGCTTGCAAGAGACCTGTGGCTCATTTGCACCAAAGATGTAAAAAGCAGCTGACGACACACAAATACAAAAAAGTTTATGACAACATCTTCAAAGTCCGGTAAACTCACAACAGCAATATACAGGAAATTTCTAATTGACGTCTTGAAGCCACGCGTGAACAAAGGACAAATTGTTTTGCTCCTCGATTCATGGGAAGGGCAAACGTACCCGATTTTGCACGACGAAATTTTTCAGTATAGACAGAGTCTGCCAACGCAGTACTAAGGTAATTGCTCCAAAATGTACTCCTTTGGTGCAGCCCCGTTTAATTTTACAGCCAAGGGAAAAGCCTTATAAAACGACTACAAAATTGCTGGAATCTCATCGAACACAGCTGAGAGATAGCTTTAAGATAAGACTGCATAACAATTCATTCAACCATACACCATCAATTGTCTGCACCAGTATTTGATATGCCGCGAAACTGTGTGATGACCGAAACCGTTTATGAAAGTAAACCAAGTTTGTTTTGCCGTAGAAACGTTGAAAAAACATGCTCATGCAAAAACTCGATTTTCATTATGAGTGCTATATGCGACAATAATAATTGTTTTACATGTTTCTACGATCAGTATCGTCCTAATTCGTGCAGTGCTCCAGACGTGTCACAAATGTAGGTGCAATAATATCAATAAAAAGACTAACCTATTTTGATTCGAAATGGTCGTGTATCGTACTTCATTTCCAATGTTCTTACAAAAATATTTTGTTTATGCATTTTTCAGGATAAATATTATGCAAATAGTTACGTGGGAATAAAAAAAAGGCTCCAGCGGCGAGATGCGATCCAGGGACCCCGCGCTTATGAAACTATGCACTTAATCACTTGGAAATGGACTCCTTGCCAGATAGTTCATCCGGAACTGTAGATAAGCATGTTCGGTCGGAGAGTTAGTTGCCCTCTGTAATAAAAAAAACTGAGTGAATGAATCAATGATGTAATTGAACGGGTATCATGGGACTTCTGCTCCGAACACATGGAACTAACAATAACGGACAAAATGAGGTAAAAAAAGGTTAGCAACCACCAAATAGTATATATGTTACTGTAAAGGTAAGATGATTGGTAAATCCTGCAGTTTACCGGTATAACCTAACATTATCATCACAGTGTGATAATAGCCCGAAATTTTTTTTTACATTTCAAACTTTTACCAAAATGTTGTTGTTGTTGTGGTCTTCAGTCCTGAGACTGGTTTGATGCAGCTCTCCATGCTACTCTATCCTGTGCAAGCTTTTTCATCTCCCAGTACCTACTGCAACCTACATCCTTCTGAATCTGCTTAGTGTATTCATCTCTTGGTCTCCCTCTACGATTTTTACCCTCCACACTGCCCTCCAATACTAAATTGGTGATCCCTTGATGCCTCAGAACATGTCCTACCAACCGATCCCTTCTTCTGGTCAAGTTGTGCCACAAACTTCTCTTCTCCCCAATTCTATTCAATACTTCCTCATTAGTTATGTGATCTACCCATCTAATCTTCAGCATTCTTCTGTAGCACCACATTTCAAAAGCTTCTATTCTCTTCTTGTCCAAACTATTTATCGTCCATGTTTCACTTCCATACATGGCTACACTCCATACGAATACTTTCAGAAATGACTTCCTGACACTTAAATCAATACTGGATGTTAACAAATTTCTCTTCTTCAGAAACGCTTTCCTTGCCATTGCCAGCCTACATTTTATATCCTCTCTACTTCGACTATCATCAGTTATTTTGCTCCCCAAATAGCAAAACTCCTTTACTACTTTAAGTGCCTCATTTCCTAATCTAATTCCCTCAGCATCACCCGACTTAATTAGACTACATTCCATTATCCTTGTTTTGCTTTTGTTGATGTTCATCTTATATCCTCCTTTCAAGACACTGTCCATTCCATTCAATTGCTCTTCCAAGTCCTTTGCTGTCTCTGACAGAATTACAATGTCATCGGCGAACCTCAAAGTTTTTATTTCTTCTCCATGAATTTTAATACCTACTCCGAATTTTTCTTTTGTTTCCTTTACTGCTTGCTCAATATACAGATTGAACAACATCGGGGAGAGGCTACAACCCTGTCTTACTCCCTTCCCAACCACTGCTTCCCTTTCATGTCCCTCGACTCTTATAACTGCCATCTGGTTTCTGTACAAATTGTAAATAGCCTTTCGCTCCCTGTATTTTACCCCTGCCACCTTTAGAATTTGAAAGAGAGTATTCCAGTCAACATTGTCAAAAGCTTTCTCTAAGTCTACAAATGCTAGAAACGTAGGTTTGCCTTTCCTTAAACTTTCTTCTAAGATAAGTCGTAAGGTCAGTATTGCCTCACGTGTTCCAGTGTTTCTACGGAATCCAAACTGATCTTCCCCGAGGTTGGCTTCTACTAGTTTTTCCATTCGTCTGTAAAGAATTCGTGTTAGTATTTTGCAGCTGTGACTTATTAAGCTGATAGTTCGGTAATTTTCACATCTGTCAACACCTGCTTTCTTTGGGATTGGAATTATTATATTCTTCTTGAAGTCTGAGGGTATTTCGCCTGTTTCATACATCTTGCTCACCAGATGGTAGAGTTTTGTCAGGACTGGCTCTCCCACGGCCGTCAGTAGTTCCAATGGAATATTGTCTACTCCGGGGGCCTTGTTTCGACTCAGGTCTTTCAGTGCTCTGTCAAACTCTTCACGCAGCATCATATCTCCCATTTCATCTTCATCTACATCCTCTTCCATTTCCATAATATTGTCCTCAAGTACATCGCCCTTGTATAGACCCTCTATATACTCCTTCCACCTTTCTGCTTTCCCTTCTTTGCTTAGAACTGGGTTTCCATCTGAGCTCTTCATATTCATACAAGTCGTTCTCTTATCTCCAAAGGCCTCTTTAATTTTCCTGTAGGCGGTATCTATCTTACCCCTAGTGAGATAGGCCTCTACATCCTTACATTTGTCCTCTAGCCATCCCTGCTTAGCCATTTTGCACTTCCTGTCGATCTCATTTTTGAGACGTTTGTATTCCTTTTTGCCTGTTTCACTTACTGCATTTTTATATTTTCTCCTTTCATCAATTAAATTCACTATTTCTTCTGTTACCCAAGGATTTCTACTAGCCCTCGTCTTTTTACCTACTTGATCCTCTGCTGCCTTCACTACTTCATCCCTCAAAGCTACCCATTCTTCTTCTACTGTATTTATTTCCCCCATTCCTGTCAATTGCTCCGTTATGCTCTCCCTGAATCTCTGTACAACCTCCGGTTCTTTTAGTTTATCCAGGTCCCATCTCCTTAAATTCCCACCTTTTTGCAGTTTCTTCAGTTTTAATCTACAGGTCATAACCAATAGATTGTGGTCAGAGTCCATATCTGCCCCTGGAAATGTCTTACAATTTAAAACCTGGTTCCTAAATCTCTGTCTTACCATTATATAATCTATCTGATACCTTTTAGTATCTCCAGGGTTCTTCCATGTATACAACCTTCTTTCATGATTCTTGAACCAAGTGTTATTTATGATTATGTTGTGCTCTGTGCAAAATTCTACCAGGCGGCTTCCTCTTTCATTTCTGTCCCCCAATCCATATTCACCTACTATGTTTCCTTCTCTCCCTTTTCCTACACTCGAATTCCAGTCACCCATGACTATTAAATTTTCGTCTCCCTTCACAATCTGAATAATTTCTTTTATTTCATCATACATTTCTTCAATTTCTTCGTCATCTGCAGAGCCAGTTGGCATATAAACTTGTACTACTGTAGTAGGTGTGGGCTTCGTATCTATCTTGGCCACAATAATGCGTTCACTATGCTGTTTGTAGTAGCTTACCCGCATTCCTATTTTCCTATTCATTATTAAACCTACTCCTGCATTACCCCTATTTGATTTTGTGTTTATAACCCTGTAGTCACCTGACCAGAAGTCTTGTTCCTCCTGCCACCGAACTTCACTAATTCCCACTATATCTAACTTCAACCTATCCATTTCCCTTTTTAAATTTTCTAACCTACCTGCCCGATTAAGGGATGTGACATTCCACGCTCCGATCCGTAGAACGCCAGTTTTCTTTCTCCTGATAACGACATCCTCTTGAGTAGTCCCCGCCCGGAGATCCGAATGGGGGACTATTTTACCTCCGGAATATTTTACCCAAGAGGACGCCATCATCATGTAATCATACAGTAAAGCTGCATGCCCTCGGGAAAAATTACGGCTGTAGTTTCCCCTTGCTTTCAGCCGTTCGCAGTACCAGCACAGCAAGGCCGTTTTGGTTATTGTTACAAGGCCAGATCAGTCAATCATCCAGACTGTTGCCCTTGCAACTACTGAAAAGGCTGCTGCCCCTCTTCAGGAACCACACGTTTGTCTGGCCTCTCAACAGATACCCCTCCGTTGTGGTTGCACCTACGGTACGGCTATCTGTATCGCTGAGGCACGCAAGCCTCCCCACCAACGGCAAGGTCCATGGTTCATGGGGGGGGTTTACCAAAATATGTTGTTAAATCTTAGGATTTACGCAAATGATTGCGGTACAGGTTCAGACATGCTTCTTTGTTGGCAATTTTTTGTTCTCAGGCGCTCACAGCAGCGTAGCTTCAGTCTGTGTCTAGCATCGTGCGCGCATGTATCGTTTCAGTGCTACTGTTTCTTGTGCATCGTTGTATCAGAATAAGTGATGTTATACGTGACATATTTTATAAACTTTTAATTTAATTAGTGAATAGGAACGACAATTTTTATGTAACTGCTGAGCAATATAATAGCCTGCTAAGTGAAGTGAAAAGGCCGGACGGTGTGGCTGAGCGGTTCTAGGCGCTTCAGCTTGGAACCGCGCTGCTGCTACGGTCGCAGGTTCGAATTCTGCCTCGGGCATGGATGTGTGTGCTGTCCGTAGGTTAGTTAGGTTTAAGTAGTTCTAAGTTCTAGGGGACTGATGACCTTAGATGTTAAGTCCCATAGTGCTCAGAGCCATTTGAACCATTTTTTGAAGTGAAAAATGCAAAAACGGTTGCCAATAAAAAATCTGTTCACTACAGTTTGAAGCGATATTATGATCTTAACATCGGAGGTGAAGATAAACTCTTATCAATGTCTGTTGGAGAAAAAAAATTCGTTGTTACGTTTGAAGTGAGTCCGAGAGGCTCCTAAAGAAGGTCATCAGTTACAAGCAAAGAAAATGAACGCGTCTTTATGTAATAAAATTCCAAAATTTTCAGTTGCACAGAATGTGACAGTTAAAGTACCGGATGTAGACCAGGAGAACCTAATGAAAAATCAATAACTGCAATGGTGATAAATATTCAGGGTGATGAATTTTGAGAGATTGGTATCAAAACTGGTAAACTGAACTCATTGTACTCAGGAACTAGTTTACATTCTGCAACTAAAATTTAATAAGTGTCGAAGAAGTGGGCAGACAAGAAATTAGTGTATGAGAAGTGGTTGCCAAGCTACCTTTCGTTGGAGGAAAAATGTCGAGAAGGTACATTTATTTAAAACACTGTTCAACTAAAAAATGTTTGTGTAATTTTGTTCTGTGTTATGTAATTCTAAATGCCACAATAGTCAACTCTGTTGTGACAAAATTTAACATTCACGAAGTTACCTCTCTTACAACATTTTTGTTATAAATGTAACATTTTGCACTAATTTCAATATGAAATATTGTTCATTATAAACACAATTGAATGCATGAATACTTATATAATGTAATTTTACAATCAGTAAAAACTATTTCAATAATTGCTAAGGTGTTTTTTTTTAATGAATCCGGTTTTACCAGTTCATATGGGTAAATCCTAAGATTTACGAAAGTCTCTTGATAAAAGTTGGAAATCCATACATACAATAAGAAATTTCAGACTGTTACCACTCCACGATGACAAGTGTTAGGTTTTACCAGTAAATTTTAGGATTTACCAATGATCTTACTTTTACAGTAACATATATACGCTTGCCTAAAACGTTCAGACTCGAATTTTCTCAAAAACGGTTGACGGGTGCGCCTTCGTCTTTACATAGGTTGAAGTCCTAGCCATGCTTACACACACTCTCAACATGAATCAAATTGGTGAGGACAAGTACGTATGGTCCCCTTGTTAGGACTAGACTTGAGCGAAATTTACGCGAATGATGGATAACGAATAGATATAAAAATGCAGATATAAATTAATATTCGTTATTCGTGAATAACAAATATTATCACAACATTATTCACTTACAAGAATAAAAACACTTATTCATTATCTGTGAATAAAAAGTGTTAAGAATAACAGATAAATCTGAAATCCAAATGCATTTTATCTCCATTTCTTTGTCATTTCTTAAAATAATGTACTTTTCGTTTCTTTTGAATTAGTTTTCAGAACAACTCTTTTCTTTGACGTGCCATCAGAAAACTTATCTGATTTACGGAGATTTACCGTTGTGACAAAAAAGAAAATTCGTTCTACACATGCAGTGGGCTCCTGAAATCAGCTTTAATCATAACTTCGATATATGACTTTCAGCTCATAATCTTCTGCAGCAAAAATTGAGAAATCATCAATTATCATGTAGTTTTGGCAAATAATTCGTTGTGATTCCACTTTAACTTCACTTCACGAATAACATTCCAAATAAAATCTTCTATTTACGTCTTAATGTCATTTGAATCTAGTGACCCGCTTTCTTTGACGTTTCTTTGGATATTATATGCTTATTTGTTTGTCGTAAGCCTCCGTCAGTCTTGGACATCAATAATGTGAAATACTTGTTTTTAAATCGTGGGTAAGACTTGAATGAAATAGTTGCAGTTGGTATAACAAAGCGAAAAAGTCTTTCAATTGTCTCTACACACTTTCACGATACATGAGCTGCAAGTATGCTGCAATATTACGGACTCTTTTAAATATTCTAACTGGCGAGTATTTATTCTGGATATTCACAAATTTTTAGATTCAGTAAATTTTAGATTTGAAATTAATAGCGTCTGCTTTATAACAGTTATGCTTATTAAAAAGTTTATAAAACTATACCCACTGCCTATAATAATGATAGCAATACTAATAAAAATAGTAATAATAATACGCTTAACTTGTCTAACAAATGAAAGAATTGTTTCTGTCGAAATTTTGTTGCTCAGTTCATAATAAATACAGTTTAAGACAGGAACGAAATAATGCGTATTCTTTCGGTACACTCCCTTTCTAGTTTCTGTCTAAGTGCTAGTTTGCGTGCTTTTTTATTTTTTCGGATAAATGTATAAGATCCGTAACACGTGTATTAGTCCACGAATTAACTTTCGAGCTGACATTCATATAGTCTTAGCTTGCACCAAAGCAACAAGTGTAGTACGCTTCTTTGTTAAATGTTCGCTTGTATTGACGCTTATTTGATTTCGTCACTTTCTCCATCATTAGATTTGATCAGGGAGGCCCTAGTTCCTCTGCGGCTAACTTTTCCTGGTAATTTTCTTTTCTGTTAGCACTTAAAAACATATTCAACAGAGTCCATGATGACACTACACACGAAAGCCGAATTCTTCACTGTAAACAACCAACTCCTAACACAAACAGCTGTTTGCGGAAAAGATTAAAATTTATGTAGTTATGTCAACTAATATGGTCACTTGACTACAATACAACTGAGGCGCTGAGAACACTAAGGGCCTGAACCACATTGTCGCCGATCCCGTGTTCAAGTGAATGTCAGAGGAAGGAGTGAGATAGCTTTTCGTGAATGTTCACATGTACAATATGGCCCAACAGCACAGATAAACCTGACTCACCGTAAGATCTATAGATGTCAGAAGCATGAATAAATGGAACAAACTCACAAGCGACGCTGATGTGCTTTGGGCCCTTACGGTTCTCGCCGCCTAAAAAGGGTTACTGCATGATAAACTCAAGACTTTAATACACTACTGGCCATTAAAATTGCTACACCACGAAGATGACGTGCTACAGACGCGAATTTTAACCGAAGGGAAGAAGATGCTGTGATACGCAAATGATCAGCTTTTCAGAGCATTCACACAAGGTTGCCGCCGGTGGCGACACCTACAGCGTGCTGACATGAGGAAAGTTTCCAATCGATTTCTCATACACAAACAGCAGTTGACCGGCGTTGCCTGGTGAAACGTTGTTGTGATGCCTCGTGTAAGGAGGAGAAATGCGTACCATCACGTTTCCGACTTTTATAAAGGTCGTATTGCAGCCTATCGCGATTGTGGTTTGTTGTATCGCGACACTGCTGCTCGCGTTGGTCGAGATCCAATGACTGTTAACAGGATATGGAATCGGTAGTATCAGGAGGGTAATACGGAACGCCGTGCTGGATCCCAACGGTCTCGTATCACTAGCAGTCGAGATGACAGGCATCTTATTCGCGTGGCTGTAACGGATCGTGCAGCCACGCCTCGATCCCTGAGTCAACAGATGGGGACGTTTGGAAGACAACAACCATCTACACGAACAGTTCGACGACATTTGCAGCAGCATGGACTATCAGCTCGGAGACCATGGCTGCGGTTACCCTTGACGCTGCATCACAGACAAGAGCGCCTGCGATGGTGTAGTCAACGACGAACCTGAGTACACGAATGGCAAAATGTCATTTATTCAGATGATTCCAGGTTCTGTTTACAGCATCATGATGGTCGCATCCGTGTTTGGCGACATCGCGGTGAACGCACATTGGAAGTTTGTATTTGTCATTGCCATACTAGCGTATCACCCGGCGTGATGGTATGGGGTAGCATTGGTTACACATCTCGGTCACCTCTTGTTCGCATTGACAGCACTTTGAACAGTGGACGTTACATTTCAGATGTGTTACGACCCGTGGCTCTACCCTTCATTCGATCCCTGCGAAACCCTACATTTCAGCAGGATAATGCACGACCGCATGTTGAAGGTCCTGTACGGGCCTTTCTGGACACAGAAAATGTTCGACTGCTGCCCTGGCCAGCACATTCTCCAGATCTCTCACCAATTGAAAACGTCTGGTCAATGGTGACCGAGCAACTGGCTCATCACAATACGCCAGTCACTACTCTTGATGAACTGTGGTATCGTGTTGAAGCTGCATGGCAGCTATACCTGTAAACGCCATCCAAGCTCTGTTTGACTCAATTCCCAGGTGTATCAAGGCCGTTTTTATGGTCAGAGGTGGTTGTTCTGGGTACTGATTCCTCAGGACCTATGCACCCAAGTTGCGTGAAAATGTAATCACATGTCAGTTCTAGTATAATATATTTGTCCAATGAATACCCATTTATCATCTGCATTTCTTCTTGGTGTAGCAATTTTAATGGCCAGTAGTGTATATTGTAACTCATTCACAAACCAAAAAACTAGGCTTCTTAATCAGTATAACTATAAGATATACTGATGCCCGACCTAATTTTACTGTATAGTGAGTGAATTGAGATATCTGAAGCATGTGTTACCATCTAGCGTGATTTATGTCAGGCGAACAGGGATAAAAGTCTGCTGCAACGTGGTACCACCTAGTTGCATTCACATAAACTTGCAGTATAGTGCTAAGAATTAGCTGTGCGCGCTGTGAACTGTGCACATTGTTATCAAATCTATATGTATTTGACCCATAAGGTAGTGATGTCACGCCAGTTGCGCATGCGCTAAAGCTCGTTCAGATGCGCACAATTGAAGATGTGCTCGCGACGCTGATGCCAAGTTTCAGGAAAAGTAATACCTAGCGCGGTAGATTTAGTGCCATATATTTGAGATAATGGCATCTATGTTATGTTTAATACCATTTGAAGAAAAGTAACCGATGAATCCGCAGGGCATCAAAAGCTAGGGTCCTCACGTACTCTTGTGCTCTTACACAGCAGCCGTCACTGATTGGAACCCTTCGCCTCTTCCGAATTTCTTCAATCTCAAAGCTGTAAGTAACTGCACAGACGGATGTTGGACCGAAAAACTGTTCCATATTCTAACGGCAAGCTCGCTCAGGGTTAATCCTAAGACACTTTGGACGGCTGTGGACATCCAGCAGCATTCCATAAACGTTTTAGGAGGTTTTGGATTAAAAGTCTGGTGACGCTAATCGTCAGGAACCACAGATTTCTTGCTTGGTTCACACATTTTGTAGCACTACAATCACGAATTGCGTAATTATATGAAGGAACCATGCATATCTGACAGTGTTAGCAATCTAAGAAAGGTGTTGAAGATTGAGAGTATTTGTCTGCTGCATTCACGTTGTTGGTTGTTGACATAGAGTTCTTGCGTCATGTTAGCAGTTGGGAAGTGCAGACGTATTGGCACATTGAGTGATAGTTGAAGTGAGCCGAGTTGGTAGTGTAAGGGCCATAAAGCACCAGGCAGGACCTCTGTGGCAGCTAATAAAAAGGATGACGTGCATTGCAGCCCGCGCACTGGACCGCTGCGTCAACCAGCTGGCTCCGCGCTGCCATTATGAGGAGGCTGTCTCGTGGAGAACACATGTGGCTGCTTTCAGTCTCTGTGCACTTCTCGAGGTATTCACACATTCCTTGCATCCTGAACCAAATGCCCGTTTTCGACAGCTGGTAGGACCTGAGGGCATTTTCAGTTCTGGAGGGACGTATAATATGTCTTCAAATTTATAGATATTCTGGTACCGAGCGCCGCGGATTTCGAATCCACGCCAGACGGCATGGAACTCGATGACCACTAGAAGTCGCTGCAGCAGTCGCACCATAAGCCATGGATGCATGCGCTCCTGGCCCTGAGACTAATGTGAGGGAGCCACTGTGGAACACGTGGTCTCAGTGGCCAATAGCGACATATCCTGTCTGTATTTAGGCGGCTGCATCTCACTCAGCGAGGGAAAGACCCAGGCGATCATTGTAGACAAAACCACCCCTTCCTTCCATCTCCTCGATTTATAACTCACTGTCTATGGCCGTCCTATCAACCTCACCCCCACCCTCACGCATCTTGGCGTCACCCCTGACTGTCGCCTCTCCTGGACCCCTCCATCTCCAGACGATCCAAGCCAAGGCACTCTCCCGACTATGCCTCCTCAAGCTCCTTTCTGGCTGCACATGGGGTCTGGACCCCTCCACCATCCTCCACACCTATAAATCCCTCATTCGCCCTGTCCTCTGCTATACCCATACTGCCTGGATCACCGCCCCTCCTAACTTCTACAAATCCTTTCAAATCCTGGAACACCATGTGCTCCACCTCACCTATCACATCTGCCTCCCCTCCTCCACGTGGATCCTGTATGACTTAATTCCGTTCCCACACCTCCTCCTTTTCCTTGAATGGATAGAGATCCTTTACACCTCCCGCAAATTTGATCCCCCTTGTCTCTCCCATCCTCTCCCACTCCCGTCTGCTGCCGCACCTGTACTCCCACATCCCACCCGCTCTCCATCTTTCCACACTCCATACCCTTGCCCAAGGTGGCTTGCGTCAACTCCCCCTCCCTGATGATGCCCTCATCCCCTCCATCTACCCCTCCTACCAACTTTGATCCTCCCCTGCCCCCCCCCTGTATTTTTCCTCCAGGGCACTCTCTCTCCCTTCTCTCCTTCCTTCCTCCCTCCCCCCCTCCCCCCAGGCTTCCACAACACCCCTACCCTCTCCCCTCCTCTTCCCTTCTCCTCTCCCACTGGCATCAACACCCCCCTCCTCTCCCTCCTACTCGCACCTCTTCCCTTTGGAAGGTCACTGGCTTTGTGCATGAACAATGCATCTTCGTGCACCAGAGATCGTTGCCAGTGCACGTGTGTGTCTTCGCGTCAGTGCTTCAGTGTTTCTCCGTTTGTACTCCTCCGTTCACGTGTGTAAACTCGTTTTTCCCCGTTGTGTTTAGTGAAGAACGTTTTTTATTCAAACGGTGCGCCCGTGAATGGTTTCATTTATTTTGCTATGTCTGTCTCCCGTTTTTGTCCACCATGTTTGTTTTTCCGTCTTTCTGTTTCCTGTCTCTGTTCACTGTGGCCGAAGAGCGGCATACATAGGCCGCTGCCGGCCTACCTTTATTGTAAAGGTTTCAAAATAAGAATAAAAAAAAAAAACTCAGCGAGGCAATCTGGTATTCGCGTTGATTCAGTTGACATCTCGCTTACAGACATCGTGTTTACGTTGCGTGTGCTTACTTCTCGTTAATGAGTGGGCGTTGTTTTGATTTCGTGTGGTTGTCTCTTGTGACCCCGTTGCTTAATACTTTGCTGTTGATCTCGGTGTCTTACTCGGTTGTCTGTCGTCGTGCCTGTCCTTCCATTCCCGTTCGACCGTCTTGTTCGTTCGCGGGCCGCTCCTGTTGGTCGCGCCGCGCTTTCGTTAGCGGCAACCTCGCGACAGTTCCTTTCGCGATTACAACAGATATCTCTTTCTGGTGCATTAATTTGTGAGACACAGCATGCAATTATTGTTGCAATTGCAAATTCTTCCCGAACATCCACTAGGCGATGAAAAATTCTCCATTCTCCATTCATATGCCAGAGTGCCAAAAATACATTTTTTTATTGTTAAACTCCTTTCGCAATAAGGACGCATTAAGTTTTCAGATATACCAAATGCTTTGTCTCCGACAATGACGCACGTCGTCAATACTCCCTGGTTTGATATGTGGCTTTTTCTGGTATTTGTAAATTTTTACTACCGAGACTTGCAAACCTGATTGCATAAAAATAGATGAGTCACTATATTTTCCGCATGCTCAAACACCTATGTAAGTTAACTTATAATCCGCAGTGCATAAAGCAAGTAAAATAATAGAAAATAATTTTTACAATTATAATACAGTACCTTATAAGAAAAAAGGCATTAACACATTCCACGCCCATGGTGCTTGGCTGATCGGCCACGACTGACCGTCAGCTGGCTGCCCAGAGCATTATAGACTGTCCACCTGTAAGCAGTTTTGTATATCATTTGCAACGCTGTAAATCACGTAAAGCTGTGCTCAACTTCAAGGATGGTTTCAGCACTGCAATGCTTTTCTAGGCATGGCAATGTGCCCTTGACTTCCTCCCACGCCTGAACAAACTTCTACAGTCAATTGGAGTAGGATCTACATTTCAACACACACTACGAAACATGGTGCAACCTGACGTGGCATTGTTGTTGCTGTTATAGGTGAAAGAAGCGATGATAACAGAGATCGAACCCGAAGCCTAAGTTTTGTGGTCTGTAACTTAAACTACTTAGCCACAAGGGCTCATTTCTGGACAAGCCATTAATAAGTCATTTATGAAACAGATACTCAATTGAGCCAAGGGAACAAATACTTATTCTGTACAAGAAGTAAACAAAGAAAATACTGTGGCATTATATGTATAGGTTATTTAATTTACGGATAATTTGTTGGCGGGTAAATTTGTTTGAACGATCTACTCATTCGAATAATTATCCAGATAGAAGCTATTCGAATAATACCCATCCCTTTTCACCACTACACAAACACTACTTTTCTCTTTCTGTTCACATTATCAAATGTAACTAGTCCTGCTAGACTATGGTGTTGCTGGATTGAAGATTTTCTGTTAATTATAAACACAGTTGACAAATATAGTCTGTTGTCACAGTCCTCAACACAAATCTTTTTAATTCCTTATGTTCAAAATATGTTTAAATGGCAGTGCGGTTTTAGCAGCTGACTGAAAGCGAGCATTAATTCATCGGCTATTATTTCTCGGGAATATACAGCTCCACAACTGAAACGATGGCCTTCAATAGCATTCTACATTCGATTATAACTTTAATTTTCTTTATACCGTGGTAACGCTTGGTCACTCTCGGGTACACAGCACAAATTCTCCATAGAAAATACAGAAAATCGACAGCTAAAGATAAATTCTAATTGTAAATGTGTCTGGTCGCTTGCTGGGCCCATTAGTACCGCTAAGTTGTATCGAAGCTGTTCTGATAGAGTCTACGTTTCCTTACCCACGTGGCATGGGCATGCGGCTGTTGTCCGTCACTCCGTGAGTGACCGCACCGTGGTACCAAGTGACTGAATTTCCAACTCCGTGCTTCCGCTTGCGGGTGCATAATGAGTGATGTAGACCAGTGCTAAGCACACGTGTTTGCCACGTGGGTGCCGTGCTCTGGAACTGAATGGGAGGGGCGGCAGTGACTGGGTGATGTATTTAGAGATGTGGTCATATCATGTCTGTATTTAAGATTATACTAAATCGTCTATTAATTTTAGAAGTGTGTGGCTTGCCATGTTTGTATCATCATTTGGGAGGTGTCTTTTCTGTTATGAATGTGTTAGTTTTCTTTTAGAGTGAGGAAATATTGTTTGTTGTTTATCTTTGCGATTTCCATTTCTGTGTGTCTTGTGGCAATTTTATATTAAGATTGGTGTAAGTGTTCAGCCAAAGCTGAATGATTTGTCAAATGAAAATATTTGGTTCCAGAGAAATTTTAAGGTCTCAAACATCTATTATGTATTTATACAGACGGAAGTGACGAATAAACATTTGTGTCAAGGCTGCACTTCAAACCCAGGTCTCCTGCTCACTATTATTTGTGAGTAGGAGACATGGGTTAGAATCATACCCTTGGCAGAAATTTTCATTCGTCACTTCAGGCTGCATATATACATCGTGAATGATGTGTCCTGTACTTCCATATTCCTACATGCTCTTCATATCTTGTGTCAAACATTCTCTTGGCTTGACCTATGTGTTACATTTCACTTGATCTATTCCAATTTATAATAAAGCTCTGTTATTTTTATTGCCTTTGGCAAGTTCTTTCAATTGACATGTTGGTATGGTGAATTATTTTTATGCCTTTTCTCTGAAAATATTATACTTTCTGTGTGTGTGTTTGTAGTTGCGTATCATTGTATACCATCTTTTGTTTTCTATTTCTTTCTCACTCTGTGTTGCTCCTGTTATTGTCTCTTGTAATTAGTTTGTGTGGAATTCTACCTTGTGTTGATGATATCTGGTTTTTGCTCTTTTCTGTTTCTTAATTTTATTGTTTCACTTTGTCACTAAGTTTTCTTTGTATCCATTGTTTGTGTCTGTTTTTGTTGATTTTGGCTCCAGGTTTGTGCTCTATTTAGTCGTTCTTGTGACTATTTGTATAATGATATTCCTTTCCCTTTTTGGCGGTTTATGATTTTTTCTGGGATGTTTATTGTTTCTCTTACTGGTATTTTAGAATAAATGTTTCCTACATCAAACAAAAGGAGGATGGTCATGTCTGAAACCTGAATGTCATATATGTATTGAATCAATGGTATAATGTTTTTCTTTGTAGGTCTATCCTTTAGTAATTTTGTGATAATATTTTCAGCAATTTTTGGAACCACTAATAAGCTAAGTAACTGCATTCAATATTACAAATTTACTTAATAATAGTATTGTAACTTGCAAAATTTCACAGGTGTCAGTGTTATGTATTTGAATGATAATATGTCTGTTATAGATGTTTTTTAGTTTTGCCACCAAATTAAAGATAAGTAGTGGGGCAACATATCTCATGTCCTTGAGAAGATATTTTCAGCCTATTTTACCATAATGCCTGATTTATACAAATGTATTGGTGAAATCCTTTATTAAATATAAAAGACATGTAAATAAATAGGATGTGTTACATTTTGACAAAATGTAGTCGCAATCATTCCTAATCATAATTCAGTAAAAGATTACATTCGTCTGTCATTTGTAGTTCACACATTAGTTCTATGCTTGCATAATCTTAACAGCTTTAATTAGTTGGAAGCATACATTCTTTGCTCCACCTTTGTACACCTGTTTCACTTACTGGTAGTCCCTGAGTCGATCAGATCCTCATTTTCATAATTCAGCGTCCAGAAAAACCAACAGCCAAGTCACGTGGTGGAGGGCAAAAAGCTGAGTTCATTATGCGAGATAGATCTGATGGTTACAGTTTTTCTCATTTAAGGCTGAAAAGCACTGATTTTAACAACTTTAAAGATTTATGTTAGTATTACAAATGTAGCAGAACATTTAACCTACTTTCACCGAAATTGCCAATGCTGATGTGATGATTACAATTTTTGCGTTTGGACAGGTGGAAGAATAACTAACAGTCTGGAATATTGTGTTGACAGTTATCAGCAATACGTGCGAAATGTTTCATTATGCTTTTATAAGATAGATATCCCTTTCTATTCACAATGTCCAGCTTTTACACAAAAGAAGGATTTATGTTTTATGACTGTTGCCTAATGCGTTAGATCTACAGATACCGCTACAATAATTGTCAAGATAAAAAACATAATTATTGAAATCACTGGTAACGAGTTCGATGTTAACATTGTCATCTCAAAGTCTTCATCATTCATCAAGCTTTAGATTTCAGGATCAACACACACTGCTGGAACAAAATTAATTCAGCTCGAAAGATGACGTCGATTTTCACCCCATGCAGGGATAAGGGTTTCAGCGTCGACCGCCAATAGATAGCACAGTGGCATAGCTACTGGAGTGCCATTTGTATCTACCCTTTAATAGGGGATGCTCACAGCCAGAAGGCTCAATGTGGTGCAAGCGTGTGAAGCGAGTAGGCAACCATATCATGGACATGCACTCATGCTTCCTACAGCCAACTCAGTAGGTTTGAAAAAGATCAAATTGTGCCCTTCTGAATCGTAGGATAGACCTTTCGGAGAATAGCCACACAAGTTGGACGTGCTGCGTCAGTTGGCAATGATGGTGGTATAAGTGGTCACGTGAGCATTCTCACACGTGTAGACAAGGTTCTGGACGTCCACGCATCACAGACGCACGCCAGGATCGTCGTATTGTAAGGAAAGCAGTGACAGATCTTACAGCTGCCACAGTGTGGATAAGACAGCTTATGAATCCAGACATGACAACACGAACTGTTGCGAACCAGTTACTACCACTGGGACTACGGGCATGCATACCTCTAGCCTGTTTTATACTCACGCCACAGCTCGACTGGTGCTGTCAGAGAATCATTTGGAAGATGGAATGGCATGCCTTGGTCTTCAGCGATAAAAGCAGATTCTGTCTACATGCAAGCGTTGGTCTTTGCGCGTACGACATAGACCTGGTTAGTGATGTCTAATGAGTTGCATTCGTCCAAGGCACACTGGTTCCACTCCAGGCCTTATCGTCTGGAGTGCGATGACCTAAAACTCTCCATCACCTTTGGTGTTTCTGGAAGAGACACTAACTGGCGCTCGATATGTGCAGAATGTTCTTTGGACCTGTTATTTCGCTGTTCTTGCAACAGGAAGGTGACGTGTTTTTCCAACAGGATATTGCTCGCCCACACGCTGCTTGTGAAACTCAACGCGCTCTGCAAGACATACAGCAGCTTCTCTGCGCAGCACGATCTCGAGACTTGTCTCCAACTGGGCATGTGTGAGATGTGATGGCACGAGAGGTCACTCGTGTGACTTACCAACCAACAACTCTTACAGAACTTCGTGAACAGTCGAGCGGCGTGGCATAACGTATCCGAGGACAGTATTTGACTTCTGTACAAAAGACTGGATGCCAGAATCAGCGCTTGCATTTGCACCCATTGAGGCTACACAACGTACTGAGATGGGTGTTTCAACGTTATCTGATATGGTACCCAGAACCACTTGTGTTACTGATCTGTAAATGTAAACATTTCTTGTACTCCATATGCATGTTGCAAACAATAAATCTGTAGTTAATTGGAAACCTCTAAATGGATGTACAAATTTTTTTTCTGGAAACATGTTTTTACGAGATAGCTACGCAAAGAACCTTCTCATTCAATTCGTAACATTTAGACACAAATAAATATTCTCAAATAAGAGGCCATTGGAATCTGCTTGGTAAAGGTGCAACTCCTTAGCAAATTCACTGACTTCATTTCGGAAAATGTGTTCGCAAATATTTTCGAATTTTCATAACAACTTTATCTTTGTGGTCCACTCCACAACCGGAGTGGTCAGTGCACTCGACTCTTAATGTGGAGGACTCAGAATCGATTCTCTGTCCCAGGGGGGGGGGGGCTGGAGGAGTAGAACTGGAACACGTTACACTCAGCCCTCAGCCTCGTGATGCCAACTCAGGAGATGCTTGAATGAGCAATGGGGTCTCCAAGGTCGGCAAAGCTGACAATAGCTGAAAGAGTGGAGTACCCCTTCGTACCACATCCATATGACACTACATGGCAGAGGATGACACGATGGCTGGTCTTCAGGGCTTCATCATGGAGATTAGTTAAATTTCATAATTTTTTTAGCTGTGTGCCGAAATATTACTTCTTTTCAAATATGTTTTACTGCAACCAAATGCTGCACAATATTTAACCATTGTAACCAAGAAAACTTTAATAACTATGTCACTATTAGTATAAAGATAAATTGAACAGTATTCCAGAAGTCTCCAGCAAATGGATGCCTTTACTAGTCAACTGATCAAGACGTTGTATTCAATATAATGATGTCATTAGCGGTCTATATTATCTGTGTCAACTTCCACCTTCCTTTAATAGTCCATGCCTCTGACTTTACACAGATACTTTCTCTGTGAGCACACCACTCATGCAGCGGAAAATATATATCTAAAAGACTTACATACAATAGAAAATATATAACACTTACATTACTTACAAGGGAATATTCCCAGATGTAAATAAACAATCTTGATGAAACTTGGCAGATATGTAGAAGGTGCAAAACAATGCAATATGTATTTTTTGTGCATAATTTCAATTTCTTAAGGGGTAAAACACACTGTGAGAGGAAATTTGGCATTTTAGGTTGAGAGGTAATATCTTCAAAATGATGATATATCGAGATTTTTTTCAGTTAAATGTTGATATGCAATTAAAGTTCTTGAAAACTGTGTTATCTGCTTACATAAAGGTTTCAAATTTTGCCAAATACCCCACTAGCATTAATTAATTTCGAAAAATGATAATTTTTTTGCAACATAAATTAAATATGCTTTTAAGTCACATACATCATTGTGTAATAAAGTTGGTTTCTGAAATAGAATTTTTGGAAAATAAACTATACAAAATGTACTGTCAACGTATTTTCAACATATGTAATTGAAACAGGAAGTTGCAAAAGGGACAAAGTAACAAAATAGCAAACATGAAGAAAACAACAAAAAACTGTTTCCTAAGACTAATGGTTTAATTCTTTGCGCATATGGTGGTATTTCATGTGGTATAGGACCAGTGGAGTAGTACTGCTGTTCATTTGTAGTATCTTTTATTTATTTATATAATATTTTGAATTATTAAAAATGTAGGAGTTGGTACCTTTTGCAAGTGAAGATAAATTTCTAGTGAGTTTATTACTTGTGATACATATTTGTGGCAATATTTATTGCAAATATTATGTATATTCTTTACAAAAAAGATTCTTTTCGATTTGTATTGAAAAGTAATATACTAAAAGTATTCGTTTGGATAAAAAAACAGAAATATGAAGTTTCCAAGAACATTCATTCTGTGACTGACCAATCTAGTAGTTACTCATTCTAATATCTTCCAGCTTGGTTTTTTAATGGAAACTTTTCTACTCATCTTGGTCCTGTTTTTTGCCAGTGCAACCGCTTGATTTTTCCCTGGAAGGCGAAGATGAAAGGTATGACTCGCTAGTCATGTGTTTTAATAGTTCCTTTGAGATCAGATGTGTATAGAAATTGGTTGCATTTGGAAATAGCTAAATGTTCCATTCTACTTCTTGGCACCTCCCTTTTTACTGTTTCTAAAGAGATAGCTGTTTTCTTAATACAGTAGAAGACCAGCTTCTAAAGTCAATGATGTCTTCTGTTACAATCATGACTGCCATGAAATTTTTTTGCGAAAGAGTTCACAATAATTTCCAAATAGTCCTTCATAGTGGATATTCTGTCAATATTTTTTGTGGCTCTTTTTACTACTGAAAAGTTCCTGTCGCATGGAAGGTATGGCTGCCCTCGAATGGGAAAATATTTGACGTTTTGACGATTTTCTCAAAACGATAAGTGTTTGTCAAAAATAACGAAAACCTTGCAACTATATTAGTTCTGTTCTGAAAAAAATGTACTTCCTTAATGTCAGGTCCCATACTTGAATTTTTGTACTATAACAGGAAGGAACATACCTCATTCGATCCTTTCTGAGCCTTTTCTTCATGGTATACATAAAAGAAGGATTTACCACTTATTAAGTCATAGATATTAACCACATTTACCTATAACTGTCGTACATAAAATATTTCCTGCACTGGTATATGTGGCAACGACAGACTCTGCATATAATCCATGACAATTCTGCTACAGTATTGTCCTTTTCACCCATCTTTTTTACCACTGTTGTATGTCTGTGAAATTTCTCTGCTCATCTCAAGTGTACTATTTTCTCTGCCACAGCAACCCTCTTTGAAATTTCATTTAACCTAGAGTTTGTAATTTTCACAGACAGACCTTCACACCTGCAACATGTATTTCATCGAGAATATCTCAAAGTAGCGAAAACTTTTCTCTGAAATATTTTGTATAGTAATTATATGACAGTTTTGAATCTGGCTATTTTACATTAAAAACTTCATAGAGCCTGAACACATTTAATCTGGTATCTAAATAATACTTCTCCCTGCCAGAATAATGAGGTTCATGCACAGAAAATGAATTTATACGGTTATTTATCCTTTGACGTTCATCTGCAGGCATTTCTTTCGAGTTACTGTGTTTCACACTAGCATCCTTCGGTGCTTTTCCTGGCAATAGTAATGCAGAAAGCTATTTGAGACGTTTTACGGTAATTCCATGTAATTTCACAAATGCTTCAAGGCACACACTTACTTTTATGCCCTCATTAAGAACATTAAAGGTTAAATAATTTGCTTTCATTGATCTTTCACCATTTGAGGACGTCTGTGCTTTATGGATACAGTATTGCTTCTGTTAACACTTGTAGGTATATATCTTGTTTGTTGTTTACATGCTGTATTACTGCTATTTGCTGATATTCAGTAAAATACTTATAGCAATGTTTCTTGCAACTGAAAATGAAAGTATATCTACACAACTCACCAAGCCACATAAAATATCACGTAAATAAGATGTGTTTTGTAAAGCATTGAAAAATAATATAATAACCTCTGCAAGTAAATGCCTGGAGATCCAGATGTCGCTGTACGATCTTCCTTTCCTTTGTGATTTTTGTGGGCTAAACGTTTAATCTTAGCTTCCTTAATGGTGTTGCTCTTAGACAGGTCCTTGTTGACCACTCCTCTTCTCTTTTTTGCTACACTTTCATCCATTACTTTGCTATGTCTTCAAACAACAATGCAATCCTCACAATGTAAATAAAACCAAGAAAGAAGTGACACCAACTGTGACGATGTATTATTCTACCAATCGATAACATTGTTTCTTTAGCAAAAAGCACCAAGTCCTGGACGTGGCGTCTTTTGCAGGTTCAAGGGGGACTTTCATGTCATTGTGGCATATACACTCATGTTCAGAAAAAAACAGAACACCTTAAACGACTAGAGATAGAACATTCATATTTACAGTACATGTACATAAGTGTTTCCTGCAGAAATGATAGGTCTTTCAGTCACCTTGGTTCAGCATGTGTCCTGTTGCCTAGTAGGCAAAGAATACTCCATGGGACCTGATAATTTGTTCCATAAAGCGCGAATGGCGTCCTGTGTTATAGACATCCATGCTGCATTCACCTGCTTCAAAGTTCATCTGTGGTGGTTGGCATTATGTCTCCATGCTCCACCCATCCTTTCATCATATCCCATACATTTTCGATTTGGGATGTGATCTGGCAGTTCAGAAGAGATGACTGACATCCTGTGACACCAAGGAGACATGTGTTCGTGCAGCAACATACAGTCATGTATTGTCTTGCTGAAAAATGACATCTGGGGTGTTTTGCAGAAAAAGTATGGCTACAGGTCACAGAACGTCATTCATGTAGGTCACACTGGCCTCAGTGCCCTGGACATTCATCAACTGTGGTATGTGTTTGTACCCAATAGCACACCACAACATAAGGCCTTGAGTTGGCGCTGTATGTCTTGTGCGAATGCAGTCACCATGATGCAGCTCCCCCATCTATGGCGGACCAATATGCGGCCATCATTTTCAAACAAACGGAACCTGGATTCATCCGAAAATACTATCTAATGACATTCCTTTCCCAAGTGATGTCGTTCCATACACCATTGCCGTGTAGTATGTTTCCGCACATTTGTCAAAGGTAGGTGGGGAAGTGGACGATTTGTACTTAACCCACGCAATAATAAGCGACCACGGACTGTCACTCCTCATAGTGTACCATGTGTCACACAGTTCCACCATTGCGCTTGAGCTGAGGAGGACTCAGATTTGTCATGCAATGCCGTTCGGATGAGGTGTCGATCTTCTCAGGGGGTGGTCTGGATGGTACGATCTGACCTAACTCGCCATTTTCTACAGTCTTCCGTGAATCATTCTGCACACACCTGTTGCACTGCCGAAACACGTCGTCTCACAGGAGCAGCAATTTCCCGGATGGACGCATCACATTCTCTCATGGCAATAATGCGCCCTCCTCCAAAATCATTGGCTTGATGGTATAGTTTGCGCATACATCTGCGAGGCAGCCTGCACATCTGCTCAAGTTACACGGTTCCAATATTTTCGGTTCATAGCGACAACGAGAGCTGCAGGCACATTTTACCGATAGATGGTGTTACACCCCATATCGATGCTGAACTTGTACCTGCGGGCCGATATGGTTGAAATCCTAAACATTTCTTCAGAAAATACTAATGTAAATGTCCTGTGAATATGAACATTTATCTCTAGTCGTTCAAAGTGTTCTGTTATTTTTTTTCTGAACATGAATGTAGAATATATGAGACTTTGATCCATTTGCTACTAAATCCTACAAATGACATCTAAAGAATCAGAAAGTATTAAAAGCTTATTCTTGTCAAAAGGTGGACTTGATCCCTTTTGGAAGTTCTTGATTCAATTAAAATATCTAAATATTCATTATTATTGTAATGCTTTACTTTAATTATATTTGTATTATGTTTTCAATAGTTACTTTACATTTTAAATTCATGTTCTTGTTATTTTATAGTTCACCATTTCACATATGCGTATTTTGTTAACTGAAAATAATATGTAACGAATTATTATGCTAAAAATCAATACAATACTGACATTCTGTGTACAAATACTTGAAACATAACAATTTTTTTACATCATGCATGTAAAATGACCAAAATTTCTTCACTTAATATACGTGTTGGAGATATAATCTACAACAAAATTCAGCAGTTTTTCACATTCTCAGAGGCGATCCTCTAAATACCCAGATTTGTATCATGCATATTTCAGTACATTTATTAAGCCTTGGTGAAGAAAACTGATTACCTACTAGTGATTGCAGGTTGATTATATTGTTTCTCAAGTGAAGATTAACATTATAATCGTTCAAGAGACTAGATCTGAAAATCTTCTCATGAAGTTCTTCCAACATCAATAGCCATATGTGGCTCAACAGCTATACTTGTGCCGTCAAGCCCTTGGGGTCAACAGATGAAGAGGTTCCTTTTCATTGTCAATGATCTACACGTTTCTTTCACATTGACCACCCCCAAGAATCTAACAATAATACAGATTTTTCTCTCCCACTTTGAAATGAAACATCATTCAAATACCTTTTCACATGGTCAGAAATTTCTTTATCAGATTTAGATGCTGTCACAACGACATTTAGGCTTTCAAAAGAGAGTCTCGAATTCTCGGGCCAAATTCACAATTAGTTTCTTCTAAAACTATGAAAATCTGAGTGGTCAGTGTGAGAAAGCCGTTTTGAGTGTTGTAACCAAGGACAAGAAACTTGTTCATCCGGTAATTCCAAAGAGCCTGATGGCACAGGTGCTGTCATGGGACATATATGTCTCTTGATGCTGAAAGAACTTTCTGAGGAGATTTTCAGATCTGATTCTGTTGAATGGTTATGATGTCAATCTCCAATTGAGAAAAATATAATAAAGCTGTAGCCGGTTCTCGTTGACAAGCCTTACCAGTGTTCTGAGATATGCCTGATCCAAATCAGGATGTTTAGATGATCATCAGCAACATTTTTAAATACTGTTGATTTTGTTGTACGTTGCATTCTCCATCATGTATTTTACATGAAGAAATTTCGTTCTTTTTATGTGCATGGTCTAAAAAAGGTTATGTTTTAAGCACGACATTGCTAGTAATCATTAATGTAACGATTGTGTATCATAATAATGTTACTCATTATTTTCATTAATAAAATACATGTACATGAAGTGATTTACAAAAAACTAAAAACATAAATGGAAAATGGTAAATAACCATTCAAAGTATAAAAACAAATATAAGTAAAATAAATAAATAGAATCATAAGGAATGTTTAGATATTTTAATAAGGTATATTGAAGACACTCAGCCAGCACATTGAGCACAGCTTATGTTCCAAAAATGATATTCCAGAAACCAGATTTATTACACATTGATGTATGTGGCTTGAAAGCTTGTTTAATTTATGTTGTAACAAAGTTTTCATTTTTCAAAATTAATTAATAGTCAGGGTATTTTGCAAAATTGCAGGTTATTAGAACAGTTGATTATATAGCTCTCAAGAATGTAATTACTATCAACTTTTACATAAAAGCATTTCTTTTCATCATCATTTTAAAGATATTTCCTCTAAATCTAAAATATCAAATTAACTTTTGAAATATGTCTTTTTCCTTAAAACTGAAACTGGCCACAAACAAGAAAATACATATTGCATTATTTTGTCCCCTCAGCACACTGCTACATTTCATCAAAATCTTTATTTTTTTGCCTGTGGAAACTTCCCTTGTCAGCTACAAATTTACATATTTTTGTTAACATAGATAATAGTAATGAAAGGAAAAGAAAAACAGGTGCAGCAACAATAAGAGACCAGTTTTTGGAATCTGTTGAGGGGTGTGCAGGCGAGCTCCATACGAAATTCTGCCATCAGTTTCTAGAATATTGCAGTCACTGCATGCTGCAGTACCACAGTCTACCATAATGGTGAGCTAGCTTTCAAAATGCTGTAGCACAACGCTGTACTTCTTTAGTGAGCTACATGCCAGAGGTGGGCTCGTGTCACAACATAGCTGGTCAGAGCAACTACAAATACTTGCCCCTCAGCCCTTAGCAGCACTTGTATTTATACAACAACTCGTTCTGGCACTTCTGATTGTAACTGACCTCAAGACAGTCTCCAAACAGTTGTAGGAACAATGTGGGGCCAAAGAGTTTCAACTTTGCCTGATGGTGCCATGAGCTATCCCCTACCCTGCAAACCACCAGTTTACGTGACGGTTCCATGGCACGAGCTGGAGCCAAATGAAGACCACTTCTAGGATGTCTTCATCTGGCACTCTGGGTGACACAACTGAGACACTGACAACAGCTTCTGTACAGAAGTCTTTCAGAATAAACAATTTTAACACTGAATGAGCTTTCTTGTTTCTGCTCTGCCATGGTATTGGTAAAACACAACCCACAGTTCCTGTACACGCCCCTCTGGGGTACACGCATCCATTGTGGCTGATAGTGGTGTCAGCATTGCTGATACCCTTACAATGTGAAGAAGGTTTCATCACAGCTCATGCTTAAACTGGTCCCTCTACTATTGTTTTTATATTTTAGTGCTCTCAAACATATGGATACCACATATAAAAGAAACTGTACTACAGACTGTGTACATCAGTATGTGTCAATGAGGACTGTTAACTGCATGGGGATTAGCAGTAACCATCAAAAGAAAACGACCCTTCTTTTAGTTAATCTGCAGTTGCAGCGATGTAAGTTTTGATACAGCGACAGGCTTTGGTAGTACAGACCATTTCAAAAACTGCAAATTTAGAGATTCACAGTAGAGTAAAACATGGCCTTCTCCATTTTTTAAAATCTTTCCAGTTCATCCAAAGTTCGTTTTATCGTGTGCTTTGGTAATACGTGTGACTTGACTGCCTGTACTGGCCACACCACAACAGGGACTTTTTATTGATTTTCGTAGCTGGCTACAGCTGCCAGCAGATATAGCTAGGGGGAAATGCTCAGTTATACGCTGTTGTTAAAGCGTTTCCAGGTTTCAGTGATTATAGTCGTGCACAAGTATGAAGGCAGCTGCGTGGTGCGTTCTCTGCAGGAGAATGTTTTGTGAGGTAGCCAGTGTGCTCTGTCTCTGTCCTACACCTCACACTCCAGTTGTTGTCTAGCCTGGTTACTTGCAATGCTAAGGTAAACACTTCTGGTAAACTACCGCTGTCGGTTTTGAACATAATAATTGTCAAATTTGATTTGTGATTCTCATAATGATAATACCCTTACCACGTCTAAACTAAAACGAGAATCAACACACACACTGTATCTCACGCTGCAGAATGACGCTATCGGCTGAAGCGTCACGTGATGCACTACTGCGTGAAGTTGCACATATCCCGATCACCCACCTTCTTACATGGACTCCACTATAAGTGCGACAGGTGGCACAGCAATGTGGGAAGCGACGACGCTCGTTAGGCGCAGACTGAGGGAACCAAAGATCATTAGCGGATAAGACGCAACAAAATGCGGGAAACGTGACTGTGTAAAGCATATTGTATCGTCACGAAATACGTATGAAAGACTGCCTTAGCTTTACGGTACCAGTATGTTCTCCAGAGTTAATTTGCTGTTAATTGAACAAAGCAAAAGGGTACTAGGACGATTACACAGGCCAACGATGGAAAAACATTTTTGCTGAAAATACACTCCTGGAAATGGAAAAAAGAACACATTGACACCGGTGTGTCAGACCCACCATACTTGCTCCGGACACTGCGAGAGGGCTGTACAAGCAATGATCACACGCACGGCACAGCGGACACACCAGGAACCGCGGTGTTGGCCGTCGAATGGCGCTAGCTGCGCAGCATTTGTGCACCGCCGCCGTCAGTGTCAGCCAGTTTGCCGTGGCATACGGAGCTCCATCGCAGTCTTTAACACTGGTAGCATGCCGCGACAGCGTGGACGTGAACCGTATGTGCAGTTGACGGACTTTAAGCGAGGGCGTATAGTGGGCATGCGGGAGGCCGGGTGGACGTACCGCCGAATTGCTCAACACGTGGGGCGTGAGGTCTCCACAGTACATCGATGTTGTCGCCAGTGGTCGGCGGAAGGTGCACGTGCCCGTCGACCTGGGACCGGACCGCAGCGACGCACGGATGCACGCCAAGACCGTAGGATCCTACGCAGTGCCGTAGGGGACCGCACCGCCACTCCCCAGCAAATTAGGGACACTGTTGCTTCTGGGGTATCGGCGAGGACCATTCGCAACCGTCTCCATGAAGCTGGGCTACGGTCCCGCACGCCATTAGGCCGTCTTCCGCTCACGCCCCAACATCGTGCAGCCCGCCTCCAGTGGTGTCGCGACAGGCGTGAATGGAGGGACGAATGGAGACGTGTCGTCTTCAGCGATGAGAGTCGCTTCTGCCTTGGTGCCAATGATGGTCGTATGCGTGTTTGGCGCCGTGCAGGTGAGCGCCACAATCAGGACTGCATACGACCGAGGCACACAGGGCCAACACCCGGCATCATGGTGTGGGGAGCGATCTCCTACACTGGCCGTACACCACTGGTGATCGTCGAGGGGACACTGAATAGTGCACGGTACATCCAAACCGTCATCGAACCCATCTTTCTACCATTCCTAGACCGGCAAGGGAACTTGCTGTTCCAACAGGACAATGCACGTCCGCATGTATCCCGTGCCACCCAACGTGCTCTAGAAGGTGTAAGTCAACTACCCTGGCCAGCAAGATCTCCGGGTCTGTCCCCCATTGAGCATGTTTGGGACTGGATGAAGCGTCGTCTCACGCGGTCTGCACGTCCAGCACGAACGCTGGTCCAACTGAGGCGCCAGGTGGAAATGGCATGGCAAGCCGTTCCACAGGACTACATCCAGCATCTCTACGATCGTCCCTATGGGAGAATAGCAGCCTGCATTGCTGCGAAAGGTGGATATACACTGTACTAGTGCCGACATTGTGCATGCTCTGTTGCCTGTGTCTATGTGCCTGTGGTTCTGTGAGTGTGATCATGTGATGTATCTGACCCCAGGAATGTGTCAATAAAGTTTCCCCTTCCTGGGACAATGAATTCACGGTGTTCTTATTTCAATTTCCAGGAGTGTATCTTATTCTTACGTTTTTTAGGGTGGGAAATCCAAATATGATACTTGAAAAACTGTATCAGCCCCCGTTTCTTCACATTTTACAGTTAAAATTGTAAAATTAAGCGAATTTTTAAAGAATTTAACAGCTTTTATGTAGTTAAAATAATTTAAAAAGGAGGTGTAATGAATGTAGATGACGTTGGTAGCACTGCTGAAAAACATTTGCTGGCAAAAAAGATGGATTCTATTTTTTTGTTAATAGATGGTGTTTTGTTTACTGTCAACCTAACCTCACTTTCCCATTTTCTGTACATGTGCTCAGTGCAATGTCTAATCGTAGCTGTAAAAACTGTGCTGACAGTTTTTGTTATATTTGTGGTGAATTTGTGATTAAAGAAACACCAAAGAAACATTACAGACTTTGTGAAAAAGGTTTATCTATCATACTTTGGATCTAAACTTGGTGATCAAGATAAATCTTGGAGGCCACATAAGGTATGCTATGTGTGTGTTGAAGATTTGAGAAAATGGTCCAAAAAGGAGAAAAAAGCCTTTAGATTTTCTGTTCCAATGATATGGAGGCAGCCAAGAAATCATTCCGATGATTGCTACATTTGCAGTGTTGACATTATTGGTCATAGTTCGAAAAACAAGAAGGTAATAAGCTACCATAACCTTTCATCTGCCATCCAACCAGTAGGGCATGGTGTAGATTTGCCGATTCCTGAGCCACCAGATGATTTAAATTCTATTCCAACAGAAGTATTTTCTGATGTACAATGTGATTTAGATGAACCAGATGATGATGAATTCCATTGTAATACAAAAAGCCTAGAGCCCAAACTGTCTACTCAGACCGAGCTTACAGATTTTGTTAGGGATCTGGACTAAATGAAAGAAAAAGTTGAATTGCTTGGCTCTAGATTAAAAGAAAAGAACTTATTTGCAGTTGGAGCCAGCATACACATGTATAGAAATAGAGAGTAGCAATTTTCCAAGTTTTTTCAACAAGAAGGTGATTTAGTGTACAGCTCAGATATTTGTGGTCTGATGAATGAGTTTGGTATTAAATACAAAAAGGAAGACTGGAGGCTGTTTATTGGTTCATCCAAAACTAGTTTAAAGGCTGTTTTATTACAAAATGGTAACATATGTGCATCTATACCTGTTGGACATTCTGTACATATGAAAGAAAGCTATGAAAACTATAAATAGTGCTAGATAAAATAGGCTATTCTGTTCATGGTTGGATGATATGTGGCGATCTAAAAGTATCATGCATGTTCCTTGGTCATCAAGGTGGCTTTACCAAATTTCTATGTTTCTTGTGTGAATGGAACAGTAGGGCTAGGGATCAACACTGATGTAGAAAGAACTGGCCTGTGGGGCAGTCTTTAAAACCTGGTGACAAGAACATTCTACAGAAAAACCTTGTAGATCCAGAAAACGTACTCCTACCACCTCTACATATAAAGTGAGGCCTAATGAAACAGTTTGTAAAGGCTTTGACTAAAGATAGACCATGTTTTAAGTATCTCTGCCAAAAGTTTCCACACCTTATATAAGCTAAACTAAAAGAAGGCATCTTTGTCGGACCTGATGTTTGATGTAAAATTTGAATCCACAATGACCTTAAATGAGAAAGAAGCATGGATATCATTCAAGAAAGTTGTTACAAAGTTCTTAGAACATCAAAAAGATGCAGAATATGTTTCTATTATAGCTTCAATGTTAAAGAAGTTTAAAAATTAGGATGTTTAATGAGCCTGAAAGTTCACTTTTTGAACAATCACCTTGATTACTTCTCAGACAATACGGGAGATGTTAGTGAGGAGTAAGGAGAGTGGTTTCACCAGGACATTAAAGTGATGAATAAACTTTACCAAGTTCACTGGAACACCAACATGATGGGGGACTACTGTTGGTCACTTCACCGAGAAGTTCAGCAAGTGACTCATCGCAGAAAAAGCTGCACAAGAAGCTTCAAAGAAAGAGGAGAAAGAAAATACAAACGAATTGCAGCTGATAAGTGAAACCTCTGTTAATAAATATCATTGTTTTAAGTTGCTTACTGTAAATAGAAACTAAGTTTATGTCGTAACAAAGCATTTCATTAATTTCCCCGTTTACCAGATAGCATAGGATTTTTATACTATATAATAAATAGCATATTGCTCGAAAACTATGGGTAATAAAAAAAGTAATTCTAGATTTGGATTCAGTCATAAAAATCTATAAAGATCAGCTATCAAAGTAAAAAAAATTTTTTAAAAAAATTTCGTTGGGCTGTGTTATGAACAGAGACAAAATAGCAGGATGTTTTAGGTTCCTGTAAATTAGTATCGTCGATCGGAAGGCAGTTAAAGGTGGACTATCAGGAAGTTTGAGCACTTTTCTGTGAGTAACTAATTTTCAGAGTCAGAATGGCTGATATTTCTGATATTGTACTCAGATCATATTTAGTACTTTTCAGAGGGCAGTTAGTTCGTATCGTTAAAGCAGATTACAAAGACGGATGAGGTCTTGGTGTTCTTTAGCTATTTAAAGCACATAGCATTCCAAAGTGTCGAATTTGCTTTATAAAAGGACTGAAACACTGCCATCTTCAGGAGTTTATTTCATGCAACCCTACAAGCGTCAGCAACCTGCACTTTCTCTGAACAATAGGACATCGAGCTATAACATAATGTACAGAGGATGTGCTGCCCTCCATCTCCTGTTCAGATTCGTTATTGCGGCTATGCAAATAGCTTGCCTTTAGTTACAAATAACGTCCACTGCAGGCCACATTGTCTGTGCTATAAGTTGGATAGGTAGGAATATAACAATTCCTTCCATATACATTTATTGTGCATAAGTTGCAGAGGCACCTTTTGTGTATAAATTACCAGTCCAGATTTACAGAATCCATACCAAAACAACTAAAAAGTTACAGTAGTAACTTTGTTGTAAAAAAATCACAGTTGGGATTTTTTTTAAAATAAACTTTTTCTGGTATAATTTTAGGCAGTTTTCTTACAATTCTCTTTACCACAGATATTTCACAAATGACTACATGTTGTTATTAGACGTTATAATACTTGCTGAAATGAACGATAATTTTAATTTTAGATTAAGAGGTAAATAGAAGTTAATAAATAGAAAGAGACTTTTAATATTGCAGCTATGCTTTTTCTCATAATATTATAGTAAATTTTGCTTGAAATTAACAGATTTGATGATTGCCAGTGGCCAAAAATTGTCATTAGTGAATGATAAAAAATTAAAGTTTATAATATTCGCTATCTAGACTGTACACTATCATGAAATTTGCATTTTTATTTTATTTTATTTTTTAACTTTAGTGCCAACCTAGAGTCAGTCCTTGAATTTAGATTGTCTCATCCTGCTCTTCCTGAGACTTTTCGACCACACAATCTGTAGCTGTCTTCCAGGTCTAGCCAATGAGACAAACAATTTTTAACATTTGCTGACAAGTTAACATGATGTTCAAGATCAGGAACTTGACCTTCTGCATACAATGCTCCTACTGACAGAGCCATCCAAGACTCATGAGCTTCAGCACTGTCAGTAACTCAATCCTACTCTCCAAATTTCACACTAGATCTTCTGCTTCCATTGTTGAATTAGCATCCTAACAGAAAGGGTATCTCTAGAATAGCTCATTTGGAAAGTATGTCAAACATGAAAGGCAGGGTTTTGTGTTCGAGGCCCAGTCTGACACAGAGTTTATTTTCTATGTTGAAGTCTCAAAACAGTGCATTGTCCACAGCAGGATGTAAGATTCATTTTGAAACAAATTTTACAGCGAGCCCACAGTGCCGTTTGGTTTTTTGGCTGCTGTGTGTTACAAGAGAAGTCTTTCATAAAACAGCAGGCTCCTTACTACTCATTACATTGTTTTGCATTTAACTGTTGCCCTCTCTTGTTCGATACCATTGTATACTCTGAAGCCAATGTAATGAAGCAACTAAAAAGGTGAGTACAAACAGAAGCCTTGTTGAGTGTTACCACTGTTTACAGCCTACTGCGGTTAAGGAGCGAGGGAGTGCTCAATCGTCTGCTGTGGAACTCATGGTGGGTGGATGGCACACAGCGCCAGCAGCAGCAGTCCACGCCGATAGTAGGTGCAAGGCAGGTCGCCCCAGCACTTGTGGTGCTGGCAGCTGCTGGAATGGCGGCCCTATGCCTGCTGGTGCTGGAGAATGCCTGCTGTAGGAGGGGCGCAGAAGTAATCCGTGCTGCTGGTGGATATGAAGGGAGTGACTCCAGTGCTGGCAGCCGCTGCTCTGTCCACCCTATGCCTACTGCTGTCATGTACTAATAGAATACAGTTATCACCATGTTCTTTTATTCAGCATGTGGTTTGTAGCTTTCTCAGCATGGCATTAAAATAATGATACAACTACTCTCCTCTTTAGATGTACACATCCAGCATCTTACACATGTGCCTCTGAAACAAGTCATGCAATTGAGAGGTCGCCTATCTGATGATGGAGCATAACTTATGCTAAACTTTTTGACTTCATCGTTCTGTTAGACAAAATGTATTCCTTGTTGAATAAATTGTTTAGTAATAATTTCAAAACATAGGATAGTCTCAAAATTTCCATGCATTTCTTTCATCGTCAGCAGAGTTTAAGAAATGCGTTTTACATGTGGTTACCAACAAGCTGCTTCTATACTCCGAAAAATTTAGGTGCCATGTCGAAAGCAAAAGTAACCATGTGCACTGTAGGACATTCCAGCTCTTTCATTGTTGTTTCTAACAGCTCACATATTACTGCGACGTCGGCATAGTAATATAGTGGTTACTTGCTTGTCGTAAGGAAGTTGCAAGCCATCATCACCTTAACGTTCTTACGTAGACCAAGCATCACATCAAATCATAACACGCACGATTATCAACGTTCAATTTGTACAAGGGGAGGACATATACGTTTTCAAGAGTTTGAGGCAGTGCCATTCTAGAAACGGAGCTAAATCTACTACCTCTTCTAAAATCACCAGACTACCTCCCACTTTTGGAGTGTTTAACGACAGAACAAAGGATACTTCAGTCGTTTCAAATAATAATTGCATGCTCTAATAGGAATCGCATTTTGTAGCAGTTTCCGTTCTATTGTCTTACGATTGGTTGTTTCAGCTGCTGCATCAAGTTATTCGTTTAGTTTCGTGATTTACATTAACATATTTGGTTTCGCCTTGACGAGTTTCGTGCTGAAACGGGAGTCACATGAGTAAATGCTGCCACCTCAGATTCACTGGTCGTCAAAAGAGGAAACAGAAGAAATCTAAAATCAATCGAAGAAATTTAGCTGTGCTCTTGTGTTGACGACCATGCACGCAAAGGTCCAACAATCGCTCGAAGAATATGTGTAATGCTTGCGAATGTACGGATAAAAATGGAGTAGTTGACGCTTTCGCTGTCTGTAGGAGTTTGGCCCTAGCTAGCGAGTGTGCGCATCGCTGCCTCTGTTCTCTATGCTGTCTTGGAAGACAACTTAGGAAGACGCTTTGTGCTGTGGCCGCAGTGAGAAGCAAATTGTCATGTGTTGTTTTAACAATGCAAGCACATTGTCGTGCTCTGCGCCCCACAGCATGGGAAAAAAGACTATGCAGGAGACACTTGCTGCCATGAGGAGGCCATCGGTTGTGCGACTCACTGAATCTACTGACCAGGTCAAGCAGAAGCGAGAAGACCAGTCACAGCCTATCACCCCTTTGTATGTCAAATGCAGAGGCGGATGGACAGTGGTGTTCAACTGAATGGCGAGCTGCATCAAGAACGAGGTGATCTACAAGTCTGCTGATTCAGACTCGCTGATATGCGTTCTGGCAGCGAATGTGGCCGACCACAGGGCGATCAAGAGCATTGAGGCCGCCCATATAGCTTAAGAGCCTCCAGCGCATAAGAAGACGCCTTCCCCTGCAAGGATGGAGATGACTGAGGCACCCCTAAGGGGGCTGCCTTGGTAATGTGATTAGGCAGTGGTCCATGTCTGGCTGCTGTCGGCAGATTTTAGCAACAAAGCCATGAGGCTGCACAACCAGACTAACAAGCGGAGACCACCGTCGTGGGTGATGTCTCTGTCCTGCGAGTAGTATATGTGTTAAATTTCTGGTGCAAAGACCATATGTTTAAAAAATTCTCAGGTTTAAAAACCAGATTTTAGTTTTGTTGTTTCCCCATTTAAAAATTTATGTATATCCACAAACGAGATTTTCACTTATTTAAAAAATAAAAATCTAATAATTTTTTTTCTTTATAACTAACTTCTCTGAGATGGTGTTTATCTAATAAACTTTTTCTTTATAAATAGGTTCTGTCAAACATGTGTAACAAAATTGAAATTTTCAGTTAAAAGCTAATAGGTACATTTCTACCACAAACGTTTCAATTTTTAAACAATTAAATTTTTTATACAAATAAAAACAAAACATACTGCACTCCAGTGCTGAGCTACTACAAAACATATAAAACTATTGTAAAGAGAATCATGGATTGAGTTATACAGATTTAGAAAATTATTGTAAGGCAAGTGGTTATTCAAATGAAAGTAAACAAGATCTCTTTGAAATTATTGATTATTTTAAAATGAAAAAAAAATGAAGAAGAGAGAAATATAATCCGAAATTTTAAAACAACTTTGATCTATTTGTAAAACAAACAATTTAAAGAATTATTCCAAACATAATACAGAAAAATTAATTAACCTTATTCTAAATCTTGTCGACAATATTTATAACAATGATAATGAATTGAATAAAAAATCTTTAAAACAGCGTCATGCAACTTGTAAAATAAAGAATTTAAAAAATCATTCAAAACTTAATAATCAACAATGAATCGCTCTTATCGAAAAATCTGAGACAATATTAATAATGATGATATAAAAAAATAAAAACTTATCCTAAACTTAATAAATAACAGTTAATCGATGTTATCAATACATCTGAGAGTAATATTAATAATAATATAATGAGAATTGATTTCAAAAGCTTCTAGTAGATAAATATCAACCAATGAAACTATTGTAAAAATTGTTAAGGTTACAATTTTCTAGATGATCACGATTTTTTCAATCACCTAAGCAAATTAATAAATTTTTTGTCATTGGTTTATGTAATTCATTAATAATTTGTAAGTCTTCAGGCTTTCCCGGCGCTCTAATGATATCTGGGATTGTTGGGTGTTCTGCCAGATGCCAGCATCGTACCTGCACAATATTTCGGTAATGTAGCTCTTTACCTTCACCAGTTGCGACCTGAGACTACTCCTTGAGTGGACCTGGTCCACTATTTATGCCTGTGGCCTCCCCCTTCATCAGGCGCTCATTCTGCGGTCCGCATCTGCTCGCTGCGATCTTCTGGCGCCATGCTTTTTGTTTTCCATATAATATTCACCTAACTGCAGTTGCAGCTAATTTTTCACCACTTGGAGCATCAGGAGCATACATTCTTTCTTTTGCAATTAATTGAAGTTCTCTTTCTGCTTCATGTCTTTATTCTAAATCTTTATTATCTCTATAAAAAATATATTTTTATTTACATGCATCATCTAATGGATTTATTCCTTCACCCCATATGCTTATCTTTCATCTACTTTCGTCCCAGGACCACAGCAGTTATGACCAGGTAAATGCACTTCAAATGCTAATTTATTAATTAAAGTATTAACTAATCCTTTCCCATATTGATTTTCCTAAAATGTATGTGTTAAATTATTCAAAATTCTAATAAAATATGGAATTCCTTTTGGATTATTATTAAAAAATCAACAAATTTATTAGTAAACATTTTTTATTCTGCACAAAGTATTAGTGTTAATCTATCAATTAATTGATGAACATCTTTCATCCAAATATATTCGATTGATTTTTCTTAATATTCTTTAATCAAACCTTCACCCAGCCACCTGTACCTTCATATGTTCCATCACCAAAAGTTAATTTATCTCCACCAAATTGTACTGGTAATTTTATCAACAAATTTCAATGTATCCACAGGTCTTAATCCAAATACAGTATTTTCACTATGACTGAAAATTTTTTACATTCATTCACTTACATTTATTTTTTTAACATTTGGCGATCTTTCTTTGTTTTTCATAATCCTCTAACAAAGTTTTTATATCTGATTCACTTAATGTATAGTCTTTTGTACAGTATTATCTTGTTTAGTTGTTGGATATCGCTAAATTCATCTAAATAATGTTGACTCTAAAGAACCATTTGTGTTTCAATGCCTATTTTCTTCAATAACTTTCAAAACATTATCACCTAATCATTTGATTCATTATTTAACTTGTCCAATTGTATCAGTAACTGTTCTTATTTTTTTCATTTCTTAAAACTCTTGTTTTAATTGTTGTTTTAGTATTCTATGTCATATAGATTTTTTAACAACCTCTGTATCATATTTTGAAAACATTTATTAAAGATAAAAAGTAATAATCATTTTTATTTTACATTCAACATTTAAGTTCATCGTTTATATTGAACAGTTGTGTTCAACATTTAAGTTTGATATTTATATTTAATGTATAAAAAATTTTAATCTTTCCTCTGTATTTACTGTTATTGATTTTCTAGTCATATCATTGTAATAAAATAAAAAAACTTTATTCCAAGATTTACTGCATATTTCTTTAAAATCATCAAATTTTACATCAGCCCCATGAAATTCATGGTGAATGTAATTCAAATTTGTGTCATCTTGTATGAAAATATTTAAAAAGCTTAGATTATTTCTAACTAATTATTTAGGAATTCATGAATTTGTTTCTGCTAAGTAAACACAATGTCTTCCTTCGTGTCTACCTCTAGTAAAATATTCTTTAACTTTATCTTGATTTTCAAGAATGAAATCGCCAGAAACTAAAACTGAATGTTTTTATGTTTTTCACATTCATCTAATGCAATAATCTCATCCTTATTGTCAATAAAAATAGCAATTTTTTCATAATGTTCATCTTACATTTTTTACAAATTTTTATAAATTGTTGATATTTTGGTTGATCCAAACTTGTAGAATAAAGATACAAATGATTATACTTTTCCAATTTAACCATCCAGGTGCTAGTATATAACTAGCAACCATTAGTGTCGTTTTTCCACAACCATTGCGTCCTATAACTGAACATCGAATAGTGTTTGATAAAAGTTTATTGTGTCAATTTTTAAATTTTTATTCTGGAACTCTTATTTTTGGTTTTCAGTCCGTCACTTATTTACAAAAATTTTATTAATATAAATGAGTAGATGATTTCAATTGAGTGATAATTCATCATTCCTAGAAAAGAAATTAATTATTACAACAAGAGAAACTCATAAAAACGTTTCACTAATTGGATTTGATACAACTTCTGAACCCCAAATATTTCGTAAAACATAATAAATTATACACTTACGAAGGAGTTATAGAAAATCATGTTGGTCGATATAGTCTGAAAATTTTATAAAAATTTATTCAATCGAAAAATCTAATATATGCATAAAAGATGCATTGATGTTACTATATTTATTGATAACGAAGATTGTATTGGTAAAAGTATATTATTTAATAGTTAAATTATTGAAAGTAACGAAAAAAGTTGCTAATAATGTTCATGAATGTATTCCATTTCAATTAATAAATATTAATTTAAATTCAGCTGATGGAATGTTTTTTTAAAAATTATGATCATTTTCATAGAGAAACTTATATAATTTTTCCATTAAAACAAATGTTGCATTTGGCAAATCAGTAATCGATGAAGCAAATTGTGCCATGAATACTGCAATTTGATCCTATTCAGAATTTAATAATTACTATCACTGATGAAAATAATAATTTGATTGATTTCAATGGTGTTTGTGTAACAGTATTTAAAAAAATAAATTAATAAATTTTCCTTAATAAATCGGGAACAAAATCGAGAGTTATCAATTTTACTCATTTTCTGTTAATGAGAAAACAAAAATATTTTAAATATTGCAAACAAAGAAACAGAAATTAATATTAATATTGTGGTAGTTTGATTCACCCTAATTATTCACAACTTTATATGAGTTTTGATGTTATTCAAACAGATGGAACAGATTTTTCAAACATGATGGTAAATCGAATACTAAACTAACTGATAATTATTTGTTAAAATTGTTTGATGTTACTAAAGTTAAAAAAGGAAACAATATTTTATCTAGAATGGAACATCCATTTATATCTGCATCAACTCTCACTCAGGTAACTTGACCTCTATCAAATGAACTATGGAAAACCATATTCTTAACAAGACAAAATTAAACACTAACAAAATGAAGTACTTTATCCATTAGAATTATTTGGTGGGATTTTTAAGGATTTTAAAGAAATAATTTGGGAAGGAGATTTAACAGTAATTTTCACTTGGGGTTGAAGAAAAGCTCAAGAAGATCCTGTTCTTTGATAGGCTACCAATAATGATAATAGTTAACTTCCAAAAGAAAGTAGAATTGTTGTAAATAGTATAAAAAATCGTGTTCCTGGTGTTAAAGATGAACCAGAATATTCCTAGAACAAGGAAGACTGAAAATCCAGAAATTTTAATTTTTTTAAGTACAAACTATTGATATTTTTGGATTAAGCAGAAAAAGGAATTTAGTACTAGATGTTACTAATTATTATAATTCTGATGAATTTGATATGCCTTACTTTAGTTTTGTTGTTTTCCAAACTAACTGAAAAAATAACCATTTAAGTGATATTTCTTTATTCAAACATAATTAATTACAAATTATCTATGTAAAGAATGAAAGAATTTAATTTTTCCCCAAGAATTATGGAATCTTGATCAACTGAATAATTTTTAGAGATATTAAAAGAATAACACAATTAAATAACCTATAAGTGTGAATCAATTCAGATTTATTCAAAATTATCCTATCTATGTAATAAATACGTCTAGAGGAATGAATGTTTTAACTACTCAAAAAGCAACAATGAAATTATGTGCATTTTTAAATAAAATATACCAAATAATACGATTGTATACATAATTATGTATGGTAAAAAGTATTTAACTTATGGTTCTCAGTACAGAACTTCAACTGAAAATCTTTAATTATATAAATGATCTAAAAAATTAGAAAAAGTGTTAACTTCATGTTTACATTTTCTTTTGAAATATTTCCAGAAAGATAGGCTAAATGACAACTGAAGAAATCGGAATTTCAAAAACTAAAATGTTTATTGAAAGTTTTAATTTTTTAAATTCTTAATTTTTGAATTTTGTAGTGTCAAATTTTTAAAATTTTCAATTTCAAACATGTGAAAAACTAAATCTTTCTATATAAATAAATGCAAAACAAAATGGTCATCAATAGTAGTGATGAAAATCTAGTAAGTGAACTTAACAGTTATAGTAATGGTTATGCAGAAGTGTTCACTAAATTAAGTGAACTGAAGAAATAAATCTTATAACATTTCAATATCTGGAATTTTGGTAATTAAATATGGACAAAAAGATTTATCACTTTTAGATGACAAATGTAATATTAATCTTCCAGATAATTATAGTGAAATCTTTTCAGAAAATGGTAATAAATTGGAGAAAATTGTTGGATTACATTTTGTATTTCAAGGCAAAAATCAAAATAAAGTTCATTCAATTTATGTTTTGAATTTGAATAAATTTTAGATTTGTTTTTAATCGAATAAACTAATTTTTTAATTAAATGAATACTTAGTTTCCTGGATATAGATAAAATTTTAATTGAGGAATTTAAAAATAAAGTGTTCTTTGCTCCATTACTCTCTCATAGATATACTACTGCTGTGGAAGCTGCTGAACTTTCCTGTAATGGCAGAAGTTCTCTCGTCCGGCATTGACCCTCAGATTCAGTGCTTCAGATTCAGTGCTTCAAGTGCGAGGGCAAGGCCCATGTCACCAAGTGTTGCCGCAACACGGCGCAGTGCATCAAGCGCTTCAGCGAGCACGTGATGCAGGTGTGGCAGGGAAGTGCTGTCGAATTGTGCCCAGTGTGGCGGACTGCAGGTCGTTAGCTGGCGCAGCTGCCCTGGTTTGTCAAGCCACTGGCGTGCCGAATGCGACGAGGTGGCTGTGACCACAACGACACAGCAGAAAAGACGATGATGGCGACGACGATGGGCATGGACCAGCCCAGCGCAAAAGAGGGACAATGCAGAAGTAACTTCACCCTCCAGCAGTGGGGACGACTGTTTGAATGTTCCTGCATCCACACAGAAGGGCGTTCAGGTGTTTGCCCCTCTGACCGCTGCAGCAGTGGCACTGGAGAAGGCCGGCAAGAAGAAAACCATCGGCCCAACGGCTGTGGCTCCTAAAGCCACGTGTGTGACCAACCCGTAGGAAAAAGAAAACAGAAAGACAGCATACATCGCCCATGCGCGACAAAACGGCCTGTAGCTCACTGACGAATGTGCAGTGCAGTATGCTGAACAAGCAGAGGTACTCGAAGAGCAGCTGTAGCAAAACTGCGCCACACAGTAGCAGGAGACGCCGACCAACAGCGTGCTGCTGTCATTCAGCATCAGCCTGAAGATGTTGTGCCAAGTCACTAACTACACGGCGCAGCAGAGGACTCAATGGAGCGCACTGCGCTGCCGCACTGGACTCCTTTCTGTATAACGACCTATGGTACTGATGCAGTATCCACTTTCATTATACCCACTGTTAACTTTACCTACAATTGCATGAGCTGTCGCAGTAGCAAGATATCCATTACAGCTCTTACCACCCGACCCAACTATCACAAAGTTTTTTCTCCCTTGGCGCTTGCATTGGCACTTTTTTCCATCTACCCTTTGTTCAATTTTTGAACCAATCTATCTTCAGATGAGTGCGTATTAATGGTTAACCCTTACCAGACGTACGCAAACATCGCAGTAGCCATGTCCTGCGAGACTTCGCTTTACTGAAAACCAATGCTTATGCAGAGATGGCAGTAGACCTTTTATGTTGGCTATCATGTGGGGGTGGCCATCCAGGAGCTCCACTTCTCAAAAAAAAAAAAAAGTTATGTAAACTTTTAGCTCATGAGCCTCCACATGCATCTGCATGTTTAATAAATTGTAAGTTAGAAAGTCACTGTTTATAGAGCTCCGAATATGTGATTGGATTTCTAAGTATGGGCTGCTTTATATTCTAGGGGCCAGCCAATGAATATGTTGCATTAACCCTATAAAATCGTGTCACAAAGTTTAAATAAATATAGGCAGTAGGTAGCTTGAAAAATAATGTTCACTACTCATAGCATTTTAAATTTTTAACACAATTCAGTTTATTCAGTTTACTGTAACTCTCATCACAGCTTAACACCTGTTTATCATGGAAATAATGAATGTTTGAGTGAGAGATAAATGAAAGCTAGTTTCGTTCAAGTTCAAAGTTAAAGTTACACAACTGCCTACTAACTAAATACCGAGCGCAGTTCACTCACAAAAATTACTGCAGTAAAGTTTTTGAGTTTAGACCAGTTCGCCTAATGTGAAATATTCAATGTCCACAAGTTCAAAAAATTCAGAATATTTGCTAATGACACATGCTACTATCACAAGTCCACGACTCAACACTTACAAGGAATCCCTTGAGTGTGTAGTGGCACCACCGTTTAGGATAGGGAAAGTTAGTTTTGTGCAATATTCTAAGCACAAGTTACAGCCAAGCGCAGATCAGATTGAAGCGAGTTACGCAGACCAACAGTTTCGAAGTAGAATAGAGGTCACAGGACCATCAAATTGAAGAAAGAGTACACATAGCTATTATGCAAGTCACAAGTCGCAGGCAGAAGGGGCCTACTGGCCAACCTAGCACGTTATGAGTATGTGACGTGAAGAGACGCATTAGTGAAACAGAGGCACACAACCTAGTATAAACAGGTAGCGTTTTCTAATGAGATTCATTCAAGTGTGGCAGCTCTCCTGGATGGCAGGGCGTGTTACACCACCGGGCTACACGCAGCAACAAATGGGGCACCAGCAACCCAGTCCATGGAAGGTAGTTGGTTTGACCTTCTGAGGCCAAGGTGGGGTCCACAGCCAGTCAGACGCAGGCCACTCTTCCACTCGCTACCACGTGCTCACGACACTTGCCGGAGACATCCCGAGGCGAGGGCCACAGATTCGGACGCTGGATCGTGAGCGCTTGTTGCTGCCACGATCTCAGCTACACCAGCGAGGAAGAAGCAGCAGCAGGGCTGGCCTACGGCTCCCGGTGGAGCAGAGCTGAGACAAAGAGGATGGTGGCCGCTGAGTCGGCTGCTGGCGCAGCCATCCTGACATCATCGGAACTCAGCAGGCCAGCCAAAGCTGGCATGACACAGCATTGTGTGGCACAGGCCGCTGGGGTGGTTCCTCAGCATTGCAGGTCCCAGTGACGCAGACCGAGGTGGACGAGGACTCTGTAGTTGGAAACAATAAATCACTTGGAAAGTTATCGCCGAATTTTAATACGGTGCCATCTACCTCCACCCACAACATTTGGTGACACTCACTACAAGGGCAAGGCCACAAGAAGCCAATGATGTTTACAGCGTTTGACGCTCACGTATTGCACACCACACAATATTGGCTGCTAATGGCAACAGGGTGCGGGACTGGAGGTATACAATGGTGAGCTCAGAATGAGGCTACGTGATGCAGTAGAACTGCTTAGTTGACGAGTAACAGCAGTGCTGCAGTGAATAATGGTGTTGGCACAAAGCAGAGCAATGGTAACGATAAACAAAGAAAACATTGCATTACATCTACAACAGTTGTCGAAGTTACATCTACAACAGTTGTCGAAGTTGAAATTTCGTCAACAGGGAACCCAAAGAATTTCGCAGAGTGAGAAAGAAGTGGCAGATGAAGTATTGGCGTTTCTGAAAGATGAATCACTGGAGTGTATAGTGTCGTATATACTCGACTGGGTGGAAAACAGTCCTACATGAGGAGTCAGATCACGACTATACGAGCTTAATAAATGAAACATACTGAATATGGTTGCGAGCCATGTAGTTCATCAGCCTTGTTGGACAGGGTGCCACAAATACAGTATGCAGTGAAACGTAGTAAAGGACAATCGTAGTCCAAGGAGCATGTTGTAAACATAATTATGTACGTGGAAAATCATCCGCAGCACAGTAAGAGAACCCTTATAAACAGATTTGTAATAAGGTTGCAGCAATACGACCTCGTAGTGCGTAAGAAAAACTATAGGTATTCAAGGGAGGGCGAGGCAGACTTGTTACAAAAACTGGTGTTTGCACCTTTCAAGGATGCTTAATATATACCTACAGGATGTGCGTGGTAGCGACCTACTACCTTTTGAACAAACTGCGCTCGACTTAGATTACAGTGATTTCAGCGGTAGCAGTGAATGATTTGCATAACTTCAAATAGTGCCTCAAAATTAGAAGACGTAAGATAACGAAATTTCAGACAGACAGTCAAGTTGATGATGTACAGCAAACTGCGGAATCTGCCCGCAAGTTTGTAGATAAGATAAACAAACTTATTCCAACATTCACTAAGGTATTTATTTTCATCTTAGATTAATAGAAATTTGAAAAGAAAATGCATATGAAAGGAACCCTGAAAATCAGAGGTACCAAGAGAGGTGTATCAAGATCAACTAACATCAATGCCTTAACACCTTCGTATAGAAATATATCGGCTGTTAATCTGGACAGTAAGTTGAGTGGAAAGTTATTTATTATGCAGCGACAAGTTGGAGGTGCTGTGGCCCATGCGATTCTTTATCGTGTGCATAATATTGCAAGGGCGCTAGGGTATATACACGTCACAGCAAATAACAGAGGGAAAATGGGCGTAAGAGAACAACAACTATGGCATGTGCACTGCTTTTGGCCAATAGCTGGTCAAAATAACTTGCCCTTCCTTGATTCCTTTTGTGCATATAAAAATCATTCTCCTTCAGAGCTAACTATCCCTCCTGATACTGCAATTCATACTACCTCGAACAAATTCAGCCTCCGAATGTTTGTTTTTTCCATGCCTGTAAAACGTATTATAGCATTGTATGCAGCTACACCTTAAAGGGTAGCCAGTATCACGACAAGCACCACGAAAGCCTGTTCCACATTCATCTGTGTGCCATCATACTCCATCCGCGCGGGATTAGCCGAGCGGTCTCAGGCGCTACAGTCTTGGACTGTGCGGCTAGTCCCGGCGGAGGTTCGAGTCCTCCCTCGGGCATGTGTGTGTGTGTGTGTGTGTGTGTGTGTGTGTGTGTGTTTGTTCTTAGGATAATTTAGATTAAATAGTGTGTAAGCTTAGGGACTGATGACCTTAGCAGTTAAGTCCCAAAAGATTTCACACACATTTTTTTCCATCAGTTCTTACTACCCCATTACACCAGCGTGATTCTACAGTACATGCATTCTTTAAGAGTGGGTACCTAACTGCACGTTGTGCATGGTTGATAACTCCCAAGGCGTTTGCCTCCGATCTGAATGGTGCGAACCTCTGTGATCACTGTGGAGCACAATTTTTCATTCAGTCTTCATGGAGCAAGTTAGTGGTTTATTTTGAACATTTCTTGAATGTCGACGATGTCCATTTTGTGAAGAATTATAGATACATCTCATTGAAGGTTGATCTCTGCATTTCCCGGATGCTCATTTTTGTCACCTTCCTGAAGCAGATGATGAGTCATTAGCAACTAATACTCTTCCTGCTATAATTGTCTGACTCGAGATTCAACTTATGACCTCGTACTCAAGGGGTTCCTTGTTAGAAAAATTTCAGCTCACTCTGTAACAGAACCACCAACCGTATTAAACGGCAATCGAGGCTAACGTTAAACCTCTGAGAGGAATTTTTGAGAAAGCTGACCTTGAGATAATCTAGTGGGAACAGAACAATCAAACTGGGATTCATTTCCGAAACACTCCAGTAGATTGCAACCAATGGTAAACAGCAGGGTCCGGAACAGGCGTTCTCCCAACACAAAAGGAAGTTATATCATTGTATATTAAAATCGGTCACCAGCCTAATTAGGCGTTCTTGTGTCAAGCAATATAATGAAGCAGAAGGCAGTGCTAAGGCTAAGCTAACCTTCCTTGACACATACACTAAACTTTTTCTTTATATCTTTTCTCACTACAGCACAGTAATCTAATCTTGCAAATAAATGTACTACTAACTGGGAAGTCAGACAAACAAATGGCCAATGAGATGGAAAACAGTAACATATACCTCTCAACAACATGTACCTTAAGTGAACTAGATGCAGCACTTTACAGAAGCAATCCCCAAAACACATATGAAACTAGTTGCAATACTAAACAGGAAAGACCATGAAATGATTGTGATTTAAATCAGGGGTCTATTAATTATCATACTCTGTATCATAATTGCTTAGGACAGGGTCTCTATGCCTGTGCATTAACCAACTAGCATTAGAAGAGCTAACACAGAAAATATTTCTTTCTTAAACCCGGTTTGAAGCAGTTGAACAGAATGCAAAGGCTCTGAAGGAGCGTTTGCTTTGCTTCATTAACTAACTAGCCTAGTACATGAGGGCTCTTAAACCTTCACGCTTTGAAGAACTTTGCTTATCAACAAAACTACACAAGTATGTATGAGAAATGGTAAGTGTTCTCATCAAGAGTTGTTAATTAAGTAAAGCACAACAAACTATAACTCTTTAAATATCAAATGTGCTTTGATAAGTAGTCTTTTAACTTACTCAAAATATAGTTTGCTGTGCAAATGCCAACGCAACATTAAATTCAAGTTCAAACACTTTCTCATGAAATGAAGACTGGTAAAACTTTGTAATTCTGATCAAAGTCCATAAATGCAAAAATTAAAAACCTTTTTCACTTTGGATCAACTTTATTAATTTCAGGCAGCTTTTCAAGTAAGACAAATAATTTAAGAAACTATAACTCTGCACCTTAAAAAGCAGTCACAACTGTTTTTACAGCTGCCGAATAAATCTTTCCATGATAAATTAGGACACTGGGAATTAAATTCACTAGGATAGGGTTCCTGTCCAGGTTTGTGATTTGGGATGATCACGGGTGTAAGATAGAATTTTTAGGAACATCACTATTACTATTAAAATCAACCAAATTTCACAAATATCTGGTCCATTTACAGAGTGCCAAATACAAACAATTTAGTGAAAGGGTGGTAGTACTGGTGGCTTAATTTGCAGTGGCTGTTACCATGGCGGTGATGCAGTCATGGCAGTACTGTTGGCCTCACCCTGTTACAGATCTTCTTGGCGTCGGAGTTATATATTTATAGGGTCAAAAACCAAGCCATGATAAAAATATCACCAAACGCAGCTTCCGAGGCCCATAAATACTGCTCTTAAGCTCTTCTGGCCTCAAAAACCCAAGAATAAGAGCCACAATGATCCGCTACTGCTAGCGAGATGTTAACGACACCACTGCTCAGCCCAGACTCATTACCTGTCGCAAAGGACGAGTTGCCACTTGCGCGCCAACCACACTTTTCCACTCCGCCAGACTACTTCCATAGCTGTGGGGCTTCCCCATATCTTTTACATTCAACCCTACGTTTCCTAACTATGGACCAAGTCATTTTCAGTATATTATATAACAATCGTTCCAGTAGTTATTTAAATAAACAAGCATATTTTAAACAACATTGTTCAAAAAATTCATATAACTGAAACATGTACACATAGTCAGATAATATCCTTCTATATAAACAAATTGACATAGAGATATCGATACAGATACAAAGTAAGTCGAAAATAGGTGTTACAACTCGAAATGCTACCTACTGTCACACATGTGTAGTACCTGTCCCAGATCTCAATCCTGACTGCCGAATTAATGCCAACCAAAGAGTCTCCCGCGCAATATGGCTGTCCCTGTTTAAGCCTTCACTTTACATGAGTCAAGTGCACACGCTTCAGATTTCCGTAACATACTTAAAAGCTATAAACTCATTGCTATACACATGTAGCATACGTCAGTCAATTTGCAGATTTCCTCAGCTTTCTATTGCTGTTCTTTGTTTTTCTCTAAGTTAGATGGTTCGCCCACAAATAACGATTTTGTCCAGGTAAACAGTGCCTTACATTGTGCGGTTACTAAAATTCAGGATGATTCAGCTGCCCCTGCCACTCTCGTTTCATGCGGTTTGCAATTTTATTGCTGGCCTTCACAAACCACACATGAGTTGTTTTCAAGTTTTTCAAGAAAAACGTACAAAACTGACCTTCAAATGCACCTCACACTCATCCCTCAACAGTCAGGACTTCTAGTATGTTGCGCATAGCACTCCTTCCCACAACTGTACACAAATTTTCGACTACGCGAACTATTCCCGATATTCGAACTTCTTTGGTCTCTATTGATTGGACTATTACACTGACAATATAGTCGGATATTTCGTTAACATTATTAATTGCAATGTGCCCTTGAGGATAATGATCGCAAACGACGATTGTAAACATCACGCTAAAGCTAATTACGTTGACAGTTTCATCCAAACTTAACCGTTAGAAGCACAGTAATTCTGTGAGCATAAGGCCTGGTGAATACAACAATGTGACTCTTTATTTTATGTTGTTAAAATTCACAAAAAATTTAGGTAAATTTAGGCAGACGTTAATTTTACAATTTGTAAGTGCTCGACAAAGGTGGTGGCCAGGAAACAAAGACCAGTAAAGGTCAAACATGAAAAAAAATTCATGCAATCACAAGTATTTGTACTGTGGTGGGAGGGAGTGCCACGAATAACATACTAGAAATCCTGACCGGTGGGGGCTGGGTGTGGAGTGGGAGTGCATTTGGAGGTCACACTGTACTTTCTTCTTGAATGACTTGAAAACTACGGTCTCTAGTGAAAATGTGTCCCAGTAGAAAATTTAACTGCATTAAATTTCCTACAAAGGTCCTGCTTATTTTTCTGTAAGACTGATAGTTTGCACATAGCGAGCTAGAGAATATGAAAATCGTGCACATAATTTATGAAGGCCAGCTATAGTTCTATAGTTACAGTTGTACGGGCAGCTGAACCATCTTGTGTGTAAAGACCTAAAGCTAAGTAGCTTCACACACCCCTGGGTATGTCTACTTAGTAATGCTGCCACTACTTTTAATGTTTCATTTATTATTTATGTGAAAAGTCAGGTGTAAACATGTGGGATGCACACAACAGGCTATAATTCAAAACAGATTAATGTTCATAAAAAAATCTACTATAATAGTCCCACAGTGCTCAATGAATTTATCCATAGAAACTTTGTTTGTGAAAATCACTTCAAGCATTGTCGAGATATTAATTTTTCAAATGTTCACTTAATATGAGGAGCGACAATAAAGTAAGGAGACTGATGTGAAAAAAGAATTGCTTACCGTTTTAGTCAAGTTTAGTGTTGTCTCCTTCAAAGTAGTTCCCTTCTCGTTGCACATACTTTTTACAGCGCTTCTGCCATTGATGGTAACATTTCTGGAACTCATCTTCTGTAATATCCTCCAAGACTCTCGTCACAGCTTTTCGAACATATTGTGTTATTTGAAAATGGTGTCCTTTGACCACCGTGTTGACTCTTGAAAATAGAAAAAGTCGCACAGAGCAATATCTAGTGAATAAGGTGGCTCTGGTAGTACTGAGGTTGAAAATTGCTGTACTGGCAGAGCAGTAAGCGATGGCGCATTATCGTGATGCAGAATCCAATTATCAGCAATGTTGGCACAGACACAAAGAACTCTCTTACGAAGTCTTTCTAAAATTTCTTTGTAGTAATATCTGTTAACTGTTTGTTCAGGAGGCACCCACTCTTTATGAACAATTCCCCGTGAGGTTGGTGGTCGTCCAATGCGGTCTTCATCTTCAACATTAGTTCTGCCTTCACTAAACATTTTATGCCAACGATAAACTTGAGCTCTTGACATAACCCCCGATGCAAAGGCCTTCTGAAGCTTACCCTAAGTTGTTGTCTAGTTGTCACCTAAGTTAACGTAAAAAGAAATGGCATATCGTTGCACAGTATTATGCGGTTTGTAACGGAACCTATTAAAGGCTTTACTTTACCGAAGTATGTGATACCATCCAGATTCAACCAGTTTAACGAGTATTTATGATTATAGAAAAGTTATTGTGTATGTTAACAATGATTCCATAACATGTCTCCATAAACAGTCAACCCATTAAATTATACTCAATAACTGACCACACAAAATTTAATATCACTTGATCACTGATACAGCAAATGTCATCATGTAAAAACACTAAGTTCATCTTAAATAATTAATATGAAGTACGAAAAATAGTGGCCAACTTACGTATTTTGGATCTCCTTAAATAAAAATCACCCAGTGAAACCTATTTGTTCACTAGGACCGTTTTCACTCAGTATTCACGTAAACTCTCCTATTTTAGACGAAATCCAACGTAATTCTTAATAATTCATGTTTTTACTTATTTATGCAAGTTAGAAAAGTCAATTGACAAACTTCTAAAAAACGGCCTTTTTGTAACAAAGAATTATTCTGTCAAGTCAACAAATCTGTCTGTCATTTTAATAACCTGTTAAATTATGTCACTCGATATAAATTAATAACTTTTCTGCACAAATTACCATAACAGATGTACATGTGACTTATAAACTATATCTCTTTTTAGTAGTTCTTTGACAAGGTTACAAATACAAGCAGCAAGAATGGTCGGGAGTGCAGTCGGAATGTCACTTTGGTAAAGTGTGTGTGTGTGTTATTGTTTGAGGTGGATAAACAATGCAAAGAAGTTGTAAAAGAAGTACTACTTTGTGTTGTGTCATTGTCTTTAGTGGACAGTTGAATTAAGATGGCCACTAGAGTAATAAATATTTGAAGGTTAAATATTTGTTGGTTTCGCTCGTTATTTATCATCAAAAGCACATCAAAAACACGGGACCTCATCTTTTTACCCCTAGACAACCAGATTTAGAGCCAGCATCAGCATCGAGACACAGCAGCGATCCAGCAAGCAGCAGCGACTACCACAATGCATTTTAATGGCGCCAACATAACATCAAGTGCTAACAGGCTCTGTAAATGGGAGTGAAATAGTGCGATTATAGCAATATCTACGACTAGGCGACCATTACAGGTTCCATTTCCGTGATGAGAGACACAAACACGTGTTAACTTATTACTGCACAACTCATGACCGAGCAGTTGCATCGATGTGCCACTTGGACTAGAAGCAGCTTATAGACCACGGTCAAAGATATTGTGCCTACGCAAGCCTGCAGGGTTGACACATCTTGCAAAGAAAATCAGTCTCATTACCTTATTGTCGCACCTCTTACATAAAACATGTAACACTAAATAATTACCCTCTCACACTTATCAGGTAATAGGGAAGAAGGAGATAAAAGGGTGTGTTAAAAAGTCTTTTCAGAGTCACCTACAGTATTTTATGACAATATTTAATTTAGAAAAGGTAGAACAATAATTGGTGTGTTGGACTGTCAAAATCCCAAGATGCTTGGAGGGCCCTGCCCATAGTGCTCCAACCGTTCTCGATTGGGAAAGGCTATGCGACCTTGCTAGCCAAGGTAGGGTTTGGTGAACAGGAAGACGAGTAGTAGAAACTCTGGCTGTGTTCAGGAGGGCATAATCTTCCTGAAATGTAAGGCCAGAATGGCTTACCATGAAGGGCAACAAAACGGGGACATAGAATATCGTCGACTTACTGCTTTGCTGGAAGGGTGCCGCAGATGACAATCAAAGGGGCCCTGCTGTGAAAATGAGACGACACTTCAGATGGTCACTCCTGGTTATTGGGTTGTATAATGGGCGACAGTCAGGTTGGTATTCCACTGCTGTCTGGGGCGACGCCAGAAACTTCTTCGCTGGTGATCCAGTCAATGAGATTCCAGGCCCGCTTTATTGCCCTTTATGACATTACATTTCAGCGAGATAGTGTCCTCCCACACATTACGAGAGTTCCAGCTGTTTGTCTTCGTGCTCGTCACATCCTACCTTGGCCAGCAAGATCGTCGGATCTCTCCCCAATCGAGAACGTTTCGAGCATTATGGGCAGGGCCCTCCAAGTAGCCTGGAATTTTGGCGATCTAACGCGTCAGTTGGACAGAATATGGCACGATAATCCTCAGCAGAACATCCAAAAACTCTGTCAATCAGTTAACTGTTTGCTTAAGGGTCAGAAGTGGACCAACGCGTTATTGACTTGCTGATTTTGTGAACCTCTTCCTCTTAAATAAAACATCCAGTTTTTCTGTAACTGTAATCGTTTGTTTGTCTGCTCATGTACATCTCATCTGCCGGTTTTCGTCCCATTTGGAAAATTCCTTAGTGGTCCGTCTTTTTTTTTTTTTTTTTTTTGTCTTAGGGCGCATTTGGAGAAATGTGAATTTTAAAATTTCGCCATCGAACTGAATATTCAAACAAGTTTTCGGCTTCCTGCCAGCTGTTGTTAAAGACTATGTAGGTTTATATTATCATCAAACTAAAAGCAAGTCAGCTGCAACTTTTTTTTAAATTTCCTGTTTCCTAATTTCTGATAGCGATCGACCAGCAACAAGGCCAGGACTTATTTGAATACTTTGAGAAATATTTGAGCAAAGCAAAGGACTTACAGAAACATATACCACAAGCTGAATTTACATGCATATTGAAATGCAAATTAATCTTTGTAATTGTAGAAAAATATTTATTGTATCAGACAACGATTTAGAAGACTTTCTAGCGGTTCTCAGTATTATAGATTTGTTGGAGGAAGACCACACAGCACAAATGGAGAGAAAACGTGAATGATATCAAAAGACGTCAGAGGCGATGAGATCAGTAGAAGTAGGGGAACTTCAGGGGCCAATAGCAGAGATACACGACTCGAGAACGGCAAAAAAATCAAACGAGCGATGAATGGTTACGCCTGCAATGCAAATCATGATAATATTAGTAGCAGACTTTGCAGTCATGGCATTACAACAGGTATTAGTAAAGGATACTAGGGTGTAGAAGTGAAACGAAACGTTGTAGGAGTGGACAAAGGAGAAGTCCATGGAACACTTGCAACCAACAAGGACTGCATGAGAACTAGTAAAAATAGCAACAGAAGAGTTCCATTGCGAACGGAATTGGAAAACTAGAGGCTAGAGGCAATCAGTTCTAGCCCTGAAACACTGGCTGGAGGCATAGGTTGGGTGAGGGGGGGGGGGGGGGGGGAGAACAGAAATAAAACTATTGCGCTACAGAAACGACAAAAAGGGAAAGAAAACAAATAAGTGCATAGCGAATGTGATTAAGCAATCAGCATCAAATGCCAACATAAAAGGATAACAGTAGTTGCTGATGTCAACAGAGAGTTTGATTTAAATGTTCTTTCTGCAGGTATATTTCGCAGAACTGAGGAAAAATGGGAAGAATTGACCTTACCAATATGTATCATGAAATTAATCGGACCCATTGAAAATTGCAACGAAAATAGTCAAGCCCAATTAGCGTTTCAACTGAATGGCAAGATAGTGAAACATTCGTTTTTGGTAATTAGAGACTTATTGGTTTGCTTTATTTTGGGATTAGATTTTTTATGGGAGAAGCAGTACATACGGAATTAAAAAAATACCTCTGTGCACTATAGGACTTAACATCTGAGGTCATCAGTCCCCTAGAACTGAGAACTACTTAAACCTCACTAAGCTAAGGACATCACACACATCCATGCCAGAGGCAGGATTCGAACCTGCGATGGTAGCGGTCGCGCGGTTCAGACGGAATTCTTGGATAGTAAATTAAATGGTGTATACCAAGGGAGAAGTAACTGACGTTCATTTAATGAGATGCAATACCAGGCATGGAACATTCTTTGATGAGATGAAAGTGTAAGTCGGCATAAGAGGTACACAAGAAACAAAGCGTGAAGTTAAATGTAAAGCAAGTAGCCCAAGACCAATTAGATTGTTTAAACAAGTTAAAAGATATTCTGTGTAGCTATTCGGATGTGCCTGATGAACGATTTGGCACAATTAAGGAATATGAATGTAACCTGAAACTGAAGTCCAACGTACATTTTCTTCTCCCTACGTATCCTACTCTTTGAGGTGACAGATACTGTATAAACAGTGACATGAAGCATTGAAGAAAGAAAGAAAGAAAGAAAGAAGCGATTTGACAGTAAAACACAAGGCAACTACAAAGTTGGAGCCTAATTCACTTATAGAATCACGTAAAGTCAATACTAATAGTGAGGCGTATACAGAAATGGGAAGTGATGTATATTGGACCATAATCCTCGCATATTACATGCTAGAATATACAGAGTTTTAAAAAAAAGTGTTTATGTATATACACAGCTCATCCACCCCAGGAATTGAGAATCTCGGCGATTTTTGCCTGTTATCGACATTGATACTGGAAAAATATCAGTCCCGGGAATTTCAAGACGTTCGAGGACGTCTCAATTTTCAGTCTGAAGTCAGATAACAAATAACAAAATATGTTCGTATTAGATAATTACAAATTAACGCTTTTCTGATCTTTTCTTTCACTTTTCCTATGAAACCTTGCTTCTTGCCAAATTAAGTACCCTACGGATTTTGATGAGGGAGTCTGTGAGATTCAAAATATGTGATAGAAATCGCTGTACGTTTTGACTCCATTGACTTAGAAGCTTACACTTATTACACCGCCAAGGGAGTATTGCCTTAGAAGCTTCAATTTTCCCTATAAAGTAATGTACATTTTCAGAGGAGATAGTATAGAGCAAAGAAACACGAAAATGTACAGTTGCCATTGGGTCGAAAATGCGTAATTAAGAGCTATGAATACATGTACATCTTCGCTATTCTGTAAAACATCAATTCTACTACAGGCTGTTAGCTGTTACGAACGACCTGTAGAATGCAATGAACAAATGAGGGCACAAAAGCGATTATAGAGAACGGCGTCCTTCTCAACAGGATGCTTTGTAATACTCTGATCACTATGACCACCGACCTAATATCGATATACACCCGCCCAGGCATAGCAGCGTCATCTGGCGAGGGACGACTGCTAGTCAGACACACTGACGGTACATGTAGTACCAGTAAGAGTGCTGTCCGCGTGTAGAATGGGAAAGGCGTGCGATCTATCTGACTTCGACCGAGGGTAGATTGTGATGGCCCAGAAGCTCGGCACCAGCATTTCGGAAACTGCCTGACTTGTCGGGTGTTCGAGGAATGCTGTGGTGCGTGTCTTCAGCACGTGACGAAACTAAGGTGAAACCACGTCCAGACGTCGTGGGGTTGGACGGACGCACCCCATTACAGACATCGGACGTCGTAGGCTGAGCAGACTGGTAAAATAGGACACGCGGCGAAATGTGGCGGAACTAACATCAGACTTTAATGCTGCGCATAGTACAAGTGTTTCTGAACACACAGTGCACCGAACACTCCAAACAATGTGCCTCTGCAGTCGACAATCCATGCATCTGCCATTGTTAACTCCACGACGTCGGCAACTACACCTCAAATGGGCACATGACCATCGGGTCTGCACGTTAGCGCAGTGGCATAGCGCTGCATGGTCTGATGAATCCCGATACCTTCTTCATCATGCCGATAGGAGAGCGCGAATCCGTCATCTTCCAGGGGAACAGTTCCTTGACACCTATACTGCAGGACGGAGACAAGCTGGCGGCGGCTCCATTATCCTAGTGGAGCTCGTGCAAGGCACCATGGTGACCAAAGAGTATTGTACACAGGTAGCTGACCGAGCATACCCTTGAAGACGATTATGTTTCCCTACGGCAGTGACATTTTTCAACAAGATAATGCGCCAAGGCCAGGAGTGTGATGGAGTGGTTCGAGGAACATAGTGTCGAGTTCGAGGTGATGTGCTGGCCTACCAACTCGCCATATCTGAACCCGATCGAAGACATCTGGGATGTGGCTGAACGTGGTGTCACAGCTCATCGTCCCCTCCCCGGAATTAACGGGAATTAGGCGATTTGTGTGTGTAGATGTAGTGACTGACCTAGATGTCTCTGCATCCATACCACGACGCGTCGCCACTGTTATCCGTGCTAAAGGTGGACCTACTGGCTACTATGTAGCTGGTCAAAATGATCTTGATCAGTGTAACCACCTGAAACTTTAAAGAAAACCCATGGAGGGTTTTGTTCATGACAAAAGGATGCACAACATTGGAGCACCTGGGGAAATGATGAACTGCTTGGAAAGGTTGCCACTACTGCAAAATCCCGAGGATGGGATGGGAATGCTGGAGAGGACTGTGTTAGCAGGTCAGAGGCTGCAGGGTAAGAGAGGGATACCGTCAAGCTTCGTTCCCGAGCTACTCATGTCTGTCGCATCACATAATTCTCTCTCATGCACTTATTGGCCAGGGATGGTGCGCGAAGTCCACTGTAATTGTAAGTGTCCCCTTGATCAGCAGTCATGTCTCGGTGAATAGCAATAGGTCAGTATCACACCGAGCGAGGTGGCGCAGTGGCTAGCACACTGGACTCGCATTCGGGAGGACGACGGTTCAATCCCGCGTCCGGCCATCCTGATTTAGGTTTTCCGTGATTTCCCTAAATCGCTCCAGGCAAATGCCGGGATGGTTCCTTTGAAAGGGCACGGCCGACTTCCTTCCCTGTCCTCCCCTAATCCGATGAGACCGATGACCTCGCTGTCTGGTCTCCTCCCCGAAATAACCCAACCCTCAGTATCACATCGTCTCAACTTGAAGCAACGGAATGGAAGTTCTCAATAAAAAGCGGTTTTAGAATTTACTGTCCCAACCTCTACCAACCACATGTGGGCCCCATACATTCTTTTTTCTTGACTCATAACACTCAACGTACGACCTGGGCGACAGTGAAGTGTGGTGAATGGTGGCAGTGGGCAGACTGTAGCATGCAGGGTGGAGGTCGCACAGCTATGGTGGCCAGCAGCAAGAGGTAGGTCTCTGGTATGGCTGCAGGGCGTAGACATGGTGTGGTGGCCTTGAAGCTGGTGGTTTGTGCCACGTTAGTGCCACCCCAGGAAAGGTCTCCAGAAATGCAACACTCTGTTCAGTGGGTATTAGCAAGAGGTCCAAGGGCAGTGTTTACATACGAAAGGTGTTGAATATGACAGGGGTATATCCCTTTTCTCCCTTTTTCTCATTTTTGTTCGTTTCAGATTACGTCACTTTCGCAAGTGATGGAACAAAGTTAGTACTAAGTAATCTTTAAACTAGTTCTATTCGCTACCTCTGTAAGTTGGGGCATTAGGGCTGATGGGCATTTAGACTTGAGCTAGTCCTTGCCAATTACATTTGTAAATAACTCCTGTCCTTTAGGTACAAAGTCAGTGATACAAAGCCTAACGATTCCATTAATAGACGTTCACTTCGGTTCAGATAGGAACGGGAACACAGGAAAATGCTGATCGTAACTGGTGAACTGAGGGGTATCGCCTAATTTAAGGAAGAGTCGTTTATCTTGTTTACAGATGTGTTAAAATATTATCCAGCATCTCAAAGTATACCTGTTTGTACGAGGCGCATCCAGAAAGCAAGTTTCCCGATGTAGTTTTCTGTTAAGTAGACGTACTGTATTTATTCGGGAAACTGCTCATGCACAATATATCTATGACGTGGCAATCACACGCAGGCCGGACAGGTCCCTCCTGGTGCCAGCAAGACGGCAGCAGTGGACTGAAATGGAGACTCTTATTCGTTCTCCACCCGCCCGCGAGGCTCGGTCAGTGATAAGGTTCCTTAATGCACAAAACGTAGCGCTCATCGAAATTCATCGTCACCTCTGTCAGGTCTACGGACAGAACATCACGAGCAAACAGATGATGCGTGGCTGGTGTACGCTTTTCCCCGAAGGTCATCAAAGTCACGATGAGGAAGAGCGCAATGGGCGACTGTCCTTGATCAATGACCTCCTGGTTGAGCTCGTGCGGCAGCGCATCCTGCAGATCCGTCGCTTCACGATTACGGAGCTCAGCAGCCATTTTCCGCAGATTTCGAGATCCTTGTTGCGTGACATTGTCACTAAGCACCTGCTGTTCGAGAATTTGTGTGCCAGGTGGGTGCCGAAAAACCTGACACCCGAGTGCAAAATGAAACGCTTTGAAGCAACACATTTCTGTAGTGATATCATGACGGCGACGAGTTCCTCGACAAGATCGTCGTGGGCGATGAGACGTGGATTTACCACTTGATAACACAAACCAAGCAGCCGTCAATGCCGTTGGCGTCACAGTGGATCTCCAGTCAAGACGAAATTCAAACAGACTGGTCGGTGCAGAAAGTGGTGTGCAGTGTTTTGGGACAGGAAGAGCATTCTCCTCATTGATTTCCTGCACAGAGGTGAAACAGTCAACAACGACCGTTAGTGTGATACAATGCGGAAACTGCGATGTGCCATTCAGAACAAGAGGCTTGGAATGCTTACGACAGGTGTCGTGCTGCTGCTTAACGATGCTCGTTCTTGTACGGTTCGACGCACAGCAACTGTTTTGCAGAAGTTCGGCTAGGAGCTGTTTGATCATCCAGCATACAGTCCTGGTCTTGCTCCCAGCGATTTCCTTTTTTTCTTGCATCTCAAGAAATTCCTGTCCTCTGACCAGCGTTTTGACAATGTCGAAGAGCTGTAGATGAGTGTCACACACTAGTTCCATTCTCAGTTTGGAGACTTCTACTACTCATGAATACAAAAGTTGATCCTACGATATGACAAATGTCTCAATTCTGTTGTTGACTATGTCGAAAAATAGCTCAAACGTTGTTGTACCCTTTGCCAATAAAGTTTTTCATGCAACTACTCGTATGTTATCTTTGTCTATAAAAAAATAAAAATAAAAAAATTAAAAAAATCTTACTTTCTGGAAGCACCTCGTATTTTGACATCAATGGATTTATCATTTCAGATCTGTTCATGATGGAAGCTTCAGCTTGTGAAATGGGCGAACATTTCGTGGAATTTAACAAGTCGATAAATTTATCTTCGTTTCTTAAGTTTTTCGTGTAAGCTATGCTATTTGAAACAGTATTGTTGCAAAAATTTGAATCATTGTTTTTTTCTGAATAATGTTAAAAAACGCTTTAAAATATGAGGGAAAAAGAGACAAAGACTCGGAGGTTACATTTGAAACCATAGGCCTCTCCTGTCGTTACGCTAGAGTCTGGATTTTCAATTATTTCATTTTAAAGCTCAGTTAGTCCCGGACGGTTGTCGTGAATGACAGATATTATTTTGGCGTTGTAGTTCCATCTCATTTCACTTTTCGAAGGAATGCGCTTACCATATACTGTCGAGAATTCCAGTGCATTTGTAAGACGGGTCGAATAAAGCAGAAATACTCTGAAGCGTGGAGAAAAATATCCTTACTGGTTTAATACAAGAACACCTCATCTGTAAAAATAAATTGAAACGTTGTGCAAAACAGTGAGTAAAAAGTGCTTCAGGAGGGAGTGGTTGGGGGGGGGGGGGGGGAGATGCAATTTCACGGATCTTAGGTTGCAGGCCATTTAATTCTTCTACCAGGACGGAAGTGCCGTCATAGGTTGGGCCACTAAAATGTTCTTCATATCATAATTTCGAAACAGTGAGCACAGTGAACAAAACAGCAGCTGTTCTAGCTTCGCTAACGAACTGAACACCAAGAAAACGTTCTTGAATGTCGGCGTTGGAGTCCACTAGACTCACAACAATAAAGCGTTGTGACTTGTCTGAAACGTCTGTTGCTTCATTCATAATGCAGGCGTAAAATGAGGTTTTATCCAAACTTGAATCCACTCGCATATATTTGCAAATATCCTCATCTATAATTCAATCAGTTCGTCCTGAATAAATTACGAAAACCCCTTGAAATAGCCCATTTTCTTCCAATGTTCTGTCAAATCTTTGTTTCTGTTTAGCACAAATTTAAAGATGGCTCTAAAATTACTGAGATTCAGGGAATCTTCTGGCCTATTATGACCTCTGAAAGATAGTTCCCGCTTACAGAAAAGTTTGTGATGTCAATTAGAATTTTCATGATGTCTCTGTTATCTTTCACTTCATTGTTGTGTTTGATCTTCATCAAAAAATGTTCAAATGTGTGTGAAATCTTATGGGACTTAACTGGTCTTCATCAGTTTCTGCTCATTAAGCTGCTGTGAAATACGAAACTTGTTTGGATAGTGAAATAAAACTACTTAGATGATCTTTAGAGGAAGCATGCGGTGCTAAACCTTTAAACAGATTCGTCGAAACCCACAGCGGACCACACAGGTTCTCTCGTGCTTAAGAGCAAATATGGCCAGCAGACTAATTCTCCTTTTGTAGGACTAGAACATACCCACTTGTACTGTTCATACCACGAACTTTGGAATGCACGTATTTTGAACTTAATTTAATGTTGTTCAGTTTAGCATCTCCTTCAAAATCAAAGCTCCTGCAAAGAAGCAATGATGCCCTCACTCGAAAGTGTAACATCAGTACTGGTACAAGTCCAGACTTCAACCATATTCACTGGACAAGTAAGAGAAACCCAGAGAGGTGGCACCTCAACCACTGCCCTCCCTTATGGTGGTAGCTCACGTCTTCGACAGCCTGTACCTCTCTTCTGTTTCTAGGACTGTCGCATGGTTACCACGGCAACCGAGCGTTTACAGGCGACCTGGCATGTGTCTGGCCTCCTCGCCATATGCTTCAAACTCCCTGCCTTAGGTTAGTGTTAAGCTTTCGCAGTTTGACTTCCTCTCTTGTGATGACGGTTTGGACTGAATGACACAAGTTAACATCTTTCGCACTCACTGACAAAAGTACATACAGGATTATTGTAAAAAATAATTATTGCTGAGGCTGCTACTACTATAGAAAAAATGAGGAGACTCAGCCTCCCTTGATTCCTCTGATCAGCCGCTACATGTCTAAAGGAAAGTCAGGTAAATGCAGTATAAATGGTATCAAACTCACGTTGAAATGGTATGCCAACTGTGCAGATAATTTAAAAGACGGAGTGATGATGTCACACTGGAAGCCATTAAACACTAGTCCTCTACTAACATTTATCTGTCTTTACTAATAATGGCATTTGGAATTCGGGATGCATATGTGGTAGAGTTCAATTTCCGGTAACACTGGCTTATTCAGAAATAAGTAATATATGAAATAACGATTACCACATACTTGATTGAAAATTACGCTAACTAATTTGGCACCAACAAGGCAATGATCCAAGAATACTCTGAATTTTTTTATATTGGCGGGTGGAGAATTGTACACCCCTATTGAAGCTGTAACAGGCTGTGCACGCGCAACTTGGCAGGCACATAGTCATGGTTGACGGCGCACCTGTAAACAGATCGTAATTTGTAAAGCAAATTTTAATTTGCATTGATAGTTTCTCCCTCAAATTTGCAATTCACTTAATATCCATAATAATTACGAGTTGCTATCTAGAGGTAACCATCTTATAATGGAGCTATCAAAATCTGGAGAAAATGGGAAACGGTTTCTAACTAGCTGCAGAAATTAATTCATTACTTTTTTTGGAACTCTTGGTCTAGACATAATGACACCTCCAAAATTGAGGATGACAACGAAAAGACTGTTGATATAATTCAGACTCCACCTAGAACCAACGATGTGAATCTTGATAAAGAAATTTTAGACTGTGGAAAGTAATTTTAAGGAAACTGTTGGACAATATCATTTTGCTATAGCTCCATGTCATATGAGGTTTATCAGGAGAACAATTTATTTAAATTTCAGTCGTTTTCTAACATTCTGCGTGGTGTCTGTTTCTCCTATATCGTGTCTCCCCACCACTTTCGCGCAACGACGCTCTGAGCGTGCTTTTTAGCGAATTGACTAGTTTGAACCTGGGACCTGTTGCTGGTAAGGAGACGCCAGACCACACATGACATGTAGAGTTCAGAAGAGTTCAGTGAGACTAGCGATGATATAACCAAATACTTAATGATTTCAGTGTCAGCTCCACTGCACTCCGTGTAAAAGAATCTTAATACTAACTAAATTTAGTGGAAGGGGTTCAAGGCTTTCCTATTTTTAGTTAGCTGGTAAAATAACATCGAAACAAGCAGTTAAGTTTACCATTGGAAATTTTATTCTACTCACAAAACATTGTTTATAAATTGCACTATTGATAAAAGGAAATGTTTTAATACAGGATGGTAAAAACCAACTGTGTTCAACAAAACTGTGAACGAATATTACGCGAAAATGTGGTGTAACAGATGAGACTTCTGCAGTTCTGAGTGAAGCTTTATGCGCTGTTATGCGGCATCGCGTGCGTTCATTACCTTGTAGGTGTTTGTCAGGGGGCGGCGGACAGCACAGCTCCGCTCACCTCGCCATCTCGGAAGCAACTCTCCCCTAACTTCTCCTTACTACAATTTACCGAAGTTGGTTTAAAAAAACTATCTGGCTGTGTTTTCATCTGACCAATCAGGGTCTCAATGTTAACCTTAAGCTCCGCCTACAAAAATTCTGTCTATCCATTGAGAAACGTTATACTTTTCGTGGTGGGGCAATGTTTTAAAAGTTTGCAACATAACAGAGACGCAAAAAAGTCTCACGCTAAAACTTGCAGCTGGTGTTGTCCTTTTAGTGTTATCATAAGATCTATACTGTTCTTCTGGAGGGCTCTAGCTTTTAACATGGGCTGGGGGGTGGTCCTAGCGGTTAGCTGGCAACGTGGGTGTCCGTCCCTTATCGTAGGGCCTTCTAACTTAACACAGTTCTGCTCTCGGCTTGTGTTCTCGTTTCTCCCCTCGGAACTGCCTCTGTCTCACGGTGGGGAGGTATGATATGCATTTAGGCATTCTTGTGTTAGTCTGTGGTATTCCATTTGCTCACTTGTTACTCGTATTACTTTGGTTAATTTAATGTCACGATTTATTCGGAGCTATGCGACATACTACTGGATTTTCTTATCATGTCAGGGTTTTCATGGAAGGTGTTGGATTTGCCTGACACCTTGCATATCACCACCATTCGAACTTAATTTTTGTACTGAAGTTAGGCAATGATTGAATTGTTGTCTAAGCCAGTCAAAAATTATTCCATTATCTAAATTTTGTTGCCTACTGTTCAGCCACATTATTCTGTTCTATGCTAGTTTGTATTACTAATTTATATTTTTATATTCTTCCACATTATTATCAAAAATATGTTTATATTGACAAGGGAAGAATATTTTTATTCTATAATAATTATTATTTTTTAATTATTTTCTTTATTTATTTAATTGCGAAGTTTGTTCTTTAAGAAGTTTGTTATCGAAAGTGAGGAGTCTTTCACATCGATTTTCTTAGAAATATTGTTTTTATAAATGTAGTAATTAAGTAAAATCTATTCCTAACACATTTTCTAAATATCATGTACAAGTAAAATGTTTTGATTCTAGACACTCATTTCAACATTGTTACACTAACAAATAAGAATTATTTCCAAGAACTACTTTGACAAAGAAATATACACACATAAGTATTGAGATATTATCCTAACAAATGGTACAAATGTTAAAAAAAAGGGAAAACATCCAACAAGATCATTTTTTATTCTTTGTTTTTATAAGGAGAAAATAAGTAAAATATAGTTATTCTTTTATTTTTATGAGGAGAAAATAAGTGGCATATAGTTTTAGTGTTTATTATGCCTTACTTTTGTTCTTTATACAGGGCTATTACAAATGATTGAAGCGATTTCATAAATTCACTGTAGCTCCATTCATTGATATATGGTCACGACACACTACAGATACATAGAAAAACTCATAAAGTTTTGTTCGGCTGAAGCCGCACTTCAGGTTTCTGCTGCCAGAGCGCTCGAGAGCGCAGTGAGACAAAATGGCGACGGGAGCCGAGAAGCGTATGTCGTGCTTGAAATGCACTCACATCAGTCATAACAGTGCAACGACACTTCAGGACGAAGTTCAACAAAGATTCACCAACTGCTAACTCCATTCGGCGATTGTATGCGCAGTTTAAAGCTTCTGGATGCCTCTGTAAGGGGAAATAAACGGGTCGGCCTGCAGTGAGTGAAGAAACGGTTGAAAGCATGCGGGCAAGTTTCACGCATAGTGATGTGAAAGATTCAGTGTTTAAACCTCCTCTACCAAGAAACGTGCCAGAACTGCGAGCTCGCATCAACAATGCTTTCGAACTCATTGATGGGGACATGCTGCGCCGAGTGTGGGAGGAACTTGATTATTGGCTTGATGTCTGCCGAATCACTAAAGGGGCACATATCGAACATTTGTGAAAGCCTAAAAAAACTTTTTGAGTTTTTGTATATGTGTGCAAAGCATTGTGAAAATATCTCAAATAATAGGGGCACATATCGAACATTTGTGAAAGCCTAAAAAAACTTTTTGAGTTTTTGTATATGTGTGCAAAGCATTGTGAAAATATCTCAAATAATAAAGTTATTGTAGAGCTGTGTAATCGCTTCAATCATTTGTTATAACCCTGTATACTGTCCATTTCAGAACTAATGACTTATTTTTATCGATAGTCTATTTTTTACATAAGTCCATAGTCAACGACTGTTATTTTGTAGTTTATTAGCTGACTGGTGTGCTTAATTTATTTAGTTTTTCACACGTTTCTTTTGCACAATTCCTACATCACATAATTTGATTTCACACATTCACACAATCCTATGAATGTTTAAGCATGAGGTTGGCGAATGTTTTTTGCACGAAGGTGATGCACTTGAGCGAGATGGATGTGGGCAAGCATTTGATGTACAGCTTCGTTCGTCGTTCCTTGTTGACTTTGCAAGTGTGTGTTGCTGTTGTGGAGCTCCCATAATGGAATGAAGCTGTGAGTGCAGAATCTCGTGGTTTACTGGCTTTGTATGCGTGAGAGTCATCGTTATGTGTCGCTGAAAGGGGTCGTTTTTTCATTGTAATACTTCGCAGACGACTAGTTTACAATAGGATAGGGATTTGGGAAGGTATGTCGTCTATTCTTCACCCATCTTCTTTCTTGGTCTCAATCTTGCGAATCTTCAACTTCTGTTCTTTCTGCTTTTTCTCTGCTTCTTACTTGCTTCTTGGTTCTTCTCTGGGCAGGATATGGAAATATTTATTGATATCTAGTCGCTTTGAAGTTCTCCTCTTAGTAACAGTTTGATAAATTGTTTGGGCATGTCATTTTTACTTTGTGGAAGTTTTCTTCAGTTTCATGCATCAGCATGCTGTTTAATAGCAGTAGTGTGACTGTTACACTTATTTTTTTGCCAGTGGTGGCTTGCCCAAGTGGTCTTCTCATCAGGCCGTTTTTTGCTCACTCTGCTGAGTCGGGGCATCCCGGGGTTTACGAGCGGTGAAAGTCCGGTGTTTGCTTGTCAGTTTCTGCACCAGTCCCTTCCGTGTTCCGCCACTTTTGTGGTTCCTTCTTCTGTCCCAGCAGGGTTCCGCCACCCTGTGGTTCAGCAGATTTACTGCCCACTTCAGCTACCCTCTGTTGGTCTCACTGTCCTTTCCCTTCTCTCAGTGCTTCTGCCTTGTAGGAATCGTGTCTTGCTAATTACATCCTTTTCCTTCTTGATACTTCTCGCATTGCAACTTGTGGGTCATTGCATCTGGTCTTTGTTGGAATTTTTACAATGGTTCTTACAAAACGTTTTTCTTATAATCATCTAACGTATGTCTAGTACTTACATTGTTTTACGCCTTCTTAAAAAACTTTACAAATTTCGGCGCCCTTTCCATGTTACAATTCTAAGATATTTTGAGTCTTAACTTCTACAAAAATCCTCAAATTCGTTTTTTTATTTTTTGTGTAGTGTCGTGGTGTATAGCTGTTAGACTATCTACACTTTATCCCTTCACCTTAATCTATGGTACTATTGGTGTTATTTTTGTTTTTGTTTTTATTGAAACTACTTTCTTTTTCCCACCTTCCTCTCTCTTCATTCTTCTTTCTTCTGACGATCTTATCTGCAACATAATCTTGAAATATTGTGCTGATTATTTATCAGTAATAAAATTAATCTTCAAATTTTTTGATATGGCTCACATGGTGAAGTCCTAAGGTTTTGTCTGTTTTTGGGTTCATTAGTTCCACAGCATTATCATGAGCAATTCGGCTAGTTATGACAGGTCCTTTGTATTCAGCGTGAAACTTATGTATTTTGTGTTTCTGTTTGCTGGAGAGATGGTGTGTTTTTACAAATACTTTCTGGCCTACTGAGAATGTTCTTTTAATTGCTGTTCTATCTCCTCTTTCTTTTCTTTCAATGGCTGCCTTTCTGATGTTGGAGAATGCTGATGCTATGACTTGTTTGTGCTGTCTACGTGGTACAATAGGAAATCCAACATTTTCTCTGGTTATGTTTGGGGGTTCAATATTTTTAAGTACAGTAACTGGAGGTAGTAGTGTAGTGCTATATGGCATTTCATTTATTACTTCTTGAAAATCTTAAAGGTATATATCCCAAGCGTTGTGTCTTTTGCCTGCATATAATCGGCATAAAGTACATATGTCCTTCATAGATCGTTCTGCTGGATTTACGCTAGGTTTGTACTTAGATATGTAGATGGAGTTTATTTTGTGTTGTTTTAACGTGTTCTCCCATTGCACTGATTTGTATTGTGGGCCATTATCCGAAATTATTCGTTCTACTCGACCTACTTGTCTGAGAAAATCTTGTCTAAACACTTTACTTATAGTAAGACTTGTTGCCCGTTTTAATGGTGTCAAGGTAACATATTTAGAAGTAAGTTCCAAACCGACAAATATGAAAATATATCAATTTTTTGTGCGTGGGAGGGGCCCCATCAAATCTGTTGCAGCTATTTGTTTTAATCTTTTAGGGATTATTGGAAGCATAGGTGGTTTGGTTTGGAAAGTGACGTGTTTAACCCTCATACATTTTTTGCATTTGACTAGTACTGTTCTAATTCGTCTTTCCATATTAGGAAAATGGCTTGTTTGTTTTATTTTTAAAAAGCATTTCTTTGGTCCAAAGTGGCCATTACTTAAATTTGTATACCATATGTACTTATTAATTAGTTCATCTGGGATATAAATTAACCATTCATTCGTTGCAACATTTCGTCTAAAAAATAATACATTGTTTTTTACGAGATAGTGCTGTCGAATGTCTGGAAAATCCTTACTTCTCCACTTGTGTTTGATTCCTAGTATTTCGGGATCCTTGTCCTGTTCTTTGCCTACGTTTTTCAATGCTGTCGTAATGTAGTTTTCGAAAGGTACTTGTTTCATATAGTACATTGTAAACTGGTCTTCTGCTGCTTCCAAACCTATGTTATTGGATGCACCCTGTGGACATCGTGATAAAGCATCTGCTAATACATTCGCTGGTCCTGGTATGTGTGTAATAGTGAAGTCAAATTCTTGTACTATTAACATCCATCTGGCTAACCTCCCATGAGTTAGTTTGGCGGATAACAGAAATTCTAATGCTTTATGGTCAGTGTATACTTTTGTTTTTCTTCCGAATAGGAAGTATCGAAAACGTTGGAAGCCCCATACAATGGCCAATGCTTCCAGTTCCGTGACTGAATAGTTTTTCTCGCTTTTTGTGAGTACCCGACTGGGAAATGCAATTGTTCTATATGATCTTAGGCCTGCCTGTTCGTATTCTTGGAATAAAACAACTCCTAAACCTGTTTTCGCGCTATCAGTGGCCATACAAATATTTTGTGTTAGATCAGGATGTGCTAAAATCGGTGCTGTTGTTAGTGCGTTTTTCACTTTTAAAAATTCTTCATTGGCTTGTTGATCCCATACCCATGGCGTGTTTTTTCCAGTCAATGCACATATGCGTGGTGTTGTGAAAGAGTCGATCCAAATAATTTTTTTATAGAATCCGGTGAGACCTACAAATCCTCTGAGAGTTTTCTTATTATATGGAGTACAGAATTCTTTGATTGCCGGTAGTTTTTCTGGGTGGGGCATTACCCCTTTCTCGGAAATTATGTGTCCCAGAAATTTGACCTCTCGCCTTCCAAATTTGGATTTTGTTATATTTACTGTGACCCCATGCTCTTTCATGATCTGTAAAAACTGATTTAATGTGTCGTTGTGATGTTCCCAAGAGGGTTCTGCTATAATCACATCATCAACATAACAAGTAATTTTTTGTAAAATTTCAGTACTGAGAATAGTATTAAATCCCCTAATAAACGCTGCTGATGATATGTTTAAACCAAATGGCAATCGTTTAAACTGGTAACGTCTACCGAATACGATAAATGCTGTAAATTTTCTACATTCTGGGGCCAATTCTATTTGCCAGAAACTACTCTGTAAATCAATTGATGAAAATATCTTTGCACCGTGGAAGTTTTGTATCAATTCCTCTAATTTTTCTGGGCGATCTGTCTCAGTGATTATGATTGTGTTGACCTGTCTGGAATCAAGCACTAACCTGATGCTCCCATCTCGTTTTTGTACAATGTGGAGTGGGCTGTTATATGTGGAGGTAGCTGGTTCAATAATATCGCCATCTAACATTTTAGATATCTCCTGGAATACTTTATTCCTGTAGCTTAATGGGATTGTGTAGGGTGGCACTGTAAATGGTTTGTGCTGTTTTACTTCTAACTTGTACTGAAAGTGTTTAATACTGCCAGTCTTAGGTAAAAATACCTCTGCTTTATCTCGCAAAATACCCTCTAATTCTTTTTTACTGTGTTCCGAAATACCTTGAACTTCTTGCAATTTTTCGTTGATTTCTTTATGGACTTCTAACATGAGTTGAGGCGATTCCACCTTTTGTGCATACCATTCTAATTCTTCATCCTCTTTGTCTCGTGTCATTCTTAATTGTTTGTTTATAACTGGTATTTCTTCTAATTTTAGCTTTTGCTCAAAGAGAAGTGTGACATCCCCGAATGTTACGCTGCCTTACCCCATATCTATTATCGCTCGTCTCTCATTTAAAAAATCTGCACCTATAATCAAATCTACAGTTAGTTTAGGTATAATCACGAAGTTGGCTTCGATCTTCTGACCTTGGCACGAAAGAGTTAACCTTGTTTGTCTCGTAACTTCCACAGCATTGTTTCTAATAGGACCTCTTACTTTAATCTTAGTGTTTTCAGAACTGGCAATTCCTCATTGGCATTACACTGCATGAATAAATTTTCTGAGATCGCAGTCAGTTCACTTCCGCTATCAATTACAATATTGACTGGGATATGCTTTCCCATGGCCTTCACAATTGGTTGAATTTGAAAGGGTTGGTTCTGTTCTTCTTCTTGCATCAACGAATCCTCCACTGAATCATACATGAGTCTTTTTAGGAATTTCCCTTGTGAATTCGAACTTTCTGTAGGATAAGCTTCAACTGCTACTTCTCTCTCTTTTATTCTATATTTCTTCCTTCATTTACGCTTTCTTCAACATCCTCTACTTTTTCCTCATCCATGTCTATCTTCTCCTTCTTCGTCGCTACTTCCACATAATCGCATATAAATGCTCTAATTATCGCTTCATAGCTTCCTTCATTATATACGTTGGGTTGTGTGCCCACTCGTAACTTATTTTCAACTTCTGTCGACTGCGCATTATCCTCATTGAATTCGCTTTCCCTGGTTTCCATCTCAAATAGCTCTGCAATACTCATTACTTCGTCCTTTCCTCCTACATTCGTTGTGCATGCCTCTGGTAATTCATCTTCCTCGTCAGTATTCTCCCAATTAATTTCGTCCCAACACGATATTGTTGTTTTCTTGTCTTCGTTTTCATCTGGTCCCTGCGGATTTGTTTCTTCCTTCTTCTCTTCTCGTGATAAGATTTTTACTTCTCTGTTCAAGGTGCTGCAATTGTCCTGGATCGGCGCGTCATTCTCTCTGGCATGGGCGCTTAGCTGTCAATTCTAACGTTTATCGGGGTTTGGTGGTCTTACCTCCACCTCTTCTATCTGTATTCTCTTTTGTTGTTCAGCTTGTTAATAGTGGTTTCTTTGTTGATAATTTGTCGGTCTATTGGTTCTCCAGTACCCGTTCCGGTTGTCGTTATTCCCTCTGTAATAGTTGTTGCCGTTCCTGGGTGAATTATAGTTATTGCCATATTCTCTTCTAAATCCATAACCGGTTCTTTGTTGAAATCTATTGTCGTTTCTTAGTGCGAAGTTATCACATGGTTCGTAATTATTGTTTCTTCGTACTGTGTCTTGTGGATTCCACTGCTTTTTGCTTTCGTTTTCACGTGCGCTTCGTCTTTTTCTTGCATCATCTTCTGAAAATATGAACTCTAGTTCCCTTAGAATACCTTTAAAAACTTCGACGTCATTGCCTCCGCGACCTACTAATGATTGCTGGTATTTCAATGGTAGCTTCATCCCGCATAATTTAATCAACTCTCCGTTACTGTACGGTACATCTAAGCATTGATTTTTCTTTGCCATTAATTCGAAAAATTTCACGGGACTCTTCTCTCCTGAATTTTCAAAATATGGGTTCTGTAATAATTCGTACTTCACTCTGTTCTGTGCTTCGCTGGACCAATATCGTGAGAGAAACTTCTCTCTGAAATCTTCGTACGATCGGCATGTCGCTGCAACATTCTGCATGGTTTCTGCGACTGTCCCTGACATGTGTGCACATATAAAGTCTAATTTGTGTGCTAGCGTCCAATGTTCTGTTAATCCTACTCGGATTTGATCAATAAAAGTTCGTGGATGTAATGAGTTTCCTTCTCGAAAGTGTTGAAATTTTCTGACTGTGAGGAAATGATCGTTGTCGTACTTCGTCATAGTTCCATATGAAATTCACGATTCTTCGCCACTTTTGTTTCTGATCATTTCTCCCGTCGTTCATTCCGGTTGTGGTAGATCCATTGGATATTGTCCACTGTAACTTTCGCGTAGCCTTGCGTAGCATCGTTGGAGTGGTACGCAGTAATTTTCTTTCATCGGTTGTGAACGTGTAGCTGAATGCATTGCACTGTACTCTTCGCGACCTGGCTTTCCATTGTCAGGTATTGGTTCGGTATCTTGTCTGGCTAACCTTGCTGCTTCATTGCACGATCCAAACTGTCTTGAAACATACATTTGTGGTTCCGCATGTGTTTGTGATGACGTTTGTTCATCAATAATTTCGAAACGTGTTTGTTGCTGTGCAGGCTGTCTGATTTCACGTATGTTACTTTCCACCTGTGACTGGAATCGCAAATGCGTAATATCTTCGTTAATTGCATGTTTTTCCGGTGCTGTTACAGATACGGATGTGGTTGCAGACTTTGTGCTTGTTCGATCCTGTTCACTACGCTCTTCAATGGTTTGCAACAACTCTGTTCGTTTTTTCTGAAATTGTCGCTTCGTTTGCGCTTCTATTTTGACTATGCGCTTATCATATCTTTTCAGCACTGCTTTTGTGATGCGTTTGTGTAGCACACTGTTTTCAACAATTTCACGCGCTGTACCTGCTGCTTGTCTAGTAATTACGTTTATCTGTTTCTCTAGTTTCTTGATTTCTCCCTGGGTGTTGTTACGTAATGTTTTGATCTCGTCCTGAATGTCACCACGCAATGTTTGTACGTCCACTTGTACCTTGTCAATGTCTGTTCTCAATTGATTGTGACCTGTTATTAAGTTTCGTACCACTTCTCGAGATTCTTTTGCCTCGTCTTCAATATGACTTAGGTGTAACTGAATTTTTTTGTTTTGTTCTTTAATCTCAAGCATTTGTCTCGTAGTTTCTGCATTCTGAATTTGAATTTGGTTCGCTATGTCTTTATTTTGCCTTGTCATGGTTTCCGTAATTTGTTGTAATAATTCTGCCAGATTGGTGGGTCCTATTGCGTTTTCTTCCGACGTCCTACGCTCTGTGTTTTCGCCCAAGTGTTGGTTCGCAACCGATTGCATGTAACTGTGCGGTGACACATTTCTGCCCGAATTCCTTGTACTCTGTGGTGAGGGAGCTCTGATTACTTGTACTATGGGTTCTACGTATTCAAGACGCAAGTTAGAATCCTCATCGACTGTCTCTCTACTTTCCTGCTCCTCTGTCGTATGCTGACTTACGTTTTCTATGCCTTGACGTACATTATCCTCGTTATGGTGCGTTAAATGTCCTATTTCTCGCGATACTGCATCGTCTGTTGTACTGTCCTCTATTCTCTGTCCATTTTCATGCTGGGTCTCTACCTCAATTCGGTCAAGGTCTCGATTTGCCATTGCTAATCTTTCCGAATCCCTTATTTTCTGTTCTAAAAGCAATTCACGCACCCTACTTCGAGTCAACATGCGCTCATACGATCTCACGCGTTTCATAAACTTTTTGTTCACACGACTTGACACTTATTATACCCAAGACTGACAATCCATTCACTTACTTGTTGGATTAGAACCAACTTGTCAACGATGTATCCGCCACCTGTGCGCTTGCATTGAGGAGAAAACTAGATTCTAACAATTTTTAAAATTGATAACTTAGTTATGCTATTGTCTCTGCTAGAATGTCTCACTATCTATCGCTGCAGCTACAGTTTTCAACTGTTTATGCCTTTCAAAAAAATTTATTTTTATTACGAAAATTTTTTAACAGGATATTTTTCTGACCTAGTTAGGCATGTGGTCGATCTTCAATCATGGTATTTTACCATCCTGGCAGGGTCGCCATTTTCTAACATTCTGCGTGGTGTCTGTTTGTTCTATATTGCGTCTCCCTACCACTTTCGCGCAACGACGCTCTGAGCGTGTTTTTTAGGGAATTGACTAGTTTGAACCTGGGACCTGTTGCTGGTAAGGAGACGCCAGGCCACACATGACATGTAGAGTTCAGAAGAGTTCAGTGAGACTAGCGATGATATAACCAAATACATAATGATTTCAGCGTCAGCTCCACTGCACTCCCTGTAAAAGAATCTTAATACTAACTAAATTTAGTGGAAGGGGTTCAAGGCTTTCCTATTTTTAGTTAGCTGGTGAAATAACGTCGAAACAAGCAGTTAAGTTTACCATTGGAAATTTTATTCTACTCACAAAACATTGTTTATAAATTGCACTATTGATAAAAGGAAATGTTTTAATACAGGATGGTAAAAACCAACTGTGTTCAACAAAACTGTGAACGAATATTCCCTGAATGGGTTTCCAAGTTCTACAATGGATTGAAGGATGATCTATGCCATATACATCTATAATTTAGGTTTAAATTAAGTTTCACAAAAGAGAAAACTACCAAAATGGTCTACAGTGACCCTCAATTATCTTTAATTACTTATCTAACTTGTCGTAAATTACAGTGGCTGATGTGGCTTCTCAATAACTATATAACAGAAAAATCGTCGCGTTTCAGATTTTTACTTCAAGTGGCAAATGTGAACACCATGAGCTTTAATTGATGATCGACACTAGTATTACGCGAAAAGGGGGTGTAACAGATGAGACTTCTGCAGTTCTGAGTGAAGCTTTATGCGCTGTTATGCGGCATCACGTGCGTTCATTACCTTGTAGGTGTTCGTCAGGGGGCGGCGGGCAGCACAGCTCCGCTCACCTCGCCGTCTTGGAAGCAACTCTCCCCTAACTTCTCCTTACTGCAATTTACCGAAGTTGGTTTAAAAAAAACTATCTGGCTGTGTTTTCATCTGACCAATCAGGGTCTCAATGTTAACCTTAAGCTCCACCTACAAAAATTCTGTCTATCCATTGAGAAACGTTATACTTTTCGTGGTGGGGCAATGTTTTAAAAGTTGGCAACGTAACAGAGACGCGAAAAAGTCTCACGCTAAAACTTGCAGCTGGTGTTGTCCTTTTAGTGTTATCGTAAGATCTATACTGTTCTTCTGGAGGGCTCTAGCTTTTAACATGGGCTGGGGGGTGGTCCTAGCGGTTAGCTGGCGACGTGGGTGTCCGTCCCTTATCGTTGGGCCTTCTAACTTAACACAGTTCTGCTCTCAGCTTCTGTTCTCGTTTCTCCCCTCGGAACTGCGTCTGTCTCACGGTGGGAAGGTATGACATGCATTGTAACCTCCCCACAAAAATTTTAAAAATAATGACAATATTATTTAGAAATCCTAATGGACATTGCTCTAAGCGTAAGCTGCCCACAATGAAATGTACTGACAATGGCAACAAAAATGTGAAATTCGCAATCTGACTCAAATATAAATTCTTCACCAAAAAATTAAAGTCAATTCAGTGATAAGAAAATTCAATTAAACCGAAATATCGGTCTTTGGCCCTGTGTAAAACAATCAGAATTAGATTCTTACCTCAGTATAACTGGATGTCAAATTTCTGCTCTTATTTTTGCGCACGGCTTGGAGGAACTGCATTGCAAATAATAATATTCCTTTTTTCTGTGATTTTACTAAAAATTTCCTTTAAAAGAAGTGGAATGAAATGGGAAGTGCAACGAAATCTTTAGTTCCATAAAAATAAAATTTAAAAAAAAAAATGCTTTTGAAATAAAAATTATTATTGTGGCACTTGTTGGAGATTAATTACAATAAATAAACTTTACATTATCTGAAGATTACCTTAATTAATAATATACCTCATTTAGCCTCTTGACCAGAATGCCATGTCGACGCTTCCCGACTCCTTACACACACATCTCCACTCGAATGAACTGCTCTACATGACGACTACTACTGCACTGCACTGCACGACTACTACTAGCGAACTGCTCGCAACTAAATCGAGCTACCGACTGAGAACCGCTCGCAACACTCGCGCGGTCAAGCGCAGGCTCTCTGGTCAGAGACGCTGCAATGCCTCGCCATCGCTGCTGCGTTACATACGTGTTTCATAACCCTCCACTGGGGGGGCAAAAAATTTGGCAGCGATGGTGAGTCATTTGGACTTGCCAATCGCGGCAAAATTTTTTTCTAATTATTAAACTTCTACAATTTACAGAATATTTAGATGTAGTACATGAATTAGATGTTGTGCACACGCACTAAGTACAAAATATATAAGACAAAGACAAAAAGTGAGTACAAAACATAGTAACAAATCAGAAAAAAGTATATACAAATTATTTGACAGATAACAAAGTGCACAGGCACTGAAAAAATTCTTTAGCATATTCAGAACAAATAAACAGACTGGCAAAAAATATTATGTTGACAAGTGACATGAGTGCACATGCACTGCAGTTGAGAACATATCAGTAAATGATGAAATGTATATACAATTAGTAACAAATGACATAAGTGCATACGCATTGAAGTATTGAATATACAGAATAGTACAAATCATATTGAAAAATGAGAAAAGTGCACATGCACTGAAGTTCAGTAGAAAACATATGAACACCTATCATAAGTGCACATGCACTGTAATTCAGAACATATTATTGAAATAAAAAATGTATATACAATATAAAAGACAAGAGTGTACATATACTGTACTTCAGAACAAATCGAAAAAAATGTCTTTAGCATTTTCGCAATAAATAAACATAATGGCAAAAAAAATCATGTCCAAAGTGCACACGCACTGAAGAAATGTCTTTAGCATTTTCACAACAAATAAACATAATGGCAAAACATCATGTCGACCAGTGCCATAAGTGTACTCACACTGGAGTTCAGCAAATCGAAAAAGAATGTATAACCCACGAACATAAATGATGTTACCAAAAAAATGATTTTCTTTATGTGACAAGAATTAGGATAGGAAAGGGAAGGATTGCATCATGGTTGTAGCACTTTAGATTGCACACAGCTGTTCTGAAAGTCCATATCTTTCCACAGAAGTACAACACCAAGTGACACAACTTGAAGATCTTTTCCCATCAGAATTTATCAGTGTAGCCAAGACACTGAACTGTCGTAGTAATGTTCCATGTTTTCATTTTGGCAGTACATTAGGTATACCAAACAGTGGGACCATAATAACGTCTTCATCGCTCACGGTGGTGGACAGCATGTCGTGTCAACACCACGCTCTTACAAGGCACACCAACGTAATTAGTGCAAAACCAAATATAGTGCTCCATGATCACTGGGATAAACAGGACATATGGACATTGCAGTAATTCAGGGTAGTTAACTCATGAGGTGAAGGACATCAAGTCACATAATATTGACAATTACAGACTTAATTAGTAGTTTGTGGCATTCATAGCCCAGTTATTGAACATTTCTGTACCAAGTACGTAGTATTACAGAAAAATGTTCATTAATTGTTTTACATGGAATCAGTAGCCTTCTTTTCCTAGTTACAAAGCATTATGAAATAATCGCATTCTTTTCCAGTTACAAAATACAGCATAATTAATTAATCATTTGTCTTCCAATAGTAATAATCATTAGCTTTTTCCTAACCACAAAGCAGTATGAAACAATAGCATAGTTAATTAATTATGTGTCAATTACTTAATCATTTGTCATTTCAATAATAATCATTAGCCTTTTCCTAATTACAAAGCATTATGAAACAGTAATTAAGATTCATTAGCCTTCTAATTACAAAGCATAGCATCATTTGTCATTTCAATATAGTAAGAATCATATTCTTTTCCAGTTACAAAGTATAGCATAGTTAATTAATTATTTGTCAGTTAATTAATCATTTGTCATTCCAATAATAATCATTAGCCTTTTCCTAATTACGGTTAATTAATCATTTGTCATTCTAATATAGTAAGAATCATTAGCCTTCTTCTAATTACAAAGCATTATTAAACAGTAATTAAGATTCATTAGCCTTCTAATTACAAAGCATAGCATCATTTGTCATTTCAATATAGTAAGAATCATATTCTTTTCCAGTTACAAAGTATAGCATAGTTAATTAATTATTTGTCAGTTAATTAATCATTTGTCATTCCAGTAATAATCATTAGCCTTTTCCTAATTACAGTTAATTAATCATTTGTCATTCTAATATAGTAAGAATCATTAGCCTTCTCGTAATTACAAACCATTATGAAACAATAGCATAGTTAATTAATTATGTGTCATTCCAATCTAGTAAGAATCATTAGCCTTCTTCTAATTACAAAGCATTATTAAACAGTCACATTCATTTCCAATTACAAAGTATGAACATTGAAAACGAGCTAATTAATGGCATAATTAATAACAATTCGTTGATTGACATTAATTATTGGCACTCAGTGGCCAGCAAGTATTGAATAGAATAAAACATAGTTCATCATTCAGTATTATTCAGATTATTACGAAGTCATTATTAAAAATCAGTTAATTAGTCATAGCATTAATAATCATGGGCATTATAAGTAGTCTCATTACAATAAACAGTGTTCCTCATTCAGTAGTATTCAGATCATTACAAAGTCATTATTAAAATCAGTTAATTACAGTCATAGCATTAATAATCATGCACATTATAAATAGTCTCATTACAATAAACAGTGGCAGTTATTAGCTAGTGACAAAGCATTATTTTATATATATACTTTTTTTTTGTCTCATTAAGAAGTCCTTACTCAAGTGACATACTATTCAGAGCTAATCAGTATTATTCAGAATTTTCTCAAACTGGTATCACTACTTGGGACTGGTAATACATTTTTTTTTTTTTTTTTTGTTAGCAATGCATTGCGTTGGGATCGATAATTAATTGCTGAGGCATAACAATATTTGCTTTGACCTATTGCTGCAAATGAGGATAGGTAACGTCATTCGTCATGAGTCAGCTGTAGCAAGGTTATGTAACAAGGCAGTATATGTGATCACATTTATAAATGATAGACACAAATGGGTAAAAAATAGAAATGCAAGTACTAGAACAGGTATAATAACTAACAGGTTTAGTAAGTATCATGAAAAGCTTCTCCTGGAAAAAATACAAAATGGATTATTGATCTGAAAGAAGAAACGCACACTATGCTGAAAAGTAGTGAACTTCGAATTAACAGGTAGTGAAATGTGTATAAAAATGTGTTCCATAGCTGTCCTTTCCAAAACTTTCCGTCATCCTACTATGCAATATAACACCTGCTGTCAAAGCAAACTGCAACAAATACTTAAATAACTACGTAGCATAAATACATAACTTCAACATTATCCTCATCTGTAAAGAAAACTTCATTATCCATATCATCATAACTTCACTATTATCATCACCTGTAAAGAAAAACTTCATTATTCATAATACCATTTCCTTCATCATTATTCATCAGTATTAATTGTCATCTGCAAAATATCACTTCATTACTCATTATACAACTATTCCTTATCTCTACCATATTTCATCACTAAAACTAAGATGTGTAGTTCAGTCTGACAGCCTGCATCAATCACCTTGTATTCTGAAAGAAAAAATTAGTTAAGACTGCTATTCTATGATGAGTATTGTATATTCTTGTTAATGCCTGCCAATCCTGATCCATTTACTCTTCCTCATAAAGTTATTGCACCTTCTTTCGTTTATTCCGTAGGTGAAATTCCCATTTCTGTTGAATTTATCTCTTACACGCATCATTTCTTTCTGAAATTCATGAACAAAGATAAATGTCTTACATTTAAATCATATACCCACTAAATAATGACTGGTTTATGGTGACACAATTAACCATATAGCATAACATGACAGAAAACGTAATATGTCAATGACATTGACAGTGTTCAGATGCAAAAATGTACACAGAATATCACAATGCAGCAGCAAAAATGTAAAACAGTCACGATGTTGAGATGTCATAAGGCAAAAAAAAAAATGTCAAAGTCAACTGGTGTGTGTTATATCTTAACTATTTCACAGTGCATACAAACAAAACTGGAATACAATCGTACATAAAAAGACAAATGTGACGTTCGTTGTGTTCAGCTTGTATGTAGTGTAGTTAATCAAGGCGAGAATTAAAGACTTTAATAAAAAAAATGTAATGAAATTAACATGTCATTAGCTAACGTTGCATAATTAGTCATAAAATACGTAAGTTCGTCTGGAAAAGTATGCACGGTCTGATGTGTAACGACAAGAAAAGCGACCTGCTAACCTTACCTTGTCGGGCACTTGCCAAGAAAAAATACGATAATCATCAGTAATTAGTCAGGTGAAATAATTGCATTAGTGAATGACATCATAGTGTGTTGAATTATAAAGTGTCTTCATTCAATAAACGGTTTAATGTTTGAGATATGGTGATTGCCTTTCGATTTTCTAGTTCTCAAAGTTTCGACGCGTACAACATTGGGATGAGGAATGCTGCGAATCCGATATGGACCTGCGTATAGAAGTTCAAATTTACTGCACTTACCTTTTAATTTACTGGATAAATAGTGTGTACGTATTAATATCTTCTGTCCAACGTGAAAGTCGCGGCGTGTACAAACCTGTTTTTGCTGTCTTCTCCGGCGCTCTGCGGCACGTTTGATGTTGTTCAGCGCAATGTCAATTATTTCGTGGTGTCTTAGTCGCCGACATTTGGGGAATTTTACTAATTCTTTAATTTTGTTTGGTGGTTCAACGTTTTTCAGTATAACAGACGGAGATAGCATAGTGGATTCATTTGGAATGGAATTAATTACATCTTGGAATGAGAGTATGTGTGTATCCCAATCAATATGTTTTTTGTGGCAGTATATTCGGCACAGCTTACCAATTTCTTTGATTAATCTTTCACAGGGGTTTGAAGAAGCGTGGTACTTGGATATATAGATCGGAGAAATGTTTCTGGCTCGTAACGTGCGTGTCCATACGCTACTACGAAATTGTGATCCATTGTCAGAAATTACTTTCATCACATGCCCTACATGAAATAGAAAATGTTTTACAAATGCCTTCGAAACAGTTTTGGCAGTAGCTTTGCGTAATGGAGTGAAGGTAACAAATTTTGAAGTGAGCTCAACAGCGACAAAGATGTAGCAAAAACCTCTGTTAATTCTGGGAATCGGACCAAAAATATCTACAGCGGCCATATGTCTTAATTTAACAGGTATAATGGGATATAAAGGAGGAATATGTGAAGTGGTGTCTGATTTAGCTTTCTGGCAAATTTTGCAAGACGCTAAAACTCGTCGTATATGTTTCTCCATGTTGGTAAAATAACAGTTCTGTCTCAGTATAAGAAAACATTTTCGTGCTCCGTAATTTGCGTAACTTAAATGAGTGTACCAAATTAATTTGTTAACCAGTTCGTCAGGAATGCATAATAACCAATTGTTGCTGTCAGGATGAGAGCGGCGAAACAGAATGTCATTGCGTACAATGTAATGGTTTCTAATCGTAACATTATTCCTATCTTCCCAAAGGTGTTTAATTTCTTTCCACACGTTGTCTTTATTTTGCTCTTGTGCTATGTCCTGTAATGACGATGAAATAAAGTTTTCAAATGCAACTTGCTGAATGTACATGACACTGAAATTTGCTTTGCAGAAGTTGGTTGCTACGTCTTGCTGATTGTTGCTGAGAGAACGCGATAGTGCGTCTGCTATAACATTTTGTGTGCCGGGAATGTGAACTATTGTAAAATTAAATTCTTGTAAATAAAGTTTCCATCTGCTTAATCTGTCGTGCGTGAATTTGGCCGAAAGTAAAAATTGTATCGCTCTGTGGTCTGTGTAAACGGTGGTATATCTGCCATAAAGAAAGTACCGAAATCTCGTAAAAGCCCATACAACACATAATGTTTCAAGTTCTGTAACAGAATAATTTCGCTCAGCAGGTGACAGAATGCGGCTTGCAAATGCGATGTTTTTGATTACTGTAGAATCATCTTCTACAATTTCCTGGAAAATGTGTACGGATAAAGCGGTGTTGGAACTGTCAGTGGCAATGGAAAAATTTCTACTAAGATCCGGGTGCGATAAAAGTGGAGCATTCAACAAAGCATGTTTCAGGTTCACAAATTCAGAGTGTGCTTGCTTATTCCAAGACCAAATACTGTTTTTACCTGTTAATTGGCATAGTCTAGGCGTGTCTAAAGCGGAGTGATGAATAAATTTACGAAAAAAGTTAATTAAGCCCAAAAAACTGCGTAATTGCTTCTTCGTCGTAGGAACACTAATGTCACGTAGAGCCTGAAGTTTTTCCGGATCAGGTGCAATGCCTTCTGCTGAAATCACGTGTCCAAGAAATTTTATAGAAATTTTGCCAAAGTGCGATTTACTAAGATTAACTGTAAGTCCTTGTGCATGAAAAGTTTGCAACAGTTGTTCAAGAATCAGATTGTGTTCAGACCAGTTAGCTTCTGCGATAAGAATGTCGTCTACATACGTCGTAATTCTGTCTTTAAGTTCTGTCGGAAGTATTGTGTTCAAACCGCGAATAAAAGCTGCAGAAGAAATAGTTAAGCCGAACGGTAATTTCCGAAATTGATAACAGTCGCCGAAACAGAGAAAAGCTGTATATTTTCTGCAGTTCGGATGAAGTTGAATTTGCCAAAATCCCGATTTCAAATCTAATGTAGAATAAATAGCTGTACCATGAAATTTCTGTAGAAGTTCCTCTAAAGTCTGTGGTCGATCTGTTTCATTAATAATAATGTCATTAATGTGACGTGAATCAAGTACAAGGCGAAGTGAGCCATCTTTTTTCTTAACAATATGTAGCGGGTTTATGTACGGACTAACTGCTGGTTCTATAATTCCTTGGTCGAGCATATCCTGCAATTCTTTTTTAACTTGTTCTCTATGAATATACGGAATAGGATAATGCTTAGCTTTAAATGTGTCGTGCTGTTTTACTTGAAATTCATACATAAAACCGGACATAGTACCAGGAATGTTGTCAAAAACTGGAGCTTGCTGTAAAAGAATTTCGTGTAATTGCGTTCGTTCGTTGTGTGTAGTTGCACTGCTCTCTTTAACCTTATCAGAAATCATCTGTATTACGTCGTAGTCAGCTTCGTCTGGAGTATTATAGTTGTGTACGTAGGTATCCGTGAACAATGTGGGATTACAGTCTATGTTACGTGTTGCGGAAATGACCTCTGTACGGTTAATTGTTTGTTCTTCCGCAGATAAAGAGTGCTGAAATTCTAAAGCAAGTTGTACGTTTTCATCCTTTAACATTAAATAAGAATTTTGAAAATCGATAACTGCGTCGTGTTGTACCAGAAAATTCGTACCTAAAATAATGTCTGCTGTCAATAAAGGAACAATCCAAAAATTAGAGTGAAAAGTATGACCTCCAATAAAAAATGATAAATGCGTCTGTAATTTAACGTCTACTCCTTTACTCGACACTGCTCCTTTCACTTTTGTTTTGCCTAATGGTAATGTCGGATAGGTATTCTCTTTGTTGCACTCATTAAAAGTCTCCTCATTTATTACTGATATAGGTGATCCGGAATCGATTACTGCTGAAAATTTCGATGAATCAATTTTGATTTCGATAACAGGATGTGAAATAGTTTTCTGAACAACTGGTCTTTCCTGTAAAAGAGTGTCTCGTATGTCGTCAAAAGTAATTACATTTTCGTGAACAACATTTTGCGTGTCAAAGGTAGTGCTTGTATTATTGGAAGATGCGTCCTGTGTAGTATCTAGTCAGATTCTATCTGACGTGTTATTATTATTAGGAGGATTCTGTGGCATTTCGACTATTTGAACTGTCCTATTACTTCTTCCAGACGTGTTACGCTCTGGATGGTACCTACTGTCGGGTTCATTCATGAGAATATGTTCTTGCGTATGATTTTGCTGTTGGTGAGACCGACTGTTATTATATGTACGCTGGTAATTGTGCTCATCATTTTTACGTCTGTCGTAATAGTCATTCCTATACGGTGTATTGCGATGGGAATTGAAATACTGTCTTCTTTGTACGTAGTTGTTTCCTTGCTGCCGTGCGTTACTATTTGTTGGATCTTGGACTATATGCGCACGCGTCGGAACATTAAAGCCTGGTTGACCTTGTGCATTACATTGTTGGTTATGTATTCCAACCGGCTGACTTTCATGCTGTTGTGGTGGAAAACGTCTATTGTTACCAAAATGTGTTTCCTGTTGCTGAAAATTTTGACGATATTGATAATCTGAATTCTGTCTGGGATTTAAGTCCTGATAGTTGTCGTTCCTAAAGCGTCTGTTACTTTTCCTATTGAAATTACGTGTCTGATCATAATTGCTGTACTTTTGTTGACCCTGGTTATTATAAGAAAAGTTTTTGTTTACAAAAGAATAATCGGATTGCTGTACTTCCAAGAGCTGTAAAAGATCTCTGAACGCTGAAATATTTTCTTTTTGCTGACCTGTTAGAAGTGACACTCGTAATGACCGTGGTAATTTGGAAATGCATAATTGTATAAGTGCGGATTCACTGTACGGCTCACTTAGGTACTGGTTTTGTTGGACCATATGCTCAAAAAATTGCGTCACACTGGGAAAATTTGAGTTCTCGTAATTCGGCAAACTAATTAACTGATCTTTAATTCCGCGCTGTGTCGTCTTCGACCAGTACGCTGACAGAAAAGCATTCTGAAATTCCTCTACCGAGTAACATTGCCTCGCGATCGGTCTCATACGAGTTGCCGGTTCGCCTTCCAAAAAGCTGCAAATAAATTCAAGTTTATGCGTTACAGGCCAAGTCGGTGGAAGAGCAAAGCTAAATTGTTGAATCCAATCCAGTGGGTGAATCTGCATTCTATCGTTTTTGAAAACCTTAAACTTTCTCACTGACAGAAAATGTTTGTAGTCGAAATTATCATCTCTGTGTGATGCAACAGGTTCAGGATCGTAAGAGAATCTATTGAATTGTGGTTGATCGGAATCTAAGTCCCGTACTCTCTGTAGATTACCCAAATTATACGCGCTGCGTGAGTCTGACACATATTCATAAAGTGGCGTCTGTTGTGGTATGTTATTAACTGAAATACTTTTCATCTCTGTTACTTCTTGTTGTAAACTCGATAACATTCTACGCAACGTGTTATTAGACGAATCGATCTCATTAATTGTCTGCTGTAAATTTTGAAATTCAGGTGTTTGGTTAAATGAAACCGGTGCAGTATCGTCTGATTTATTGTCATTAGCACTTTCGATAGCATCAATACGACTGGCCAATACATCATATTTTTCAGTCAGTATTTTTGCCTGATCATCGGTTTTAGAATCAGATGCATTAATCTGTTTTTGCAACTTATGCGTAGTTTCGCTCTGTTTTCTAACATCAGCTTTGATGACATCGCAATCCTGTGTTAGTTCTAATTGTTCGAATCTGTCTGTCACTGTTTGAATATTTACTGTGTGTGTATCTGTTTTTGATTTAAGATCAGAAATTTCATCGCGAAACTCCGCGTTCAACTGTTCTATGGCATTAATTTTGCCGGACACTGTAGTAATATTATTGTCTACATACGTCTTCGCTTTCGCGAACATTTTACGTTTGTCTTCTTGTCTCTGTGCTGTGATTGTTTCCATTACTTGTCGTTTCACTTTGTTTTGATCCTGAATAAATTTACGGAAACGCGTATCATTGTTTTGTATGTGAAGATTAAAGCGTTCGTCAATCTGAGTGTTCTGCTGTTCGAATTTCGCGTCTATCTTTGCGTCCACTGTGCGCGAAAGTTCTACCGTCATTGCTTTAAACTCATCCCGTAATTGTGTAGCCTTTTCAGAGCATTGTTTAGCGACTCCACTAATTTCGTCTCTGAGTGTTTCTGTTGCGGCTGTTTGCATTTCTCTTAACTCTTGCGCAACAGATTTAATTTCTTCGCTATTTTTTCGTGAACAAGCCTCAATTTCCACTCGCAACTGTTCCTTAGTGTCATGACACTGCGCGGCAACGGCTCTTATTTGTTCACTAAGCTGTCTGGAATTGTCGTCTAATTTTTCATTTAACTGTTGATTGAGTTTTTCATTATCTTGTTTGACCTGTTCACTAAGTTGTTTGAGATTTTCGTCATTATTGTCAAGTTTTTTATCTAGTTGTTTGACATCTACACTAAGTTGTTTGCAATTTACAGTAAGGTCGTTCTTAAATTGTAGCATTATTGCCATAAATTGATTCAAATCAAAAGTAGCAGTTGCATTCTCAGTGCTCTGTGATGGAGTACATGCAATTGTCACGCTCTGTGTGACCATTTGGTCATTCCATAATTTACAAAAAGGATTATCAGTCGGATGTACATTGTCAGACACTATTTCGGAATTAAATGAATCCGTCGTATTGTCAGTACACTGTCCATTTTCGTTAGACAAATTTGTCTATATGTTACTTGAATTTTCCAAACCGGGCGTGTTATGCTGGGCAGCGTTCATTACTATAGACCGCTCCGCGTCATCAATTGTCGTCAAATCAACACAAGACACAATCGAGTTCGTTTGTTCATCATTAAGACAAAAGTCATCATTAGTGGTTGGAATACACTGATTGTTAGTGAACGCAGGATTGACATCATTACACTGCGTGTCACAATTACTATCAGTCACGTTGTTTAAGTCGGTAATTTCATTCATAATACTTCGCGATACACTATTCACAGTCTTTCGCGGCATTTTTACAGTGGTCACAATTATTCACAAAACAATAAGCACAAATGCAAAAACAACACACAAATACAACAAAGCAAACGAATTGTCGTTGATCTGTGGAAAGAAAGTCACAAGATTAATAAAAGCGTAGCGCCAAATCCTAATTATATCTAAGCAAATAAGGGCAGATATCTGACTGTTGTTCAAAAGACTCTCAACGAAATTCGATCCTGGACTGGGTGTCGCCAAGTGTAACCTCCCCACAAAAATTTTAAAAGAAATAAATGACAATATTATTTAGAAATGCTAATGGACATTGCTCTAAGCGTAACCTGCCCACAATGAAATGTACTGACAATGGCAACAAAAATGTGAAATTCGCAATCTGACTCAAATATAAATTCTTCACCAAAAAATTAAAGTCAATTCATTGATAAGAAAATTCAATTAAACCGAAATATCGGTCTTTGGCCCTGTGTAAAACAATCAGAATTAGATTCTTACCTCAGTATAACTGGATGTCAAATTTCTGCTCTTATTTTTGCGCACGGCTTGGAGGAACTGCATTGCAAATAATAATATTCCTTTTTTCTGTGATTTTACTGAAAATTTTCTTTAAAAGAAGTGGAATGAAATGGGAAGTGCAACGAAATCTTTAGTTCCATAAAAATAAAATTTTTTAAAAAAATGCTTTTGAAATAAAAATTATTATTGTGGCACTTGTTGGAGATTAATTACAATAAATAAACTTTACATTATCTGAAGATTACCTTAATTAATAATATACCTCATTTAGCCTCTTGACCAGAATGCCATGTCGACGCTTCCCGACTCCTTACACACACATCTCCACTCGAATGAACTGCTCTACATGACGACTACTACTGCACTGCACTGCACGACTACTACTAGCGAACTGCTCGCAACTAAATCGAGCTACCGACTGAGAACCGCTCGCAACACTCGCGCGGTCAAGCGCAGGCTCTCTGGTCAGAGACGCTGCAATGCCTCGCCATCGCTGCTGCGTTACATACGTGTTTCAGCATTTAGGCATTCTTGTGTTAGTCTGTGGTATTCCATTTGCTCACTTGTTACTCGTATTACTTTGGTTAATTTAATGTCACGATTTATTCGGAGCTATGTGACATACTACTGGATTTTCTTATCATGTCAGGGTTTTCATGGAAGGTATTGGATTTGCCTGACACCTTACAATTTGCGCATTATCAGTCTGCGTTGGCTCATTTTACGAACTGCTTCAAGCATATTTAGTGTGCAACAAAATAAGCAGAGCAATGACCAGGACCATTTCTTACTCCTCCGAAATTCTGTCTAAATAAAACTAGTAATTACTGTGAAGTGCCTGAAAGCATTAACTTTTCTTTCGTCAGGTTTGCAAGGTGTAAGGAAAAGTTTGTTTTTGTCATTGCAATTCTACTTCTCTTTGTGACCACTACAGGGGGTGAGGAAGAAACTGTTTCATTGTGAATAAAATATACATTATTCAAAAATTATCTTAAGAACTGTGCTACAGAAATTGTTATAAAATGAAGTGTGAGTAAGAAATGTTTCATTTCAAGAAATTAAGGTCCCGATAGATGGAAGTCGTCTGTAATGTAACATGCGAGGTGCTGGGGTGGAGAAGAGTTTGTATCTCTTTAATTCTGGCGAATTTTGCATGAGAATTGGACATGCACTCGCCCCCTGCATACCTACCACCTAATTGATTATATGCACAACGGTAACGAAAGGACTTGATGGTTGTTGTTGTTGTGGTCTTCAGTCCTGAGACTGGTTTGATGTAGCTCTCCATGGTACCCTATCCTGTGCAAGCTTCTTCATCTCGCAGTACATCCTTCTGAATCTGCTTAGTGTATTCATCTCTTGGTCTCCCTCTACGATTTTTATCCTCCACGCTGCCCTCCAATGCTAAATTTGTGATCCCTTGATGCCTCAGCACATGTTCTACTAACCGGTCCCTTCTTTTTGTCAAGTTGTGCCACTCCTCTTCTCCCCAATTATATTCAATACTTCATCATTAGTTATGTGATCTACCCATCTAATCTTCAGCATTCTTCTGTAGCACCACGTTTCGAAAGATTCTATTCTCTTCTCGTCCAAACTATTTATTGTCCATGTTTCACTACCATACATGGCTACACTCCGTACAAATACTTTCAGAAACGACTTCCTGACACCTAAATCTATACTCGATGTTAACAAATTTGTCTTCTTCAGAAACGCTCTCCTTGCCATTGCCAGTCTACATTTTATATCTTCTCTACTTCGACCATCATCAGTTATTTTGCTCCCCAAATAACAAAACTCCTTTACTACTTTAAGTGTCTCATTTCCTAATCTAATTGCCTCAGCATCACCCGACTTAATTCGACTACATTCCATTATGGTGGACCCTGCCAATTGGTAAAATAAGTAGTGCACACTCACAATAATTTAATAAAAATCATTATCTACTCAGTAAAGAAAAAGGGAACTTTATCATAATAAATGACAGGAAATGGAATTCTACTTCTATCTATTAAATTATGTGCAGATTAAATATTACAGTGTCATTTATTATAAATCAGAACACAAAGGTACTTGATTGTCAATACAAGCTATAGTCTAAATGGTAGGTCATACTGAATTATTATGAAATAAGAGTTGGCTTGAGAACAGGGGGCTCCTACTATCTGCGATGCAATAAGTTGATGATAATGACTGGAAGTCCCAATGAATCAAATATTACTACCTCAACTACATTGCCGTATCGCGATCAGTAGTGGAAGCTCAAATGGAGAAACAAGCAAGGTAAACTTCTAGCAAAGCGAGCACCCGTGCTGCTGAGGACTTCAGTATAAAATTGATAGGTACTACAATTTCGGAGCCGCAAAATACTTTACCAGTCCTGAAACCTTCAGCAGGTCGTCGGCGGGCAGCTTTCTGATGATGTAGGTGCTGTGCAGCAAACTGTGTTTGAACCCCTGGCCTCGAAGGCTGTCCGAGAATTCTAAGTTCCGCCGAAAAAGTTTGACTAAGTTGCAAGACCGTCCGACTCCGATGAAGATCAAATCCCGACTGCATTGCGCCCACGCAACACAAGAGAGAAGCCAACGTTACTCAACTCCCCACTACCCTCGAAACATGCGAATCAGCGTTCAGTGCTGATTCCAAAATTCCCCCACACTGTCTCAGAACATCATTCGCACCAGTAGCTACCGTTCCCTCCAGTTTCGAGCAGGAGTTTATCACGTCAACTGGCCTCAGTTTAAGTTGACCAATCATGCCTCTGCTGTTTTCCTGAGGGCACTGAACTTGCCGTTTGACCAGCTACGAAACCAACATGCCTAGACCACCGGCTATCCGGCGCCAGACAGTCGCGCCCAGCAGGGCATGGTCCACAGGTATTCTCAGAATCATGAGGACAATGCAGTCAGTTGACTCCAGCAGTCTTCATTCCAGACGTGCAGGAAAGTTAAACACATAAACTGCGGCGACATTCAGACTGCTCGCCGGTCCTTTCGCCCTGCATACAATAGGCGAAACTCGACCGACGTCAGTCGTTCCGCCAGGCGCTCAAGCGCATTGATGTACGACCCTCTTATACGGTATTCACAGAAGTGCAGCCTCCCCACCCCTCCCCCCCACCCCCCCACCCCCGGAAACGCAGTATGTCGCATCCTCCGGTGCTCACCTCGCAACAGGCCACCTAGGGAAGTAACAGAGGAAACTATAAGCGAGACCACATACAGTTCCCAACATGCATAGCAATCAAGTGAAAAGTACTTAGAGCTCTCAGTACAAATACTCTCATTACAATAACCTTATTCGGCCTGTTACCACGGTGCAATGACATAAAACATTAATAAAGTTGATGAAAATGAGAGGCGACATGCAAAAGAGGGCATGGAACCTCTGAAATATCGAACACTGCCTTGATTTATTTTACTCTGCTATTCACTTTTTTAAGAATTAGATATGTGACAGTTTAGTTGTCAATATGAATTACGTCTTATTAAAAATATTTAGGTACTTCAAAGACATTGCAAATTTGCATTACACGGCTATATGTTCGCTCGTCACGGCCGACCGCGCGCTGACGGGAAGGGCTATAAAAACAACTGTTATAAGCGATTCTTCGTGCAACAAAAACGAGTAATTTGAACAACGTTTAAAAAGTACTTCCAGTGTGTCTCAGTAGCCAAAAATTTTGACAATCTGTTTCTTTCGCTGTATTCTTTCCACCAAAAAAAAAAAAAAAAAAAGAACCATCAGGGTGGGTTTCGACACCTCGAATTGGACCATTCCCTTGTAACCTTGGCACATGGGTATGTTACATTACATTAAAGGAAAATGTATTTGAAATGCTATATAGTTGCACAGGAGGGGTATTATAGGCAAAACAAAAGTCGCAAAACAGAGTCTTCATCCAGGAAAGTACCAATAGGCACTAACAGGAAACACACATAAATTCATTCTATAACAGGCAGGATCATGTCCCTGATTTTCTAGCTAATTGTTTCAAAAATGGCACCATAAAGGAGAAAGATGTTGTTATTATGGTCTTCAGTCCAGAGACTGGTTCGGTGCAGCTCTCCATGCTACTCTATCCTGTGCAAGCTTCTTCATCTCCCAGTACCTGCTGCAACCTACATTCTTCTGAATCTGTTTAATGTATTCATCTCTTGATCTCCCTCTACGATTTTTAACCTCCACGATGCCCTCCAATACTAAATTAGTGATCCCTTGATGCCTCAGAATATGTCCTACCAACCGATCACATCTTCTAGTCAAGTTGCGACACAAATTTCTCTTCTCTCCAATTCTATTCAGTACCTCCTCATTAGTTATGTGATCTACTCATCTAATCTTCAGCATTCTTCTGTAGCATCACATTTCAAAAGCTTCTATTCTCTTCTTGTCTAAACTATTTATCGTTCACGTTTCACTTCCATACATGGCTACACTCCATACAAATACTTTCAGAAACGACTTCCTGACACTTAAATCTATACTCAATGCTAACAAATTTCTCTTCTTCAGAAACGCTTTCCTTGTCCTTGCCAGTTTATATTTTATATCCTCTCTACTCCGACCATCATCGGTTATTTTGCTCCCCAAATAGTAAAACTCATTTACTACTTTAAGCGTCTCATTTACTAGTCTAATTCCCGCAGCATCACCAGACTTAATTAGACTACATTCCATTACCTCGTTCTGCTTTTGTTGATGTTCATCTTATATCCTCCTTTCAAGATACTGTCCATTCCGCTCAGCTGCTCTTCCAGGTCCTTTGCTGTCTCTGACAGAATTACAATGTCATCGGCGAACCTAAAAGCTTTTATTTCTTCTCCATGGAGTTTAATTCCTATTCCGAATTTTTCTTTTGTTTCCTTTACTGCTTGCTCAATATGCAAATTGAATAACATCGGGGATAAGCTACAAACCTGTATCACTCCCTTCCCAACCACTGCTTCCCTTTCATGCCCCTCCACTCTTATAACTGCTTTCTGGCTTTTGTACAAATTGTAAATAGACTTTCGCTCCCTATATTTTACCCCTGTTACCTTCAGAATTTGGGAGGGTATTCCAGTAAACATTGTCAAAAGCTCCCAGAATGAGATATTCACTCTGCAGCGGAGTGTGCGCTGATATGAAACTTCCTGGCAGATTAAAACTGTGTGCCAGACCAAGACTCGAACTCGGGACCCTTGCCTTTCGGGGACAAGTGCTCTACCATCTGAGCTACCCAAGCACGACTCACGCCCCGTCCTCACAGCCCTACTTATGCCAGTACCTCGTCTCCTACCCTCCAAACTTTACAGAAGCTCTCCTTCGAACCTTGTCAAAAGCTTTCTCTAATCTACAAATACTAGAAACGTAGGTTTGCCTTTGCTTAATCTGTTTTCTAAGATAAGTCATAGGGTCAGTATTGCCTCAGGTATTCCAACATTTCTACGGAATCCAAACTGATCTTCCCCGAGGTCGGCTTCACCAGTTTTTCCAATCGTCTGTAAAGAATTCGTCTTAGTATTTTGCAGCCATGACTTATTAAACTGATAGTTCGGTAATTTTCACATCTCTCTATTGTCAATAACATTGTTTAATGGGTTAGTCCCTTCTTTTACTTCCTCTACATGCACAAATACTAAAATCATTACATAAAGGCTAAATCTTAGGCAGTACACATGCCACATGGAGCACAATAGCACAGTATGGCAACACAAAACTGGTTTTGTAGCCACATTGCCCTATTTTTGCAGAAAGAAAGGGTAGCCAAGCCAAGACTCAGGCAGCCCAACATTTAGTCTCGTGATTGGAGCACATAAGGATACCTAGAAGGTCGAGCGTGTCTACCTCCTCGTGACACAGGAGGTAGCGTCTTCTTCCTCGGTGCTGCTTTAATAGCAAGCAGCTCGTCTCAGGACGGCACCATCAGCACAGCAGGCAGGCTGGCACAGCACTCACTGGTGAGGCTGTAGCCTGTCAAAGTTAACTACCACGGAGTGTTCGGCTATCTGTAGCTCTGCATTAACAGGGGAGATTAACTGTGTAATTTGCTATGGTCCTTCATAAGGAGAGCAGAATTTCTTTGTCTTTCCCTTTTTAATTGCTTAACAACTGGTAAGGAGATAATTTTGCTTCTTTATTTTCTCTCTAAACTTGCCTAATTATAGCCCTGATGTTATTTCGCTGTACTTGTTTCCAAAACTATTTAAGTTGATGTGAGAAGCTTCTTACTTCCTTTGAATCTACCCCTGGAAGGTAACTTGTCTATCTCAGAAGCTGATTTCATAGGCTGAATATAAGTCACATCCTTGGAGGTGCGTCTAGTTGCCTCATCATTTCCGCCACTGTAACCTGATTGGACATAAGGAATATATAATTTCTTAGACTTTTCCGGCGATTTGATGACAGCAGTGGCCAACCTGTTTATGGAGAAGTTCGAGGACGAGGCTCTTACTTACAACTGCCACTTACCAGCCAACATGCTTCCTGAGATACGTTGATGACACATTTGTCATTTGGCCCCACGGTCGCGAGAAACTGGAAGACTTCCGGGACCACCTGAACTCAAGGCATCCGAATATTAAATTCACCATGGAGCTAGAAAAGGACGGTCAGCTTCCGTTTCTGGATGTCCTGATGAAGAAGAAGGCGGATGGCACCTTCAGCCACAGTGTTTACCGAAAGCTAACACACACAGACTTATGCCTACAGGCCGACACTTGCCACCACCCAGCACAGAAGACCGGGGTGCTTAGAACAATCGTACACCGAGCCAAGACACTGTCTGACTCTGACAGTCTGGCAGGGGAACTTGAACATCTTCAAAAAGTGTTTGCTAACAACGGATTCTCATCCAGCGACATCCGCAGAGCTCTACATCCCGCCAGACTTCAGGATACACCGGAGAACGAGCAAGAAGAAGAAATCAAGAAGCTGGCATTTTTACCGTATTCCGGGCCTGTTTCTGCCAAGATCAGCAGAATACTGATGAAACATAACATCAAGAGTGTCTTCTGCCCACCTAGCAAAATCAGGGCTTTACTTGGAACAGTCAAAGATGACCTGGGGTTAAGGAAGCCTGGCATTTACAATATTCCTTGTGAATGTGGTATGTCCTACATTGGCCAAACGACTAGAACGGTGGAAATCAGATGTAAGGAACACCAGCGACATACCAGGCTAAGGCAGGCCACAAAATCAGCAATAGCAGAACACTGTCTAGAGTTGGAACATTCCATGGATTATGAGAACACCAAGGGCATGGTCCAGACCCCCAGGTTCTGGGATAGTGTCATCACCGAATCTATAGAGATAAAGATGGCACAAAACCTGATTAACCGGGAAGCCTGATACCAGCTAAGCACTGCATGGAACCCGGCATTTGAACTGCTGAAGCAATACCGGAGAAAATATGTTTCCAGCACCAACAACCAGCCTCAGACATCCGCACACTGCGGACACGAACCAAGAAGGGAACACCAGGAAGCTTCAGCCGCAGTCGGAGGCGGCCAGAGCGGGCGCGGACGGAATACGGAACGTCCATCACTTGTCCATACGGGTCTGCCCTGACCCGTGTTGGGAGCAGGCTAAGCATTGTCTGCTATTCCTGCATAATCCTGTATCTGTGGATTGGCTTCCTCACGGTACGAATTGGCCTGAGGTGTTTACTGATGTGGAGTTGTCCTCTCTCTGCCACGAGATATTAGTCTCGTAACAGGTCAGGCCAATGCGTGGTTGGCCTGTGGTGAATAGGATGGCCCAAGTCCCTAATGAGCCTATTATCGGACTGTACAGTCCGCTCATAGAAGAGCCGCGCCGATTGTTTAAATCGGTCGCGGAGGAAGGGGATGCCGGTTTGGTGGTGTAGCCGAGCTGTCGAATAGAGCCTCGGCAGGCGCAGAGCGAGCTTGAGCGCCCTGTTCTGCACCCTCTGCAGCTTGTTGATGTGTGTCGGCTGCGTTGCCCCACACCACGGCCGCATATTCCAACACTGGACGAACCAGCGCCAGGCACAGCGTGATGCCGTGGTGGGGAGGCAAGGCAGACGACGGGTTGAGCAGAGGGTACAGAACGCGTAGGCGCCCTATTGCTCTGCCCCTGACGTCCTCGATGTGGGCTTTCCACGTCAGCTTCTGGTCGAGAAAGACTCCCAGGTAGCGGCCAGTCCTGCTCCATGGGACGGGGCTTCCCATGACGGTGACTGGCGGAAGATCTGGTGGCAGTGGTCTTCGTGTGAACACCACTGCCTGGCTCTTCGCCGCATTCTGTTTCAGGCGCCACTTCGTCGACCACGCTCCAAGGGCCTCACATCCACGCTGGAGCAGGCGGCGCATCTCGACTGCCTTCATACTCCGCACAAATAGCGCCGTGTCGTCGGCGTAGGGTGCCAACTTCACCGGCGCCACGCGAGGAGCGTCGGCCGTGAATAAGGAGTAGAGCAGGGGACCGAGAAGACCCCTGCGGCACTCCAGCACGGAAGGGTCGGTGCGTGGACGTCCCCTCGTCCAGGCGGACGTGGAAAGTCCTGTCGGCCAGGTACGACCGGAGTAGGACCCCGTGCGACGTCGGGACCCCGTGCACAAAAAGTTTGTACACGAGGCCGTCGTGCCACACGGAGTCGAATGCCCTGGAGACGTCCAGGAACACCGCCCCAAGGTATTCCCGAGTCTCCAGGGCGCGCATGGCTTCTTCTACCAGCCGCATCAGCTGGTGGACGGTGGAATGGCCCCTCCTAAAGCCGAACTGCTCGTCGGGTATGATGCCTTCCGCTGACACGTGGTGGAGCAGTCGTCTGGCGTACAGGCGCTCGAACGCCTTCGAGAGCGCCGGCAGCAGGCTGGTGGGCCTGTAGTTGGCGGCGTCCAGTGGGTCCTTGTTCGCCTTGGGGATTGCCACCACCTCTGCATGTTTCCATACAGTGGGGTAGACCCCAGAGCGAAGGACCTGATTGAAGATGCCCGCCAGGAACGGGTATGCACCCGCCGGCAGGCTCCTCAGCAGATGGTTGGTGACGCCGTCAGCACCGTCAGTCTTCTTGGTGTTGAACGCTGTAATATGCGCGGCCACCTCCTCATCGGAGATGGGGTCGATCTCGTCCGCGTCGTCCCTGGCTTCCACGAACACAGGGAGCAGCTCTTCAACCCGGTGGAGGTGTTCTTCGTCTATGTTGTCATCCACCGGGGTGAATGACAGCTCGAAGTGGTCCGCCAGGGCACCTGCCTTGCCGTCCGGGCTGCAGACGACGTCTTGTCCAACGAGCAGAGGCGGGACGCGCTGCCTTCTGCGTAGCAAGGACTTCACAGTCCGCCACACGCAGCCGTCCTCAGGGTTGAGGGAGGCGACGAAGTCCGTCCAGACGTTGTTTCTGTGCTCCTCAGCCGCCGCTTTGATGTCTCTCCGCATGCGGTTGAGGCGCCGTTTCGTCGCGGGTTGGCGGATGAGCTGCCACTCCCGGAAGAGGCGGTTCTTCTCCCGTATTGCGTCCCGGATGGGAGGCGGCAGGTTACGGGAGAAGTCCCTGGTACCCTGTGGAGGGGGAGGGGAGGCCGCGTCCGCTGCTTGCAGCAGCTGGCGGGTGAAGAATTGAAGGGCTGCCGCGGGGTCGGGTGATTCTGCCAGTGATGCCAGGACATTGTCCTGAAATCGATCGCAGTCCAGGCGCCGGTACGTCTGCCGACGTGGCGGGAGCGTGGCTCAAGCGATGTCGATCTCGTAGACCACCTGCAGCTGGTCGGACGACATCGCACACCGCGTGGTGGCGGTCGTGTGGTGCCCGATGCCTTTGATGACAGCGATGTCGAGCACGTCGGACCGCCCTCTGGCCGGGAAGATGGTGTGTTCCCGTGGTCCCAGGATCAGGGCGCCATTCCTCTGGGCAGCGCGAAGAAGTCGGCGGCCACTGACGTTCGTGCGGCGGGAGTTCCATTCCGGGTGCTTCGCATTGAAGTCACCCGCAATGAAGGCCCTTCCCCCAAACGTCAACAGCGCGTCGACGTCCGCCTCTTGGAGGTGTCCACGTGGCCGCCTGTATGCGGCCACGAAGGTTATTTGCCCCGCAGCCGTGGTGACGTTCACCCCGGTGGCTTCCAGGGTGGCCATGGCTGGGAGCGGCACCTGGTGGTGCCGGAGTGAGGCGCGGACGTAGATGGCGGTCCCCCCGCCTGCCGTCGGCCTGTCGTTCCGGTAGCAAACATAGTTTGCTACCTTCACGTGAACACCTGGCTTGAGGTGAGTTTCGCAGATCAGACACAGATCGATGGCCTCGTCCTGCATGAACTGACGAAACTCACCTTGTTGCGGAAACAGGCTGTTGGCGTTGAAGCCACAGATGGTCAGGCCATGGATAAGAACATTATCCATGGTGTGGCTTCGAGGCGACGGTAGCGGCCTGGAGGGCCCCCGTTACGGCGGTGACGAGCACCGTAGGGAACGTCCAGAGCGGCAGGGGAGCGCCACTCACGGGGGCGGACCGAGAAGGGAACACCAGGAGCCCACCACCGCTGTTGGAGGCGGCCAGAGCGGGCGCGGACGGAATAGGGAACGTCCAGAGTGGCAGGGGAGCGCCACTCATGGGCGCGGACCGAGAAGGCAACACCAGGAGGCCACCACCGCTGTTGGAGGCGGCCGGAGTGGGCGCGGACGGAATAGGGAACACCTAGAGCGGCAGGATAGCGCGACTCGCGGGCGCGGACCGACTAGGGAACGGCAAACAGAACACCAGGCACCGGGCAGGCATAAATATGCGACCCGGTCCAGCAAGCAGCCAGTCTCAGGGAACACCTGATAAAGACGTCAAGTAATGACGTCGAAATATCATGTTTGGAAGACGCTGATATCCGACAGAAAACCCGATTTCCACGAGATGTCATAAGGAATATATCTACCCTAACCTGAGTGTGCTTTATTCACATTATAAACATTCGAGCGATGAGTTTATGGGCTCATTCAATATGGCTATCAGATTTGGGGTGGAAGGGAGTAGTCCTCCACTTTTAATTATAGTAGTTTACACACTTATACAAATAATGAGAACATAAAATGTGCTCCCTGATCAGTTAAGATGGCATCAGGACTTCCAAATGATGTTATACAGTTGTTTAAAAATACCTTAGCCATGGTTTTCCCGTTAAACTGGCAATTGTTACTTGTACTAATACAGGGAAGAATGGTAAGCTATTGACGTAATAACTTATTTTCCTGTTATGTTTGGGAGAAGGGCCCCATTATATCTGATGTCACAAAAGGTCTGAAAGCTTTCGGTAAGGTCTGCAAAGAGATCCACAACTACATCGACTGTGACCCGCAAGGGCGGGTGTATATACTTATCTATATCATGGAGCCAGCCTTGCCGTCAATAGTGAGTAGCATAATGGGCTTTGTAGACCAGTTGCCACTGTGACAAGCTTAGATGCTATCATGGCGGTGAGTGGTGATTTGGGTCTGGAGCGACTTTGGTACTACTAACCAGTTTCAAAGAAAGGTTTGTGGTACAATATATCGCCATCAGACTCAAAATCAGGCATCATGTACATTATGTACAATCGGAGTCTTCTCTCTGGGAATCTTGTAATTCTACTATTAGCACTTCGTCTGCTTACACCACTCAGTCTTTTGTGCTGAGGGCATCGGCGCTCTGATGCAGGCCACCCACATTTATGGGGCACTTCATTAGCATACCCAGCAAATTTTAAAGCTCAGTGTATCAGTCAGTGACCGGGTCTTTTAAATACAACAGCCATAGTGGGGCCGCAAGGTTAGTTACAATGTTTGAAGTATCAGGCATCAAATACCAAAACCAACAACTCTTTCATGTAGTAATACAATTAATTTAAGCGTTGGTGAGCAGGTGAGAAGCTTAGAATACAATCTATCGAAAAGTTCAAAACATCACACATAAGTACAAATGGCTTTTCAGAGTCAGAGTATACCAATGAAGGAGAACCTGTTAACACCTCTTTAACTTTTAGCATAGCGGTATCGCATTCCGCTGTCTGTTAAAAAGTTACTGCTTTTTTTAGCAATCTGGCTTACCAGTGCCATAATCCTTTACAAATCAGCGATAATAATTTACTAATCTGAGGAAACTCTGTAATTCTTTTGCATTTGTAGGAGCAGGGTAATAATCCATGACATGTCAGCTGTGACTCTGGCTGTACTCCAGCAACGTTAATAATGTGTCCCAAATACTGAGTTTGCAACTCTGAAAAACGAGCTGTTTCCAACTTCAAACTTAAATTAGCATTCTGCAACCTTATCAATACATTTCTCAATTGTTCAGCATGCTCTTCAACTGTTTGAGAGAACGCTGATGTCATGCAAATAGTCCAGATAGGTAGTGAGTTTTAACCTTTGTAACAACAAATTGACAAATCTCTGGAATGTGCTGGGTGGATCCATAAAAATTAATACAAATGTGAGGGTGCAACGAAAGCTATTTTTGACTGGTCCTGTGGATTATGGAATCTGATGGTATCCTGAGTCCATATCAAGGAAAATGCAAAACTTTTAGTTCCCTAATCTGTACAACTTTTTGTCAATACATGGCAATGAGCAGGTACTGGTTGTTGTAACCTTGTCCATCCTCTCATTTCTAGACATAGGCAATACGTGTTTTTGCCACTGATTGATTTCTTCGGTGCAACTACAATAGGACTTGATCAGGGGCTGGCAGGTGGTTGAATAATTTATGTATTCTCTTATTACTCTATTGGCAACGGACTTGCTGCAGTGGATACACCGGTTCCCGTGAAATCACCGAACTTAAGCGCTGTTGGGCGTGGCCGGCAGTTGGATGGGTGACCACCCAGCCGCCGTGCGCTGTTGCCATTTTTTCGGGGTGCACTCAGCCTCGTGATGCCAACTGAGGAGCTACTCGACCGAATAGTAGCGGCTTCGGTGTAGAATACCATCATAACGACCGGGAGAGTGGTGTGCTGACCCCACGCCCCTCCTATCTGCATCCTCCTCTGAGGATGATACGGCGATCGAATGGTCCCGGTAGGACACTCGTGGACAGAAGACGGAGTGCTTATTTATTATTTATTTATGGGTGCTTATTACTGTATTGTTTCTTCCACAACACACTGTAACTGTGGAATTCGGTATGGTTTCTGTGCTGTTTGTCTTGTATTTCCAATAGGAATTTCGTGGTATACAAGATCAGTAGCTGGCAAGCATTATCTTTCTTCAAATAACCACGAATACTCTTGTAAAACCAAATAGAGCAAACTCTGCTAAGAGTCAGTCAAATGCAACAACTTATTTTGCATCTGCTGCTTAAGGAGTGGCGTGATTGTGTACACCTTTCAGACTTGTAATAACTTCCATCCTTTCTTAATTCTGTCTTCAGAAAAGGATTCTTCACATTCAGCTACTTCTTGGATACTGGGCAGTATGGTTGCTCATGGTATTACTATGTCTTGTGCTCCAAAAATTGTGTAGACACACCAGGACTTTTACTTTCTGCCCCACAGTTCTTGCCCTACACGTGCCTCGTTTGACATGCACCTATATCCTGTTGAGAACGTCATTTTGGATGTGTGGTTCAACAACAAAATTAGTCCCTTTGGGCTCTTCCATTATGACTGTCAGCCAGAGAACTCCTGCAGTACAGTCATTTGCTGTTACAGGGATTTGTGCTTTTAGCACCAAGGTACACTGTGAATCAAAATTTTGGGGAGTGGCTCCCTACTCTGGATTTCCTCATGTCTGTGAGGTGCTGTTGCTACCAAAATGGTGAATAGCTTATCGAATCCATCAGTGAGGGACTGGAAATCACTCACTCTCTGAATCCGGAACAGGAAATCATTTCCTAGTATGATTTCAAAATCAGGCTTTCTCTGTCTGTTAGCTTCCATCTCAAATTCGTAGGAGGAGCCATTGACAGTTAACTTAATTGAACGCACTCTGGTAGGCTCTGTCACTTGGGTACCCAAACCACTAATATAACAGCAGGGTGGTTTTAGCGGCCACCAGTTGTTAGGAGAACGAAAAATTAAACTTTTGTGTAAGCTCATACAAACCAAAATTGAAGCCAGTTTTCCTTGTGTCTCTCCATTCACAATCAGCCAACCTAGTTTAAATTCCTCTAACTTCATCAAGAGCAGCTTGAGAATTAAGTCTGCCTTCAGTGGAGAGGCGTGCCTTCGTTGTATACTATTCTGACCTTCTAACTTTACATTTATATCCATAAATTTGTGAGGTTTTGTTGCAAGGATCCAGTAACATCACTCTCAGCAGGACTTTCTGTCTGAGAGCGTGTCTTTTCAGACATGGTTGCAGCAAAAAAAGGACCTAACAGTTAACAATAACAGACCAAAGCAAAACAAGAAATAAAAACGAAACCCTACAGGAAGTGAATTCCTTACTTCTTCTGGTTGCTAAGCAGGAGCATACATTCGCCGGCAGATCGGCGACAGGATGCAAAAGCAGTGGCTAGCGGCACCCATGTGGAGATAGCGGCAATAGTGCCAGTGTCACGACCCTCAATTAGTCGGTGGCAATGGCAGTGGCAACGACTCTGGTGTCGAGCCTGGACCCTCAAGGTGACAACAGCAACACCTGGCAGCATAAGCAGAATGCGCCGTGTGGCAGGGACAAAGTCTGTGCTCTAAGCAGCGCTGGCTAATGCGAGCCACATACAACTACAGTCCACGCAAATAACTGTTACCGCCAGCCAACCACCCAGCATCAAATATATGACTATTTACATCAACTCCCTGGTATGACACCAAATTTGTACAGGATGATGGAATGGTGTGGCCAGATCAATGGGGTCCTTTGAAATAACTACCAGAAAAGTTAAAGAGAAATCCTAGAAGGTTTTATTCACGATAAAAGGATGTACAAATGAGGTTCCTGGGGAAGCAACCAGCTGCTGGGAAAGGTGGCCTCTATGGCCAAATTCCAGAGGATGACGTGGGAGTGCTGCAGAGGAACTTGTAAGTAGATTGGAGGCTGGCAAGCAAGAGAGGCAAGCCATAACTCTGCAGGCCCTGGTGACCACATATGTCGGACCACGTGACTTTCTCTTGCAGCTGTTTTGGCTGGAGATAGTCCACTCTAAGTGTTCCCTGATGAGAGATTCTGACTGTGTGAATGGCAACAGCTCAACAGCATGTACTGAGGCACTGGATGGTCTGTCAATGCATCTCACCATGAAGTAAAGGAATGAAAGTTCTTAATAAAAAGTTTTAAAATTTACTGCCTCTATGCCCTCCAAACAGATGGGTCCCATTCAATCCTCTGGATACAACTTGCAGTAAACTTATGTTATTGTTGTATCATATTTAGCGTTCTGGGTAAGTGCTGCACATACATTAGTTGTAATGGAACCAGTTTGTTTATTGATAAGCTTGTGAAATGCTTTTATGTTGTTGTTTTATCTTTACACTTACCAGGATAATGGAAGCCTATTATTCCACATAGGTGATGGCAGGCGTGATCTTCAGCAATAGGCCACAAGTATGGTTCGTATTTAATAGCAACCAGTTTACATTTGGAGCTCTTCTGTATCACAATCACAGAGTAACGTATTCTCATTTGTTTACTTATTAATGTGTCTAAAGAGAGTGTATTCTGTGATTAATAAAGTATACATTCCAAATGTGTTCGGCAAGAATTTTAGTGAAGACTTACCTTAAGAAATATTTTTGGTGTGATAAAATGTACAGAAGAGACGTCTTCTTAAGGATTGCAGTGTACTATTCCTGGCTATTTTAGATAGGGTCATCAATGGCTCGATGTGATCTGCTCGCTGGTTTTTAAATATAATACGGGATAAATTATGATATATAATATGAATGTTCTAGTATAATTATCAATGCAAGAAACAGTCATCATATGAATATAAAAATAGATTGAAACTGTAGTATGTAGCAGAAGATGCTTTAAGTTGGAAATCAATTTGTTTAGTAATGTCTGATTTCATTTGACATTAAATGTTTACTATTCAATGACAGAAGCGAGTTAGAATTTCGTGAGAGATTTAAAGAGGAATTATATAACAGATGTGTGTTTACTGAGGAGGCAGGAGAATGATTCCTGCAAAATATGCAGGCTCACAGTGAGTGAACACATGATAATTGTGATAGCAGTGTAGTGCAAAGTATTTATCCAGGTTGTCAGCAGTGAAGCAAGGTGCGTGGAACATAGTACTGCAAAACACTGGAATCAGATTCCTAGAGTGAATACGGGATCTAACAAGCAAAATGGAAATGTTCTAAATTAAATGACGACAGGCACTACGCACAGCCTATAATGGATAAATATTGAACAGCCGATCTGCAGAAGACTGATTACTGTGAAACTTGAACCACTAAACACAGTGAACTCTAAGAAAATGCTGTCTAAGCTAGCAGTGCAACATGAGACTCAGGATAGCATATGTCAAGTGGTGGAGCTAGCGGTAATAAACGTAGGTAGACTAGACCGTCAGCTAGAAATGCAAATGACTGGTATTTCATGTGTTAGACACTTGGTGACACAACATTTTTTTATTATTACGGAAGTCTGTTTTGACATTTTTCTTGACTTATTAGTGGGGTCTCCGAGCCTAAGATGATAATTAGATATGTCATCTGCCGCAAAATGATGCACATTATTCAATATCAGTATTCTAATTTATATAAATATCTTTGGATGATGAATTAAACCTTATATATGTGGTTGTATATGTGTTAATCTGAGTTTCACTTTCAGGAAGCAGAATACCATCAAAGTTCTATCGAAAATTCGTACACATTTGTAAATATTTCGTGTTCACAAATACTGTTGACACAAGTCAAGGACGCCAGATCACAAGACAATACACCACGAACGTGCTCTTCTCGCTCACCTATGGCACACCAATGTATGCAAAATGATAAGCTCAAGTAGTATGCTCAGTTGATGATATTCTGCAACATCTTTTCTGTAGACCGCTTTCAGTGTCACTAAGAGTGGCGAATGGCGCGACAAAGAAATGTCTGTAATAATTTACCATATAAAATCATTCTCACCCATGCAGTTCAGTAAAGAATTATGTAAATTAACAAATGTATATTTTCTTGACAATTTATACCTAGAATGGTATAGCAATTTCAGAAAGAATGATTGTAATTCATGTTGTATCATGTTAGCACTATCTGAGCATTTTATTAATTTATCTTACAGTCTATACACATATTCTGTACACATTTTATAGTTCGTTGCAATGTTCAAGACTGAGATTGATTAAGTTTGTTATGATTATTTCATTACAGACTTTTATTAATTGTATATTGAAACATGAAAAAGTAGCAACTCACTAGAACTTCCAGAAGCACACTATGAATATTTAACTCATTACTTAATGCTGGGAACGCCGTCATATTCCACCTATCGTGGCTGCAAAACAAATTCAGCCGTTCAGTTTAGAGACTAACAGTAACATATATTTTTTTTTTTAAGAGAAAAAAATTCCATTATGGGAAAAATTACATTTCTTTGTCTTAATGTACCTTTGTAATGAATAGAAGCCCACTCGCCCACTTACAGCTCTGCTGCCACCTCAGTTTCATTTGCCATCAAAAGAGAAAACACAAGGCTTGAGAGTGTGCCGAAAAATTGCACTACATTCACAGCTATGACAATGGCACATATATCCAATCATTAGAGCTGTGTTGTGCACATCCATTGTTGCAGCCGCAGCACCCATAGTAATCACAGTATGGGATTACCGCCTTCTTGTCCACAGGGTCGTAATGGACAGTACAGTACGACCAAATTTTTTGCTCAACACTGGAGTATCCAACAGATATGGAGCAGCCTACATCGACAATTAGATGCCGTCTGCTTGCAGATGGACTAGTGATATGTATTGTGATGTGTTGACATATGCTGTTCATAAACATAAACGTCTTGAACTGCAATAGAACTGTGACTGCTGTCACTACTATGCCTGATATACAAGCTATTGTATTCTTGGGCTAGTGACATTACAGTCTGTTCTACAACAGTGTGACCACACTCGTTAATTTTCACTGTGGCGACCACTGTCTAGTAGTTTATTTTACAGGTCCGTCTTGATCACACAAACTGTTACACTTCATTATTCTAATCATCCCCAGCACTTACTATGTATCTTAATGTTTAGTTTGACGTTGATACATCAGAATATTTTGTGATATGTATGGCTGGTATACAAGGCTGTTAATCATGTAAACTCATTTTATCTTTCTTATGTAGCACCAGGCTTTTTATAGATTTAGCGTCAGCAAACTGAACTTAGTTGGTTACTCCCTGTATTTGTTTGTAACAGATCTGAAGACGGTAGTAGCTGAAGCCGGCAATGGTGTAGTGTAAAAGTTTGTGTGATCAAGATGGACCTGTAAAATGAAGTTCCAAAATATGATTATGGACTCATTTTCAGACTTTCTGTCTTCAATTGATAAACAGTCTAACAGCTTACTGAGACGTTGAAACGTCCCCTTAGAACAATTTATACAAGACTGTGCTTAAACTGACACACAATGTTTTTAGCGCAACGCAATCTGACTATCAAAGATCCCTGCAAAAGAATGGCCCTGAGTAACATTAAACTATACCTTTCAGAAATCACTTACCTCACAAAAATCTTCATTACTCGAACTACTGCAATACAGCGAGCGCCACTACTGCCAGCTAAAGAAAAGATTCAAACTACAGAAGGCACTAACTACTGATAGGGATAGTTAGCAAATGAAAGATTTTAATAGAGAACAAACAATGTATTTACCTTAATAGTCATAATATATGTAGCAGTTCATGACAAATTACAAAACTCCGCCATCTCTCTCCTCACATCCACCACTGCTGGCGCCTCACCTCCAACTGCGCAACGCTACGGGCTGTTCGCATCCAGCTGCCGCTGCCCAACACTACAATGGCGACTATTACAACAATGCAAAGCAGCCACAAACTGCACACAGCACAGCCAGTGATTTTCATACAGAGGTGGCGTTACCAATAAAAAAACCTAAACAGCCTACTTACATAGCCCTCATGCCCCCCACAAAAAATTTTACAAATTGGTTTGGGCAGTGGCCAATACAGATTTGAGCAAATTTTTCATAATTACAATAACAAAGATATCAAATGCACACACTTACTGATACAATGTTGGTCAAAAGCTAAAATTTTCTCACAGTCCATAAAGACAGTCCTGATCATTCATCATAATAGTAATTACAGTTTTTTTTCACAAAGTCTCTTTAGTAAAAGAAATTGCACACAGAAGTAGTTGATTTCCATGCAGTCTTGAAGAAGTAGTGTTGTCCTTCCAACGAACAGACAGTGCTGACTCTTGACATGCAGACAGGTAATGGGCCACAACAGAGCAAACCTACAGCAGAGTCATTCGACGTTTTGAAGAATATTGGTAGGTAGGTCATCACAGAGCAGACCCACTGGAGTCCTGGTAGAGATTGTGGCATTGGTGGGCCACCAGAGGTGCAGACCCACTGTAGTCCTTGTAGAAATAATGGTATTGGTGGGCCACCAGAGGTGCAGACCCACTGTAGTCCTTGTCGAGATGGCCAGCAGCCATCTGTTGCGATTGTGCAGGTGCACATTCACCATCTAAGAGTCTTGCGGAGAATGTAGCAAGTCCATAAACCACCACTTGTGCACTCACAAAGTTTTTGGAATTGTCCTTAGAGCCAGCAATGCTGTTATCCAGTCCCTTGCTGAATTAGTAACACACGTGCAAACACTAACAGTCCCAACTTCTCACATATTGTCCATCTACTATGACCAACAGAAACGTGTGCAGTGAAATGTAACTAACAAGTTAATAATATCATGAACTGGTGACAATTACAATTTTATAACATAAGAATACAACAACCAAAATACATCATTAAAAACATAACAATACAGATAACATTTGTAGTACAGGCTTTACAAAAGAATCGAACTAACATATACATCAGTGGAATTATGACATGAGTACATACATAAAAGATCACAATAACTTTTGAAACGTCAATTTCACACATGAGCATTAAACAGAACAGAATTAATAATGTCTAACATCTTTACAAAGTAAATAACATATTATTAATGCCAATTATATTCGAGGATAACAGTATTCCTCATCATAGTGAATGTAGCTTAATATTAAAAGAAGAAAAAATTCTATGAAACTACACAGAGACAGGAAGAAAACAAATACACAAGGGTACACAAACACATAGTGGGATAACACCAATAGGAAAGGACAGGGTTCGTTTTCAGTGTAACATTTGGTACTGCAGCCCAAAACTTCATATATCTTTCCTCTTATTTCATCCTTTGTTTCCACCAAAAAAATTCTATCTAAGCATGCTTTCTGTATTTATATGTTCACACATTTCTTACCTCAACATTTATTTCCAAGAAAATCCTACCTAAACCTGTTTTCTGTACATTTTTCGTATAACTTCTCAATGCATTTCTTCCAATTCATCGCAACTCATTCTCTTAGAGGCTACGCCCTCTTAAGCTAACTTAAATCTACTGAGCTCAGATGCTAAACTAAGGGACGAGGCAATGCAGCAGCACAAAATAAGTAACACAAACAGCAATGACCAAAAAAATGGAAAATTGCAAAGCAAGCTACAGTAAATCTAAATTACCAAGCAATGTAACATTACAACTAATATGAGCCAATGTGCAGCAACAAGAAAAATAAATGAGTAGTAAAACTGGCTTAGCAGAGTAACACAAATTCAAATTCAGTAACACTATGCCTGGCAAACAGCAGTAACTTATACCTAAACATGACATAGCTCAATCAGAAAAAATATTACAGTAAAAACAACAATGTAGATAAGGGAAATGTATATTCACATCTTAATGTCTATGTAATTAAAGTGGTGCACCACAAATTATTCTACAAAAGAAATTACCAAGTACTTGAAAAGAAAATTATAGATGCAGTTACTGTTATTAGTCCCTTCTTATTGTTCTCTCCGTTCCAAGAGCTCCTTTTTCGAAGAATGTGGATCAGAAAATAATTATTTAATAAATCTGTTGACAGAAAGTGTTCACATTAGCAGATGCATTTAAGTTTATTTTATAAAACCAATGCTGCAACACAGCTGGAAACCAGATATTAAACAAAATGAGCAATCCCTTAACTACAAAGACAATAGATGTAAAATGTTTCTAATCATTTCATTAGGCATTTTAGTAAATATCATAAATTACGAGCTCCACAGTATGCTTTCAACAAGGAAATGTCAATAGCGAGGACAATGGCCTCCCCTTTCTTTTTTTCTACCTGTGCTTCTGATGAGGCACTCACTAATGACTTGTTCTCCCGGCGTCTGACACAGCTGCGTGCCCACGACGCATTACATGCAGGTGGTCACTTAACTTTCTTACGGAAATATTTACGACAGCAGTTTCCGCTACTGTGACAGTCTCATATACAAAATTTCACGGGTCGAGAATTTGCATTGCAAATGTGTAGAAACAAAACCCTATAAATATAACAGTGTCCAAAAAATTTTCGCTGGCATTGTGATATATTCACGCATTTACACACATTTCATAACTCTTAAAGTACGAATCTTGGTTTCCAACAACCTTTTTCACAAACCAGAGTCCCTAAACACTACTCATTATTCCTTACCATATTCGTCGACACTTCTTCAATATTTCATCATAACAGCTACGTGGCTTAATCAAATAACTCATATAGCATCAGCCTATTAATCATAAACATACCTCAGCAGCATAATACACATCGTCGTCGTAATAATAAAATCATAACACCTCAGTCAAATCTCAAAATCGTCGTAGCTTCCTCCAATAATTTCAAAACCTAAAAAATTCTCTGCTCATGTCAATAGTGTCATCTGCCTCAAACGTACTTTAAAAATCATGATCCCATACCAAATACATCATTCAAAGCTCTCATAGTATCACAATGGTTCCGAAAAAATTTGAACAGTTTACAAAGTACAGACAAAATACAGTTTCATAAGTGTGAAGTTATCCAACTGTGTAATTACGTAAACATCTGTCACTGATATAGTAAAATAAATGTTTGTCTCTCTCAGTTAAATGATCAGATAGCTGTGTAATTTACATGTTAGAGAAATATGGTACCAATGTGTAAAGTTGTATAAGCAAATGCCATATTAGCTAGGGCTCCTTGTGCTTGCCAAACACATGGTACACAAAGTAGGCGTGTGCCCCCCTGAGGATTATTGTAATTATACCCTCAGGTGTTACAGATTACAGCAATGGAATGAAATGTATCACAGAAAACTTTCTTTGTAATTCAAAAATCTTTAAAAATAAATGTTTTAAGTACAAAATTAATCACTCAAATACGTGTCCTGTAGCGCTAAATATGCGTCTTGCTGTAAGATAATCTCTGTGGAAGTGTCGTAGTTATCGTCCTCCGAAAGCTAAGTTCTGCAGAAGACAATGCACTTACCTCATGATAAACGAAAGTGAAATGCTTTGCATATAGATATCTTAGTTATTACGCTTATTGTTGTGGTGAAGAACGTACTGTGCTGTAACGTATTGTTGTGCTATGAAAGAGGCTGTCTCATTGTAGCTATACCACAAAAGTTACTACTAAAACATGTTTTACTTCCCAGAATAATACAGAAAAACTGTGCAGATATGAAACAGAAACACCGCAAACAGATTCTAAGTCTGACAAAGCATACTAGTAATGTAAAGTGAAAAGTTATATGGCAAAGACAAAGTTAAAAAGCAGATTATCTTTCAATAAACGGTTTTACATGTGAAATGTGGTAAAATCCTTTACTCTTCATAGTAATCAGAGTCTGAACTTGAATGCAATTGTCATGCGGTATACGTCGGTAAAGAATACTGGAATTTTTCTCAAGGTTAGCGTCTATGTTATTTTTCTCTGAGCCAGCCGGCGCAGGTGGCTGCCTGCGGCGTGAGTCATTGTCTGCCTCTTTGTTGGCGCGTTTCGTTATTGGGGTTTGGAGACCTAACTTCTACAAATTCACCTTGTCGAAAGTGCCCAGCTCTGTTTGAATCCCGCCAGTTCTGATGAAATTCACGTCTATCGTTATGATTATATCGTCTGTCGTCATGTCGGTAGTTCCTGTAGTTTCTTTCTTGTCGGTCATGTGGTGGAGAATTTCTCCCTGAATCGTACCTGCGCACTGAACTGTTGCGTCTGAAGTTACTCTGTCTCCCTTGATAATAATTGTTTTGGTTCCCATATTGTCTGTTTCTAAGGTAATCTCTGCCATATTCATTACTACAGAAATGCGAACTTTCTCTGTAACTATTACTACTCTGCCAACGGTTGTCGTACGGGTGGTGTCTATTTTGGTCACGATTTGCGTTGTAAGAATAGACCTGTAGTGTCCAGTTATTGTTTCTGTCGTCACGGAATTGTGGAGGATGTGACCTGTAGTGATTGTATTCCTGTTTTCGCATCCCGCAACTGTCTGTGTCAATTTCTAATTCTTGTAAGAGTCCCTGAAAAGCTTCAATGTCGTCTTTGCAACGTCCTGCCAAAATAATATGTCGTAAATGTTCAGGTAATTTGATTAAGCAAATGCGGATGAGCTCTGAATGGCTGTATGAGTTTGAAAGATATTGATTCTTATGCAACATGTCTTCAAAATATTTGACAAGACTGGAAAATTCAGATTGTTCAAAGTGTTTCATCATCATGATGCTATGTTTTACTCGGTCTTGTGTAGCTTGAGACCAATATGCTGAGAGGAAGGCATGGTAAAACTCTCCTTCACTGTGGCAATCGTGAATGACCGATCGCATTCTTACAGCTGGTTCATTCTCTAAGTAGCCACACATAAATTCTAATCTGTGCTCTAATGACCAGTTGGGAGGAAAACAATGCGAGAATTGATGGAGTCACGCTTGTGGATGAATGTCGTTGCCAGAATTCTTAAATGTTTTGAATTTACGTGTAGTAATGAACAGCTTATAGTCAAAATCATCATATCGGCGAGTCGCATGTCGGTCATTGTTACGTCGCTTCAGCGGTTCCAACTCAAAATTCGGTGCACATTGCCAATTTCTTTCATAACTTCCGAAATGCCCTATGTTATTATTTTGTGGCTGTTCCGTATTTCTATGTCCCTCTTCCCTTATTGGGGCGCGAGTGTCCTCTGAAATACGTAATTCTTGTATTACCTGTGTTAGATGATCTTGTACTTCCCGGATTTCTCTTTGCTGTTGCGTATCAATTTGATTCAGATTTTGTTTCAGTTTCCTAATTTGTTCACTCTCTTCTGTGTTACTAAAGATTACCGGTTTTGTGTCATTCAGATTATCATCTACCTTCGTAGATAAATTATTTAGCTGATCCGAAAGTTCAACTACTTTCTCTGATAATGAACTAATTTCCTCCATGTGTCTTTCTACTGTGTCCTTTAAGTTTTCCTGAGTTTTTGCAAGCTGCGTAACCGAATCGGTAGACGCAACTGAGTCAATTTTAGCTTGCAAGGTCTCATGATTTTCATGAACAATAGTTTGCAGTTCTTTTATGGCTGCTTCGTGATTCTGTAATGCATTTTCATGACGCGAAAAAATAAGTTGGAAATGCTCACAAATTTGTGTTTTTACGTCATTACAGGCTTTTTGACATTTCGATTCTATTTTATGTAACTCAGTAGTTAAATCTTCACGTGTTTGTTCAAGCGTGGTGTGAAGATTTTGTTCCATTGCGTCTAACTGTTGCTGTGTTTGTCTCTGATGCTGTTCCATTGTGTCTAACTTTTGAAGATTTTGTTCCATTGTGTCTAACTTTTGAAGCTTTTGCTGTGTTTGGCTCTGATTTTGTTCCATTTGTTGCATTAGTTGTAATAACAATGCATTAGTGTCTGGAATCTGTTCCTCTACGCTTTTCGGCAGTGCATTTGCACCGGCAACATTCATATTTTGACAAGCTGAAAATGTGTCTTGACTTATTTGAGAAAACGGTGAGGACGCAAAACCTGAATCTACAGTATTTGTAAAATTGTGTCCTGTCATTTCGGATTCCTGAGGCGAGCTGTTGCCGACCGATCGATCGATAATGCTTCCCTGTTCACAACCTGTTTCGCTGTCTGCACCATTATTTGCCGCCCGCTCCATTTCCCTATGCACAATCACCAAATTACTACTTGGAATGTCTGTTAATTCACTACACAGTGGTGCTGATAAGCTACGCTCGTCGTCACTATTATTTCTCAGTTTACTTTGGAGCCTAGTGTTACGTTTTTCACACGCCATTATTGTGACAATATTTCACACGATATTTCAGAAAAACACAATTTGAAGAGCAAAAATAAGTGAACACATTAACATAGCACTGAAAATAATATGTAGTTAATTGCAACTGCGAAATACTTGGTGCAAATCTACATGCATGCCACAACTGTTTTACTGTGCAACAATGAAAAACCACAACTACCAAGGAAATTCTCTCTATAATTACGCGCTAGCAATAAACAAAAGCTACACTAATTCCACAAACCACAAGAAAAAATCAGAAGATTCCAGTGAGGTATCCTCGGCTAAGGGTCGACATATGAAACGTCCCCTTAGAACAATTTATACATGACTGTGCTTAAACTGACACACAATGTTTTTAGCGCAACGCAATCTGACTATCAAAGATCCCTGCAAAAGAATGGCCCTGAGTAACATTAAACTATACCTTTCAGAAATCACTTACCTCACAAAAATCTTCATTACTCGAACTACTGCAATACAGCGAGCGCCACTACTGCCAGCTAAAGAAAAGATTCAAACTACGGAAGGCACTAACTACTGATAGGGATAGTTAGCAAATGAAAGATTTTAATAGAGAACAAACAATGTATTTACCTTAATAGTCATAATATATGTAGCAGTTCATGACAAATTACAAAACTCCGCCATCTCTCTCCCCACATCCACCACTGCTGACGGCTCACCTCCAACTGCGCAACGCTACGCGCTGTTAACATCCAGCTGCCGCTGCCCAACACTACAATGGCGAGTATTACAACAATGCAAAGCAGCCACAGACTGCACACAGCACAGCCAGTGATTTTCATACAGAGGTGGCGTTACCAATAAAAAAAAAACCTAAACAGCCTACTTACAACGTGCAGTGGGAAAACTCTGAGTGTTTGGCGTTGGAACACCACTGATACAAAACATGTTAACTGTCAAATTTTGAAGGCTGTTTAAGGAATAACAGATAATTTAGTGATGTTTTAGAATAATTCCCCTCATTCTTATACAGTATTTCAGCAGTACAGTCTGCAGCTGCATTGTAATGAAATTTCTCCCCGCTTTGAACTAAACCATTCCGTCTACAAACATTACCTTTATTTTTATTGATATGGTTTTTGTTTTATCCAACTTATGAATAGCATCACTAGTAGGTCGGACTCTCTGCCATCAAACCCATTACCAAATGTCACGCTAAGGCAGCCGAAGACAGTGATATGTTGACTGTGGTTGTAGTCTTTGGTCCGAAGACCCATCTAATCTTCGTTATAACAGCGACAAATATTTGTTACGACTGTGACTAGATGCAGATGGACTTATTAAATTATGAACTTCAGCTCTGTCATTTATAATGGTGCATGACCAAGGAGTTGTTAAAACATTATGTGTAATAAAGATGGCGAGTTCAAAACATTTATTTGGTGTGGACTATGCAGTTTATACCATTAGTTTTAAACCCATGCTGCGTTATAGAAGCTGCAACTTACATACCTCTGAATTTGCTTACTGTATTCATCTGTTGGCCCCCCTCTGCGAATTTTACACCCCAGACTTCCCTCCAACACTAAATCAGTGATCATGTGATGTCTCAGAATGTGTCCTGTCAGCCCATTCCTTCTTGTAGTCAGGTTGTGCCACAAATTTTTCTATCCAATTGTATTCAGTACGTCTTCATTAGTTACATCATCTACCCTTCTAATCTTCGATATAACAATGGCAAATATTTGTTGAGACTGTGATTGGATACAAATGGACTTATTAAATTATGAAGTTCAGTTTTGTCAGGGTGAATGGTGTATGAACAAGGAATTGTTAAAATATTATGTGTAATAAAGATGGTGAATTCAAAATATTCATTCTGGTCTGGGCTACGCAGTTTATACCGTTAGTTTCAAACGAATTGTGTGTTACAGCACCAGAGCTTTTCTGTCCAGCAGATTCATCTGGCATGTCACTGACTGACAGTCTACGTTACAGCTGACTGACAGTACGTTCACTGAAGTCCTCCAACAACCATGATTAATGCCTTGTGGACTCGCATACACACCAGATAGTGGGAGACTCCCTATAAACATATCCAGGTCCTGTTTACAAACACTGTTTGATGAATGCGTGAGGAAGATCACACCACACTAAATTCTCAAAGCAGCATAAAGTTAATTTCAGCATATATTTCTCATGCTACTACAAATTTCACAAAAGTCAGAGTGTGGATCTGATTCAAAGTCAGCACGAAGTTTCGACACTCAATTTGTTCTGAATTCAACATCCGTGTGTTTATTTCTCCTGGCCAGTTAACAGGGATATCCCCCAAATAAGTCAAATTTTATTATCATACTTCATAAGCGTACAGATACAATGTATATCTGCCAGCAGCGACCACTTGCTGAACCCTAGTCACTGCAGCAGATATCTTCTTCTGGAGGCTTGTCAGATGACGAGAAGAACTGCCCCACACGGCTGGCTATGGCCACAATCAGCTGTATAATGTTGAGCACGACGAACTGGGCACCGTGGAGGAATGTACTCACCACCCAGATAGCCGGTTGCATGAGTAGCAAGGTCGCACTCAGGAATCTCTCCACCACGATGGCCACCGCCGCAGCTGTCGACAGCAGTGTCACCACTGCCACTAGGGCCATCAGCTCCACCAGACGCACCGCCACCGCCATGATTCTCTGCAATCACCATACAGCCACGTGCTCTCCTCTGTACTATGCCCACATTTTTCTTTGGCCAATTTTAAAGCAGGGATGCAGGGTGTGGAAGAATGGCCTGTATGTATACTGAAAGGGTACAGTGAGAGCAGGCCCTGACAACCTCTCTAACCGCAATCTCAGCACTTTTGTTATGTACTTCCTACTGGCCTCCTACCCGCACTGAGCATGATGAGTAAAATCACAATGACACAAGAAATGACATTAAGAATGGGTGCTACAGTCCTTCGTATGGTGCTATTGGATAGATGGGGTGGACAGAATTAAGAGAACAAATGACGTAAATTCGTTTGTCAGTTCATGGTATCAGATGCTCAGGAAAAGGGCACGAGCTGTACTTACAGTAGTTTTTTCACTCTGCAATCTACACACAGGCTGATGCCAGATATAAAAAACTTCAGATTACAAAAAACTTCTAAAACCAACATTATCTTTTTCTTGGCTCCCACCTCTATAGAAATGGTCTTCGATAACTTTCTTAACACGTAACTCATATATGTCTGTCAGGTGTTAATTATTTTAAACTTATCTTTTATATTTCAAATCTGGAAAAATGTTTGGAGCATGGATCGATGAGTGACAGTAATGTTTCTGATTGCGAAGAAGGTTTTATAATTTGTTACATGCTGTACCCCGTTACTGGAAATGACTGTGCTGCCGGAAAAACACAAGAGCAATGTCCAAAAGAGTGGTATGAGGGGATGGGGAAGGGTATATTCATCAGGGTCAGAGAATAGAGTGCACGAGAGGGTTAGACTGTTAGCACAGACTTTTTTTGATGAATCTATGAAATTGAAATACAGCAATTTGTAACACTTATTAAAGGATCTACATACTAACGTTTATAATTATTTTCGAAAGTACGATAAGAAATTTGACTTACAATTTCAATATTTTTTTTTTCACAATCAGTACACCAGAAAATGGAACAACGCGAGATTAGTGAATAAAATCCCATCGACAGAGTGGTCATTATAGATGGATCTCGTACTGGAGACGACGAGGAAGCAAATTTGCCCTATCCTAGTCGAAAGAATCATCCTGTCCTTATTTGTTTAATGTAAATTGCAGGGGATGTCAGTCGCCATCCTCCCAAAGACAAGTTCACTATCGACCTCATTCGGTGGAAAGCAGAAGGGACAGTTGAAGTAGTGAATCAGCTCATTGTCACTCCACATTGCAAGTCCTCCAGAACCACTTCTCCTTACAGGGGTTATTAAATTCTGCTACTGACTTGGTATGGTAATGTTGTGCCATGTGCTCACTGCCATTTCCACTAAGTGATGTTGGCAGTTCTATAAACAAATAGAAAAGGTCACTATGGGATTTGCTCTATCTCTCGGTATTGTAAACTTACAAATGGTGATTCAGCTCCCCTGCCAGTGGCTTTTGGGCTACTTGCAACACATTCAAACTCCACACAAGATTTTCATATTCTCTTGGTCACTATGTGCGAACTGTTAGTCCTACAGAAAAAAATTAATGGGACATTTTTGTAGGATATTTAATGTGGTCTAATTTTTTACTAAGATACATTTCCGGTAGGGGTCGTAGTTTTCGAATTATTCAAGAAAAACGTACAAAAGTGACCTTCAAATGCGTTTTTCTTGAATAACCCCTGAACTACGGCCAAAAGTCAAAAATTATCTCAGTACAAAATCCAATTAAACTAAATTTTCTACAAAAAGATGTTGTTCATTTTTTCTGTAGGACTAATAGTTTGCACGCAGCGAGTAGAAGAACATGAAAATATTGCATATGGTTTTAGAAGACGTTGCGGGTCGCGTAATACCCATCGGTAGGGGCAGCTGAATCACCTGGATTATGGAGCATTTTGACAAAACAGTTTTGGGAAACGCTGCCTGAAACTTGAATCATTCTACAGATATGTATGATACTTCCCTGATTTGATTCTTCACTGAAGAAAAGTTGAAATTTTGGTGTGACAACTGAACAGCGTCCACGACGACATCAAGTTAATTTCATCTGTCGAAAAAAATGGTTGATGCCTGCCGATCCTGATCAATCTAACGAAGATGAATCCTGACAGTACGTTGAGACATTCCATCTACAGGAAGAAAACACACACACACAGACAGAGAGAGAGCGCGCGCGATAGAGAGAGCTTTACTTAATCGCTACGACTTCTCACTATCTGCAGAGTACAGTGTTGTCCTCACTATTCAGGTGCAAAGATGTTGAGCCATTGGCGAGGAGAAGATCCTGCACGGAAGAACCCTTATTTATGAGCCGTTACTCCTGTCTTTCCGACAAACTGCAAGAAGAGGAAGAAAACACAAGAACCAGACCTTCCTACCTCACACAGAATCGCTCAATGGCAAGGTTGCAAGGACCCTGCAAAAATAGCGCATATAATCGTATTTCAGTAGCTCAATAGCTCACAAAATCGAAGGCATAACGAAATCCGTGAAATATCAGTTAAAGTAATGAGTATTTGTCAATCGCAGCACTGAGAAAGAGTACACCAGCCAGGACATCGGGCAGACATAATGCGGTATCACAGTGTGGTGTGGCAAACACTAGGAGCTTTCGTCTCACCCACACAGAGAAGTTTGCTGTTGCTAAGTACAGCATCGTTCCAGAGGGTTCTGGGGCTCTGCGAGCGAAAGAGCAAGTGAAAATGAGTGTAACGATCATCTTGACAATTGTGACAACGATTTCCAACTAATTCCATAAGGGATGTTGTATTAGCGCAACTATGGGGTGAACACTTCTGGCAGAGAATAGAGCAGGCAGCTTACGGTATGTAAATGTAAAAACTCGGTTCGAGCCTGCAGACATGTGACAGGTCCCTCCAACGCTCCCTCGGCGAAATACGGGTGCGATATGGAAGATTAGTTTGCATGCAATCCCCAAATCCCTAACATATGAACTAGCCTTACATCTGCAGTGAGAACCACAGTCCACCATCTAAATACTGATCCCAACCGTATAATCGTACCTGCAGACCAAGGCTCCATCACTGATGTTTTGAACTGCAAGGATTACCTGGCAGAAAGACGCCACCAGCTGTCGGATACACCCACCTACAAACCTTGCCACAGTGACCCCATTCCAGAAATCCAGCAGGATCTCCAGTCACTCCTCAAATCCTTTAGCCATACCAGAACCTCTCCCTGGAGTTCATCTCTCTGCTCACCCCCTTCATTCGCTACACTCCTACCTTCTACATGCTTCCTAAAGTCCATAAACCGAACCACCCAGGATGCCTCACTGTTGGTGGTTACTGTGCCCCACTGAGAGAATCTCTGCACTTGTACACCAACAAATTCAACATATTACCCAGACCCTACCCTCCTATATAAAAGACACCAACCATTTCCTCCACCGAAACTCCACAGTTCCTGTCCATTTATCATACATTGTTCCTAGTTGACATGACCAACTCTATCCTCACCCTCAATTACTTCTCCTTTGAAGGTATTACCTACAAACAAATCCAGGGTATGGCTATGGGCTTCCTAGATGTTGACCTCCACGTCAAAGATGGCTACATCCATACCTCCATCCATATCGAACCTTCTAACCACCAGCAATACCTCCATTTCGACAACTTGCACCCATCCCATACCAAGAAATCCCTTCCATACAGCCTAGCTGCCTGTGGTTGTCGCATCTGCAATGATGAGTGGTCCCTCTCGAAATATACCGAGGGTCTCACTGAAGCCTTCACAGGCCATTATTATCCTCCCAATCCTGTAGAAAAACAAATCTCCCAAGCCTTATCTTTTCAGTCTCTCACCACGTCCCAAAGTCCTACCATCCAGCCACAGAGGAGCGTTCCTCTTGTAACTCAGTACCACCCAGGACTGGAGCAACTGAATTACATTCTCTGACGGGGTTTCCACTACCTCTTGCTTTGCTCTGAACTGGGGAATGTCCTGCCCACTATGCTTCCCACCCCTCCCACAGTAGTATTCCGCCATCCATCGAACCTACACAATATACTTATCCATTCCTGCACAACCCCTGCTCCCAGTCCCTTACCTCATGGCTCATACCCTTGTAATAGACCTCAATGCAAGACCTGTCACATACATCCTCCCACCACTACCTATTCCAGTCCGGTCACAAACATCACCTATCCCATCAAAGTCAGAGCTACCTGTGAAACCAGTCACGTGGTCTACAAGCTAAGCTGCAACCAGTGTTCTGCAACCAGTGTGCTGCATTCTATGTGGTCATGACAATCAACAAGCTGTCTGTCTGCATGAGTGGCCACTGAAAAACTGTGGCCAAGGAACAAGTGTACCACCCTGTCGCTGAGCATGCTGCTAATCATGACATCCTTCATTTCAATTACTGCTTCACAGCCTGTGCCATATGGATCCTTCCCACCAAATCCAGCTTTTCTGAACTGTGCAGGTGGGAGCTTTCCCTGCAATATATCCTACATTCCTGTAACCCTCCTGGCCTCAACCTTCATTAGTCATTGTCCTCATCCATCCAGCCTCTTTCCTGTTACCATTCCAGTACTACACAGTCCTCATTCCTCCATGCACCCAATCTTTCTACTTCTCTCCTTTTCGGCTACTTCCCCCCCCCCTTCCCACCTCCCTCTGCCCTCCTTCTTACCTCCCGACTGCACATAGCTGCCCTACCCTCTCTCCACATCGTCCCTGCATGCTCCCTAGCAGCACTTGGCTGTCCGCCACCCACCTTACTATCCCTCCCCCTCCCCACCCCAGCCATCTCCTTACCCCACCCAGTCGCCACTCCCATCATGCACTGGTGCAGCGTGACAGTCTTTTTGCTGTTCCTATCTACGACCCAGCATCTTTTCTTATGGTGAGCAGCAACTTTTCATAGAATTTTTTTTCATATTCCATCCTGGGTTTCTCATTGTTTAATTTTAATGTTTTTGTAGATGTCTGATTTCCTATTTATTGGCAACCTTACCTACTGACACATCACAGCGTGATTTTACAGCTGTCGCCCTTGTTTGTACGCACACCCAGTAACATACAAGTGTGCCTCTGAGACAGGGTACAAAACTGAAAGATCACCTTTCTGATGGTAGAGTAGGTCTCGTATTAACTTTTCTGATATCATCGTTCCATCATTCAAAATGTGTCCTTCTAAGTGCTTTAGTAGTAATTTCAATGAATGATATACTACGCAGAATGCCTACATTTTTGTCACAGTAAGGGGAATTTAACAATACGTTTTACATGTGGATACAATTAAGCTACTCCATAGTTCCAAAATATTTAGCTGCCGTGTCGAAAGCAACAGCTATAGCATGCAGTGGAGCACATACCAGCTTTTTTAGAGTTGTTTGTAAGACCTCACAAGTCGTTGTGACGTCGAAGTCGTGATATAGTGGTTACTTGCTTGTCTAAAGAAAGCTGCAAGCCATCATCACCTGAAGGTTGTTGTGTGGTTTAAGTATCACATGAAGTCGTAACTTACTGGAGTATCAACGTTAATTTCATCGAAGTTGAGGATAGATATCTCTTCGAATGTAGTAAGCAGTGTCATTATAGTAATAAAGCTAAATTTGTTCCATCTTTTAAAATCTCCAGACTACTCACAAGTTGCTTCTCCCACGTTCGGGGCGTTGAACAACAGAGAAAGGATACTTCTGTCTCTTCAGGTATTGCATGTTTCACTAGCAAACGCTTTTTGCAATACTTTGTGTTCTAAACGCTTAAAACTGTTTGTTTCAGATGCCACAGAAAGTGATTCGTTTAGTCCCGTGATTTACAGTAACGTTTTTGATTTCGTCTTGACTATTTTGCTAGCGATAAGGAGCTCACTCGGGCATTTATATGCCTCCTGCCGCTTTAGATTCATTTGTCATCAAAAGATTCCAAGAAGCCACGGAAAATCAGTAAAAGAAACTGAAATAGCGAGCCACTATTGGGTTGACACCCATGCAGGCAAAGGTCGACGCCACTGTACGAATTTGTGTAACTGTTATGGCACAACAGGAAAGAAGCAAATGTAAGGTTGAATTAAGAAAATCTTTTCTGACTCGGTTACGAATTTTCATGACACTGTTTCATATACCCAGTGTAGTTTTGCAAGATCTATATTCATAGGTTAAGTGTTTATGCCCGTCGAAAATTTAGGTATAAAGCATTTTTGTTATGTAGAAGAAAGCCAGAGAAAGTATTCCAAACCAAAACAAGATTATAAGAATTGCGACCGTTCATCAGGACAAGAGTTTTCTGAAATTTTAGGTGTGAAAAGACGCATATACAATGCCGTCTGCCATGCAGGCGGCACGTGAAAATCATCAAATTTGCATAACGTTTTCGAAATGGTGGGATAAGCAAATGATTTGCATTTCAACACAGTCAGTCAAAGTAAAAGTAGGTAGAAGTAACACTGACTACATTCTGTATGTAATGAAAGGTTACACAGTGAACGTCTCATTCAAAATCGCACTTGAATGGCAACTGCCCGGCATCAGATGGTGTTATGCCTTGTAACAGAAGAAGAACTATGTACCAGCAGGTGTCAGAATTGAGGGTATGTTGTACCTTTCCAGGGTATCGTTACTTGTATTGGTCAGAATTACGCAACCACCTCGCGGATATAGAATCGATGGGATTGAAACAGCCATTCTCAGCGCTTTGTTGGATCTCATCAGCTGTATGAGACTTGCGACCAAGAGGGCACATAATGTTGCTCGACTGTGCAATATCGTACTCTTGTTTACAGCAGGACAAGTATCCACACGGGCAGTGTGACAACGTCTACAGCACAATTGACGACCATCGTTGCAGCTTCCATTGATACGCTGAAGAGAGTCGCACCAACAGTAGGGCACCCAACGACACCACTGGATATATAAGTGGCACTACACTGTCTTTTTAATGGAGTCCTGGCCCTGGGGATACACTGGATGTATCCGTCTGTGGAGGTTATGAGGAGAATGATCGTTTCCACAGTGCATTTACCAGTGTCATATGGGCCAGGCAAGTAGCGAGATGGGATGGGGCGCTATTGGGTTCACGACACTATCACTTCTGGTTCACATATCCGATAATGTGTATAGCAGTCGTTACATTTCTGTTTTAAGGCCACTGGATGTGTTGTATCTTCGAGGTTTCCATAGCGTTATCACTCAATAATGTAGTACACGGCCACATTTTACCTAAATTGTCCTGACACACAGGGTATACTCCAGATACCTCATTCATTGAAAAGATGTAGTCACACTTTGCTGAGAGACTGGCATCTATCGCTAGCCAGCACTATGACTGATATACTCTGGCACACAGTTGAAGCAGCATGAAGTGATGTAAAGTTATCCATTATCCAAACTAAGTTTGACTTGATGCCTGGGTGGGTTAGAGCGATCGCTGTTGCCAGAGGTGGCAATTCTATGTATTAAATTTTGTACCCCTTACTAGCCCTACATACTGGCCATGACAGATCATTCAGTGCCAACAGACCACCATGCCGGACTTTGCCAATGGCACCATTCAGATTCTGAATGGAGAGGTAAGGGGTAACATCATGCCATGGTGAATATCTCAGACCATCGACAGGCTACTTCTCACTTAAAGTAGCTCCTCAAATGGCAAACCTTGGCTGCGTGAAATCTATGGCAGTATAAGGAATGGAGCCCAGATTCTCTTCACAGCAGTCAGACATGCTGACCACTTAGCTGCAGTGGCGGACAATTTCGCACCCTATATACCCAGTGACAGCTCACAAATTTAATTGTGTATTTTTCTGATGTATTGTATAAGCACGAAATGAAAATTGCTTTACTCATTATCTTCTGGTGCTGCAGTTTCAATGGCCAGAAATATAGTTACAACCCAAATTTTATTTTTAAAATTTTTGAATTTTGATAATTGTTATTTTATATTCAATCTGTGAAGTAATTACACCAAAATACATAATTGGACTACAAAAAGCTAAAATGTTTTGATTATATTGTATTTTAAACCTGTTAGTATGATAAGCAACACTAGTTTGTAAATGAAGCTTATAAAACTGTATGATTATCTTTGATGTTAAATAATTGGAAATTTTATTGAAATACGTGAATTAATAATTGGAATGCTATGTAAAAGTAATCTGTTTTAAATGACTATTCAACTCCCAAGGGAACTCTATTGTGTTAAATTCGCGTTTGCAACAGTCAACCAAGTAAGCTAGGGAATTACGTTGTATTTTCCTCTGGTGCGTTTTCCTGGATGTTTCCTTTTGCGCTTTTAGCGGTGAGAGGAGAACAAAGTCGACGGCGAGCCAACCTGGAGGACAAGTCGCTGGTGCACACACTGTTACGGTCGCATGTAGAACTGATGCAACTTGGTAAATAATAATGTCCGTGATTTAATATCATTTCGGTATCAGAGTCCGGTTATCAGAAAATAAAGTAGTGTAAATGACACTCTCAAGCATTAAGCCTCAATCTTCAGCGTAAATCAACGGGTGGACAGTAATCGGCAGAGCATCCAGTGGCCACGGCACGTCTGGAGGCTTCCAAATCTTATTTCTAATAGTCTTCTCCATTTGCATCGAGACATAATGGATCTCATTTTTCTGTATGTTTTTAAATGATACGAGCGTGCACAATATTGCTACTTACACAGGTGGTCACCATAGTCATTAGAACTACGCGCATGTCAACGAATGTGATATCACGCTCAATGGCTGGGCTGAAAATGAAAATCTATATCTGGTTTATGTTGCGAAGGATTTGGGAACTTTCAGATCCGCCGCTTGGCGAAGAGATTACAACCCTGATGTCTACTTTGAGTCCCAGGACTGCAGAGGACACTCAGTACTTCTATCCATAGAAGTCATACCTAAATAATTTACCCCACAGCCAACAGCGGCCAGTAATCCTCGATATGGGGCTCTCTGCCCCACTAGCGTCGCGACCCAGATGGAATTTCCGCTGCGCTGATTGGTGGAGTTTTGTCGACTACCTACATAAATATATCTTTTATTCCACCACAACCTAAAAATTACCCTCGATTTGTCGGGACTGTTTATCCCCCGTGGATATAGAAAGTAACATATTTCAGGGTGGAATGCAAACAACTTTACGAAGAATATAGTGAAACTGGCGACAGTGATACTGCAGAGTACGTTCTTCAAAGTCTTGACGTTGCTAGAAGAGTATGATGATGCAAGATGGCAGAAAATATAAACTTCTAACATTCACATAGGAAGGCATGGAGCTTTCTGCATAAGGTTGGCGAAGCTTCCAATAAACGTGGTCAGAAGCCTGGTATTTCAGGTAACCAAATAGCTAACCGTACAGTTGAAACATCTAGATCACCTCGTGACTAACAACAGACTTCAAAAATAAAACGACAACTTACTTCTCTAAAAGCTTAGTGCCCAAACGAATCCAATTTGTCTTCTCCATTTACACTGACTGAATTGGATGAGGCCTTGAAACACATAAACATCATAGAACACCTGGTCTAGATATATACACCCAGAATTTCTGATAAACATGGGTAATTGTCGAAAAAATGGCTGTTCCACTTCTTCCCCAAAATTGTAGATACTGGATCACTGTCTAGCGAGCTAAAGAGAACAAAAATAGTGGCAGTTTTGAAACTAGGTAAACCAGCTGACCATCCTTAAAGTTTCAGACCAGTTTCCCTTTAGAGCCGTGCTTGTAGACTCTTGGAGAGGCTCATTTATAACAGAATTAGCGGCTTCGTTCTGGAACATAATCCAGCTGATCGAGCAGGTTTCAGGCCACAGAGAAGTTGCTGCGACCAGGTACTAGCCCTAACAACTTTCATAGAGGTAGGTTTCCAAGAAAACGTTAAGACATCTGTCGTGGTCGTAGGTACAGTCTGGATAGATAGTGTGATACTCAAACTGCACTGAAGAGTGAAAGAAACAGGTAAACGTGCCTAATGTCGTGTAGGCCCCCCGCAAGCACACAGAAGTGCCACAACACGACGTGACGTGGACTCGATTAAAGTCTGAAGTTGTGCTGGTGGCAACTGAGACCATGAATCCAGCAGGGCTGTCCATGAATCAGTAAGAGTACAAGGGGATGCAGACAGCTTCTAGAACAGCATGTTACAAGGCATCTCAGATATGCTTAATAATGTTGATGTCTGGAGAGTTTGGTGGCCAGCGGAATTGTTTAAACTCAGAAGAGTGTTCTTGTAGCCACTCTGTAGCACTTCTAACATGTGGGATGTCGCACTGCCCTGCTGGAATTGCCCAAGACCGTCAAAATGCACAATAGACATGAATGGACGCAGGTGATGAGACAGGATGCTTACTTACATGTAACCTGTCAAGAGTCTTCTCTAGACATAGCAGGGGTCCCATATCACTCCAACTTAGAAATGGGCACTCTGCTCCTGAACTGATTCAAAGCACCAGATCTTTCTAGGGAGAATGTAGTGAATGATTCGAAAAAAATGAATGGTAGCTCATCTGATTTCAAAATGCGTTTCTGGTGGCCGTAATGAGCGGGAAAAAATTCTGCACTAAGCTGCTGCAATAGCTTCCCACGTCACATCTGTAAGAAAATGTTTCCCAAGCTACAAAAAATGTGTTATAGACCATGTGTGCATGTGGATTTGGAAACCTAATTAATACATGAAGCTTTTCTCTTCCATGAAAATAAAAAATAAAATAAAGCTCCTTTTCTTTGCAATTTATTGGCTGCCCGGCAGTATCCATTCAGTCATTTCAATATAAAGGTAATTAGGACGATATGAAAGTAAGCACAACACAACACCCCGTCTGTGAGTGGAGAGAAAATTTTCATCTGTTCTGGGAATCGAACCTGGGTCGTTTCATTTCGCAATCCACCGCGCTGACCGGGCAGCTACCAAGGCAAATGAAAATCGGGGTCTTCAGAACGATACATTAATGCAGAAAACACTTCCAGCATGTTTCTGCTCTTGAATTCGAAAGAATATCTCGGATTTCAGAGGCTCAATAAACGTTTACATGCTTCTCAGCGAGTTGTTATTTCTTATCCTTTACCTTGGCATCACACTCGTAATGTGTTGCCAGTGATCATAGAAGCTGTGGTCTTCGTCCACCGCGTGTCCGTAGTGTGTCGCAAAGTGATCTAGGCATCGCTGCCATCCCAATACCTCAGCGTTTCCCACCACTCTCACCGATCAGACAGGTGGCTGTCTCACTAGCTCACTGCTCCCGACCACTCTCAGGGATCAGACTGCAAGGTAGCTCGCTAGCTCACTGCTCCCCAACATTCTTAAGCATAGATTGCAAATAGCTCACTGCTCTATACCAAAGCAACTAACTCTTGAGGCATCACCCTGTTCTCTGCGCTCTTGGCTCAGTGATACAGTTCGCAACTCGCTTTCATCACTGAGCACGTCTCCAGCCAAGTTCAGCTCTTAATTCTTTGTATTCTTATTTTATCTGTTCTAATCATCATCATCTTGGATTGTTGCTCTTCTGTTTCCATGTTGTGTGAGTGTTCTTGTTTGGTGTACTATTATGTCTTCTTCTATGTCTGTTGATTTATTGTTCCTTTTGTTGGTGTGTCAGTAGCCTTTAGGCACCTGTTAATTACTTTCGATCGATAGGATACTAAATGTAATGGTTATTTTAACATACATGATAGTCCACATATACAGGTTTATCTCAGGAGGAATGGTCAATTATCAGACATATCACAAGAACGATCATTTGAAGCAAAAAACTGAATACAGAGATATGCCCTATTTCAAATGGTTACTGAGGCGAAACATATTTAAAGTTGTTTTTGTATGTTTTTCTTGAATAACACGATATCCGCGGCCTCTAGCGAAAACTTGTCACAATACAAAATTAAACTACGTGAAATTTCTTTTAAAAGGGTCCTATTCATTTTTCTCAAGGACTTTTAGATTGCGTGAAGAGAGAAGGACAATACGGAAATTCTTGCTCAACGCCCATGAATTGGGGTGTAGGTAAGCCAGTTTCAGGTAATTTCTCGACTTGATAGACCACATGTCCCATATCGCCTCGAATTCGTCTACACTACTACGATACATTGTAAAGAATGACAGTATACTGAATAACAAAAAAATTAGGAACAATGTACATTAAATATGTTCTATCTTGGAAACCATTCAAATGAGCACATATATCCATATGAAGATTTTTGAGTCGAATGATTGTTCCTGTCATATCCCTGAATATTGACTATTCATCCTGGGCCAACCTGTATATTATGTTTAATTTTTTATTTATTCCCTTAACCTGAATAGATTATTGCCCTCAATAGTCCTCTTACTCCAAACCAGAGTTTTGTATGTAACTGCAAAACGTACTGTAATCTGCCGTATTTCATTCTTTTGACATAAACTTTGTTGTTTTGTATTCTTAATCTGCTCATTTAAGTTTTTCACTCTCGGTACTTTTCTGATGTCTACATTCATTCTCCCCTCAGACAGAATGTACCCAGCTACTCTTCTTAACAATCACATCTCTAATGCTTGTATTCTGATGGGAACGAGTGTTTCTACTGTGTTATCCAGGAAAGAGCTTCAAGCTCTAGGGAGCAGTAGTTATTATGAGCATTAGTGGATCAACAATAAGCTTGAGTATTTGGACTGCGACGCCGTCCTGTACAGTAAATGCTGAGATGAAGGATTTTTCGACAGCGTTGTCAGCTCAAGAAGGAATTTTTCGCAAGTACCGTTATTTACCTCTTTGAAATAATCAGTAGGTGCTTTGTTTACAGTTCAATGAAGGTTATCGCTGAAGTCAAGTACTGGTTTAGTTCCTTGGTTGGGACAATGGGATCAGCTGCAGCTTGTACTTTTCCTACTCTTCCCTAGGTCACACAAGCTTTTCCATAGAACATCTGGTCTTTATGTTTTAGATCAATGTATTGGCATGTGTTACTTACCGTGACTCTCAGTTTCATTGATTCTGTTTGCTTTCTGTACGTAATCAATTTTATTTTCAAGGATAGGAGGTCGTTTGTGAGTCTGATGTCAGTGACTCCGACATTCATGGACTATTTTAACTCTTCCATTAGCCGAGGTGTAGGTTTTCCCTAAAGGTTTCCAGTCTTCTGGGGGAGCATATTTACATGTATGGGGGTCTGACTATAGGCTGCATTATGGGTAGGTGCAAGCTGAAATACTATTGCATTTGAAGAAGAAACTACGCACTTGAATTTCACAGTGAAAGGGCAGAATATTTATGTTAGTGTTCCTAGCTTTATTGAATTATCCCAAGTTGAATCGAATTTTCAACAGTCGGTTTTGAAACAGGCTATCCTGTCTATTTGCGGAGGTCTGCATAGGATGCATATTAGGCAAGTTTTTTGAAGGGATATGATATTTACGGACATAAATTTGTTTTGCTTGTCTTCACTAGTATTCTGCTGCATGTACATTTGTTCCCACTTTAAGCTTTTACAATGCAAAATGGCTATGTTAATAGCAAATGTTTTAATTTTACCAGTGTACTTCCAGCGCTGCACTAGAACATGTTAACTAGATTGCCTTTGTGTAGAAGAATTACGAGCGATGTTTGGTACCATTTTACCAAAATGGAAGAAAGAGGAAAATGCCGCTATTGTCAGCAGATAATGGCTTCTGGCTCCCCATCAAACCTGAAGAGACATCTAAAATTGAAGCATCCTACAGTATCTCTACAATTATGTAGGTCAGGAAGCCGATCAAGATCGCCTTCAATCGATGCAGAAATTTGAGAAATCATTTCTCGTAAACTGTCCTCACCGACGTCTGCTTCCACCTCAGGTGAAGCTATCCTACCAAAAAGGCAAATTAAGTCTCAAGCACTATCCAACCCTTCAGTGTCATCTGGGTCTGGGCCAAGTCCTGATTTATCTCTTTTGTGGTGCCCTCACCCTCAACTCCTTTTCATTTACAACAACCAATTAGTATTTTTTTAAATATTGTAAAGCCGTTCACATTAAGTAAATGTACGCCATTATAAGTTCTGCGTTTAAAAATGATTTGCAGTAAAACTTAAAAAATTTTCAGTCACCAAAAAGGCAGTCTGCCGTACGTCTGATGCGTGGACGAATGTAAGTAACATAAGTTAGCGAGAAGTGAACTAAAGTCACACCTTTTAGAATGCTCACATTTCAAAGACAGACAGACTGTAGAAAACATCTTAAACTGGGCAAAGTCTGATATCCCAAATACAATATCAATTTTAAAATCACTTCCATCATAACAGAAAATGCTCCAAATTCGAAATTAAGTGCCATGCTTTTAAAACTTCCACATACACAATGCTTTGCACATTCTTTAAACCCTACTACAAAACATGCAGTCCAGAAGTCCATATAGAAAACCGTTGATGATTTCAAATGAGTTGTTGTGTTTCTTAAGGAGAAACCCCTTGCTTTAAGCAAACTTGCTGAAATGCAATAAAATTATAAAAAAAGAAAGAAAAGAAAAAAAGACTGACTGAAATTCAAACAAAATGTCCCTACCTGATGGAACTACTTACGAAATATTAAAAAGATTTACTTTAAATAAAGATCCTATAATTTCTTACCTCGCTATTTTAGGTGGAAAATGATCAGTTTAAACTTAAAAGACTGGAAGATAATGCAACAGGCTTTATAGATTTGGAAAATTTTTGATGAGACAACCTCACAATGAAAATCTTACCAAGATTAATGGATTGGCAACTACAACCTTTTAAAGACAAAAATACAGAATATCCTCAAGAAACAAAGTCACTGGTTGATAATTTGCTTAAAGGGTTATCAGAGTGGTTTGGTGTTATCTCTAGCAACGAAATGATTAGTCAGGCAACATTATTGGACCCCTAATTCAAAGGCAAGGATTTTCAGATGACAAAACATTTCACGAGTGCCACATGAAGGTTCTTGTAAAAATGAAGGCGTTGGCCATTCAACAATAAAAAACAGAGCTCATGTCTCAAACAGTTACCACTGTTTCACATGAAACTTGCTCAGTGGTAGGAGTTTAATGAAACTATTAGTCAACTTCTAGCGAGCCACAAACCAGAAAATGCAGCAATTGTCAAATTGGACAAATACGTATTGGAGGGATATTTGCCTAGAAACAGCGATTCTTTCAACTGGTGGCCAAAAAAAAAATTACTATGGTCAGCGCTGTATCAATTGGTTCTAAAAGTGTTATGTATCACAGCAACATCAGTGGCCTGTGAGCAAAAATTTTCAAAAGCAGAACAAATATGCACTGAGAAGAGGAGGCGGCTCACATTGACTAAAATGGATCAAATTTTATTCATAAATGATAATAATGATTTATTTTTCCTTTATGGGAAGGTATATGGTAATGCTGACTGCAGATACACTTCAGTTACAATTGTTATAATTCTTACATTGCGTTTTTTCCAATAAAAATATCAAAATATAACAAGATTCAGTCTTCATTCTTAAAGTTTTGCACTTGACAAAAAATATTTAGAGCTTTGTTTTAATATTTATAACTTTTGTAGTAAACTAAATTTAAAACTTTTGTATCTGAAAACTGCTAGGGACATAACACAAAATTATTGCTCCCCTTTATATGCTCTTTCAAAGTAGGACCAAATCAGATAAAAATACAGATTTAGTGACCTGAATTGAAAAGGTAATGTACCTTCCTTTTACTTATTTTTGTGAATGAATGGTGAGTGGTGAGTCATGAAAAAGAACTAGTTCATTCCAGTGAGTGACCAGTTCTGATCCAGTCTCTGAAAAGAACTGTTTTACCCATCTCTACTCCTACTGCACACGCCCCACACCATTACAGAGCTTTCACCAGCTTCAATAGTCCCCTGGTGACATGCAGGGTCCATGAGATAGTCTCCATATCCAGACACATCCATCTGCTCAATACAATTTAAAACGAGACTCATCCGACCAGGCGACATCTTTCCAGTCATCAACAATCCAATGTCAGTGTTGATGGGCCCAACCAAGGTGTAAAGCTTCATGTCGTGCATTTATAAAAATTGCATGAGTGGGCTTTCGCGCGCTGACGCATGTTGATGGCCCAGCATTGAAATCTGTAGCAATTTACGAAAGGATTGCACTTCTCTCACGTTGAACGATTCTCTTCAGTCGTCGTTGGTCCTGTTCTTACAGTATCTTTTTCGGCAGCAGCGATGTCGGAGATCTGATGTTTTACTGGATTCCTGATATTCACGGTACACTCATGAAATGGTCGTACAGGAAAATTCGCACTTCATCGCCACCTCAGAGATGCTGTGTCCCACCGCTCGTGCACCGACTATAACACCACGTTCAAACTCACATAAATGTTGATAATAGCCATTGTAGTAGCGGTAACCAATCTAAGAACAGCTCCAGACACTTGCTGTCTTATAGGCATTGCCGATCGCAGCGCCGTATTTTGCCTGTTTAAATATCTCCGTATTTGAATACTCATGGCTATACCAGTTTCTTTGGTGTTTCAGTGCACTAAAAGAATTCGATGCCGAAAAACTGTAACTCTCCTCGACACCACGAAAAACAATAGATATTTCCGCGTTTAATTGGAAGAAAATGTGAGCCAGGAGAGGAAATTAGTAATGGTCTATCAAAGGGCTCCTTCTTAGCCCCTCTATTATTGATCCTATATATCTCTGATCTCCCCAGTGCCAGATCTCCGACAAACAGACACAATTCTCACAGAATATTTATGAGCTTCTATTTTATAAAATGGCGACTTAAACCGAGTACAAGTAAAACTGAAGTATGTACACTCCATTTCAACAACAAACAAGCTAACAGAAAGTGCAGAGTGAAACACTCTTTGATATAGCAAGTAATGTAAATACCTTGAAGTCACACTTGACTGCACACTTCCATATAAAAAACATCCTGAAAATATCGCTTCCAAGATAAGAACACGTAACAATATTTTTCAAAAATTGTGTTTAATGACATGGGGAGCTTCAGCAGATACTTGCACACATCGTCCACTGCGCTGGTCTTCTCAGCAGCCGAGTATTGCGTCCCCATATGGCTAAATAGCTGCCACACTATGCAGTTAATGACTAGGACAACACTCATTTATTCTCTTCCTCTGCTGATCAACATCTATCCACTCACAATCCATAGAAGTGACGTCTTGCTTAGCGAATACCGCAATCTACAGGAGAACCTGTAATTACCCGTACAGGAGCACATATCAAGTCTATGACGAAATAGACTCCATTCAAGAAACCCACTATTACAGTATCTAGAAAAGCTATATGCCAGAAATATCGAGCTGAGAGACCTATGAGACCAGAACTTATTGAAAATCCTGAAGAGCGTGATGGTTCCGAAAGTATAGCTGTGATAGCGCTGGCACAGAAGTCGACAGGAAACTATGAGTCAAGTTGAACGGAGTTCACACTGGGTATGGTAGGCGCACAGACTCGGCTTACAAATGGTGTGCTATAGAGTCTCTACATTGTGACTATACGAGTCTGAGTCAGACAAGCTAGCACAGTGGAGATGAATGCCTCTTACATTTCTATCACGGGAGTTGGAGCGACCACATGAAAATTGACGATATAGCTCTTATAAGGATTAGAAACTTAGATACTGACATTTAGTTAGTTTCATACATAGTTTTGTCTTTCTGTGTTCTTGTTACATACTACACTAATGTTATATACCTGTATTTTTACGCTGCATTTGAGCCATATAAATAAATAAATAAAAATAAGCCAAAATGGGCATTTATGCCCAACAAAATGGTAGTCAGTTAGTGATGTGGCACCAGTCTGTACAGTTGTAAGTTGTCTACAAAATTGTTGGTCACTAATATAAAAATTATGGTAAAGTAATTACACCACAAGCACTTCAAGACCACGGCACTGGTCGGCAGTATGGTGAGTCATTAGTCTGCAATGTTTGAGATCTGAGGAAATTGTATAACATTTTTGTCACCATCAACTAAGAACACACAACTGCTACAAGGCAACAACTCTTGTGTAATTAAATAATTAATTATATTTTATAAGGACTAACAGTCATCTCAGTGCACATGTTCTATTTGTTTAATTTTGAACAATGTAGCTGATTTAATTTAAGCAGTTTTACATTTCAGTGTTACCTATGAATGTATATCATCCTCTTCATCTGTCATTTTGAAAAAAAGTAATTTTTTGCTAAACAGTGTTTTCACAAAATGTAGAAATCTGAAATGACAGTGTGGAATGTCATATATAACAAAGCACTGAATAGAGCGAAATACAACTAAAGAAAGCATATGAGTGGAACTTGTCACCATTTTATCAATCAACTACAGTTAAATTTGCTTGTGATCAAACAAATATTTAATGTTAATTATGTTCAATAACTATATCAGGTTAATGCCTAAAACTGTATTCGAAAGGCTATAAAGTCACAGTGTCTGCTTGTGTCCATCTTGTCACCAACTAAATTTGCAATAATAAAAGAAAGGCTTTCATTAAAGTAATCCATTTCATTAGAAAAACTATTCAGTTTTTGTCCTGTCATGAAAGTTGACCTTCTTGTTTTATTTTAGTATATATTTCAGAAGGATATGCTAATGGTAAGTTAGTTGCTGCTCCAATTCTGGCTCTTATTAATCATTATTAGTTTGGTGGATATTTCTAAATATCAAAACGATACTGCAGGTAAGACATGAAGAGTATTTAAATGCATATGATAGGTAAATGACCAACCCACATCCACCTTACACTTTGAAATTAAATATACATCTGCCTTTACCAATAAATTCAGTCTAGGTTTAGAAGCAGTTATAAATATTCAATATTGCAACTTGTTACGTATTTTTCCAGTGTAGTAACAATTATTTATCTCTGACGTTTATTATAAGCAGTATATACTCTAAATTAATGGTTCTTTATGAGTGTAAATTTACGATACACTTGGAAATCGATGTCACGAAGCGAAGTCACATAGCCAAACGCTCTGAGCTGGCTTATGTGTTACTGTAATAGGATCGGGTTACACAAGATTTGTTACCATAGGTCTGTGGCATATACCCTTCTAAATGTTTAACAACAGAGAAGTGAGTGCACTTACATGTAGCTGTCCCACGACAGGACTTTACATTGTTGAGACTGTCATGAAAGGACAATTGCAAAACTTGGTAAAATCATTGGCACAAATTCACAAAAGTGTGGTGGAAGAAATTCCAAGACATTGCGCTGAATTGCTTTTGATTGTATATATGTGATAGCAAGATAGGAAAGAGAGTATCATAATTTAAACTGCAAGAAAGAAATTTGAGTAGAATTCAAGATGGAAGTGAGCACTGACTCAGGAGTTGGAACCAGTAAATGCGTTAATGTATAAGCTTCAGGTGGCGACAAACAGGTGACACCAGCAGTAGAATGTGTGGGTGTGAGCGATGTTCTGGACTCAGTAAATAAAGCTAGTCTGTTTCAAATTAAAATGGAAACAGAATCGGGCAGTTCATGTCCAGTTAATATGAAAACTTAACCAGTAAAATATGCAGATGCAAAAGAAGAACTGGGCCAGAGTGTAGTTGAAGTATAGCAGTCATTCGCTTCTGAAATCACACAAATATTAGAAAAAAAGTGTCTAAACAAACAATATGAATAATATGAGTATGACGAATAATAATACAACATGATTTCACTAATAAAATGCACAAGCATAATAAAAACTTGGAGGCCAATATTAACAGTAAGTAAAACCAAAATGGAAGGGATGTTGTCTATGTTAGATACCAAACTGTGTTTACCAAATAGATGTCTCCTTCTCTGTTTTCACCAAACAAACTAAGAGAATAAGTGAACTCAATAAGTTATACATAGAAAGACCTATCTGAAGCTCAGACTCACTTGCTGATAGCAACAGTTGGTTCGATTCTGATGCACAGAGAACTGAAGTGAGTGTTGAACCAATTACAGAAAAATAAGGCACAAGAATCTGTTTCTGCAATTAAAAACTGAAATAAATGTTTGAGTATATGTGTGTGAACTTGGATATATTGCTTCAGAAATTTTTAATCAGGCAGACTTGTCACGATTGCAGATACAAAATAGAACGAGCTGTCCACTACTACTGCAACACAGAAACTAAGTAAAGAAAGAAATTCAATCCTCAAACGAAGCACAGGGTTTGATACCCATCAAATTTCATAAAGAACTGTGGCAGAGACTTACTAGATGAGTGACAAGAGGAAATCAACATTATTACACCTGAAGGTGTTAGGAAAGAACCACCATAAGCGTAAGCCATAAGAAATTGTCCTGTACTCAGGACAAGAAAAAAATTTAAAGCCTTTTATGCAGCGTTCTTTTTACTGCAAATACATAAATGCTCACTCAGTTAATCGTCGTCTGTCTCCATAGCTGAGTGGTCAGCGTGACAGAATGTCATGCATGGGCCCAAGTTCTGTTCCTAGTTTGGTCGAAGATTTTCGTCGCTTGGGGCTGGGTGTTGTGTTGCCTTTATCATTATATCATCCCCATAGACTCGCAAGTCACCAAAGCGGCATCAAATAAAAAGACTTGCACCACGTGACTTGTCTGCACAATGGGAAGCTCTCGCCACACGACATTTATTTTTATTCAACCGTCGAGTGAGCGTGTAGTTTTCTGTAACAAGAGTTGGCACATGACACACTTTATACACGTATATAGAATACCTGCCTTTATGTTACCAACATAAACGTGTATAAGCATAATCACAGTTTCATCCTAGTTCCATAGAACAACTATATAATAAATTTACATTACATGAGCTAAAGCTCTGTTTAATTAAAAAATAATAAAATAAACATTCATTATATGACCCTGTTGCAACATACAAGTGTTACTCCACAGTAATGATTTTGATTTGATTTGCTTGAAGCTATAAACAGTACAGCTGCATCAGATCCCAGACAACCACTTATTCGGTCACGAATTATCTTGCAGAAGCTTCCTTATTATTAGACTTTGCTGCTAGCTTGTAATGTGGGTCAATTCTTTGCACAGATCATAATTTTTTTTCTCGTGTAGTTCACTGCTTGTTTTATATTATGGATGCTTGCTTGAATATATGACAACACAGCTTATCACTGTGTGAGCTGAAGCAATAATGAAGGAATAGATATGGGTCCAAAATCGTAAAACAAGATTGTTATTTGTGGTTGCCACATCTTCTACACACATGCTCTCTCGAGGGTTAACAATCCAAGTTTGAACAACTTTTTGAACACCAATAGCGTTTTTATGTGGATCGACGAATGTGGTTCAGTGTTCAAAAGATTAAAGCAAAAAAAGTTATTTTGTATCTCTTAAATCTGAATGTACCTTTCCACATGGCCACAGACAGTTCAGATGTTGCATTTGCCATTGCCATTTTTCAAGAACACAAGGAAGGAGGAGTGATTGTATGTAAACTGATCGCCTTTGCAGGTCATACTTTAAGTACATTTGAAAAAAAATTACATTTTTTGGAAAAGGAAGCTATCGCAATAATTTGGGTTTCCAAAAAGTTTAAAAAGCACAGAAGGATTATCCATACTAATCAAAGGGCACTAACATTTCTGAAAGACTGTTGACTGTTACATACTATATTAACTAGATGGACACTGTTCCTACAGCAATTTGAGATGGAAATCAAACATATAAAATTACAGAGAACTACAAACCCCTTGTCTTACCTGGGCTACAAGAAAATGTTGAGCATTTAGATATGAACGAGGAAAAGGAATGCATATTTCAGATAAACTATTTTAAAGAAGACAGAGACAAAATTTTGAATATCTGTAGAAACATGCAACAATATCGAAATTCAGACAATTGTCTGAAAGTGGTAAAAAGAAGAGTTGATAATACAAAAGCCGAAAAATTAAGGTATTTTACAAATTTTATGAAGATGTATAATACCTGGGAAGAAGAAATGATTCAAAAATGTGGAAAGTATGATGGCCTTCCCACTACCATAATGAATTAATTGATTGTTTTCATTCAACAAGAAAGTGCACTGATAAAATCTACAAGTACATTACCGTTAATAATTTAGTATGGAAGATATAATAAAATGTAAAAACTTGCAACCTATGCCAGAAAGTGATGCTACCAGTAAACGGCTCATGCAAACATTAGATCATCTATTGTAATGGAATTAGTCGCTTTCGATCTGTATGGACCAATACCAGAGACAACAGGGAATTTTACATTCATATCTCTAATATGAAAAGCTTTTACAAAATTTCTTAAGTTTGGAAAGCCAACACTGAGGTAGTTTATAATAAAATGTATGAGAACTGCTTTGTATATGTGGGGAAACAAAAAAGATAATTCCTATACAATAAACCACAGTTTTGTTCAAAATTGTGGAAAGAAGGGATGGTAGAAAAATGAATCCAAGTTTCCAAATATCAGCATATCATCCCACAAGCAATCCTACAATTAGCTATATGTAAAAGATAGGTATGCTATATCGTAAGTACAGCCTTGATAATCACAGGTCTTGAGGAAAAAATTATTCTGAAAATGTCATGAATACTTTGAATTCTGAGAGAACAGGTTTTACTCCTGAAGAAATGTTATTGCATGTAAAAACAAAAATTTCGGTCTAAATTTAACAGAGTTTCCTGGAAGTTAAGGTGTTACCACTGATCAAAAGGAAAAGTTACTTAAAGACAAGATGAGTAAGCAACCTAAAGATAGGATCCGCAGATATTATAAATACCAAATGGAAGTTCAGGAATTGGTGTTTGTTAAGATGCACGAGAAATCAAGCAAAATAACTGTGAAAAAGGTAAGTTTAAATCTGTGTACAATAGTCCATTTAAAATCAGAATTATTCCACATTCCAATGCACACTAATTGGAATTTCTCAAATCAAAGAAAGATTAGGAGCACAGAACATTACGAATTTAAAGCAGTATAAATGTAGAGTAAGAGAAGATGCCAATCAGACCTACAGAGCTGTATTGTCAAACACACACACACACACATGCACACACACACACACACACACACACACACACACACACACACACACACACACATGTAAACACACCTTGTTAAAATATAGCTGTGTAATTAATATTTCAACTACGATGTTTTTCAGGACATATCACAAATTGGATTTCTGATATAGTAATATTGAATTTAAAAGTTCCTGAACAAATGTCTTAAAATGTGAATGAAAAGAGAACTGAAGAAATAGGAAAGCAAAATTTGTAAATTTCGATATAAAGCTACCAGAAAATATGTTGCTTTTATATGATGGTGTAAGTAGACAGGTTACTTAAAATATGAAGAGTGTTTTTAATGAACTTGTTTATGGCGTTTATGGAAAATTTGAAGAAACAAGAAACAGTTATTTAACAACAAAACACTGAGAAAGGACTTGGTTAGTTACTGAAAGTAAAAAAGTGACTTATTGTAATAAAAAAATGACACAGGAAGAAGCGTTATCCTCTTAATAGACTGTTAAATTTATGTCATGAGGAGAAGTTATTTTGCTCCTGGGTTTTTATGTAGAAATTGAAATATTTGTATACATGTATTTTTAGCAATAAGAACTCGATTTAGCGTAATTTAGTAAAAGGACAGAACTTGTTGATTGGTAAATCATAGAAACTTATAGAATGTGACACTAAATGCTGACAAACAGACATATATTACTTGTTGATGATAAGTTAATGTTGTTTTAAATATATTCAGGAACACTTCTGTTAATTTAAACATTGTCAGCAAAGAAATTACAATGACATTTTATTGAATTCCTTTGTGTGTGTTTGGTAGTGTTTAATATGTATTTCAAAATATGATTTTGTATGTACATGTAAGAGACATTACAAATTATACATGTATTATTCAAATATTATTGAGGATACATTTCCTTGAAGCTATACTTACAGGAGAAGTGAAGAAAATGTGAGGCATATGTGATGCAAGGAGACTGAAATACATGAGTATTCTATAAAATTTTAAAATTTTTTTTGTATTATATCTTAAATTTTGATGTTGTGATAATTGATACTAACTCTCTTTGATCTTAAATATATGAAAGATTTATTAATATGAATGAATTAATAATTTGAATACTAGGTGAACATAAGTTCTTAGTTGAAATCTACATTTTAACTCCCAAGGGGACTTTGTAATGTTGAATTTGTATTTGCAATAGTCAGCCAAGTAAACCAGAGTACTATACTGTCTTTACCAAGGTGCGTTTTTCTGGACTACTTTGGTGCACTTTTAGCAGCAAGGAGAGGGTAGAGTCCAGGTTGAGCGATCCCAGAGAGAAGTTTGTGGACCCTTTCTATGGTCATGTGTAGAAGTGAGGTAGTTTTTTAAATAATAATATCTGGAGATCAATATCGTTTCTGTATCAAATTTATGTGACAGACTATATACTTGCACTTGTTGTGAGTTGAGTGAGGCTAGTTAGTATAAAGTAAAGTCAAGTAAATGCCACTCTCAAGCAGTAGCTAAAATGGGCGTTTACGAACAACGAAATGTTAATCAAATTCCCTTCAGAGAGATGTTGTAACTGTCTGGAGGATATATTTGACGGTAGTATCTGTTCCCGAAAGAACAGTTACCATGGGTGACCATGCAGCTTTGCTAGAAATGAAATGATAATTAAATGGACAACCTAGCTGCAAACAGGCGTTGATGTTCTTCATTGGGGACATGTTGAAAATGTGTGCCCCGACCGGGACTCGAACCCGGGATTTCCTGCTTACATGACAGACGCTCTATCCATCTGAGCCACCGTGGGCACAGAGGATAGTGCGACTGCAGGGACTTATCCCTTGCACGCTCCCCGTGAGGTCCACATTCCCAACATGTCCACACCACTACATTCGTAGTACGCCAAATAGATGTTTGCCCATCATACTCATTACTCGTGGCAGATTAATCTACCAAGTCCCGTACGAGTTCGGGCATAGCGTGTGCGTTCGCGCAAGAAGGTCAATGGCCGGGAAGCCTTATTTAACTATATTTGACGGTAGTATCTGTTCCCGAAAGAACAGTTACCGAGGGTGACCATGCAGCTTTGCTAGAAATGAAATGATAATTAAATGGACAACCTAGCTGCAAACAGGCGTTGATGTTCTTCATTGGAACAGATACTACCGTCAAATATGGTTAAATATGGCTTCCCGGCCATTGACCTTCTTGTGCGAACGCACACGCTATGCCCGAACTCGTAGGGGACTTGGTAGATTAATCTGCCACGAGTAATGAGTATGATGGGCAAACATCTATTTGGCGTACTACGAATGTAGTGGTGTGGACATGTTGGGAATGTGGACCCCACGGGGAGCGTGCAAGGGATAAGTCCCTGCAGTCGCACTATCCTCTGTGCCCACGGCGGCTCAGATGGATAGAGTGTCTGCCATGTAAGCAGGAAATCCCGGGTTCGAGTCCCGGTTGGGGCACACATTTTCAACATGTCCCCAATGAAGAACATCAATGCCTGTTTACAGCTAGGTTGTCCATTTAATTATCATTTCATGTCTGGAGGATTCTAAGTTGTTTCTAAAATTACTGATCATCAGTGCAAGGACTTCAAGACATATGTTCTGATGAAACTAGTCCACCATAAGTACTTAAAGTCCAATTTTTGAGACATGAAGAATGGTAAATCACGATCCATGGAGATTTCCACTAACAGGAAAGGTATCACTACAAGTTTGTTTCTCAAAAACAATTTTAATAAAATCCTCAATGTATTATGGAAGTAAAATTCCTTTAAGTCTGAAATTAAACAAAATTCTTACATGAATGAACAAACAAATAATAGACCTCCAGTGGCAAACACGCTTAAAGTACCCAAATTCCGCACAGCAAACAATTAATTTCTTTAACAAGTAAAATTAATCACAGCACTCTTTAAATGTGTGCAAAATCTTGAAATCTGAATTGTGTGAAGTTCAGCATAAAGCAAGTTCCACTGTTCTTGGTTTTGAAACCAAAGTCCATACTCTACCTTAAGTTGTAGAAACAAAACACTTTCAAAATATCTTATAGTAGCGCTTCAGAGGAGAAGTACCGATAATCAAACAGTAAAGAAAATTTTAAATCCAACAAGATTAGAAGCACAAAGTTAAGAATTAGTACTATCTTGTCAGTGAATATAATAAAACAGTAGAAATTATACGAAGTGCCAGCTAGCAGTATGCCGATTACACATAGAGTCCAGATTGAGGAGACGGCGTGCCTCGTGTACATAAGTACCGTGATGTGTATTTAACAGTATTTTGCAGGATCGTCTTCAGAATTTCGACACGGTGTATTTGCTGTCATTTATTTTAGCGATGTGTTTTTTCTAGTGCATCTTGCCATAATGTATTTCTGTTCCATGTGCACCTGGGAAGACAGCACAGTGGTTTGTGTGGGAGTGCACTTCAAACGAATTGTTTAAAGCAACATTTGCAAATGTATTGAGGCGTTAAACACTTTACCTAATATGTTTATGCATCCAAATATTCTGTAACACTGGAGGAAGACTGAGAGGCTTCACAGGTGTGCCACGATCTCTTTTTAGAGTCAGTGGGTGTACACATCGCAAAATTGAAGCAAATTACTGTGCAGTGATTTTTTTTGGAAGTTAATTTAGAGCCATATTCGACTGGGTTCAGTAACTCCTGAAGTACCTCGTGCTCAAAGACAAGGGTATTTCTCGCAAGAGCGTACTAAGTGTCTCAGGGGCGGTTTCACAAGCGTGCTGCGATCTTTTCTTTTAGAGTCTGTGCTGAAGTGTGACAGTGGCGGTATTGCACGGAATCGTTTAAATATTCTTACGTATCTGCAAAGCTCTCTCTTAGTTCCTGTGACATCAAGTTATGTATGTGACGATATTCTGCAACACCAGATGCAAGAACTTCCGAAGCGGTCCGTGAAATGCAACCCAAGAAAGTGCGCCAGTACGACTGGGGCAGTTTAGAGGACATGGCGGAATCGATTCTCTCTCACGTGCCTCGGAATTCTGTATGGGTTTACCTGGAAAACGCTGCTTTGTTTGCAGTTCAATCTGACCGCGACCAGCGGCTCATGCAGGCCCTGCAGTGGGACTCTGCTGGAGGAGAAATACAGGGTGTCCGAAAAGACTTTCCCTGATTACATAAATTGATAACTCAGGCTAGATGTAAGATACAAATATGAAACTTGTGTCGAATTGTTTACAACTATCAAAGTTTTTTTCTGTTTTAGGTTCGCAGTACGTAAGTAGTGGATGAGGTGTAGTGCCCAAGAAGCCATGTTAACCAATCAGGAGAAGGTACAGTGCGCCCTGTGGTACCATGAGACACGATTACCAACCACAGTGCAGAGACACTTCCAGACAAAATTTGGAAGGAATCCACCTGATGTCAAGAGCATTAAAGCCTGGTATGAGAAGTTCAAGAACACAGGATCGGTTGCTGACCGTCCGAGGTCTGGCCGACAGGGTGGAACAGCAGACAGGGTGGAAGCTGTAAGGCAGTCTTTTCTGCGAAGTCCGAGGAAATCGGTGCGCAGGGCCCCACGTGAATTACAGATGCCAAAAAGCTCTCTCCACGACATTTTACACAAACGTTTATTGTTTCGTGCATACAAAGTGCAAATCGTTCAGGCTTTGTTGCCCAATGACAGTACATGTCGGTATGACTTTGCAGTCAAAATGCTATCACGTATTGAGGACGATGATAGTTATCTCAGACGAATTGCCTTTTCCGACGAAGCGACCTTTTTTGTCAGTGGAGTAGTGAATCGTCATAATGTGCGCATTTGGGGTTCACAACCCCCTGGCGAGGTCATGGAGTGCACCAGAGGCAGTCCAAAGGTGAATGTTTGGTGCACGCTAATGCACGATCGAATTATTGGACCATTCTTTTTCGCTGAGGCTACCATCACATCTGCAGTGTATCTGGACATGTTGCAACTGTATACTGTTCCTCAGCTGCTTCAGTATCACCCCGATGTCTTGTTTCAACAAGACGGTGCACCACCTCATTGGGGTTTGGACGTCCGTGCCTATCTCGATATGACCTTTCCTGGGTGATGGATTGGTCGTGATGGGCCACGCTCTCCTGACGTAACCCCATTAGACTTCTTTTTATGGGGTTATGTCAAGGACGAGGTCTACCAAACACGTGTACCAGATCTTGAAACTCTGCGGCAACGGATAACCACAGTCGTTGAATCGATCCCTCCAGTGATGTTGCCTAATGTGTGGAGGGAAACTGAATATCGCCTAGATGTGCTATGTGCTATCAAGGGTGCTCATGTGGAAGTTTACTGATGTGTGAAAAAACTTTTATAGTTTGTAAACAATTAGACACCAGTTTCATATTTGTATCTTACTTCTAGCCTGAGTTATCAATGTATGTAATCAGGGAAAGACTTTTCGGACACTCTGTAGAGAAGGAGCATGTGTTTCGTCTCGGGAGGTTTTGTTCGGGGATTAGCATGACATCTGGTCTGTCAGTCACGGGGCCCGAGCGGCTACTCCTGGACAGGCACGTGGTGTGGCTGCTGATGGACAGGTCGCCGCCTTGCGGAACACTGAAGAAGCTGCGTGTGCAGTGCCACGAGCCGGCATTCGGTGTGGGCCAGCAGACAGGGATCGGCGGACGGTGCATACTTTGCGATCGAACGGTTTTTAACAGCGTAATTATGTGTGATGAGTGTTTCATGATGATATTCCTTGCTGACTGGGATGAAAGGAAATAGCGATGGATTTAATTACTTCTTTCAAAAATGTTCAAAAAATGATCAAATGTGTGTGAAATCTTATGGGACTTAACTGCTAAGTTCATCAGTCCCTAAGTTTACACATTACTTAACCTAAATTATCCGAAGGACAAACACACACACCCATGCCCGAGGGAGGAGTCGAACCTCCGCCGGGATCAGCCGCAAACTCCATAACTGCAGCCCCTCAGACCGCTCGGCTAATCCCGCGCGGCTTAATTACTTCTTTACAAGACCTGCATCTTCGCAAACAGCAGAGAATGATGAGCAAGGGAGATCCACCCCTGTAAACTGAATTTTTTATAAACAAACAATATACCCTCTGCAATGTAATTGAATTTCCTGTCATGAAATTCATCCTCTCCAGCACAGCTGCCAGTTTCCAGGTAGCGGAGGGGAAGAGGGAAGGGTAGGGTTGTGCGTTTACCAGAGGGGGTGGAGTTAATTAATTGATCAATTTAATGAAGTAGACAATCAAATTGATAGAGTACGAGGGGATTTTTAAATAACTCAGATCTGAAAGTGTGCCTGTGTCAGCTAGGTGGAGGGGGAAGGGTTGGTGGCTTCCTGAAGTGTTGAGAGGAGGAGGGAGAGTGGGAGATGTGGGGGATCAATAGGTTAAGGACCTCTCAATGAAAAGGAAGGATTATCCCCAGGGTGTCACAATCCACTTAGCAGAATAGTAGGTTAAGGACTTGTCAATCAAAAGAGAACAATAGGTATGCCCCTGAGTACATATTTGCCCCTGATGTAGGCAACTCGCACTAACAAAATGTATCTGTGGCAACTTTGTCTCCCTGCTTACACGATCCTTACACAATGTTATAGAAGCTAATGAGGCAAATAAAGAAGTACATCTTCGGGTTGGCAAGAGAACAAAAAGGGATAAAAAATGGAAGCTGGCAGTGAAGAATATTCGAAACTGCCTCAGAGGTCTGCTGTCCTGCATATTCATCTGGTATGCCACCAGCTGCCTCTTTAGGACACAAGTGGTTGGTGGTGTGTTCATCAGAGTCCTCCAGTATCCTGTGGACTCACATACAAACTATATACTGGGAGATTTTCCATGAGGATATCTATATCATTATTCATTCAATGCCTTTTAGAAACTGACTGATGAACAAGAGAAGAAGTTCACACTCCACATCTTACAGAATTCTCAAGTGGCATAAAGGAAATTTCAGGCATATATATCCTGGGGTGACGAAAGTCATGGGCTAGCGATATGCATATATACTAATGGCAGAAGTATAGTGTACACTAAGTATAAAAGCGCAGTGCTTTGGTGGAGCTGTGATTTGTTCTCGGGTAATTCATGTGAAAGTGTGTCCTATGTGGTTACGACCACACGACAGACTTTGATAGTGGAATGGTAGTTAGAGCTAGACGCATGGGACATTCCATTTCAGAAACATTAGGAAATTCAATATTCCGAGCTCCACAATGTCAAGAGTGTGCTGAGAATACCAAATTTCAGGCGTTACCTCTCACCACGTACAATATAGTGGCCAAGGCTTTCAAATGTCTCTGAGCATTATGCGACCTAACTTCTGAGGTCATCAGTCGCCTAGAAACTTAGAACTAATTAAACCTAACTAACCTACGGACATCACACACATCCATGCCCGAGGCAGGATTCGAACCTGCGACCGTAGCGGTCGCTCGGTTCCGGACTGTAGCGCCTAGAACCGCACGGCCACTCCGGCTGGCAAGGGGCTTTCACTTATGAAGTGAGAGCAGTGGCGTTTGCGTAGAGTTGCCATGGTAACAGACAAGCAATACTGCGTAAAATAACCCAGAAATCAACGTAGGACGTACGACGAACGTATCTGTTAGAACAGTGCTGCGAAATTCGACATTAATGGTCTATGGCAACATCTGACCGACGCGAATGCCTTTTCTAATACTACAACATCGCCTACAGCGCCTTTCCTGGGCTCCTGACCAAATCGGTCGGACACTAGACGACTGAAAAATCGTGGCCTGGTCAGATGAGTCCCGATTTCAGTTGCTTAAGAGCTGATGATAGGATTAGAGTTTGGCGTCGACCACACGAATCTACGGAACCAAGCTGTCAACAAGGCACTGTGGCTCCATAATTGTGTGGGCTGTGTTTACATGAAATGGACTGGGTCCTCTTGTCCAACTGAACCGATCATTGACTGGAAATAGTTATGTTCGGCTAATTGGACACCATTTACGATCTTCATGGACTTCATGTTCCCAAACAACGATGTACTTTGTACGGATGCGCCATGTCACCAGGCCACAGTCGTTCACAATTGATTTCAATAACATTCTGGACAGTTTGAGCCGATTATTTGGCCATCCAGATTGCACAACATGAATCCAATCGAACATTTATGGGATGCAATCATGAGTTCAGTTCATGCACAACGTCCTGCACTGGCAACATTTTCGCAATTATGGACGACTATAGAGGGGATTCCAATGACTTGATTCCATGCTACATTGAGTTACTGCACTACACCGGGCAAAAAGAAGTCTGCTACGATATTAGGAGATACCCCACGACTTTTGTCATCTCAGTGTATAGTCTTCATGCTTTTGGAATTTTCACAAATGTTAGAATAGTTTCAGACGGTGATCTGATTTGCAGTCATTGGCAAAAGTTTCGACTTTCCATTTGTTCTTAATTCAAACGCAGTGTATTTGTTTCTCCTGGCCAGTTACTAGAGATATCTCCAAAGTAAGTCACATTTTATTACAGTGTTTCACAAACGTACAGACAAAATGTATTTTCGGCAGCAGCGACCACCTGCTCAACTCTCATCACAATAGGGGAGTTCTTCTTCTGGAGGATGACTAGACGGCCAGAACGACTGTGCCACGCGGTTGGCAGTTGCCACAAGCAGCTGTATAAGGTAGAGCACGAAGTACTGGGATGCCCGGACGATGCTGCTCGCCACCCAACTAGCCGGCTTCATGAGTAGCATGGCGGCACTCAGGAGCTTCTCCACCATGATGGCAACCACCACAGCCGTCGACAGCAGCGCCACCACCGCCACCAGGGCCATCAGCTCCACCAGGCGCACCGCCACCGCCATGATTCTCTGTAATCACCACACAAGCATGTGCTCTCCTCTGTAATCTGTGCACACTTTTCTTTCGCCGATTTTACATGAGGGGTGGAGGGTGTGGAAGAATGACATGAATCTACACTGACGTGTGAGGAAAACCTGCCAACACCATACATTGAAATTTCAGCACTTGTGCGACATACTTCCTACTGACTGTTTACTGTCACTGAGGACATGAACTCAAATGACATGTTGGGTAGAAATGGTAGACAGCAACATAATTCAAAGATCAAATGAGCAACAGGCGTCTAACTTCTATCAGTTCTTACATTGAGATGGTGAGAAAAACTGCACCGACTGTTTGTACATATAGCTTGTTTACACTCTGCAATCTACAAGTAAGCTGACGTCATTACAAAAAAGTATTGATTGCAAAACATCCTATACTAACGGAAATCAATGTTTATTGTCCACTTTTAAGCCTCATAGATCTATGAGAATGGTCTTCCAATATTTACTTAACACATAACTAACATTTGAGATAGGGAACCAATGGCCATAAATACATATTTTTTGTGTCTGTACAAGGGAATGAGCATGTAGACAATATTATAGAAATGAAAGAGGAAGCAGATGAGGATGATATGGGAGATATCATAATGCGAGAAGAATTTGACAGAGCACTGAAAGGCCTAAATCGGAACAAGGTCTCAGAAATAGACGACATTTCGTCAGAGCTACTGATAACCTTGGGAAAGCCAGCCATGATATAACTCTTCCATCTGGTGTGCAAGTTGTATGAGACAGACCAAATAGCCTCAGACATCAAGAAGAATGTAATAATTCCAATTCCAAAGAAAGCAGTTGCTGACAGATGCGAAAATTACCAAACTATCAGTTCCAAAGTCCCATCTTGCCATGGTCACCAATGAGCAGAGAACTTTGGACTGCAGACTTAAATTAGAGGTCAGAATTCTGTCATTACGTAACATTGGCAAGGTATCATTTTAGTTTACAGCAATACCACCATGCACAGACAGCAGCACTGGCCTCAGCATGCAATGCCCCCATGACAGCCATACTAACCCAACCACATCTGACTGCTACCAACTGTGATGCCACTGGCTCCGATAGGGGCAACGACCTTCATGTGGTTGTGTTAGCACAACAGACTACTGGCAGCATACAAGCAATGACACAGCTTGTTACAAATCATTTTACATGGCCGAAAATCAAGAAAGACTGCAAGGAATGCACACATATGTGCATACCACATCAGTAACAAGAAGTGGGATGTCACGAAAAACCACCACGTGAACAGGTTACAATACCAATAGCACAGTTCTAACATGGGCAGCTTGATTTGGTGGGACTCCTCTCTGAATCTGAAGGTTACTGAGACACACTCTCAATCATGGACCATGTAACACGGTGGGTAGAAGCCACCCCTCTGTGAGACAGGTCATCAGACTCAACAGCCAGGACCTCCATCGACACATTGATTATGTGATATGGGTGCCTGATGTCCATAACCATCAGCCAAGGCTGACAATGTCAATCTGCCCTGTTCACTGATCTACGTACCATTTACGGCACCCATCATTATTGAACTACACTTATCTCGTTCAAAGCGATGGCCTTGTAGCATGGTGAGTTTTCATATTAAAAGCAGCTTTTATGTGCCTTGGTGGATACTGGACAGAGGCTTTGTCGTGGGTCGTTTTTTAGGCATATGCACCACACACAGGAAGAAACTCCATGCCTACCTCGCTGAAGTCTTGTGGCCCTACCCACCATCTTTGGGCATCAGGAGCTGCCAGCGGAAACCACCTAACTTCCCGCTATTGTTACCAAGGTAAAACATACTGCCTCCAAAACCTCACAGCATTCCTGATGTTTTCATCCAGAAGGCACTCGTGGACTGCATGCACATCGTGCTTCATAACGATGTAATTCCGCTTGCCTTACAGTCTCTTTGTGCATGTCCACAAAAGGTTCTAAAAGGTAGTACACATACGTATGACACATCAGCCTCCACCAACCACCACCACGACAAAACCGGGCACAATGCGACAGCCATCGACTTCATGGTAAAGCATGACACCAAAGACTTCCGATATAACGACCTGAGCGTCAAACTGCTTGACAAGTTCCAGGACGTCGAAGGTCAACATTTTGAATTGGACACTGGGAATAGTTTCTTCAGCTGGCACTTCACACTGGATTAAGAACTGCCAAGTACAGTCGACATGGGAGCCGTCACATCATGGAATCTTCCAGCAGTTTACTCACCACCATAATTTTTAAAACATCTCATCCCTTTTACCACCGCAATGAAGGAACAAGAAGACCACTCAGTGCAGGCTGGCCTCAACGAAACGCGTCCACCACCTGACATTCCGCAACAATCTCACTATGGTCGCATTCAGTGCCCTCCCGTGTATGTGCAAAATTACCATTTTCCCAAAATTACCATTTTCCCAAAATTACCATTTTCCCAAAATTACCATTTTCCCAAAATTACCATGAGAGCCACAACTCCTTCCCCCAGCGCACCACTCTTTGTGTGTATGCGTTTGTGTGCTTTCATATACACTGAAGCGCATGCGGATGCGTATTCAAATACGGAGATATGCAGACAGGCAGAATACGGCGGTGCGGTCGGTGACTCCTATACAGGGTGTTACAAAAAGGTACGGCCAAACTTTCAGGAAACATTCCTCACACACAAAGAAAGAAAATATGTTATGTGGACATGTGTCCGGAAACGCTTACTTTCCATGTTAGAGCTCATTTTATTACTTCTCTTCAAATCACATTAATCACTGAATGGAAACACAGAGCAATAGAATGTACCAGCGTGACTTCAAACACTTTGTCACAGGAAATGTTCAAAATGTCCTCCGTTAGCGAGGATACATGCATCCACCCTCCGTCGCATGGAATCCCTGATGCGCTGATGCAGCCCTGGAGAATGGCGTATTGTATCACAGTCGTCCACAATACGAGCACGAAGAGTCTCTACATTTAGTACCGGGGTTGTATAGACAAGAGCTTTCAAATACCCCCATAAATGAAAGTCAAGAGGGTTGAGGTCAGGAGAGCGTGGAGGCCACGGAATTGGTCCGCCTCTACCAATCCATCGGTCACCGAATCTATTGTTGAGAAGCGTACGAACACTTCGACTGAAATGTGCAGGAGCTCCATCGTGCATAAACCACATGTTGTGTCGTACTTGTAAAGGCACATGTTCTAGCAGCACAGGTACAGTGCACATGTTCTAGCAGCACAGGTACAGTATCTCGTATGAAATCATGATAACGTGCTCCATTGAGCGTAGGTGGAAGAACATGGGGCCCAATCAAGACATCACCAACAATGCCTGCCCAAACGTTCACAGAAAATCTGTGTTAATGACGTGATTGCACAATTGCATGCGGATTCTCGTCAGCCCACACATGTTGATTGTGAAAATTTACAATTTGGTCACGTTGGAATGAAGCCTCATCCGTAAAGAGAACATTTGCACTCAAATGAGGATTGACACATTGTTGGATGAACCATTCACAGAAGTGTACCCGTGGAGGCCAATCAGCTGCTGATAGTGCCTGCACACGCTGTACATGGTACGGAAACAACTGGTTCTCCCGTAGCACTCTCCATACAGTGACGTGGTCAACGTTACCTTGTACAGCAGCAACTTCTCTGACGCTGACATTAGGGTTATCGTCAACTGAACGAAGAATTGCCTCGTCCATTGCAGGTGTCCTCGTCGTTCTAGGTCTTCCCCAGTGGCATGTTCCGTGCTCCCTAAAACGTCGATCAATTGCTTCGAACGTCTTCCTGTCGGGACACCTTCGTTCTGGAAATCTGTCTCGATACAAACGTACCGCGCCACGGCTATTGCCCCGTGCTAATCCATACATCAAATGGGCATCTGTTAACTCCGCATTTGTAAACATTGCACTGACTGCAAAACCACGTTCGTGATGAACACTAACCTGTTGATGCTACGTACTGATGTGCTTGATGCTAGTACTGTAGAGCAATGAGTCGCATGTCAACGCAAGCACCGAAGTCAACATTACCTTCCTTCAATTGGGCCAACTGGCGGTGAATCGAGGAAGTACAGTACATACTGACGAAACTAAAATGAGCTCTAACATGTAAATTAAGCGTTTCCGGACACATGTCCACATAACATCTTTTCTTTATTTGTGTGTGAGGAATGTTTCCTGAAAGTTTGGCCGTACCTTTTTGTAACACCCTGTATAAGACTAGTGTCAGGCGCAGATGTTAGATCGGTTACTGCTGCTGCAATGGCAGGTTATCAAGATTTAAGTGAGTTTGAACGTGGTCTTATAGTCGGCGCATGAGCGATAGGACACAGCATCTCCGAGCTAGCGAAGAAGTGGGGACTTTCCCATACGACCATTTCTCGAGTGTACTGTCTATCACGAAGCTTTACACCTTGCCTAGGCCCGTCAACACCGACGGAAACATGTTGCCTGGTCGGACGAGTCTCTTTTTAAATTGTTTCAAGCGGATGGACGTATATGGGTATGGAGACAACCTCATGATTCCATGGACCCTGCATTTCAGCAGGAGACTGTTCAAGCTGGTGGAGGCTCTGTAATGGTATAGGGCGCGTGCAGTTGGAGTGATACGGGGTTCCTTAAACGTCTAGCTACGTAAGCATCTTGTCTGATCACCTGCATACATTCATGTTCACTGTGCATTTCAATGGACTTGGGCAATTACAGCAGGGGAATGCGACACCCCACACGTCCAGAATTGATACAGAGTGGCTCCAGGAACACTCTTCCGAGTTTAAACACTTCCGCTGGCCATTCAACTCCCCAGAGATGAACATTATAAAGGATATCTGGGATGCCTTGCAATGTGCTGTTCAGAAGAGATCTCCACCCCCTTGTACTCTTACGAATAATTTATGGACAGCCCTGCAGGATTCATGGTGTGAGTTCCCTACAGCACTACTTCAGACACCAGTCGAGTCATGCCACGCCGTGTTGTTGCGCTTCTGCGTGTCGCGGGGGTCCTACACGATATTAAGCGGGTGTACCACTTTCTCTGGTTCTTTAGTGCAGAACGGGCATGCTCTCCTCATTGGATCCCATTCACAGAAAATATATTACCATACTGTTCGATGTTGTACGTATCCCTCAGCATACCTACGCCATAGAAATCAATAAGTGTTCTAATATGTTTGTAAGTGTGTCAACTTTCGTGTTCTCTGTCTCAGTGAATAAACCGTTTCAGACTAATGTTTCTTGCTCGCAGCCAAGCTCTTCTGTCAGTTTCCTCAACAGGTTGTGGGACCAGAGACAGATAGTAAATAGCTGGAAGTGTAAAACGTAACTAGCGCAAAAGTGTTTGTATTTCTAGTTCATCAGCTTGGGACGCCAAAAAGTCAGAAAACTATGAAAGAAAATATCGAGATCGGCTTTTCAATGGAAACAATTCGGAAACTAGAAATTTGTAATGGAAGGCATTCTAGATGAATTATATATAACCGAATCTCACTACAGAAGAATTCACGGAACAAGTGAAGATTCCAGAAAGTGACACAGGAAAGGAACGAACTGAAAAAGACGAAGAGCTCAAAAATCTCTCGAAACGTCATAAGAAGTGTCGTTCAACCATAACAGAACAAACTCCGTACAGCCATCTGGAATACATGAACGACCGCAACATTACATTTCGCAAGTCAACAAACTTGTGCAACCCATTTGATGGTCAGTTAATTCTACGTAAATAGCTCCTGAAATTGAAGTTGAATTCAGCAAAACGTACAGTGAGTGAGTATTTCATAGAATTTGACATGTTGGTAAGTGACCTACGATCGACAGTTGCGGCAACTGAATAAACTGATGCTCTGTGTCACCTTCTGTTAACAATGCCACAAAAAGATGATAACATTGTAACTGCAATCAAGACATCTGCGGAATACCTTAAGTTGCGCTTCGTGAAAAACTGGCTCGTGGATCACAAAAGTAAACGTGCAATCTCTAACAAGAAGTCTGCGGTAAACTGGGGACACAATGTTTAATACTTACAGAAACAGTTTCAGTCGAGGGAAAACTCAGCGGAAAAACAAATTCCTGAACGTAAAAAGCATGGTTCAGACGGAGAAAAAGTTTAGTTTTAAATGTCGTAGCTTTTGTGAATTTGGATACAAAAGAACTGACAGTAATAAAGAAAACAGAAACAGGGAAGACCCTGCATATTCAGTAAATTCTGACTCTCGCGATGTTTCTGTGAGTTCGTATGCACGTTGTTTTTCGACTAGTACATTTAATGAGTGGGTTTCGTTGTGTTTGGATTCTGGTGAGTGACTTTAAAAACGTGATGAAGTGCGAGCGCTTGAAATGCAGGCACTGTTTTAACGTTTCAAAAGCTGGATCTGTTTTGATGGCAATGGTGAAATGAATGTTGTCAGTTATGTACCATATTTAATTAAAATATTTTTTTTGTTCCTGGACTAGCTCACAGGATACTGTCACTGGACAGACTTGAGACAAATTGTTTTAAAGTTACATTTAAAAACGGAAGTGCAACTTTTCAAAGAGAAAAGGATGTCGGTCCCACTGCAAAGAAAAATGAGGTGAAAATGTACGCTCTGAAATCATGCGTTTCTTACTGAAATACTGAAAATCTGACGTCAAAGTTGTGACACTTGACTTATACCGATTTAAAAGTGCTTGCAAAATACATGGAAGGAAGGAACATTGAAACTATGAAGGTATCAGAATCGCGCACAATCTGCATGGAAGGCAAGAAAACAAAACTTCCGCACAATCAGAAGACAAGACAAAAACTTCCTCTGGAGCTAGTAGCCCTTCGCAGTGATGTGGATCCTACTCGTATTACTCTCACATCTTGCGGCGGGAGAGCGGTAGATCATTGCATTTATAAAAACTTCTCATTTTTCAACTGTGCATGTGACGTAAAATAAATCCAACTGGTCATTTCAGGTTGAGAGTTTGTAGATTTCACTGTGATAATAGAGAAGAATATCTGTCAAACGAAATGAAAAGCTTCTTCATAGAGAAGAGAATCCAGCGGGACTGATTGGAAAATATTTTTCCGCACAAGTGATTGATCATTTGGCGCCCCACCACTGGCTCCTTTTCCATCGTATACTTCAAACCGTGCCCGACGTCGCTACTAATTATGATGAGCACTATATACAAATCTCGGACACCTTTGCCGTCTCTCTCAGCTTGGCGATCCAAGCGGCTGCTAGTAAACCTAATTGGGATACGTCATGTGTAGTAATCTCTAGTGCGCCTTACACGCTCAGATATTTGCACTGAGTTGTCTGTACAAACTGTTTTCATAGGCAAATCGCGGCGTGTGAATAAACCGTCTGAGGCGTAGCGGCGTATAACGATCTTGCCTTGGAGGCGGTTACGTGGGAGATGTGTCTCAGAGCTGGATAGTGACAGATGGTGACGCGAGACTGGACGCGCACGTAGTTTATGTATCAGCCGATAGAGGACAGTATTGGATAGGGGACTGTGATTTTAGTTTTGATTGTGCCCACTAGAGTGCACTAAAGAAATATGTTTTTCATAAACTGTTCTAGTATTTTCATAAAGTGTTATTATGTCTTTTTGTGTGTGTAAAATGTTATAAATGTGTTTTAGCAGTATGAATGATGTGTGAATGTGGTTTAAGGTTAATATGAAGATAATTGTTTAACGAGTTATGTAGTAGGATTTAGTGTGGGAACATTTCGAAGAAGTATGGATATGAACAAAGGGGATTTTTGTAGAATAGATTTGTAAAGTAGGTTTATGGTAAAGGGAAAGTTAATTCAGGTATAAATAACAATAGTAAATAACTTTATGCATAAACAAAACTTCAGCATATTAGATAATTACGTCGGTAAAAGGGGCAGTCGTTAGGTTTACTATTTTGCGATTGGTTATTGATGAAAAACGCGGACTGACGCGGGAGAATGTTGTTTTGCTATTGGCTGTTGAGTAAACTGACCAATGGTAAAGCAATATTCTTCGCGCGTCTTTCTTTGCTGGTAGATTCTAGAGAGGAGTCGAAGCCTAGCTATGAAACAGATCGGACGTGTGTAGTAGTAGTTCCGATGGAAACGATAAGTTGCCGGATCTAGCAGTGTTTCATACATCAAAAGCGTTGGAAAGTGACGGCATAATTATTCCGATGTGTGTGTGGAAATTTCGGAATTTTTAAGTTAATTTTGTGACGATAAAAGACATATATTCAGCGTGGCGTATTGAGCATGTCGGTGGCTAAAAACTGAGACTGCATTAGGTACCGACAAACTTAATATTTGGCGAGCATTCTCAATCAAAAACAATCAGTATTTTTGTAGCTATTACGTTTTCGGGGAATGCAACACCATAAACTTGCTAACGTGAGTGAAAGGGATTATGAGTGACTGTGTTAAGACTAGCACGGGCTTGGCAGTGGGACTTTGTTCACCTAAGTTTCAGAATATATTAATTGAGGACAAAATTTCCAATCTTTCATTTCGTGTTTCTCCCGCAGCCTGGTTCGCGTCGAAGTACAGTAGGTTTCACTCGGCTGTCCTACTTGTGATCTGCTGAGACAATGTTCACAGGTAGGTGCAGGTCCGTCGTAAAGGGACGGAAAGAACCGCGCCGCCGCACGTCTAGTGAAGCTGTGTTCGGATTTGGCCCTAGAAATCGGCATACCCCTGTCGTCTTTTCCCGAGATGTGTAGGTGGATGTGCCAACAGCGTCATGAAGGGCAACACGAGAGGTTGTCCCAGTATACAACTGGTAAGGCAGTATTTGTACTTCTCAGGAGTGGCAGCACAGGCGCCCTGCTTCCAAGCTGAACAGTTAGCACAAGGGCAGATCGGTTCTTCATTCACGGAAGATAGGCCCCTACTTCACCTTCGGTAGGAATGCAGATTGCACAGTTGAAGGTCCCAGCCAAACGGCTGTGGATTCGTAGCAGTAGACTCTAAGCTGGCAGTGGCTGGTGACACTTCGTCATATTCACCAGGTCGTCCTGCAACTATAAGGCTGGCCAGATGGGCGCAGCTTCAGAAATTCCGCCCTGGGCGCAGGATCATCTCGGTACAGCTCTGCAATGCACAAAGCATTTGGCTACAGCGCAATTGTTGGCAATGATGGTTCAGGCTCGGCTTCTTCCGGTATCCTACTTAAAATGCCATTTAAAGTGTCTGCATCTTGTACGTTGTGATTGATTGTCGACAACAAACTTCATTAGAAAGTAAAATGTACTATGAGACTGCTGTCAGTATGTCCAGCTGTTGAAAGAGGGATCGGATAAAACAGAGCCTTCGATATCATTAGTTGACTTTGATCATGACGTCAGAACAAGCCCCAAAACGCAACAAAAACATGTTTTCAAAATAGCGACCAGTGACATTACCCGTTCCGATGGCGCCTCAGTATAAACATCCAACACAAAAACGTATAAATTCTTACTAAGTTAAAGGGATAAATGCGAGAAACTGGGAGTTTGTGGGGACACATTAAAATAACAACGGTGAAAATCACGTCAATAGCGAAATATACACAACAAAACAACCAGTGAAACACGGTACAAGTATTGGTTTTTATGACGCAAGAAACATAAAATTAGCTCAAACCAACTTTAACAGGCATCGAAAACATCAGTTGAGGTAAGTAGTTCATCTTACAAGACCGTTACCAATACGAAAAGCTACAACTCGACATCAATCAAAACGTCAAAAAGCGACATCAATAAAGGTACTCAAAATTTCGGCAATAAACGAAACCAAACAATCGTGAGAACAAATGAAGCGCCGTCTTCGAAAACATTACTTGAGCTATGTAACTCAGTTTAGAACGCCAATACAGAAAGTCAAAAACCGATAGCGGTACAAAATGAGATTCTAATACTCCTAGCCAAAACTTGCGACAGTCATCGAAACACGGGATCGAAATAAAAAAAAAAGGTTTATACATTAACATTATTATACTAATAAACAAACTGAGCCTTAATCTTTCAAAGCAAGTAACAAATCAGAGAAGAATATTATATTCGAGAGAAACAAGTAATCGTAAATAAAATCAAATTAATGTAAATTGTAACCACTGCTTTCGCTTGTTTTTTCGACGTCCAACGATAATGTGTAATATCTGACCGATGAATAACGCCACCTGTCACAATAGTTCAACCATAGTCTAACATACATAGTCGCCTAGCTCATTGGTGTGAAAATTGTTACCGTCTGACAGTTGAAATATCACTAGCGCCCAGAATTTTTAGTAAACTAAAGAAAGACAAATGTAGTGTCATTTTTTACTTAGTACCTATTTTTACAAAGGCACATTCGCTACCTACGGTAAAAACTACGTTACAAGTCAATATATACGATACTACTGAATTAGCACTCAACGGAGATCGTATTCAGAAGTGTAGCTTTCTGTCCGCTTGGAGCGCTTCTGTCACAATCTGTAACGAAAGCAAGGAGGTGTGTTGTGACTGTACGTGTTACGACTATGGCAGTACTGCCTGGCTCAAACTGACAGAGGGGGTATTTACAGTGGACAACACATAACGTTATTCTTAAAATTTGTGTCACGGTTACACGAACTGTATTTAATATGTAATTGTTACAGAACACTAACTCACATTTTTGTTGTTAGTTTATACACGTCTTGTATTCTTTATTTTGTTTTTCGAGTTGTCGCTCTTCTTGTTCTGTAAAATACGAAATCACTATTGGACTGCTTTGCAAGCGCAATGAGAACGGGAGGCAAACTTAACCACTATAAGAGTTACGTATCAGTGTCACTACAACCAAGATTTTAGATGATCGGAGACGGAAGGGCAGAGGCGGAGGGGGGGGGGGAGGGGAGGGGCGGCACTATCACATTATAGACCTACTTATCTACAGTCATGATGGGTGTTCAGAAGAGAAGGTACAAAACAAAACTGTTGGTATAAATGAGGGCTTTATTCAAAAGTAATCAGCAGAGGCCTGAGAGCAACGGTCTTGCGTTCGCTACGGATTGTCTCTCAATACGCGTTAACAGTTTTTTCATGCTTGAGGAATTCGATGGGTATTGGAAGTCGAAAAAGACGGTGACCATCACCTTGCCTGCTTTGGGCAAAGGCCTCACTACGTTATCCCAAAGCAGCATATGGAACTTTGAACCAGTTTGGTTTTACGTTTCGTTCCCTTTGGTTTGAACACTCATATATTCTGAAAGGTACTCGTTCGTTCTGCGTACCTTGGCTCGCACGAATAAACATGTCAGTGTGTCAATAACCCCGTCAGAGACGAGACCACCGTGACGTATTATGAGAGGAAATGTTCAAACAGTATGACGTTATGCTGTAAGTTTTAGACATAAGACTCAGAAAATTAATAATTTCAGCGGTAGAATTGAACTTAAAGTGTCCGCACCCTTTTAAGTCACATGCTGCTGTTGATAAACGTTCCCGTAGTAAACAACGGGAACTGTACAGAGCTAATGGCTCTGAGCACTATGGGGCTTAACATCTTAGGTCATCCGTCCCCTAGAACTTCGAACTACTTAAACCTAACTAACCTAAGGACATCACACACATCCATGCCCGAGGCAGGATTCGAACCTGCGACCGTAGCGGTCGTGCGGTTCCAGACTGAAGCGCCTAGAACCGCTCGGCCTCACCGGCCGGCAAAGAGCTAATCATCAATTGATGTGAGTAGTCAGTCATATTGTCGTTCGTAATTTCCTATGCCTCGTAAAAGAAGTTAGCTGGTATTTTGTTTCGCTCGCAGAAATTTAAGCTGTTCTATTAGGTTCCACCCTAACCACAACCACGGAAATACCGATACGGAAAAACAAGCAAATATTTGTGACTACCAAGCTTATGAATTTTGTTGCTGCTCGTTTCACTAGCAGCAATTTAAGCTGTGCTATTATGTACCATCCTAGCCACAACCTCGTAAATCGCCTTATATTTCGGAGAAAACACCTAAATATTAACAAAACAACATTACAAATGACCATTGGGTCTGAACCTAATCAAAACCTCGGAAATCGAGACATATTCCGAAGAAACATGATTACATTGAGCGATTCTCATTGGCTACCGTATGCTATCACCCAAATGCAGTAGTTCCCAACCTGGAGGTCATTACCCCCCCCCCCCCCCCCCCCAAAGGTTAAAATGAAATTTTCTGGGAAGTAAAAACAAAAAGGTTCAATTGTGTTACGGTAACGAAACTAAATTATTTTCAAAAATCGTTACAGCTATTATCATTTCATACTGATTACTCAGGCCAACAATAACTACATATTTTTGAAATACCAGCATTAACGCGTGACATAACACTGTGGAAAGTTTGTAAAACTGGATGAGAACGCCCTCATGTAGTTCATTCACTAGACACAAAGGCCTACTGTCTATTTTGTACGATGCATCTATGACAGTAAAATTGAGGCACACGCGTTACATTTGCTTAAATATCTTCTGCAAATACCTATTTCGAATTAACAGAAGTTACCCACAATGGAACAGAAATTACTTCATTATTCACTTTGAACAGCTAAATGAACTAATGGATAGCACAAAACTACAGTCATTATGTAATTGCTGTTACACTACTGTACAGCCTACGCTGTATTATCGTTATTGTAATTATTATTATTATTGTTATTAGTCTAAGTGGTCACACACAAAGCACTGGCAACCTGAAGTCTTCCCCTTTCTGTCAGTTTAGAAGAGCCCATTAATGAAGTGATGAACAAGCAGTAAATATCGTGCACAATTTTAACGTGGTTTCTCTTAAATTGGAGTGCATGGCACAAAGTGAGTGTGAGAAAGAGTTGCAGGTAGTGTTCGCAATGCCCTGAGAATTGCGTTATCATTCTATAAGCAAAGGTTGTTAGAAACAAGCAGCACCAATTGTCTGAGGGACGCATTACTTCGTGGTACAATAAATCACACACAAAAGCATATAATGATTTATCTGTTTGTCTTTCGTCATTTTGATAATGAAAGCGTTCAAAGGAAATTGTTTTTCATTCTAAAGTTTGGTAAAATGCTAATGTTCGTGGTGGGAGAGGGACGGGGGTGTTACCAGCCACTATCTGAATACACTTAGGAGTAATTGTCTCAGAAAGGTTGGAAAATACTGCCCTATTGTCTACGGCCAACGACAACCAATTGGTAACACCAGAACGCAGCGGATGAGCCACGTACACGGTAAACGCACTTTACCTTCAGTGGTACTGCTATTATCGCGTATTTCTTCTAAAAGCTTCTGTTTAAAATATTACATATGTGTGGCATAACGCACTTTCCACAAAAATCCTAAATTCTAGCTAGCGTATAACTATACCGCTCAAAAACTCAAATAATGACACGTAAAGTAGACTCTATAAATACATAACATTTCTTTTGAGACGGAGCGATTTGATATTAATTTTTTGCTATGTACTTACCAAAAATCCGTAGAAGTTAAATTTGTTCTTCAGTTACTGTCTGCATCTTCTTGCGGCATCCTTTCCTAAGTCGCTCAGTCGTAGAAATACGAAGCCACATAGCTGATCATTTTGCAGTTTTTACACCAAAACAAATTGTTGTCATTAAGCAATATAATTTATAACGACTCGTGAAAGTAAGAGCACTCTGGAGGAAATTGGGTCTGCGAAACTGGTCAATTAGCCTGCGGCTCGTGCGCTACTGTGAGACGAATAATGTGAACGAACTGTAGCTCATGTGCCGAACAAGTTGTCCAAAGGCTCCATGTTTCGCCACAGGAATTTTTGTCATAGAGTCCACAACCATGGAATACCTTTTTCCTTCAGAAATAAGTTCCAGAGATAAAGCAGTTTTCAATAAACTGGCTTCACATTTAAGAAAAGGTTGATTCTTAGTCGCTTCTCAGTAACTTTTAAGGACTGACACTGGATAAAAATTTGAGCATGAACGGAAGATTTATTTTTATAGCTGAAAAGTTACTAATTTTAAGTCCCAGGTCTTGACTGTAACAGTAGGCTCCGTTCATATTCTTCCACTGACATTAATTTTTTTTCCTAAAATAGCGACTTAACTAAATTACTCCACGTTTCGCTGCAAACGTTTTATCATTGCTAACCTCAGGCAATGTTTTTTCACACGCAGTACGTGAACTACTCTCACATACATGTTACCGCGTACGATATATTTATCAGCTCGCCTGATAATAAAATAAATGCACAATAATGTATAGTAATGTAATGCCAGTGTAACACGCCTGAGCGAATGAAGATTCGAAGAAAACTCGCCAGTGCTCAATACCATTCGTTTGCGTCTGTGAACTAGCGTTTACACAGGAGAGAACGGACGAGGACACCACAAAGCGAGTACAGCCAACGAACGCTGTGGCTTTTTTCCACTAATAATAGGCACACAGTCTAATACATACAGTAGCGATATTCTCTGCTGAGAAAGTTGTCACCGTTCGACAGCTGGCGCGACACTAGCGCCCCAAGCGACGAGAAAGCATACACACGCGTTGTTTTGCTTCCAAGAGTTAATGTAATATCAGAAGACATGAATTAAACAGCCAAATCTCTCTGATGCTGTTACCTGAGGTACTAGCTACTCATGAAGAAATACAGTCGAATATATGTTATTCTGCTGATAGCAAGATAACACAAATACATATTTCAAGCATAAGAAGCACATATTTCTAATGTTGCCTGTTCTTACTATGATATACACTCTTCTTGACACATAACAATTATGTATAGTGTTTAATGATTCACACATTCTCACACTTCACTCGACTTTCTGATACACGAACATTTCTGTAAAAGTAATTACTTTTGCTTCAAAAGCGAGTGTGTGAAGACCCTTCTGCCGTTTGCGGCTCAGGCGTAGCAACAAATGTGCAATTGGTGTCTTCTGCTTAGAAAACAGTTTTATTGGTTTTGGCGTTTTATTATCACGTCTGTGCGGTTTTGCCTTCAGCTACAGTTGTGGAGGCTTATATGGTACATTACATACAAGTTTCCTGCGTTTTCAAACAGATAAAAGATATATTTCCGCAAAAATCAGGTCTTCTGCTATTTATTAGCCACTTTTTTTGTTCTTCAATGGAAACGACACTCTTTAAGTAAATTCCTGTAGGTTAGAAGAACTGCGTAGATAAACTGTCCTGTAATGCTTCGCTTCATACCTCTCATATTACCGATTCATACTTCTCATGTTCCTTAGGAAACCTAAAAGAAGACGAGAGTGGTATATTATCCTGTTGTTGCTGCAATTTACTGCGCTACAAGCCAATATAAACAATTAAGATTCAATTTCGCTTTCAGGAAGTCGCGTCAAACTCAACAGCATGACTTGCTATCCGCTTGGAGAGCTGCTTTCGCAGTGGGTATCAAAAGCAAGCTGGCCTCTCGCAGGTATTACGTTAGACCATGATGCAACATTCTATGGTTAGAGACATGATGCATAACTTCGATATGAGGATTATTTTTCACGACGAGCGCAGTGTTTTTGACGAAGTAATCAAATGGTGTAGGAAAAGAAGAATTTATTCGCTAAATTTTCAGGTTAACATGACATGGCGTGTAGCTATTGTAAGTAACAATTTAAGCCACAACTTTCGTTAACATTATTCCAAAACTTTGAAAGTTGACACATTTCACCGGTTTCTCATTAGAGTTAGGTAGGAAATTTAAAAGCACTACACTAACTACCGACGAACAACATATTCTGATTAACCATTTAGACTATGGTTATTAGCAGATAGAGATATTGTGTTAGAGATGGTTTCGTATTTCAGTAACTGTTATATCTAAGGTAGTTTCTGCTGTCTGCAGTGACTTACAGGAAGAACTTCAAGAACTTTACTACACTGATGGAGTGAAAAAGACAACTCGTGAATAATAGAAAGCAGGTGTACCAGAACATTTTCAGAAGATGTAAATCGTCTGAGTCTATGTTGCCAACCTATAGTCAAGGCATGATATTCAAAATATGTTAAGAGAAACAAGAAAAATTAAGAAAAATAGGCCATAATATGAACCAAAAAACCGAAACCAAGGGGTGAAACAAGTTTTGTAATTTTCTGTAGTGCACAGTAACAAACACTTGTAAGTAGGCTGTTTAGTTTTTTATGTTGGTAACGCCATGTAGCGCTCTGTATGAAAATCACTGGGTGTGTGCAATCTGTGGCTGGTTGGCATTGTTGGAATTTGCTATTGTAGTGTTGAGCAGTTGACTGTTAACAGCGCGTAGTGTTGCGCAGTTGGAGGTGAGCCGCCAGCAATGGTGAATGTGGGGAGAGAACTGGCAGAATTTTGAGAGCGGACGATCTGGACGTGTGTCCATCAGAAAGAGTAAATTTGTATATATATATATATATATATATATATATATATATATATATATATATATATATATATATATATATATACAGGGTTATTACAAATGATTGAAGCGATTTCACAGCTCTACAATAACTTTATTATTTGAGGTATTTTCAAAATGCTTTGCACACACATACAAAATCTCAAAAAGTTTTTTTCGGCATTCACAAATGTTCGATATGTGCCCCTTTAGTGATTCGGCAGACATCAAGCCGATAATCAAGTTCCTCCCACACTCGGCGCAGCATGTCCCCATCAATGAGTTCGAAAACATCGTTGATGCGAGCTCGCAGTTCTGGCACGTTTCTTGGTAGAGGAGGTTTAAACACTGAATCTTTCACATAACCCCACAGAAAGAAATCGCATGGGGTTAAGTTGGGAGAGCGTGGAGGCCATGACATGAATTGCTGATCATGATCTCCACCACGCCCGATCCATCGGTTTTCCAATCTCCTGTTTAAGAAATGCCGAACATCATGGTGGAAGTGCGGTGGAGCACCATCCTGTTGAAAGATGAAGTCGGCGCTGTCGGTCTCCAGTTGTGGCATGAGCCAATTTTCCGCGGGCTACGCATGAAACTTGCCCGCACGTGTTCAACCGTTTCTTCGCTCACTGCAGGCCGACCCGTTGATTTCCCCTTACAGAGGCATCCAGAAGCTTTAAACTGCGCCGAATGGAGTTAGCAGTTGGTGGATCTTTGTTGAACTTCGTCCTGAAGTGTCGTTGCACTGTTATGACTGACTGATGTGAGTGCATTTCAAGCACGACATACGCTTTCTCGGCTCCTGTCGCCATTTTGTCTCACTGCGCTCTCAAGCGCTCTGACAGCAGAAACCTGAAGTGCGGCTTCAGCCGAACAAAACTTTATGAGATTTTCTACGTATCTGTAGTGTGTCGTGACCATATGTCAATGAATGGAGCTACAGTGAATTTATGAAATCGCTTCAATCATTTGTAATAGCCCTGTATATATATATATATATATATATATATATATATATATATATATATATATATATATATATATATGATGAGTTTGGTACATTATTAAGGTAAATACATTGTTTGTTCTTTATCAAAATCTTTCATTTGCTGACTATGGCTATCAGTAGTTAGCGCCTTCAGTAGTTAAAATCATTTATTTAGCTGGCAGTAGTGGCGCTCACTGCATTGCAGTAGTTCGAGTAATGAAGATTTTTGCGAGGTAAGTGATTCATGAAAGATATAGGTTATTGTCAGCCAGGGCCATTCTTTTGCAGGGATTATTGAAAGTCAGATCGCGTTGCGCTAAAAATATTGTGTGTCAATTTATAAGCACAGTCATTTATAATTTTTCTAAGGGGCGTTTCATATGTCGACCCTTAGTCGAGGATACATCACTGGAATCTTCTGATTTTTTGTTGTAGTTTGTGTAATTAGTGTAGCTATTGTTTATTGCTAGTGCGTAATTGTAGAGAGAATCTTCTTTGTAGTTGTAGTTTTTCATTGTTCTACAGTAAAATAGTTGTGGCATGCATGTAGATTTGCACCAAATATTTCGCAGCTGCGCTTGCAATTAACTAGATATTATTTCCAGTGCTACGTTAATGTGTTTTCTCTTTCTGCTCTTCAAATTGTGCTTTTCTGTGTTATCGTGTGAAATATTGTGGCAATAATGGCGTGTGAAAAACGTAATAGTAGGCTCCAAAGTAAACTGAGAATTGACAGTGAAGACGAGAATAGTGTGTTAGCGCCACCGTGTGATGAATTAACTAATGTTCAACATTGTAATTTGGTAATTGTGCATAGGGAAATGGAGCGGGCAGCAAATAATGGTGTAAACAGTGAAACAATTAGTGAACAGGGAAGTATTATCGATCGATCGGTCGGCAACAGCTCGCCTCAGGATTCCGAAATGACAGGACACAATCTTGTAAATTCTGTAGATTCAGGTTTTGCGTCCTCACCGTTTTCTCAAATAAGTGAAGACACATTTTCTGCTTTTCGAAATGCGAATATTGCCGGTTCAAATGCACTGCCGAATAGCACTGAGGAACATGTTTCAGATACCAGTGCATTGTTATTACAATTAATGCAACAAATGGGACAAAATCTTCAAAAGTTAGACACAATGGAACAAAATCAGAGACAAACACAGCGAAAGTTAGACACAATGGAACAAAATCTTCAAAAGTTACACACGATGGAACAAAATCAGAGACAAACACAGCAACAGCTTCCAAAGTTAGACTCAATGGAACAAACGCTTGAACAAACACTTGAAGGTTTAACTGCTGAGTTACTTAAAATCGAATCGAAATGTCAAAAAGTCTGTAAGCACACAAATTTGTGAGCATTTTGAACCTATTTTTTCGCTTCATGAAAATGCATTACAGACTCACGAAGCAGCCATAAAAGAACTGCAAACTATTGTTCATGAAAATTACGCCAACTTGCAAGCTAAAATTGACTCATTTGCATCTACCGATTCGGTTACGCAACCTGCAAAAACTCAGGAAAACTTAAAAGACACAGTAGATTCGATTTCAACACAAATGGACACTCTGAAACTTGGTTCAGAAAAACACACTGAGGAAATCAGTTCACTATACAAGAATTACATATTTCAGACGACACTCGCGCTCCTACGGGAAGAGGGACGTAGAAATACGGAACAGCCACAAAATAATAACACAGGGCACTTCGGAAATTATGAAAGAAATTGGCAAGGCACACCTAATTTTAAGATGGAACCACCGAAACGACTTAACAATGACCCACATGCGACTCGCCGACATAATGATTTTGACTGTAAGCTGTTCATTACTACACGTAAATTCAAAACATTTAAGAATCTGGCAACGACATTCATCCACAAGCGTGGCTTCATCAATTCTCTCATTGTTTTCCTCCCAACTGGTCATTGGAGCACAGCTTAGAATTTATGTGTGGCTACTTAGAGAATGAACCAGCTGTAAGAATGCGATCGGTCATTCACGATTGTCACAGTGAAGGAGAATTTTATCATGCCTTCCTCTCAGCATATTGGTCTCAAGCTACACAAGACCGAGTAAAACATAGCATCATAATGAGGAAACATTTCGAACAATCTGAATTTTCCAGTCTTGTCAAATATTTCGAAGACATTTTATACAAGAATCAGTATCTTTCAAACCCATACAACCCCTCAGAACTCATCCACATTTGCTTAACCAATTTGCCTGAACATTTACGACATATTATTTTGGCAGGACATTGCAAAGACGACATTGAAGCTTTTCAGGGACTGTTACAAGAATTGGAAATTGACACTGACAATCGCGGGACGCGAAAACAGGAACACAACAATTACAGGTCACATCCGTCACAATTCTGCGATGAAAGAAATAATAACTGGACATGACAAGGCTATTCTTACAACGTAAATCGTGACCAAAACAGACACCACCCGTATGACAACCGTTGGCAGAGTAGTAATAATTACAGGGAGAGATCACATCTCCACGGTAATGACTATCACAGAGACAACCAGAGAAACAGACAATATGGGAACCAAAATAATTATTATCAAGGGAGACAGAATAACTTAAGACGCAACGGGCCACCGCGCAGTTACAGTTCCAGGAGAAATTCTTCACCACATGACCGACAAACAAGAAACTATGTAAACTACTGGCAAAACGACGGACCTGAATTTCATCAGAACTGGCGGGATTCAAACAGGGCAGGGCCCTCTCGACTAGGTGAATTTGTAGAAGTTAGTGCTCCTAATCCCAATAATGACGCGCGCCAACAAAGAGGCAGACAATGACTCACACCGCAGGCAGCCATGTGCACTGGCTGGCTCAGAGATAAATAACATAGACACTAACCTTGAGAAAAATCCCAGCATTCTTTACCAACGTATGTTGTTGTTGTTGTTGTGGTCTTCAGTCCTGAGACTGGTTTGATGCAGCTCTCCATGCTACTCTATCCTGTGCAAGCTTCTTCATCTCCCAGTACCTACTGCAACCTACATCCTTCTGAATCTGCTTAGTGTATTCATCTCTTGGTCTCCCCCTACGATTTTTACTCTCCACGCTGCCCTCCAATACTAAAGTGGTGATCCCTTGATGCCTCAGAACATGTCCTGCCAACCGATCCCTTCTTCTGGTCAAGTTGTGCCACAAATTCCTCTTCTCCCCAATCCTATTCAGTACCTCCTCATTAGTTATGTGATCTACCCATCTAATCTTCAGCATTCTTCTGTAGCACCACATTTCGAAAGCTTCTATTCTCTTCTTGTCCATACTATTTACCGTCCATGTTTCACCGACGTGTACAACATGATAATTGCTTTGAAGTTGAAACTCTGTGTACTGGGAAGAGTAAAGGTTTGCACCACATTTCACATGTAAAACCCTTTATTGAGATATAATCTGCTTTTTAACTTAGTCTTTGCTATAAAATTTTTCACTTCACATTACTTGTACTCTTTGTCACACTTAGAAACTGCTAACATGTAACTATGTTTTAAAGTTAACTATCGAGTCAAGAACCTAGGGAACCTATTTAGACAGTAATTACGAATGCATTGTTATAGTGAACAGACGACACAGTGTTGTTATTTGTACATTCTTGCTTGCTAGTTGCACGATTACATAACGAATATATGGCTTACATACTTAGAACATATACTGCTAATGAGATTTTAATGCAAGATTTTGGTTTACTTGAACAGTCATTCTTTATTTGAAGTACATTCTGTGAGATTAAAGATGACTTAGAATTTGGTTTCTTTGACAACTACACGATTATATCATGACGCTACTAATGAGTGACACAATTTATATTATTGCTTTTGCGCTGTATCTGTTTTATATCTGCACAGATTTTCTGAATTCTTCTGGAAAGTAAAACATGTTTTAGTAGTATAGCTACAATGAGACAACCTTTTCCGTAGCACAACAATACGTTACAGTACAGTACTTAGTTCATCCCGGCAATAAGTACGATATCTATACGCAAAGCATTTCACTTTTGTTTATTATGAGGTAAGTACATTGGCTTCTACAGAATTTTGCTTACAGACGACGATAATTACGACACTTAGCACATTTTCTTACCCTTAAGTAATGACAGAGATTATCTTACAATAAGACGCACAGTTCAGAGCTACAGCACACGTATTTGAGTGATTAATTTTGGACTTAAAACATTTATTTTTAAAGATTTTTTGAATTACAATGATACAGAGGTTTTCTGTGATACATTTAATTCCATTGCTGTAATCTGTAGCACCTGGGGGTATAATTACATTAATCCTCAAGGGGGTACATGCCTACTTTGTGTGCTAAGCGTATAGCAAGCGCTAGAAGCCCTAGCTAATATGGTATTTGCTTATACAACTTTACACATTGGTACCATATTTCTCTAACACAGAATTACACAGCTATCTGATTATTTAAAAGAGAAACAAACATTTTTTTACTACGTCAGTGACACATGGTTACACAGTTACACAGTTGGATAACTTCACACTTATGAAATTGTATTTTCTCTGTACTTTGTGAACTGTTCATATTTTTTTGGAACTGTTGTGATACTATGAGAGCTTTGAATGATGTATTTGGTATGGGATCATGATTTGTAAAGTACATTTGAGGTAGATGACACTATTGAATTGAGCAGAGAATTTTTTTTTAGGTTTTGAAATGATTGTAGGAAGTTACAACGATTTTGAGATTTGGCTGATGTGTTATGATGTTATTATTACGACGACGATGTGTATTATGCTGTTTAGGTATGTTTATGGTCAATAAGCTGATGCTATATGAGGAATTTGATTATGCTACATATTTATTATGATGAAACATTGAAGAAGTGTCGACGAATATGTATATGTGTAATAAGGTAAGGACTAATGAATAGAGGTTAAGGACTCTGATTTGTGGAAAAGGAGGTTGGAAACAAAGAATCATACTTTAAGAATTATGAAATGTATGTATATGCATTAATGTATCACAATGCTGGCGAAAATTTTTTGGACGCTGTTATATTTATAGGATTTTGTTTCTACACATTTATAACGCAAATTCTCGACCTGTGAAATTTTTTTATATCAGACTGTCACTGTAGTGCAAACTGCTGTCGTAAATATTTCGGTAAGAAAGCTAAGTGACCTTGATGTAATGCGTTTTGGACGCCCAGCTGTGCCAGTCGCCTGGAGAAAAAGCCATTAGATGGACAAAACAAAAAGAGGCCATTAACCTCGCTATTGACATTTCTTTGTAGAAAGCATTTCAAATAAGACACGCTCATACTTGAAACATATGATTACAGTTTGGAGCTTGTAATTTCTGATATTTACTGAAATGACTAATGAAATGATGAGAAACATTTCACATCTATTGTCTTGCTAGTTGAGAGATTTTTTACTGCATTATGAAATGTCATATGGCTAGTGATTGATGTTTCACGCATTGCTTTATGTATATATTTGCTCATTTTGTTTAATATCTAGTTTCTAGTTGCACTCCAGCATTGGTTAAAATAAAATTTCATAGATGTACTAATATCACTATCTTCTGTCTACAGACCCAGTAAAGAATAATTTTATGATGTACTTTCTTAGAAAAGAGAGCACAAATAGACATTTCCCTTCACAGCAATTGCATACATAATTTTTTCAACGATTTGATAACTTTTTGCAGAGTAAGTTTTTGAGATGCATCGCTCTCGTGTTAAGATGTGACATAGGTATTAGACATGGCCATCTTTACTGTAATATTTTTTGTGCTTGAGCTTTGTCATGTTTAGATATAAATTATTGCATTTGCTGCTGCTGTTTGCCAGACATAGTGCTACTGAATTTCACTTGGTATTACTGTATTAAGCCAGTTTTACTACTGACTTATTTTTCTTGTTGCCGCACATTGGCTCATATTAGTTGTAATGTTGCATGTGCTTTGGTAATTTAGATATACTGCTGCTTGCTTTGCCAATTTGCATTTTTTTGTCATTGCTGTTTGTGTTAATTGTTTCATACTGCTGCATTGCCTCGTCCTGTAGTTTCTGTATCTGATCTCAGTAGATTTAAATTAACTTAAGAGGGGGATAATATATAAGAAACTAACTATGAAGAATAGGGAAAGAATGCATTGAGAAGTTATATGAAAAGGATTTGGGCAAAAATGAGTATTGTACAATGAGAGATATTTATTTTGAAAGGGGATACGAACAAAACAGTAGAGTTTAGGGACAACAGGGTTAGATAGGAATTTTTTTTTTTTTTTTTTTTTTTGCAGGTAAGATCTATGGAATGAAGTTTTGGGTTGGACTACAGTACCAAATGTTATACTGAAAATGAACCCTGTCCTTTCCTTTTGTGTTATTCCGCTATGTGTTTTTGTACCCTTGTGTATTTGTGTTTTCCTGTCTTTATGTGATTAGCTAATAAGATTTATGTTGTAGAATTTTTCTAATACTATGTTAATTACTTTGTAAAGATGTTTAGACATTATTACTTCTGTTCTGTTTCAATGCTCATGTGTGAAATTAATGTTTCAAAAACTATTATCGTTGTTTTATTTATTTACTTATGTCATAATTCCTGTAACACTGATGTATATGTTTATTTCTATTCTTTTGTAAAGCCTGTATTACTACAAATGTTATCTGTATTATTATGTTCTTTACTGATGTATTTTGTACCTTTGTAATTGTATTCTTATGTTGTAAATATAAAATTGTAATTGACACCAGTTCATCAAATTAAGTAACTTGTAAGCGTTCATTTCAGTGCACACATTTCTGTTGGTCATAGTATATGCACAATACGTGAGAAGTTGGGACTGTTAGTGTTTGCACGTGTGTTAATAATTCAGCAAGGGACTGGTTAACGGCATTGCTGATTCTAAGGACAATTCCAAAAACTTTGTGAGTGCACAAGTGGTGGTTTATGGACTTGCTATATTGTCCACAAGACTCTTTGATGGTGATTGTGCACCTGCACAGTCGCAACAGATGGCTGCTGGCCATCTCTACAAGGACTACAGTGGGTCTGCATCTTAGATGGCCCACCAGTACCATTATTTCTACAAGGACTACAGTGGGTCTGCATCTTTGATGGCCCACCAATACCATTATTTCTACAAGGACTGCAGTGGGTCTGCACCTCTGGTGGCCCACCAATACCGTAATCTCTACCAGGACTATAGTGAGTCTGCTCTGTGATGACCAAACTACCAATATTCCTCAACTTCGACTGACTCTGCTGTGGGTTTGCTCTGTTGTGGCCCATTACCTGTCTGCATGTCAAGAGCCTGCATTGTCTTTCTGTTGGAAGGACTACACTACTTCTTCAAGACTGCATGGAAATCCACTACTTCCGTGTGCATTTTCTTTTACTGCTCAGATTTTGAGAAAAAAACACAGCAATTTTACTGTGATGAACGATCAGGACTGCCTTTATGGACTTATGGATCTTTGCTTTTGACCAACAGTGCATCAATAACTGTGTGCATTTGATTTCTTTATTATTGTAATAATGAATTTTTTTTTCAAATCTCCACTGCCCAAAACAATTTGTAAAATTTTTTTGTGGGGAGCATGGGGGCTATGTAAGTAGGCTGTTTAGTTTTTTCATGTTGGTAACGCCACGTAGCGCTCTGCATGAAAATCACTGGGTGTGTGCAGTCTGTGACTGGTTGGCATTGTTGGAATTTGCTATTGTAGTGTTGGGCAGTTGACTGTTAACAGTGCGTAGCGTTGCACAGTTGGAGGTGAGCCACCAGCAGTGGTGGATGTGGGGAGAGAACTGGCAGAATTTTGAGAGTGGACGATCTGGACGTGTGTCCATCAGAAAGAGTAAATTTATAACACTGGATATCATGAACTGATATATATATATATATATATATATATATATATATATATATATATATATATATATATATATATTGTTTGTTGTCTATCAAAATCTTTCATTTGCTAACTATGTCTATCAGTAGTTAGTGCCTTCAGTAGTTAGAATCTTTTATTTAGCTGGCAGTAGTGGCACTCGCTGTATTTCAGTAGTTCGAGTAATGAAGATTTTTGCAAGGTAAGTGATTCATGAAAGGTATAGGTTATTGTCAGTCAGGGCCATTCTTTTGTAATGATTATTGAAAGTCAGATCGCGTTGCGCTAAAAATATTTTTGTGTCAGTTTAAGCATAGTCATTTATAATTTTTCTTAGGGGACCTTTCACACCTTATAATGTTCTCATTTTGTACCAATTCTCACAGTCCTATGATGAGCCACTTTTGAGCTAGACCAGTTTCCCCTTAAAAACATTAGGTGATCAATCATTATTTTTAAAAACGCAAAAACTTAATACCTTATAAACTATTTGTGTTAGAATTTTTTCCTTGCTTTTTCCAAAATGCTTCGCTAAGAAGACAGAATAAAACAAATTTGGTATGAAAGTAAATTAGAAGCAAGTTTAAGTGTAGCATTGAAGTAAGTGATATTAGATGGTGGTCTTTAATTTTTTACAGTACCGTACATATGACGGACATAATGTCAATAAAATATGATCAATGAAATGTGTCATACAGTCACACAAGCTATTTGACAAAAATCTGTTATACAGTTTCCTGGAGGATAGCTAGCGTGATTCCGGGTAATTCATTTTTATTTATCATCAAAACGTGTAGCATAACATCGGTACATCAGTCATGTAATTACAGTTACCACGAACCTTAGCAAAGTGAATGATCAAGTATTTTGTATTTTTTTTATATTAATCAGCAAAATAAGTACATAATCTTTCAGATTTTTTTTCCTTTGGCATTTTTGCTCTGGATCTCATTAACCGCAGAAGCACCTACGATGTCTATAACTTCTGTTAGCAACATGGCATTCACTTCACACCAATCCGTCGCTCACGCAACTCTTATCAACGACAGAAGTAGACGGGATAGCAGGAGAAAACTTCGTGCATTGCTAGCACCGAAGCGGAGAGGACACTATCTTTGCTTTGATGGTTTGCTAAGAGACTGACAGCCAGCGGAAAAGAGCGAACACTAGTGAATAAGAACCGAACAAGACTGGATGCAGTTCTTTCGCGCTCGCCTATCTTTTATACAAAAGAATATTTGAGATTGTAGATGCTCGTCCTCTTGGGTTTGCACCAGTGTAAACCAGGCTTCCTACACTCTAGAACGGTAATTAGCACCAAACAGTATGCTTCAGCTGTACTCACTTCGATGTTTATGCTAATAAATGAAGCTCATTGACATCTCTAAGAAGTGTGTTACGGGCATAACGCCGCGAAGCAGTTTCAACAATTCTTCATTTTTAAAAATACTTCCCAGAAGAACATATGTAATCAGCGTTTATCTGTAATAACTCCTTGACGATGAAATCTATGTACCATTCAGAGCAATTTCTCTACTTAATCAAAAGTTTACGTCGCGAGAGAAATCGACTGCATAGTCTGTGGAAATGTTTTCTGCTCGTACTTTATTCATGCTATCAATTTTTTTCTCCAAACGTTTTTACATTTCTCACGATAACGAAAACTTTACTGGCGAGCTTACTAAGTCTCAGCGGCAGATGACATTCATCTTCAGTTTCTTCAAGTGGGGTCACACCAGTACTTAGTCTACAAAATAACGTCTGAGTACATATTAGTATGTTGTCATTCTTGCTTTTGCAGGTAGGTACGAGCAGGAATCATGTAGTTTACGTGTATGTCCGTGCCACGTAGGCTACCGTACGGATTTTGGCCTACGGTCGGTTTTTATGTGAAAGGAGGTCAGTAACTGCTTCTAACGTCGAGACAACATCACACGCACTGGTGCGATGGCGCTAGCGCTTCACGGTTTCATTTCCAATATGACGTCTTTCTGAAAAAGTATATAAATTGTCATATATTGTGCATTTAATTTCACACAGATTACATTATTCTGCAAAGGAAACGAGAAGAGGGAATAAAAATTACAAACACACTTTAACGTATTGCTTTAAACACATGCTTCCTTCAAGATGATAACTTCCCTTATTTTCGAGCTTTTGTGAAACGTACAGCTTTTGTAGCTAGATCTTGCGTCAAAAATACTGTGATAACTGGCTTTATTTTCAAGCTTTTGTGAAATGTGCAGTTTTGGAGCTAGAGCTTGTGCCAAAAATACAGTTATTTTCACGTGATATGGAAAAACCAACATTTCTAATGGACATCTAGTAAGATAATGACAGATCACTACACAGAAAGCTGCATTTTTTACTTCCGTTTCTTACAAGCCGGTCGCTCCTTATTTTAAAATCATTGTTTGCGAAATTATTTCCCAAGATGTATCATGTTTTTTTTAAGTGATTTCTTTCACAACTTTACCATAAGTACTTGTCCGAAGTAAGCGAGTTGTTCAGCACAGGCTACAACACATTTTTCCATGTGACGAGTCTACGTGAGAAACTGGTTGTACCCACTTAGAAATGAAAACTTTGAAATATTTCTTTCCTTGTCGGTTCTGTAATTTACAGTACAACCCACTACACGACAGTTACGTTCTGTTTGAAGTACCTAGCACAAGCAACCCTTTCAAAATCAAGAAAAAAACCTACAGCACACAATGGAACAAGCACTTCTTGTACAGGGTGGTTCATTGATCGTGACCGGGCCAAATATCTCACAACATAAGCGCGAAACGAAAAAACTACAAAGTTCGAAACTTGTCTAGCTTGAAGGGGGAAACCAGATGGCGCTATGGCTGGGCCCCTAGATGGCGCTGCCATAGGTCAAACGGATATCAACTGCGTTTTTTTTTTTAAATACGAACCTCCACTTCTTTATTACATATTCGTGTAGTACGTAAAGAAATATGAATGTTTTAGTTAGACCACTTTTTTTGCTTTGTGATAGATGGCGCTGTAATAGTCACAGACATGTGGTTCACAATTTTAGGCGAACAGTTGATAACAGGTAGGTTTTTAAATTAAAATACGGAACGTAGGTACGTTTGAACATTTTATTTCGGTTGTTCCAATGTGATACATGTACTTTTGTGAACTTATCATTTCTGAGAACGCATGCTGTTGCAGCGTGATTCAAAATGGTTCAAATGGCTCTGAGCACTATGGGACTTAACTTCTGAGGTCATCAGTCCCCTAGAACTTAGAACTACTTAAACCTAACTAACCTAAGGACATCACACACATCCATGCCCGAGGCAGGATTCGAGCCTGCGACCGCAGTGGTCGCGCGGTTCCAGACTGTAGCCCCTAGAACCGCTCGGCCACCTCGGCCGGCTACAGCGTGATTACCTGTAAATACCACATTAATGCAATAAATGCTCAAAATGATGTCCGTCAACCCCAATGCATTTGGTAATACGTGTAACGTCATTCCTCTCAACAGCGAGTAGTTCGCCTTCTGTAATGTTCGCACATGCATTGACAATGCGCTGACGCATGTTGTCAGGCGTTGTCGGTGGATCACGATAGCAAATATCCTTCAACTTTTCCCACAGAAAGAAATCCGGGGACGTCAGATCCGGTGAACGTGCGGGCCATGATATGGTGCTTCGACGACCAATTCACCTGTCATGAAATATGCTATTCAATACCGCTTCAACCGCACGCGAGCTATGTGCCGGACATCCATCATGTTGCAAGTACATCGCCATTCTGTCATGCAGTGAAATATCTTGTAGTAACATCGGTAGAACATTACGTAGGAAATCAGCATACATTGCACCATTTAGATTGCCGTCGATAATATGGAGGCACTGGCGGAACGTTACGTGATACCACGTATTTATACGTTTGTGACTATTACAGTGCCATCTATAAGAAAGCGAAAAAAGTGGTCCAAATAAAGCATTCATATTTCTTTACGTAATACACGAATATGTAATAAAAAATGGGGGTTCCTACTTATAAAAACGCAACTGATATCCGTTAGATCTATGGCAGCGCCATCTAGCGGGCCAACATAGCGCCATCTGGTTTCTCCCTTCAAGCTAGACAAGTTTCATTCTTTGTAGTTTTTTCGTTTGAAGCTTATTTTGTTAGATATTTGGCCCGGTTACTATCAATGGACCATCCTGCATAATAGATTGTACGTACCTAGCCTTTCCGTCAGTTTTTGGACAGTTTCGTGATACGAAGACACAGATATTTTGAAAAAAGTTCAAGTCTTAAATCTCGTACGCAGCCAGTGATCCTTGGGCTGACTTTCATCATTGACCGAACGCGTAGAGCGTACAACTGACGGTCTACAGGATTGGCACTCCAGGTTAACATCAGTATTTCACACAGTCACCTGGGCGCGGTACTGCTTCGTGACGTCACAAAGATCACCTGTCAGTTGTCACAAGCTCTGTTTCCCGTACTGCCTGCTTCTCCTGTTGGATGATACAAGGGAAGAAATATTGTCCCTGTATATGTCCCATTTCTGTAATTCTAGTTTTCTGGTTATTATGTGAGTTATTTGTTGAAGGAAGTATTTGTTTCTTGACTCGTAATAGAAGATAGGCTTCAGTATTTTGACAGTTATGCTCTCCATGACGCACAGCACCTTTATTACTGTGTCTTTGATTTTATTGCATGGAGCATTTATGTCATGCTGTCGCATTGACACAAGAAAACACGACAAGGGCACATCTCTTCTTTGGACATCTGTTTCTCACATTAATATAAACTGAATAGGCCGCAGAAGAGGTGAAGGTCCAAGCTTCGATTCTGGGGGGAGCGGTCATAGATTGTTACTCCCTCATCTCCCCTCAAATATAAATCGTCATCGCCCCCCTCTTTTAATGTGCCACATTTCTATATGATTTTCGTAATAATAATAATAATAATAATAAACTGTTTAATTACAATGATAAACCAGTGTATAAAATGTTTTAATGTAGTGTAATGTAGCAGATTAGTTCGGCACTTGATCCTCGTCTTTAGTAGGGCACGTGTGCCAAACATACTGAGTACAATAATCTCACATAATCGTACTTTAAATGTTACATGATTTCTCTAATACTATTATAATTAACGAAGCATAACAATATATCAAAATATTACTGTTAGATGTAAAACTGTTTTGGGGCGTTTTCAAGGTTGCATGAAAACAGGAAATTCCTTTAAAATATGTACGATGTGCTAACTGACTGTAATGACTTATCAACTATTGTTCTGTATTCTGTGAGAATGTTGAGGACCGTAATCATTAAGTAATTAAAGTATAATTCAACATTAATAAAAAGTAAATGAACATTTGAAGTAATAGCCATTACACATTACATTTTACATAGCCATTACACTTTGGAAATGTTTAGTTTTGCTATGTTTATATCACGATATGCTCGATATGCTGCAATCACGAATTTGAGAAAAATGAGTTTTAAGTATGGCAGGCAATTAATGCTCATAATTTCAGTTTTAATGTTTTTTATTTGAAAGTTCTGCATAATAAGGATCTTTTTCGGAAGAAACTTATAAACATTGCATTGCAGTAGTATCACAAGTTGCTGAAAGTGGAAATTCAGAGACCCTAGGCTCCATCTTTCAATACTCAGCAAAAAGATAGTAAAGAGAACAAACGAATGAAAAGAATAGTTTTATGTTCTCAATCTGAAGGTCATTCCTTAACGTTGTCATAGAAACGTTTAGAATTATTGATTGTCACTACATCATTTGTGTTAAATATTTCTTCTTTTCTTCGGAAATGCGTCTTGTAACATCCAGGACAGGTAGCTGCATTTTCTTGATCTCCTGTCTTAACTACATGAGGCTTATGTTTGTCCAGCCATAGCCATTACACTTTGGAAATGTTTAGTTTTGCTATGTTTATATCACGATATGCTCGATATGCTGCTGTCTTGAAATCTAAGAAGTCAGGTGCGTATATGTTACTGACAATAAATGGATTTACTTATCTTGATTCGTGTATCATGTCCTTTACTTCTTCTGGAACAATACACTTAATAACCATTTTTCTTTCCTCAGTAAGGTCGAAACTGCAGTCATGACTTCAGAAGAATTACCTGACAAAAGGAACCTGTGGTTTATTTCTTCAAAAACACTGGTCGTAACTAGGTACATCCAGGGAAAGTGAATTACTCTGGTTTTGTTATGGCCCCAACTGTTGTCACTGCGTATTATCAGATTTTCTTTTAAAGATGCGCCCTTTTGCAAAGATTTTAAACAAACATAAGCAATTTCATCAACACCATGCCCTGTGAAACTTCTTTGCCACCAAGTTATCATTGATATCAGCAGTATACACACGGGAGTTGTAAACTGCAAGCTGACTGAGGTAAAACATTTGACTACGTGTCAAAGCTGGAACGAGCAGGACTCGTGAGGAAATCAACAGATGCTGTTCAGGTGACATTACTAGGCTTCTGGGATTCATTTTGCTTCATTATAGTCGTAGCTTTTTCAAACTTGTGATGATGTAATTCCAGAAGGGCTGTCAGTTTCTTTTCCTCATACTGGTTAATGAGAATCTGTACATGTAGCCGATCACGTGTGCCGTGCCACAAGTGTCTGAACGAGGATGGTGAAAAGAGGCGTTAGGCAAACGCTTATTAAAAGTATAACAATACAAACAGTATTCCACTTGTGAATCACCCTTGATGTTCTTGTAGGCTTTGAACATTCGATTTACATTAAGAATGGACTGAGATATTCCTTTTCTATCTTGCACCTGCAGCGGAGTGTGCGCTGATATATGCCAGGAAGTTTCATACCAGCCCACACTCCGCTGCGAAGTGAAAATCTCATTCTGGAAACATCCCCCAGGCTGTGGCCAAGCCATGTCTCTACAATATTCTTTCTTCCAGGAGTGCTAGTTCTGCAAGGTTCGCAGGAGAGCTGTCTACTGTTAAATCATTGCTCACTACAACCCCTCTCAACCACTTGTTCCATCTACTTTCTGTCATCCTTTAATGGAGATCAACGTCAGTTTAGAAGCAGATGGTTCTCTCTTCCAGGAAAGCATCCAAGACAACAGACGACTTGCACATATTCCTGTTACCTCAGTAGACGTATAGCAGAATGTTGTTAAAAACCATGCACCAACTGTCTTGTAAGGCATTCGTTAGCTGACACCACACGACTTTGATAGGTAAAGAGTGCAGAAAAGCACATTGTAAATACTGTCTGATAGAGTTTAACATACTTAGACAATGATGCACAGGGGGGTCAGACACACGTTGCATTTGGTAGTTGCATATTGCAGTCCCCAAGCTGGTAGGATAAGTCCCCAAGTACAAGAATTTTCCTACACCAATCGCACATGCAAGACTCTCCCATTCCCCCTCAATTTTTCTGTATTTTGGCGTGTTTTCCCTAAATTTATACGTATTTTCCGTCTTTAGCTAAGGAGAACGCAAAGTTTATCATAGACACTTCTTAAGACACTTTATAAAAATCTATGTAGTGGTTGTCGATAACTTTGGGGTCGCACCTGGGCTTGTGAAAACGATATATGTATATTTATTACTCTATATTTGGTAGTCACCCGCGTTAAACAATCTATTCCAGCCTTCTTATTGTGGTCCGTGAAACATTAGTTTTCCGTCATTCCCGGTGCATACATCTCGGCTTTTCCTTGTATTCCTCTTGCTGTCACACACCTGTCCCCAAGTACAAGAATTTTCCTACACCAATCGCACATGCAAGACTCTCCCATTCCCCCTCAATTTTTCTGTATTTTGGCGTGTTTTCCCTAAATTTATACGTATTTTCCGTCAATTTTCGTAATTTTTTCGATTTTATGTCACTTATGCTCATGTGATCATGAACTCATTCTGGTCTTGTATTCCGAAATTGCTTGTAATGTAGTACAGTTGTTAACATCTAGCGCAACGGTAAAAGTCTCTCCGGCCTCAAGGCATCCGGAACAGCCAGTGTATGGCTTATAACTCTCTGACACCAACATGGGTTCAACGAGGTTCAAGTGCACGTGATGGAAGCCATTGTGCAGTATATCGAAGATGCAAAATGGCGTCTGCGCATGGCACCCCATTTTACTGCACCGTCACTCGAGACATGTCTGCATCCATGTTCAGCAACTGAGCCTGTCCAAATGAAGTGTTCAGTGATACGCTGGATCGTAAGTTGAACTCCCATATGAGACGATCAAAAACTGGCTGTCGCTTCAGTGCGGGGCGGAACAGTCGAAAATCGTGTTGGGACACATGGCAGAGGACGTTGACTTCCAAACTGGGAACTAATTTGCATTCAGTTTTGAGATTGCAGGAATTGTTGCCGTGTAAGGCAGAAATTGTTAGTTCTCATTCTTGTACCTCAGCCAATCTACTGTAATCGAGAGTGAGGGAAATCGTGTGCGTGTGTGAGAGGTAATCAGTGACAATGTTTTCTGCTCTATGCAGTTGATGGATGTCAGTAGAGTATGCACAATGAGAACGAGATGGCGAAATTGTCGTGGGTTGGCAGTCATTGACAGGTCACATATGAGATCTGACAGTGCTTTGTGGTCAGTGTAGATTATAATATGGCGACTTTCAATGTCTTCCCAAAAGCAGCCTTGTGTACAGTGAGATCCCCGCATTCAAATGTCAACCTTTTCATTTGAGAGATCGGAGTTTCTTGAAGAAGAAATGGAGTGGTTGCGTGTCACCTGTGACCTCTTGCAGGAGGACTGCCTCATTGGCCAAATCACTCGCATCCATGATGATGATAATCTGGGCGTCTGGTATACAGTGTGCCAGGTAAACAGCCATCACAGGGCACTCCTTGGAGTGGTCGAATGCCTTTCGCATTTCCATAGTCCAGATATGTTTCAGTTTCTCCTGCGTTTGTTAGCCTGCAAGGGCTTAGGTCAAGGAAGTGTCAGCAGTAGAAATTCAGGATGCACAGGAATGGGCAAAGATTATGATAGAATCGAGACAGTGGCCACAGGTGAACGAGTCTGGCATTGTCTGGTGTTGGTTTGATCCCATTAGCATTGAGGGCGTGCCCGAGAAATTTCACCTCCAGCTTCTGAAATTGCCCTTTTTCTTCATTGATGGTCAGCTCTGCATAACAGAGGGCAGCGAGAGTGAGTCTGAGGTGTTTTTCCTAGCTTTGAGAAACGGTGCAGAAAAGTATAATATCATTTAGATACATGTAATAGCAATCAAGTTTGAAAAGCACCCCATCAATAAATCGTTATAATGTCTGAGATGCACTCTTCAGACAACAGTAACTCAAACAGGCCAAAGGGTATGGTAACAGCTGTCTTTGATGACAACAACCAGATGCAAGGGGATCTTACAATAGGCCTGACAGCAATCAGTAACAATAAAAATAGCTGCGCCCATGAGCAAATACGTGAAATCTTGGATGTAAGGGATGACGTGGCTGTCAAGAACCATGTGGGAGTTAAGAGTACTATGGTCACCAGATAGCTGCATGGAACCATGTTTTTATGGAGTGAGACCAAGCTCTCTATGACAGACGAACGATACCCAAGTGCAACAGTTCATCCACCAGCACCCTAGCTGCATGGAGGAGAGCAAGTGCAAGACACCATGTTTTGAGATGAATGGACAGACTCAGGTCGCATTGATGTGGTATGTCCTACCGTTTTTGATAGCACACTGATAAAGCCTAATCCATGGTGTGATGTGTGGGAGATGGGATGTGTTTGCTGAAACAGGAGGCATTAAGCAGATAGTGCTGTACTGAGTGAAATGATCGTATGGCATTGATGGCTGGGAGACCCCACCTGGGGAAGTTCATCCACCAAGTTGAAAGTCTTTTCAGCTGACACCACTTTGGGCGATATGCGTATCGATGGCGATGAAATGATGATGAGAACACCACCAAGCTCCCAAGCACTGAATATCTACGACCTGGCCAGAAACTGAACCCAGGCCCACTGCATGGCAGTCGGATGCGCTAACAACTTGGCTAAGGGGACGGCAGGGCTTTACTGACTAGTGGCGAGTGTCATCATTTTGTGTCCTGCAGTGTGGCTTCATGAAGCTGTAGCGAGGGGGTGTGCCTGGATGTTGGGGGCATGGTCACATTGACTGAGGAAGTTTGCACATATGCATGAGAGCAAGAGACTTTTATTGTATCTGTGAATATGGGTCATCAACAATGGGGCACAGCAACCATAAGTCATTGTGGGTCGCAAAGACACGTTCCTCGATTGTGGGAATAGCTTACAATGTTGGAATGCACTCTTGAAGACTTGAAGAACACTCAGATTGGCAGTGAGGTAGGTTGCAGGTGAGTCCATGGCGGAGCTAGGGCGAAAAGCCCCAAGATGGACTGATGTATCATTATGTGGTGGAATGAGGCAGCATTCTTGAGATCTTGGGAGAGACGAAATCTGTGGAGAAAGTCGATCTACAGAACAGTTCCGCAACATTAGCGATGCAGAAAGTCCAGGAACAGCATAAATCGTCCATGAATTGTATGACATGATCCACAGTGCTGTGTACCTGAGTGATAGCATTGTTAGCTGCGTGGGCCTGAGCCCAATGGCTTCAGAGTGCGGTTCAAACCTCTGTCAGGGCTGTGTGCATACATTTGAAACTGTGTCAATAAGAAGTACATATTTGTAGATTGGTCACAAATATGCAGACTTTCTTCAACAGATGTCGAGTCGTGGAAAAGAGGTAACTTAATGTTTTGGTGTAAGCCAGTGCGCAGACTGTAGCCTATGTTTGCGATTTTGAGAAAGAACAGGAGGGCTGCTGGAAGTCGCGAGCAGTGGCGCCAAATTACAAGTGGTACCAATAGAGGCTGGCCACAAGGCGGAGAAATCACCTGACACAGCATTGTCTGCTGGCGGTGCGGCATCATGTGCATTCCACAGTCCACAACAGGTATCCATGACATCAGCTTCGCAAAGAGTTGGGGAAGCAATGGGTTTATTGGGTTGCGTGTCAGTTGCCATGGTGGCAGAGATGAGCTCTTCCACATTGATGTGCTGACTATTTTGCATAAAACACAAACAATGTGTCCGCTAAGGCACGTTTTTTGTCCCATGATTTTGCCCCATACGCGATCATCGTTAGCTGTAGTTGAGGTGGAAGTTTAACGATACAACGCGTCCAGAGCGTAGAGTCCAGCATCAAAGTAGGATCCGCCAGGGAACGTAGTTGGTGCCACAATTGAGAAGGACCTTCCCCCTGCGAAGCGTTCATCATAGATGACTTGGCGCACATGTTGCTCTGGGATGCAATGAGGCTTTGAAGCAAGGCTGCCTTCGCTGTGTTGCACTCGTTGCTGGCGGGAGGGCCGAGTTTGATGTCGCTAATTCGTTCAGCATATTATCGAGAAGGCAGATCAGCATTACAAACTTCGACCTGTCATTCACTATGCCGAGCGAAGAAAGAACGCACTTTATTATCACAAACCAGAATGTCACTTGGTCTGGATGGAAAGGCGGAAGTTTAGGTTGAGGCGTAAGTTGGCATTGTGCTGTATATTCTGGTGGTGGATGTATCGAGGAAGCTGGAAAGTAAGGTAGGAAGGTGGGCCACTAATGGCGTCAGTGACATGGTTGTAGTACCAAACATGGCGTCGACATTGGACAATGGTTGTGGATGAGAACAGTTTGCATCGAATGACAGCGATCACGACGCAACAGGCGTTGAAGACGAAGCTGGTACAATATCTGACCACCTGAACACCGACGCGGTGTATCGCTGAAATGTGCCAGAGTACACTCAGAGTGCTAGTTCATTAATAGTGGCTCTGCTGACGGCCATTGTTGCGTCACACTCACTGTGTCTCACGGAACAGCATTTGCACTGGCATCCTGGTCGGTATTCCACATTGTCTGCTGTTAAAGACAATGAGACCACTGAGTTGTGGCACATCCTGATGAAATCAGAACAGTGGAGCCGTTTAGCGCAGTTAATGTAACATGTTTCACGTCTAATGACTGCATTTTTAATACTCAATAAGGCGACTAGGGACTAAATTTCACGATTATGGCGGCGTTCACATTAGCTGGGGTCACCAATGCAGCTACTCGTAGTTTCCTTCTTATAGGATAGGGGGACATATCAGTAATATACTGGACACGATATATGGATACAAAGTTTTTGTTCACACACGACACAATACAATGCCTACACCTCATAACATTTTATAGAGTAAACTGCCTCTCAGATACCACTCTTTCACGTGAGAACGCTGTTCAGCGATACTATTTGTGGCGGTGTTCCAACGCATTGTTGGCAATAGAGGGAATCGATGTTCATCATTATTAACACGGAAAAGCACGGTGAATTTTGCTTCAAAATTGATTCTGTCGTATGAAGGGAGTGAAATTTCAGTAAAGACAACTATTTAATACACACAACAAGATACTGAAATGTAACTGTGAACGATCGCTACAAATCTTTGAGCAGTCAAAGATTCGCTCTAGTTAGTCTTTGAATTTATAGTTTCCAAGCTAGGGTGGTCTCCTTTCTTTATGCAACATAGCAAAGGCCATCATTTTTATGTTATAAACTAAGACCAGCTAATGATAATAGCTTCAGATGTCATGCGCTGATGTCTCTTAGAAGCAGTCACCATCAGCTGCCGTTTGGGGTATTCCTCGGCTGCAACCCCGCTACTGCCTCTGGCATCTGCACGGCGCGCCCACCAACAGTGACTCCTTTCAGGCGTCTTCTGTGACAAAGACGCTTTCTCTAACGTCTCTTTCGCCACTCTGTCCCCGCTGGGAAAAGTTCTGATTTTGGTCCTTCACACTGTTCTTTCACTTAAACACAGAAACGTCTTATATGGTTCAGGGTAATACAAAAATGTATTGCCTATTTACAAAAACGAATCGTTTAAATTCTTGACACAGTAAAGGAAGTCTCGTAGTTTGAATTTCCACCAATGGCAGGTATATTTTTGGTTTTCAATGAAGAACGCCTTACTATTTCTCCATATGATGTGCAAAAGAACTGAGCATGTCCATTTTGGTATCCTTCAGGTACATCGAATGAGTGGTGCAGTGGTTATCACACTGGACTCGCATTCGGGAGGACGACAGTTCAAACCCACGTGCAGCCGTCCTGATTTAGGTTTTCCCTGATTTCCGCAAATCACTTCAGGTAAATGCCGGGATGGTTTCTTCGAAAGGGTACGGCCGATTTCCTTCCCTTTCCTTCCCTAATCCCAGCTTTTGCTCCGTCTCTAATGACCTCGTTGTCAGTGGAACATTGAACACTAATTCCTCGTCCTCCGTTAGCTGCGTCGCACAATGATAGGTCAAAAACTTTTTAAGAAAATTTAGATCTCATTACAACAGAACTCTATCAACCCAACATTTCAGCAAAGTTTTCTTTGTGTATTGTGATTCCATTGGGACCCATGTGGTGAATTCGCAATAACTTTCGCAGTCATATGGGCATCACACAATTCTATAGGAATATTCTTCACAGTGTTCACAATACACAATAGACGTGTTTGTTTGACGCTTTCATCTGAAACAGAGGCTGATGTGATAGCCTCTCTTCAAGGAGCATTGTCCTTTAACAGTATAATGTAGCACAAAATTCAGATATCAAGCAATGTTCATGAACTGTATGCAAGATCTCAAAGGGAAAACAGCATCTCACAGAGTTGCATACGTATGGTACATACAAAACAAATCACGTACATAGGCATACTCGTTATTGCTAACACTGGACTCCAGCTCAAAGCGTCCTATGAGCGATATTACAAATGTCTGGTTATCACACCATGGAGTAATTTGTGGCAAGAGTCAATGGCATACAGACATTTTTCTGTAGACTGCCATGTAACAGAACATTTGAGTGAAGACACACGTAGGTAGACTGGGCCAGTTCTGGTGCAAAATATGGCACCGATGACATCACTCATTAATCATCACATTTCTGCACCCCTCTATCCTCCATGCATCTGTCAAAGGCTCATTGCCCTATGTATAAAATGGGGAGAAGTTCAAATAATGGTTGAAAATGGAAAAAAATGGGTTTTCTTCCTACTCCAATGAGTCACTGTGGAAGTAGGTCTGTTGTCCTAAGTATAAATTGCTGGAAAATTCAAAAATTGAAGAAGGGACATTGTCATGCTGGTGGAAGCAGGCACTTATGCTAAGTATAGAATTAAACTTGGCTAACCTGGAATACAGCTGCAGCTCTATGATGTCAAAATCAAGATGTTTCGACGAAAGGAAGTAACGTGCCTGCCAGGATGCGTCCAGTCCTGTAGAGACCTGTTACTTATAGGAGTCAGGTCAATTGGTCCACGTGTGGAATACATCTACATCTACATATATAGTCCGCATACCACCACACGTTGCGTGGCGGAGGGTACCTTCTACCACTACTACTCATTTCCTTTCCTGCTCCGCTCGCAAGTTGAGCGAGGGAAAAACGACTATCTATATACCTCCGTATGAGCCCTAATTTCTCGTACCTTATCTTCGTGGTCCGTACGCCAATGTATGTTAACGGCAGTAGAATCATTCGGCACTCAACTTCAAATTGAAACTAAACTCCTTCCGCACAGGTCATGAAGGCCGCCGTGTCATCCTCAGCCCACAGGCGTCACTGGATGCGGATATGGAGGGGCACGTGGTCAGCACACTGCTCTCCCGGCCGTATGTCAGTCTCCGAGACCGGAGCCGCTACTTCTCAATCAAGTAGCTCCTAAGTTTGCCTCACAAGGGCTGAGTACACTCCGTTTGCCAACAGCGCTCGGCAGACCGGATGGTCACCCATCCAAGTGCTAGCCCAACCCGACAGCGCTTAACTTCAGTGATCTGGCGGGAACCGGCGTTAGCACTGCGGCAAGGCCGTTGGCTCAGCTTAAAATGCCAGGTCTCTAAATTTTCTCAGTAGCGTTTCGCGAAAAGTAAGTCGCCTTCCCTCCAGCGATTCCCATTTGAGTTCCAAACGCATCTCTGTAACATTTACATGTTGCTCGAACCTATCGGTAACAAATCTCGCAACCCCCCTCCGAACTGCTTCGATGTATTCCTTCAGTCAGATCTGGTTGGATCCCAAACAATCGAGTAATACTCAAGAATAGGTCGCACCAGCGTCTTATATTCTCCTTTACAGGTGACCCACTGTTTCCTAAAATTCTCCCAATAAACCGAAGTCGACCATTCGCCTTCCCTACCACAATTCTCACATGCTCGTTCCATCTCATATCGCTCATGCAGCGTCATGCCTAGATATTTAAACACTTGACTGTGCCAATCAGGACATTAGCAATACTTTATCCGAACATTACAGGTTTGATCTTTCTGCTTATTCGCATTAACTTACATTTTTCCACATTTAGGGCCATCTGCCATTCATCAAACCAACTGGAAATTTTGTCTAAGTCGTCTTGCAGAAACACTCAACTTTGACACCTTACTGTGCACCACGGCATCATCAGCAAATAACCGCAGATTGCTGCCCACCCTGTCCGCCAAATCATTTATGTATGTAGAGAACGAAAGTGGGTCTATCACACTTCCCTGGGGGCAATCATGACGATACTCCTCTCTCTGATGAACTCTCGCCGTCTAGAACAACATACTGCGTTCTATTATTTAAGAAATCTTCGAGTTACTCACATATCTGCGAACTTTTTCCATATGCTCGTACCTTCGGTAACAGCCTGCAATGGAGCCCCGTGCCAAATGCTTTCCGGAAATCTAGAAATATGGAATTTGTTTGTTTCCTTTCATCCATAGTTCGCAGTGAATCATGTGAGAAAAGGGCAAGCTGAGTTTCGCACGAACGATGCTTTTTAAAACCATGCTGATTCATCGACATAAGCTTCTCAGTCTCAAGAAAGTCTATTATATTCGAACTGAGAACATGTTCAACGATTCTGCAGCAAACAGAAGTTAGGGATATTAGTTTGTAATTTTGCGGGTCCGTTCCTTTACTCTTCTTATATGCTGGAGTCAGTCACCTGCGCCTTTTTCCAGTCGCTTGGGACTTTGTGCTGCGCGAGAGATTCATGACAATGAAAGCTAGGTAAGGAACCTGTCTGGTCATAGCTAAAAGCTATTGCCACCCTAAGTTAAAATTAGCCAACACGTATGTCTTACAGCATAGTGTTGTTTCAATTTAAAAATCAGGAGCTCATATTTTCCCCAAGTCCACTTGTGCTATGCACATACACTCTCCCCAAACTGCTCGACATTACAGTTTAAATATTCGCCTTCCACATCAGTTACCGTAAGTTCAAAATGGTGAGAAAATCCAAGTAAAATAAGTTTAAAATGATGGAATGTCTGCTAGTTGTCAAAACTATGGAGTACTGGTCCTAACTTTAAAACTGAATATACTACTGATGCAGGCCGTTTAGTTGTCAGTATCATGTTTGGGAGAAATAGGAATACATCACACTAGGTAGGCTCTCTACTGTGAAGTTAGCCACCTGTGGACCATGAGCTACCGCCTGCAAACACTCGTCACGCCCTACTGGAACTGCCGTTGCCGTGCTCCACAATCAGCCGCACCCACTGCTGCCTGACTTCAGCTGGGAGTCGCTATCACCAAGAACCTCAGCTATGCTCCACATGACGTCATGCAGCGTCTAAATGCACCTCTACAGACAGGCTGCTATCACCAATGAGTCTAGAGCAGTCAGCACCACGTCATACGGTTAGGTATGCCTTTCGTCCGGTTCGGGCTGTGTGACCCCAAACACAGTCGGCACACTCTATAAGATGACGCAGCTATCAGACATATTCCTAAGACTACACGATTTTACTGTTAAGCTTACACTAGTTTCAGAAAACGACTGCATCCTGTTGTGGTAGAGGAAGGCTATGTAACAGTTCTGACATTCTGTAGCTGAGGCAGTCTACAGGAGTCTCTCGAGAATGTTATTCAGTTTTCAACCAGTGTTTGGTGTGAGCTCAATGTAGTTGTCTGATGGTCAGCACACCCGTGCCTGCATTATGAAGTACTCTAGAGCCATTTGTGATATCTGTTGAAGTCACGTTAATATTTTTTTTACAGATGAAGCCTGAATCCGACTCAATGAAAGTATGCACCACCCATAATAGATGTCTATACTGTTTCTTAACTTTCGCCGCTTTATATTGTATGTGTGCAGTATGAATAACACAAGTGAACATCTGATTGGCATATATTTTACATCGAATGATTCTGCGTGACCTAGGTCCTTGGTAGGTTTCTGGAAATATAAGAATTCAAATGGTTCACGAAATTCATGTAAATTTCATGAGCAGAGTGGTATCCCAGCAGAACGGGTGGTATCGTCAAAGACAGAAAAAACCAGAGCTCGTATTCTGAAACATACAATGGTTTCCCCACACTTAAGTATCGTTACTTTATGGTTTGATAAGTTTTTACGCAGAGTGCAATGACGCCAATGATGTTAGCCACTGATTGATTGTACAAGGAGGAAGCATGAGACCTAAGACAATCGTTGGGAACGTGTGCTGAAATCGCAATACATATGAGATTTATTGCCAGTTCCATGGCAGCTATGTCACAGAACTTTTACATCTAAGGGTTCCAGTTTGACCATGTGTCTTACACTGCACACGTAATGTTACACGTAGCTGTAACATTTCTAAATGCAGACAGCTAACACACATACAGGAAATCATTGAATTTAACGTCAGTTTTATGGTGAAGTCAACGGATAATGTATCAAAATAAATGAATTTTCAACCTAAAGAAATGTTAAGTCCCTTTGCAATAGTAGTCTTGCGCTTTTGAAACGAATATTGAACCGACGACACTGAATTTTCCATTGAAAAAAGCTAATATAGTTCCAAAACCAATGAAATTTGTACCTAATGAAGCATAAAGCCAGTATCCAGTTGCTGTCTTATGGTTTTGACAGCGAATATTTTACCAACAACACTGAATCTTGCGTTCAAATCAGCGAATATACTATAAAATAATTTTCCACGTAAATCAGACATTTCGTCGTTAAATCTATCAACCTCGCGCTGGACATTGCATCAATGAATAATATGTCGTTACCCACTCAGCAAACGGCACATAATGGCAACCATTAATAGAATTTCACATCTACAGGTTTCCCACCTTACCCTTGTGTTCCACGTTGCATATGCAACATCAGATGTCTCCATATGATTTATAAATGTAGTTGACATACATACAAAAATTTTTTGTATTGAAACCGATCATTATAGTACCTAAATTGATGAATTTCGCATCTTACCACTGACGTTCGTCAAGGCTATACGTAGGAATAAAATCTTTCTCAGTTTTCAAGCCGCGTCAATTCGAATAAAATTCAGGAGCTTGCGATGGCTAGCTCCGCCATCGAAAGCTCGAGGATTTTATTTGAATTGACGCGTCTTGAAAACTGAGAAAGATTTTATCCAAACATGCCGCCGCGAAAGACTCCAAGGACTGAAGGCTATACGTAACTGTTACGATACTAGCAGAGTGTCTCTGCTTTCGTTCAATATCCCTTGTCATTTACTCCAGAACTGATCGTATTGACATCTTCTTTTGCATTACGTGTCGTTTTCTGAGAAATATCCCAACAAATGTAAGTCTTCCAGCCACTACTTCCACACTTTGCGACGCCAAAGAACGATTCATGTTACCCACTATAAAGCAAAGGATTGCAGTTAAATACAACTATTACGCAAGTTACACAACCAATGTAAGGAAAGCGAACTTGACTGAAAGAGACGTGAGTACGACAGCAGCGTTTGACGTCCAAACTTAGACAATCATGATCATGAACAGCACAGGACACTAGCTCACCTAAATCTCTCTCCCTCTCACAATAATTATCAAGAGAGCGACTAGACAAACGTATGCACAGAGCTGACAGAACCGTACCACTTGGTGTAACTGACAGAGTCGCTACAGCTACGAAACTGAACGACTTGGATTTACCAAGCTGTGACAGGCGAATGGTGTCCTTCAAATCATCCCACATGTATCGTCGTTTGATGGACTCTAATATCTAGAGGCGATGATTTTTCAATTTTGCATCACGAACAAGGAATTTTATTCTGAAATTGGTTTTATAATTGTTTGTATCTAACGTAAAACAATAGTGGTCCACATGATCGTTTTTCGAAGGTTTTAGGTCGTAGCTTTGCAGAGGTGGTGTGAAAGTCTTTTACTTCCATGTGTTGCAAATAGTTCCGGCAAAACAGAAAACCCCTTGTATTTCGAATGCGCATGTCCTATATACACAAACGAATAACACGTAAATCAAACGTCTCCAAGAGATTTTTGAATCTTTTTTGATGAATGGCAACGGTCTTGCCAGAGTGGATACACCGGTTCCCGTGAGATCACCGAAGTTAAGCGCTGTCGGGCGTGGCCGGCACTTGGATGGGTGACCATTCAGCCCGCCATGCGCTGTTGCCATTTTGCGGGGTGCACTCAGCCTAGTGATGCCAATTGAGGAGCTACTCGACCGATTAGTAGCGGCTCCGGTCAAAGAAAACCATCATAACGACCAGAAGAGCGGTGTGCTGACCCCACGCCCCTCCTATCCGCATCCTCACCTGAGGATGACACGGCGGTCGGATGATCCCGACGGGCCACTTGTGGCTTGAAGACGGAGTGCTTTTTTTGATGAATAAAAATGGTGCTTGTATCGAAACACAAGCTGTAACAGTTTATAGGTATGTGTGAGTCGATGTGGCTCAGTTGGTAGAGTACTGTGTTGTAGCAGAAGATTCAGTAGATTCAAACAGTAGACGCTACGGCGAATTAAGCAAGGTAGATTTATCCTGGGTGGTTATAATTAAATTTTGACTAATCACGAAGGTTCATTGTGGACTGTAATAATCGTATGGCAGCGAAATTTGGTAGATTTGCTAATGCGTTAATGCAGAACTGATTCACGCTGAAAATCAAATTAATTCCAACTACGAACACCCGGTGTAAATCTGACGCTGTATACCCTTTCTGCGGCGGTATGACACACTCGTTGTCATTTGACAAGCCGTAACGTGAGTGAGAATATTTCTATCAAAAAGACAGACCGTGCACCGTTAGTGAAACCGTATTACGTGAACGACAGAAATTACAGTGCTGCATTGAGAGAATCGCCAACCGGAAGGTCTGAGAAGATTCCCGATGTCATTAAATGGGTCTGAGAAGATGATAATGAAATTCGAAAACACGGCTGGGCTTGGTGTGGCACCTGGTAAAGGAAGTCGTTCCATCCAGGTGGAAGTTATTGAAAAGGTTGCTTTCGCTGTAACTGACCATGCAGCATGTGCCCCAGGTAGTTGGTTCTGGTGCAGTGTCACGAGAATAGTCCATCCCATGGTCAACAGTACAGAAAGTTTTGCTGTCTATTTTATACTGGTACTCGTACAAGATCCAAATAATGCAGGAACTTAAATAGCATGATCTACAGTGTATCGGCACCACCGTTTAGCATAGGGAAAGTTAGTTTTGTGCGATATTCTGAGCACAAGTTACAGTCAGGTGCAGGCCGGATTGCAGTAAGTTACGCTGACCGGCGGTTGCGAAGTGGAATGGAGGCCACAGGGGCCATCGAACCGCTGAAAAGCGTAAATGCAGCGGTTCGCATGTCGCAAGCTATAGGCAGAAGGGGCCCGCCGGCGCAACAGGGTTGTGGGGCGTACGTGACTCGGAGCGATGCGTTAGCGAAACAGAGGCGTGCAGCCGATTATAAATAGGTGTTGCTTTCTAACGAGAGTCATTCAAGTGTGACAGCTCTCCTGGACGGCGGGGCGTGTCACTCCGCCGCGCTACACTCCGCAACAGATGGGGCGACGGCGTCCCGGTCAACGGTGGGTCGTTGGTTAGCCTCTGAGGCCGACGCGGCCAGCCAGGGCGGGCCACTCTTTGGCTCGCTACCGCAGGCAGTCGTCTCGGCTCCCGACACACGCTGGAGACTTTCGTGACGAGGGCCGCAGATTCGGACGTCGGATCACGGGCGGTGATTGCCACCACATTCCCAGCTACGTCAGCCAAGGAAGAAGCAGCAGCGGGGCCGTCCTACGGCTCCCGGCGGAGCAGCGCGGAGTCAATGGGGACGGTGGCCACTGAGTCGGCTGCTGGTGCAGCCATCCTGACGTAAACGGAAATCTGCAGCTGGCGAACAAGGCCGGCCAACACAGCGTTGCGTTACACACGTTGCTGGGGCAGTGGCCGCAGCATTGCGGGGCCTGTGACGTGTGATATGGATTCACAAGAACATTTATTCTGTTCTCTTTTGAAGACAAAACATCCAGAGGGTTTATGAGGTGAACTGTGACATCTGCATATAGAGACCTCCTTGTGCAGCATGCGATTCCTGCTTTGGAAGAGCGCAGCTGTGTGGAAACCACTGTTTTCATCCAAGTTGGGGCAACAACTCATGCCACTCACTTAAATGGTAATTATTTGACTCCTCCACCTTTAACCTCTGCCAGAGCGATCCCATTCCAGAAGCCCAACACAACTTCCAATACCTGTTTAAAGCCTTATGCTCATCCCAGGACCTCTCCTGTGAGTCCATTCACCCTCTCACCCCTATGCACCGCAAAATACACAACCCAACAATACCGGATGCCTCATTGTGGCTGGTTATTGTGTCGTCATTGAAAGAATTTCGGTCCTAATTGACCAACATCTCCAACCAATAGCCCATTATCTAGCCTCACATATCAAAGATACCCACCATTTCCTTCTCCAACTCTCCACCATCCCCATCCCTTTACCTCCTGGATCTCCGCTCGTCAGTGTAGACGCCCCCTCCCTATACACCAACATTCCTCATACCCTTGGACTTACTACTACTGAACACTACCTTCAGACTCAAAACTTACTACCGCATTCCTCATATACTTTAGTAACTTTCTTCTAATTCACAATTACTTTTCCTTTGAAGGGGAAGTGATCATTGCTGTTGTGATCTTCAGTCCAAAGACTGGTTTGGTTTCTGAACCTTCTTAGTGCATTCATTTCTTGGTCTTCCTGTACGACTTTTTCCCTCCACGCTTCCCTCCAATACTAAATTGGTGATCTCTTGATGCCTCAGAACGTGTCCTACCAACAGAACCCTTCTTCTTGTCAAGTTGTGCCACAAATCCCTCTTCTCCCCAATTCTATTCAGTACCTCCTCATTAGTTACGTGATCTACCCATCTAATCTTCAGCATTCTTTTGTAGCACCACGGTTCAGAAGTTTTTATTCTCTTCTTGCCTAAACTGTTTATCGTCCATGTTTCACTTCCATACATGACTATACTCCATACAAATACTTCCAGGAAAGATTTCCTGACACTTAGAGCTACACTCGATGTTAACAAATTTCTCTTCTTCAGAAACGCTTTCCTTGCCATCGCCAGTCTACATTCTATTTTCTCTGTACTTCGACCATCATCAGTTATTTTGCTGCCCAAATAGCGAAACTCATCTACTACTCTAAGTGTCTCCTTTCCTAATATAATTCCCTCAGCATCACCTGATTTAATTCTACAACATTCCATTATCCTGGTTTTGCTTTTGTTGATGTTCATTTAATATCCTCCTTTCAAGACACTCTCCATTCTGTTCAACTGCTCTTCCATGTCCTTTGCTGTCTCTAACGGAATTACAATGTCATCGGCAAACCTCAAAGTTTTTATTTCTTCTCCCTGCATTTTAATTGCTACTCCAAGTTTTCTTTTGTTGCCTTTACTGCTTGCTCAATATACAAATTGAATAACATCGGTGATAGGCTACAGCCCTGTCTCACTCCCTTTTCAACCACTGTTTTCCGTTCGTGCCCTTTGTCTCTTATAGTTGCCATCTGGTTTCTGTACAAATTGTAAATACCCTTCCCTCCCTTTATCTTACCCGGAATATACCAGTCAACATCGTCAAAACCTTTCTCTAAGTCTATAAAACCTATAAACGTCGGTTTTCCTTTCCTTAACCCATGTTCTAGGATAAGTGGTAGGGTCAGTACTACCTCGCGTGTTCCTACATTTCTACAGAATCCAAACTGATCTTCCCCGAGGTCGGCTTCTACCAGTTTTTCCATTCGTCTGTAAGGAAATCGTGTTATGTTTCAACCATGACTTATGAAACTGATAGTTCGGTAATTTTCACATCTGTCAGCACATGCTTTCTTTGTAAGTGGAATTATTATATTCTTCTTGAAGTCTGAGGGTATTTCGCCTGTCTCACACATGCTTGTAACACCACAGTTTAATACTGTAAATAATATATATTGATTTATTATGAGTAATGTAAAGCATGTATTCTTTAATATGTAATGTCCTTAATCTACTTTAAGGAAATGTAAAGGTTTTGTGACATGTTTACTCTTTACAAGTCAAATTCTTTGTATTATTTGGAGGAGAGTAGCATTTAATTATGTTTATTTGTATTGACTTCTTAATATGCTTAAATGATGAGATTTTTTAACAAACGTTTGATGGTAACTACGCTGTAACTTGTTCATACATAGGGACTTTGCATTATATAAAGAAAAACCCAATGTAGTTCCCCTCTGCAACGGAAGAGAGTTGGCGCGCTAGGGAAAAGTTGATATTTCGCTCGTCCGTGCGGCAAACAATGTGCTCTCTCGAGCACAACAGGAGTCGACAGCAGGTAACTGACGAGCAAACAGAGCAGCTGCCTAGTGAGGCTTATTGTATTAAAAGTGGACTGAAATGGCCTCGGATTTAATATGCGGCTGTAAAATGGTGCTCTCGATTTGGGAAAAGCTCTAAAATTATTATTAACAACGCCAAGAAGAGGTAAATAGAGCTTATTATTGCCAATGGAAAGACCACCTAGCCGTCACATACTCGCCACCTCGATTGCTCAACCACTTCGCCACACTCACAAAAGGTCAGAAATGTATTAATGTGTGAACCAGTAGTGTTGCGTTAGATTCTATGCAAATGTAATTCTAATGTTCAAAAATGTGTTTGAACGAAATGTCCATCCTATGCTCTTTTCCAAGTAGGATCCTCTCCGTTAAGTAATGAAATCCGAGAATGTCCTTTGCATAAAAAGCATTAACAATTCGATGGTGCATTTTCTTGATGTGTGGCAAAGTTTTATTCCAGTACACTTAATGTGCTGGGCAAGAATTACTTGTTTCTCATACATATAACAGTGACTGTCCATGTTTGAATGTTTTGAAACTTAACTAGAAAATGAACTTAAAATCAGTTTAGGAAAGAGTATTACTTGGAAAAGAGAGTACTGATGTTTACTGATTTAAAAATGTTTTCAAAACTTACTTGTTTCACAAGTGGAACTATAAACATTTTGTCTAGAGGTTGTTTGAAGTAAAACTTTACTGGAAATTGTCTCTGTATTGTAGAGGTTATTGTCTGGGTAAAGAGTGTTAAAATAGTACAAACTTAATGATCTCAAATTGAAAGAGTAATCCAATCCTACCTTAATGATACATAAATTTGAAAGTGCATACAATTTTGTTGTTACAATGAAAGGGCTACTTTGTGGGATCACATTTCTTTTCCATCATAACAAAAAGAATAAAGTAGCGTAGTAGGTTTCTAGCTAATGATTCTTGAAGTAATCACTGCGAAACACAGATAGAAGGTTTGTATACTGTGTCTCCTTTTCGCTTCTGTATTGTGAATGTGTGTATTAATTGCACTTTACTATTATTATGTGCTATCTGGTCTTGTGTGGTTAATTAAGGGCAGGTTTCAGCCATATTAGTTAAAGACAAAAGTAATGATTAAAATAAACAAGAGAGGGGCTCATTGGCAAACCTAGTGATTACTTGACTACTAAAGTGACGACTACTGCTACCCACTGTGTGATTATTCCATTTGAGTGCGTTCATTGCACTTCATTGCATTTGATGAAAGTTGGCTTTGAAGTAGTAAAAACGGGTTCTTGATGAATAATGCTTTTACATTATGATGCCTAATTAGGCTGGCGACCGTATAACGGTGATCAGTTACTGCTACTCCTTGCAAAATTATTTCTTTCTGTCATCTACCTATAGCTATTCCTACGAAATTAATGTTCGATTCCAATTTCCTGTTAGATAAACTCGGTCAAATTTCTAAATTTCTCTCAGATGGTAACATTTACTGCAAGTTTAGGCCATATTTGGCAAATTTACTACCGCTGTAGTGTTATACATGGCTGCTTTGTGACAAAAATAAACCTTGTCGTCACCAGGTCAATTGCATGTCAGTGTAACGAGCGAAGCAGTAGTGTCCTATGCTCACTGGATGGTAGAGTTTTGTCATGGCTGGCTGTCCCAAGGCTGTCAGTAGTTCTAATTAAATGTTGTCTACTCCCAGGGCCTGTTTCGACTTAGGTCTTTCAGTGCTCTGTCATATTCTTCACGCAGTATCCTATCTCCCATCTCATCTTCCTCTATGTTCTCTTCCGTTTTGTAATATTACCCCCAAGTACATCGAGCTTGTATAGACCCTCTATGTACTTCTTCCACCTTTTCTTCTTTCCCTTCTTCGCTTAGGATTGGTTTTCCATCTGAGCCCTTGACGTTCATACAGGTGGTTTTCCTTCCTCCAAAGGTCTCTTTAACTCTCCTGTAGGCGACATCTATCTTACCTTGTGCTCTAGCCATTCCTGCTTAGCCATTTTGCACTTCCTGTCGATCTCATTTTTGAGGCGTTTGTATTCCTTTTCGTCTGCTTCATTTACTGCATTTTTATATTTTATCCTTTCATCAGTTTAATTCAGTATCTCTTCTGTTACCCAAGAATTTTTACTAGCCCTCGTCTCTTTACCTACTTGGTCCTCTGCTGCCTTCACTATTCAGCCTCTCAGAGCTACCCATTCTTCTTCTACTGTATTCATTTCCCTTGTTCTTGTCAGTCGTTCCCTAATGCTCGCTCTGAAACTCTCTACAACCTCTAGGTCTTTCAGTTTATCCAGGTCCCATCTCCTTAAATTCCTACCTTTTAGCAGTTTCTTCAGTTTTAATCTACAGTTCATAAACAACGGATTGTGTGGTCGGAATCCATATCTGCCCCTGTAAAAGTCTTATAACTTAAAATCTGGTTCCCAGTATGTAATCTATCTGAAAAATTCCGGTGTCTCCAGGCCTCTACCACGTATACAACCTTCTTCATGCCTCTTAAACCAAGTGTTAGCTATGATTAAGTTATGCCCTGTGCAAAGTTCTACCAGGCGGCTTCCTCTTTGATTCCTTATACCCAGTCCATATTCACCTACTACTTTTCCATCTCTCCCTTTTCCTACTATCGAATTCCAGCCCCCATGACTGTTAAATTTTCGTTCCCTTAACTGTCTGAATAATTTCTTTTATTGCATCATACATTTCTTCAATCTCTTCATCATTTGCGGAGCTAGTTGGTTATAAACTTGTACTACTCTGGTAGGCGTGGGCTTCGTGTCTATCTTGGCTACAATAATGCGTTCTATATGCTGCCTTCCTATTTTTTATTCATTATTAAACCTACTCCCGCATTGCACATATTTATAGCCTGTATTCACCTGGACAGAAGTCTTGTTCCTCCTGCCACCGAAATTCACTAATTCCCACTTTTTACATTTTCTAACCTACCTGCCCTGTTAAGGGATCTGATATTCCATGCTCCGCTCCATAGAACGCCAGTCTTGTTTCTCCTGTTAATGACATCGTCCTGAGTAGTTCCTGCCCAGAAATCCGAATGGGAGACTAGTTTGCCTCCGGAATATTTTACCCAAGAGGACGCCATCATCATTTAATCATGCAATAAAGCTGCATGGCCTCAAGAAAGATTATGGCTGCAGTTTCCCCTTGCCTTTAACAATGCTGTTTTGGTTTATGTTACAAGCCCAGCTCAATCAATCATCCAGACAGTTGCCCCTGCAACTAGTGAAAAGGTTGCCGCCCCTCTTCAGGAACCACACATCTGTGTGGCCTCTCAACAGATACCCCTCCGTTGTGGTTGCACCTACGATAAGGCTATCTGTATCGCTGAGGTACGCAAGCCTCCCCACCAATGGCAGGGTCCATGGTTCATGGGGGGGGGGGGGGGGGGGTCGGAAGGGAGAGCATACAAACAAATCTGCAGCAGAGGAATGGGCACCCACATGACACCCTTCTATGCCAACCTGCTTATGGGCCTTCCAGAAGAGACCTTCCTAGCCTCCCAAAACGCCAACCCCTAGACTGGTTGAGATTCATTGATGATATCTTCTTGGTCTCGACTCAGCGTCAAGAGACCTATTTTCGTTCTTTCAAAACCTCAACACCTTCTCTCCCATCCGCTTCACGTGGTCCTCCTCAAGCCAGCATCCCATCTTTCTAGACATTGACCTCCTCCTCTCTGATGGCTCCATCCACAACTCTGCCCTCATTTAACCTACCAATGATCAACTATACCTGCATTTTGACAGCTGTCATCCTCTTTCACAACAAAAAATCCATCCCATAGAGCCTGGCCAGCCAGGGATGGTGTATCTGGGGTGACAAGAACTCCCTTGTCCTGTATGCTTAGGGTCTCATCAAGACCTTCACAGACAGATACTATCCCTCAGACGTAGCCCACAAACAGATCTCCTATGCCGTTTTCCCTCACACCCTCAATACTCCCACCACTCCCAAGAACCAGCCCTTCATCACCCAATACCATCCCAACCTGGAACAACTGAAGCACGCACTGCATGTATTTTTGGTTATGTATCATCTCACCCTGAAATGAGGCACATCCTACCTGAGACCCATCGCATTCCTCCTAAAGTGGTGTCCCACTGCCTAGCCAACCTCCCACAACATCCTAGTCCATCCTTATGCCACTCCCAATCCCAACCCCTGGTCACAATGAGGCATACAGTCAGTCTTCCCCCCCCCCCCCACCCCCCCACCCCCTCTCTTTGCGAGTGGAACAGGGAAGGAAATGACAAGTTGTGGTACAGGGTTCCCTCCGCCAAGCACAGTACAATAGCTTGTGGAGTATCTACGTAGCTGCAGATGTAGATGTAGGTATACCTGTACAAGAAACAAGTGTAAGGCCTGCCCAACACACCCATCCAGCATTTCCTGTTCCACTCCTGCCACCGGCTTATACTACCCCACCAGAGGCCAGAACATCTATGAAAGCAGCCATGTCATATACCAACTCTGCTGCAATCATTGCACAGCTTTTTATATCGGTATGTCTACCAACCAGCTGTCCACCAGGATGAATGGCCACTCCCAATCTGTGGCCAAGAGCAAAGTAGACCACTCTGTGGCACAACATACAACTGAACGTAATATGCTTGATTTCAATGGCTGCTTCGCTATGAGAACCATCTGGATCCTCCCCTCCACCAGCAGCTTTTCTGAACTGTGCTGTGAGTTATCATTACAACACATTCTCCACTCCCACAATTATCCTACCTCAACCTATGGCAATATACTGTCCTCATACCCTCCACCCAACAGTTTCCACCCCTTCTGTCCTATTACATCCTTTCCATTCTCCCTCTCTCCCCCCACTTCCCAGTCCCCTCCAGATTGCTGCTTCCATTCCACATGACAGTTGGATTGTGGTCCGAATCGCCAGAGCTAGCAGACATGTGTGGGTGAGGTGTACTTGGTTGTGTAAATGAATTAATGTCTACAACTTAACATGTCATCTTTACAGTAAGTAGCAATCCACTCGCATCTTGTCCTGCATTGTTGATATTCCAACCTGGAGTTTTCGTTGTTTGATTTTTAATTACAATTCGTTTTCTAAATAGAGGGTAACCTGACCGTTGTTTGACACCGTTAAGTGTAGAAGTAGTGGATGGAGGACTTAAATTTGTTGGGTTATTTCTCAGAAAATGACATGGACTGCAAAGGAAGATGCTTATGTGATCGATTCTGGAGTGGATGATTATGGCTATCGAACGAAGTCAGTCGCATCTTGTTCGCTATGTATATAGTTAAGTATAGCTCTGATCAACGTTTAGTGGTTGATGCGAAATTCACTTCTTTAAGTATAATATTTATCAGTTTCAACAAAAAATTAGCCAAATTGGACGAATGTACAATGGTTTTATGTGTGTCAGCTGCTTCCATTTATGAACCCTATGGAGATATCTGATGTTACATGTGCAAAGTGCGACATATGGTTAGATGAGAACCATTATGTGTGCAATTCTATTACATGGTTACAGTCACATGTCTCTGCTGAGTGGGTAACTACATTTGATTCTTTGATGTATATGTCCAATGCTCAATGGATGGATTTCAAGTAGAAATTGTTTGACGTTCATGGAAAATTATTATACAGCATACTCGTTGAATTCATCGCAATATTCAGTATTGTCAGTACAACATTAACTGCAAAAAGCATGAGACTACTCCTGAAGACGGACTTTACCCTTCTTGAGGTTAGAATTTCATTTATTTAAATACATAATTCATTTATTTCATCATAAAATTGACGTGAAAATTTAATGACGTGCTGCACTTGTCTGCTGTCTCCAGTTAGAACTTCTACAGAGCCGCCTGATGTTAATCATATGGGTGTAGTTTAAGACAAATACTGAAACAGGATCCCTTAGATGTAAAAGTTCTGGGATATGGTTGCCGATGAAATAGCAGTAAATCTCATATGTTTTCGCATATCAGCACCGGCAATAAACAGGTCCGACCACCTGTCTTAGGTCTCACGCTTCCTCCTATTACAGTTGTTGTCTTAACAACATTGGTGTCATTACACTTTCTGTAGAAACATATAAAAGCAAATTACTTTAGCGAGGGGGAACGAGTGTATGCTTCTATACGACTCCTCTTTTGCCTATCCTTAAGGTTACAATCCATTCTGCTCTGATACTGACCAATGGCATAGGTCATGCAGAATCATCGCTATACTTGTAAAATGTATGCCAATCAAATTTTCACATGTGCTATACATGCTATACACATAGAATAAAAAGCGGCGATAGTTAAAGAATAATGTGGACATCTATCTTGGGTGGTATATACGTCCAATGAATTGGATTCAGACTCCATATGTAAAAATTTATAAACATTACTTCAACAAAGATCACAAACGGCGCTAGAGAATGTCATCGAGTAACTATCTTGAGCTCACAACAAACATTGATTGAAGACCGAATAACAGTATGCAGAGTACCATGTAGACTGCTCGAGCTACGGAATGACAGAACTGTTACATTGCCGTCGTCTACCGCAACAGGATGCAGTCTTGTTCTAAAATTAGTATCAGTACCAGTGTAAAATCTTGTAGTCTGAAAGCTGTGTCATCTTATAGAGTGTGCTGACTGTTGGGGTCAGGTAACCCATACTGGACTAAAGTCGACGTATGTCCTTTGGCATACCTAACCATATAATATGGCACTGACTGCTCTAGACTCATAGGTGAAAGCAGCCTATCTATGGAGGTGCGCTCAGACGCTGCATGACGTCATGTGAAGCACAGCAGAGGTTCCTGGTGATAGCGACTCCCAGTTGATGACAGTGGCTTTGGCTGAAGGCACCATGTGGCGTGCTGTCCCAACAGGGCTCGGTGGTGAACTTGACAGAAGACATATTCTCGGGTGTAGTTTTCGTTTAAATACACTACTGGCCATTAAAATTGCTGCACCAAGAGGAAATGCAGAAGATAAACGGGTATTCACTGGACAAATATATTATACTAGAACTAACATGTGATTACATTTTCAAGCAATTTGGGTGCATAGATCCTGAGAAAAAAGTACCCAGAACAACCACCCCTGGCAGCAATAACGGCCTTGATACGCCTGGACATTGAGTCAAACAGAGCTTGGATCACGTGTACAGGTACAATTGCCCATGCAGCTTCAACACGATACCACAGTTCATCAAGAGTAGTGACTGGCGTATTGTGACAAACCAGTTGCTCGGCCACCATTGACCAGACGTTTTCAATTGGTGAGAGATCTGGAGAATGTGCTGGCCAGGGCAGCAGTCGAACATTTTCTGTATCCAGAAACACCCGTACAGGTCCTGCAACATGTGGTCGTGCATTATCCTGCTGAAATGTAGGGTTTCGCAGGGATAGAATGAGGGGTAGATCCACGGATCGTAACACATCTGAAATGCAACGTCCACTGTTCAAAGTGCCGTCAATGCGAACAAGAGGTGACCGAGATGTGTAACCAATGGCACCCTATACCATAACGCCGGGTGATAACGCCAGTATGGCGATGACGAATACACGCTTCCAATGTGCGTTCACCGCGATGTCGCCAAACACGGATGCGACCATCATGATGCTGTAAACAGAACCTGGATTCATCCGAAAAAATGACGTTTTGCCATTCGTGCGCCCAGGTTCGTCGTTGAGTACACCATCGCAGGCGATCCTGTCTGTGATGCAGCGTCAAGGGTAACTGCAGCCATGGTCTCCGAGCTGATAGTCCATGCTACTGGAAACGTCGTCGAACTGTTCGTGAAGATGGCTGTTGTCTCGCAAACGTCCCCATTTGTTGATTCAGGGATCGAGACGTGGCTGCACGATCGGTTACAGCCATGCGGATAAGATGCCTGTCATCTCGACTGCTAGTGATACGAGGCCGTTGGGATCCAACACGGCGTTCCATATTACCCTCCTGAACCCACCGATTCCATATTCTGCTAACAGTCATTGGATCTCGACCAACGCGAGCAGCAGTGTAGCGATACGATAAACGGCAATCGCGATAGGCTATAATACGACCTTTATCAAAGTCGGAAATGTGATGGTACGCATTTCTCCTCCTTACACGAGGCATCACAACAACGTTTCACGAGGCAACGCCGATCAACTGCTGTTTGTGTATGAGAAATCGGTTGTAAACTTTCCTCTTGTCAGCACGTTTTAGGTGTCGCCACCGGCGCCAACCTTGTGCGAATGCTATGAAAAGCTAGTCATGTGCATATCACAGCATCTTCTTCCTGTCGGTTAAATTTCGCGTCTGTAGCACGCCATCTTCGTGATGTAGCAATTTTAATGGTCAGTAGTGTAAAAACGAAATTGTTCTTATCCTGTTCATATTAAACATGACAGTGATAACCAAACAGGCTGCATCACAGGGCTATTCAGTTTTAAAGTTATGACAAGTGCTCTATGCTTTTGACAACCAGCATACATCCCACCATTTCAAGCTTGGACTATGTGGATTTTCGCATTATTTGGGACTCATGTAACTGGTTTGGTGGGGAAATCGCTTACTGTAATGTATGATTGTTGTGGGGATAGGGGTGATTGTTTAAGTATACTAAAAATGGACTTTAGGAAAACATGGGGTCTCGACTTTTGCATTGAAATAACACAGTGCTGTAAGACATATGTGTTGGACATTTTGAACTTATGGTGACTGTTATTTAAACGGTCGTGCCAGAGGTAACAGTTTAGCTTATGATGGAATTCTACGCTTGGAACAAGAGACCTGACTGCTATAACTAGCCTTACAGACCTCTTCAGCACTGGTACTTTCTAGCAGACAAGTTACTTCTTTTGTCCCAGCATCTTGGGTTCTGACATGGTAGAGCTGTGCCAGCAATCCAGGCCAACCACCCCGATTCCATTCATAGTACAAGTGACCTACTTCCACCAACATAACTATGCGCCATCTTGAATTTTTTAATTTCCTGCAAATTCGTACTTAGGACAGCCCTGCTTCCATAGTGATGTCACAGAAATGGGGGGAAACACCCGCTTATTAAAAAATAGCCTGCCAAAATTTCAGTCTACCGCCATTTTATTCATAGAGCAATGGGTGTTCGTCAGAGGCATGGAGGGAGAAGTGGGGAAATCTGACGATTCATCGATATCGTTGATCACCTACTTTGTTACCAGAACTGGGCCAGTCTACCTACTGAGACTGCAGTTTAATTCCAGACGTAGTGAAAGCGTTCAGATCTGCATGGGTGGCCAGGCTGGAGAGAGGGTGAAAAGGAGACAATCGGCGGAACGGTATAAAGCAGATAACGTGCTGTCGCTGATCAAAGACATTCTGCAAGGCTTAAGAGTGACGTTCGGGACCCACCTGTCTCTCCTTGCCTTCCAAAATAAGCTGGTAACTGCCGAAATACGAAATGGACGACTAGCGGCCTGACGTTTGAATTACTTATGTTCTGCGTTACTATATACTGCACATGCCAACGGCCTTGCCGCAGTGGTAACACTGGTTCCCGCCAGGTCACCGAAGTTACGCGCTGTCAGGCTGGGCTAGCACTTGCATGGGTGACCATCCGGTCTGCCGAGTGCTGTTGGCAAGCGGGGTGTGAGGCTAACTGAGGAGCTACTTGATCGAGAAGTAGCGGCTCCGGTCTCGTAAACTGACATACGGCCAGAAGAGCGATGGACTGACCACATGCCCCTCCACATCCGCATCCACTGATGCCTGTGGGCTGAGGATGACACGGCGGCCGGTCGGTACTGTTGGGCCTTCGTGGCCTGTCTGGGCGGCGTTTAATATATACTGTACATACTGGAAGGAAGGCCTATCTTCCATCTAGTTATCTGCTGACTTTTTTATTCTTATCAGTCAGTTAGTTGACATAAAAATAATTCTTAAGCTTGTGAAAGGTGGAGGGAAGTGCCGGCTTCTCATTGGCTAACACAAAATGCAGGAAGTGCGAACACGTCAAGAAATGAGCGAGTTCGAGAAACGCTTCTTGCTGGGCCCTCGTGAGCTGTGAATGAGCAGTGAAGATGTCAGCAATAGGTTTGAGTGCAGTGATGGTACTGCGTTGCTGAGACGTTGCAGACCCACTGCATTCCTCGTTTGGCGTTGTGTTTCCCTTTCCACTGTCAATTCGTTGCATATTTATTTTAGGTCAAGGGATTAGAACAGAATTGAACTTCCTCCTCTTGACAGCAGTTAATGTCTTAGTTGTGTTAAATGATTAGCATAGTAATTAACGTATGCATCTTGAATTTACTTGAGCTTCCCGCAAGCAATTGTAAATGCTACATTATTACAGGAATAAAACTTAGGGTCATCTTCACTTTGATTTACTTGTTTCTGGGTTGTTATCCAGTGGCGACTTTGACGTTTTGATAATCAGTCCTGATGGTGTGTCTATTACATGCGGAGTGTTGAGCGTATACGTTGTGATACAGGACACAGGGATGAATGTATGGGTTGGGAATAGTTGTGTTAGGCCATTTAAAGCAGATCTCAGAACGCCGGGTACCACAGGTAACAGAATTCCAAACGCAACAGCACAGCTCGGTAGTAAAATTACGCCGCAATAATTCTACTCCCCCCCCCTCCCGCCGCAGTATATTCTTTCATAAGACGACTCATGACAGTGAGTGGGACTCACTAACACTGTATCTTCTAAAAATAGCTTTGAATCAGTAGTGTAATACTAATGAACATTTTTCTGCTCTATATTAGTGGACATTAATATGGGGTGTGCCCACCATTCACCTTTCTGTCTGCTGGAACTCTGATCGGAAAACTTTCAATGAGGTGTGTGAACGTTTGTGGAGAAATGCCAACCCATTCTTTCTTAAGAACCGAAACCAGAGCCAGTAGTAATGTTGAACACTGGGGCTGGAGTGAAGTCAGTGTTCTAATCCACATCAGTGGTGTTGCATTAGGTTGAGGCCGGGACTCTGGACAGGCCAGTTCATTTCAGAAATGTTATTGTCCACAAACCATTGCCTCACAAAGCCTGCTTTACGACAGGGTGCATTGTCATGCTGATACAAAGAAAACACAGTGCTGTAAAATGTATTCGTATTCTTCCATATTTATCGTTTTTTTAAAAAAAATGCAATAAGGAGACTAGATCCTAAATACGAAAAATCACCATACCAGAACACTACCTCCTTCATACTTCACTTTTGGAACTTCACGTGATGACATATAAAATTCACGAGGCATTCACAAAAACCGAAGCCCTTCTATCGAACTACCACAAGGTACAGCATGATTCATTACTCCAAATCTTTCATGTCCAGTCATACGCTGTCCAGCACTGTGACTCTCTACACCACCTCAAACGTCGCTTAGTGATGACTACAGAAGTGTGAGGCCGTAACGCCGGAAATGCGTATCCTCCTATTTCCATCTATTGCACTGCAAATTTTTTTCCTTAATTTGTTACCTGAAGATATAACATTTCTGTGTCTTTATATATTGTAATTGTTTTACTATTTATATATATATATATATATATATATATATATATATATATATATATATATATATGCATTTATGTCGATGTATAATTGGTTTGTTTTGTAAATATTATTTGTATTTTTACGCTAGGTCTTGCCTAGGGAAAACTATGCTATCGAACGAATACATCGATAGGTCGTGTGGAGAACCAAAGTGTTTAGGATCTTTGGTAGCGTGAACTCGGCCGCGTGGAGCGCGGGCAGTGGGAGTCTGGCTGGAGGAGGGCAGTGGAGCAGGTGTGTTGTGTGACGCTCCCGCGAGTTGCCGCGCTTTCGGGGTGTGGCAGCATGTAATTGCGCTCGACTTGCTATGTTAGTTTCTGACATGGTGTCGCGGACGGAAAGCGTTAGCTGACACACATCAAGAGCCCGTTTCGGCTGGAGACCGTGTCGAGAAGAAGGCGCGCCAACATCCAGCTTCTGCAACAGCGACGGCCGACAATGAGTGACTGTCGCCACCTCCTCGATCGACGACTTCAAAACCTCAATCAACTAACAAGGAAGACTGGTAGCACGTAAAGTTTTAGAACTGTATGGCAGACCTCAGCTTTTCAAACTGTTAAATTTTTCTCACTAAATTACAGCAACGTAGCATGAACCTTTGTTGCTCATTGTCCCAATTGCATTACCAAGCAGGGTCCCTTCCTTTTCCGGAATGAACCCGGGTGTCGTTGAAATTCAAACGCCAGCATTAAAGTAATATCATTCGAATTCACTGCTTTAATTTCAAAATTCAGTTAAGGTATTCATAACTGGCTACAACATTTAGATTACACAAGCACAAATTAAGAGTGCGAGTTTTGTTACCTGTGACTGCAGCTCAGCTTGGTACGTACTAAATTTTACTATTGTTAATTGTTCAGAATCATTTAATTCAAGTTCAAAGTTAAATCTCATATTTCTAAATTGCGTAGATTCAAGTAGCTTTTGAAATGATTGTTGAGGTAGCCCAAGACTAACCGTATTTTACTGAATTTCGATGTGCTTCAGAAACAAAGCTCACTATTAATTTCAGTCACTAAATTAACTTTCAATTTTCCGGTTTTATTAATTCTTTTGCTAAATTAAGTCAGAGTGTAGCGAAATTTATTACTTCTGACAAACTTTCAGTTTTCACACTACACGTGTCAACCTTCAGTTGCCACGCTTCTAGTGCTAATTATATGTGTAATAACCTTTCTTTTTCAGTTACTATAGTAATTGTCCATAGGACTGGCGACCGTAATTTCCCCCACATCTCAAATATCTAATTACCGCTAGTTAATTGTTAACGTAACGGCCGCACATTTACTTTCTTTATTAACTTTACCCCTTTTCAAAATTAATTTCCACCAGTTTCATTTGCATTTTTCCTTTCATTTAGATGTAACCCTTTCCTCCCTCTTTACCGACAAATTAACTTCGGTGACGATTGCTTTTCCCAAATTTCCTTTAGGCACACGCGGTTTAATTTTTCACTGTCATTAAGGTCGATAAGTGAGGGGGAGGTTACAAGGCTTGTGAGGAACTGCTCAACCATGGAACATCGTTCTTTTTAACTTCTTGTGCACAGTCACTGTGTTAGCTTGTCTGCTGGTAGCACTTTGACACTCACAAGTGATTCCTTCCACTGATACCATACGAATTTTTACAATCACCTTATGCGATGCCTATCTGTTAGTAGATGAGACTCGCCTGGTCCTTGTTTAGCAATGGTTCTTTCTGTGATTTTCCACTTCACAATCGCAACATTGACAGGCAGTTTGTGTAGATTTAGAAGGGTTTATCTGTCCCTGATGAACTTGTTACTCAGATGACATGCGATGGCTAGACCACGATCAGTCACCGTGAAATGCGTCAGGCAAATTTGCATGCCAGAATTCCGCAAGTACGGACCAAGAAATGCTCAGCACGACGATGCTGCTACTTATACTACTACTACTACTACAACGTCATCAGGCCCAGTGGACCACACGCTGCTACAAGTTTCCTCCTCCATTCTATTCTGTCCATCCATTGCTGCAATCTGCCATCCGTCCACATCTATTGGAGCTTGGTTTAAATCTTCATGAAGGCTATCCCTCCAAAGCTTCTTGGGTCTCCATAGTGGTATCTCTCATGTTGGTGTGAAATCCAGCAGCTTCTGAGGCCATCTGTGATATTCCATCCAGAGCACATGGCCAGTCTAATGCATTCGTTTGCCTTTGACAGTTCCTACTATGTTGGGCTGCTGGTATACTTCCTCAAGCTCTTGGTTGTGTTTGATCCTCCATTCCCCTAAGTCTGCATCCAGAACCGGACCGAAGATCTTCCAGAGCACTTTTCTCTCAAAAACGAGAAGCGAAGCCCTGTTTCCGGGTACTCCATGTCTTGTGAGTCATGGAGTGTCCGGAAACAGGGATTCCATAAGCTCCTCTTTTTTGAGAGATGAGTGCTTAGGAAGAAGCCATAAAGAACAACAGGCTGGACAGGGTTTTGTATAGTCGAATCTTGAACTGTCTGGAGAGATATCTGGACCGAAGCAGCTGTGCTAGGTCGTGGTAAGATCGGTCACCTGCTTGTATTCTGGCATTGATCTCTGCTTCACACGACGAGTTCTCAGTGAAAATTGCCCCTAGGTATTTAAATTCATGCACTCTCTTGTAGGACTGGTCTTGCACCTGCAGTGATTGTAGGTGACCAGCAGTCTGACTTCGACCACGCGTCATAACGAGGTACTCTGTTTAGCACAAATTTGCTAGCAGCCTCCTTTAGGGCTCCGGTCATTTGCCCCAAGTCCTCTTCAGACCTAGAGAGTAAACAGATGTCGTCTGCGTATGCTAAGTATACCAGTCTCTTTCCTTCGATTTCAACCCCTTAGTTCTCTTGGAAGGTCTCGCCTACGATCTTCTCGAGGGCAAAGTTGAACAGGATAGGGGACAAACCATCTCCTTGCCTGAGTCCTGTCACAATTTCAAATTCCTCAGTTACGCTATTTCTCATCTTTACCTTTGCACGTGTTTCGCTCAGACAGATCTTTATCAGATTGAAGAGTTCCTCTGCCATGCCAAACTCCCTTAAACAGGTGAGCAGGCTCTTGCTGTGTTTACAATTATAGGCCTTCTTATAATCAATGAATAAAATATCTTTACGATATTCACCCAGTTTCTCAGTGAGCAGTCGGAGATTGATCTACTGTTGACTGCCCTAGCGGGAAACCTCCCTGGTACTCCCCAATCACCGATTCTGCAACTGACTGAATTCTATGTATGAGGCAACTGGACAGACTCTTATAGCAGATGTTAAGCAGAGTGATTTCTCGATAGTTGTCACATTTCAGTTTGTTGTCCAGTTTGTCAGTTTGGACAAATCAGAGCTATTTTCCATTCTACTGGTAGTTCTTCTTTAGTCCATATTGCCTGTATCAGTCGCTGTATTCTTTCTGCAAGTTTCTCTCCACCTGCAAGGATTATTTCAGCCTGTGTTCCATCTTTACCTGGACTTTTATCCTGCTACTTATGCTCACCGTAATTATACACGATCGTCGTGTTGAACGCCGCCGTCGTGCAAATGGCTCTAGACTGAAGACGAGGACGGTTTGTTACTGCTGCAACTCCCTGCTCATCTTCTAAGATTGAACATAAAACTGTATCTGCTGTTAGAGGATGACATCGGAGCGGATTCCATAGGGTATGTCTTTATTTAAATGTAAAGAATCACAGTGACTGTAAATTCTAGTCTCTATGTAGCCTCGTTCCGTTTCAGTTAACGTGGTTCCGGACTGAATTGTTTCTAGATGATTTTGTGTTTGTGGGTAGGCACAACACATTGGATCTCAGATGGGATGGACAGTGAATGCAACGGACAACTGGGTCTTTGGCATGAAAGGAAGCTGGTGCCTCAGGTGTTGACTTCACAAAGCGAGGATGCCAGAGTCCAGTCAGGGTACTGTGAATTTTTACTGCCTCGCCTTGCCCGGTGTTCAAAAAGAGGCCGGCGTCGTGATGTTAGCAGCAGCATTGTGCAGATTTTTGATGTTCTTCGAAGGGCCTTTGCAGATAGTCATCTGATGCTTTTAGGAAGAAAACGTGGCTTATAGAAAATAATGGTCTAGCCTCGTGAGCTACTCTTGGAATTTCTAATGACCTCTGATGCATGGCTAGTCGGTGGTGATGAAAAACGTGCCATTGGTATATCAGTCAGTGACGTTACGGAAACGCTGCTGAAGGTGTTTCTTTTTTCTAGGAGTAGGAGGACTTTTTGTGGTTGGCGATAGATCACGAAGCGTTGCTTTCGGCGGGATTTTGTATGCAGACAAAACCTCGATGTTGGACGACTGTGTTTTTCATTTTCAGTTATTGGCGGGCAGGAGCAGTTCGGCGGGAAAAGATAGCAGGGCATTAGAATCCGCCGAAATTTTGAGGACTTCTTGTGGGGACCTGAAAGAGCACGGATCGGAATACTTGGGAGGGCGCTGACGAGACCGCATCTAGAGTTTCTGGGGAAACGCGGAGCTGACGCACCTCGTGCACGTCAGCCGCGCCACATATACAAGAGACAGAGATCACTGCATCTTAGCATATGCGCAGGGAGCCGAGCTGCAGTAGTAGCGTCTTCGTCTTCAGTCGAGAGCCATTTTCACGACGGCGACGTTCAACAAGGCGGTCGTGTATAATGACGGTGACCACAAGTAGCAGCATCGGCTTGACGAGGCCTTCTTAGTCCGCGCTGGCGGAATTCTGATGGGTACCTGTCTCAGATTCAGCCTTGGCGTGCTGAATGTCTGCACTTTGCAAGCAGTCAGCAGGTTTACAGTCACTGTTTTTTGCTTGGTATTAACAAGCTTCGCGACTGATTTTCTGATCGACATTAGCATCAGCAGGGGATACTTTCTCGTCAATCTGAGTAACAATGTTTATCAGTTAAAGCCACTAGTCAGAATTTGTAGGATTGGCGTTTCTAAGCCATTTCACATTTTCTCATGCTTTGTGCATTAGATTGATGTTTTTAGTGAACAAATTAACATGTTTGATGGAATACTGTTTCCGTTACATGACTTGCCTTCAGATTAATTATTCTGTGTGTAGGGCCCCGCTTTAGGGTCTATAGGTAGGACCACTAAAATTAGCCTTATCCACATACCTTGTATACATTAAACTAACAGCGTAGATCTTAAAGGCGCGGTCTGCTCACAACTAGTTTTCTGGGTTAGGATAACCTTCCCCGAGCGGGGGCGTTTCGCAACTTAGCAGTCTTGACAGACTCACTCTGCTGTTACTGCTTTTCTACTGATAACACACTATTTCCCCGCCCCCAACACCCTTTAAACATTAGCGGATCCACCTTGCTCGACATCTTCTTGGGAATTTTGCATTCCATATGTGTGTCCCAACACTGTTTATGAGAGAATATAGGCTTTATTCTGTTTCTGATGATTGTACTGTTACAACACATAGCTTACATAACGTTTAGCTGTATTCGATTCAGAACAAGACACGATGCTTATTTCTTTTAAAACAGAAATGCTGCTTTTTTAATTCGGAACGCCATATTCGTTATCATATGTCAATCCTACAGCACATGTTATATTAATGAAGAGAGTGCGAAGTTCACAAATGAAAGAAGTATTACGCAAATATACTGAATATCGCAAAACTGTTCTCAGAAAATTTCTTAGACAAAAAGGAATGTAGATTAATACAAAATACTTGAAAGTCTTTCTTTTAGCTTACGACATTGTACTCTTTGTCTCTGTGGATGTATCCCAGTAACTAATGAAAGAATTTAATCCATCAAGTTTGAAGGCACGCTTAGAATTAATTACAATGAAACTAAAAAAATATATAAAGACTATAGCGGCAGCAGTCATAGAACCAGTCGATGAGTTTTCGTATTTCATAAATGCACTACTGGCCTTTAAAATTGCTACACCACGAAGATGAAGTGCTACAGACGCGAAATTTAACCGACAGGAAGAAGATGCTGTGATATGCAAAAGATTAGCTTTTCAGAGCATACACACAAGGCTGGCGCCGGTGGCGACACCTACAACGTGCTGACATGAGGAAAGTTTCCAACCGATTTCTCACACACAAACAGCAGTTGACCGGCGTTGCCTGGAGAAACGTTGTTGTGATGCGTCGTGTAAGGAGGAGAAATGCGTACCATCACGTTTCCGACTTTGATAAAGGTCGGATTGTAGCCTATCGCGATTGCGGATTATCGTATCGCGACACTGTTGCTCGCGTTGGTTGAGATCCAATGACTGTTAGCAGAATATGGAATCGGTGGGTTCAGGAGAGTAATATGGAACGCCGTGCTGGATCCCAACGGCCTCGTATCACTAGCAGTCGAGATGACAGGCATCTTATCCGCATGGCTGTAACGCATCGTGCAGCCACGTCTCGATCCCTCAGTCAACAGATGGGGACGTCTGCAAGACAACAACCATCTGTACGAACAATTGGACGACGTTGGCAGCAGCATGGAGTAACAGCTCAGAGGCCATGGCTGCGGTTACCCTTGACGCTGCATCACAGACAGGAGCGTCTGCGATGGTGTACTCAACGACGAACCTGGGTGCACGAATGGCAAAACGTCAGTTTTTCGGATGAATCCAGGTTCTGTTTACAGCATCATGATGGTCGCATCCGTGTTTGGCGACATCGCGGTGAATGCACATTGGAAGCGTGTATTCGTCATCGCCATACTGGCGTATCACCCGGCGTGATGGTATGGGGTGCCATTGGTTACACGTCTCGGTCACCTCTTGTTCGCATTGACGACACTTTGAACAGTGGACGTTGCATTTCAGATGTGTTACGATCCGTGGCTCTACCCTTCATTCTATCCCTGCGAAACCCTACATTTCAGCAGGATAATGCACGACCGCATGTTGCAGGTCCTGTCTGGGCCTTTCTGGGTACAGAAAATATTCGACTGCTGCCCTGGCCAGCACATTCTCCAGATCTCTCACCAACTGAAAACGTCTGATCAATGGTGGCCGAGCAACTGGTTTGTCACAATACGCCAGTCACTATGCTTGATGAACTGTGGTATCGTGTTGAAGCTGCATGGGTAGCTGTACCTGTACATGCCATCCAAGCTCTGTTTGACTCAATGCCCAGGCGTACAAAGGCCGTTATTACGGCTAGAGGTGGTTGTTCTGGATACTGATTTCTCAGGATCTATGCACCCAAATTGCGTGAAAATGTAATCACATGTCAGTTCTAGTATAATATATTTGTCCAATGAATACCCGTTTATCATCTGCGTTTATTCTTGGTGTAGCAATTTTAATGGCCAGTTGTGTACACTGACGGAAGGAAAGATCGCAACAGCAAGGTGGATTTAAGCGACATAACCGAAAGTTGGTAGGCGTGTTTCTACATCTGAAAGATGATCTGTATTAAAACTTCGTGACAGTTGCATAAGAGCGGCGTTAGTATCGCCACTATGAGGATGAAAATCAGATTTCCTCTAAATACACGCTGTAACGGTCGTGAGCGTTAGATAGCTTTGTGATTGGACGTGGTGAGTTAATGTTAGTCAAGAATGCCTGTAAGGTGACAAAGATGCCATTATCAACTCCTCACTGTGTTTGAACGAGGCCGTATAGTAGGGCTATGAGAAACTGGATGTTTCTTCTACTATACTGCAGAAAGGCTTGGGAGCAGGGATATAGCCACTGTATGATTGTGGGCAGCAGTAGTCACGGGAATGTACGGTCGCAAGAAGACCAGACTCCGGACGGCTACGTGGTACTACATAGAGCGAAGACCATCATGTTCGGCGTACAGCTCTGGCTCATTGTACTGCATCTGCAGCAACAATTTAAGCAGCAATTGACACCACAGTGACACAACGAACTGACTCCAAACCACCACCATTTGCGACATCAGTGGAGTTCAAGCGAGAGCTCACTAGAGGCCAGGGTGGAGGTCTGTTGTGTTCTATGATGACAGCTGGTTCTGCTTCGGTACCATTGCTGGCTGTGTGTTGGTTACGGGGAGGCCAGATGAGGGCCTGTAACCAACCTGTCTGCACGCTATACACACTGGACCTATACCTGATGTTATCGTCTGGGGAGCTATTTCGAACGACAATATGTGCACTCTCTTGGTTATCCCACGTTCGCTGACTGCAAAACTGTACGTCACTCTGGTGATTCGACCTATTGTGCAGCCATTCATAAACATCATTCCAAGGAGGGTTTTCCAACAGAGTAACACTCGCTCACATACCGCTGTTGTAATCTAAAATAGTCTACAGAGTGTTCACATGTTGCCTTGACAGCTCGATCATCAGATCTATCTCCAATAGAACCCCTTGGAACACCACTGGATGACAACTCAAGCGACTTCCGCAAACAGCATTAATTCTTCCTGGTTTGACTGACCAGTGCAACAGGCATGGAATTTCATCCCAGAAACAGACATCCGGCATCTGCACGTTTGCATGCGGCTAATCAACATTCTGGCGGTTACACCTGCTATTACCGGACCAGCAATTCACATTTGCAACCGCTTATTTCGCCCTTTCAGTGACCTGTGATCTTGTAATGTTAATCAGTTAAATATGTTATCTAAACAAATTTATTCCCAAAATGGCTGTTACACCTTTCATTAATGGACCAGCATTTCACATTTGCAACCACTTATTTCGCCCTTTCATTGACCTGTGATCTTGCAATGTTAATCAGTTAAATTTGTTATCTAGTCCAATTTATTCCCAAAATTTAATGACTCTAGATTAATTATCTTCTGGTGTTTCGTGTTTTTTCGTCAGTGTACAGACAGTATCCTTACATCCATGTAAAAAGCTAAAGCTTTCTCCACTGCGCCAAATACACTCATATTCATAATTTAAGGATAATTCCAGAATGCGGTGCCACACAACGTGGCACTACACAAAACTGGAGCCAATAGCATAGGCACATAAGGAACACGCACTACACATATCTGTAAGTCCACGGTATTGGTGATAAGTTGAGAAAACCGTCCCGAAACACATGTGCTACAAAACGTCACAGTTTCCTGCGCATGTACCCCGATATCAATATGGGATATGATCACCATGCACACGTACACAGGCCGCACAACGGGTTGGCATACTCTGCATCAGGTAGTCGAGCAGCTGCTGGGGTATAGCCCCCCATTCTTGCACCAGTGCCTGTCGGAGCTCCTGACGTGTCCTACGGGTTTGAAGACGTGCAGCGATACGTCGACCGAGAGCATCCCAGACGTGCTCGATGGGGTTTAGGTCTGGAGAACAGGCAGGCCACTCCATTCGCCTGGTATCTTCTGTTTCAAGGTACTCCTCCATGATGGCAGCTCGGTGGGGCCGTGCGGTATCATCCATCAGGAGGAAGGTGGGACCCACTGCACCCCTAAAACGGCGGCCATACTGGTGCAAAATCACGTTCCAGTACACCTGACCTGTTACAGTTCCTCTGTCAAAGACATGCAGGAGTGTATGTGCACCAATAGTAATCCCACCCCACACCATCAAACCACGACCTCCATACAGGTCCCTTTGAAGGACATTAAGGGGTTAGTATCTGGTTCCTGATACAAGTCAGATGAAAACCCGGCGACAATCACTGTTCACACTATACCTGGACTCGTCTGTGAACATAACCTGGGACCACTGTTCCAATGACCATGTACTGTGTTCTTGACACCAGGCTTTACGGGCTCTCCTGTGACTAGGCGTCAGTGGAATGCACCTTGCAGGTCTCCAGGCGAATAAACCATGTCTGTTCAGTCGTATGTAGACTGTGTGTCTGGAGACAGCTGTTCCAGTGGCTGCAGTAAGGTCCCGAGCAAGGCTACCTGCAGTACTCCGTGGCCGTCTGCGGGCACTGATGGTGAGATATCGGTTACCCTGTAGTGTTGTACACTGTGGACGTCCCGTACTGTAGCGCCTGGATATGTTTCCTGTCTGCTTGAATCGTTGCCATAATCTTGAGATCACACTTTGTGGCACACGGAGGGCCCGTGCTATGACCTGCTGTGTTTGACCAGCCTCCAGTCGCCCAAGTATTCTACCCCTCATAACGTCATCAATATGTGTTCATTGAGCCATTTTCAACACACAGTCACCATTAGCATGTCTGAAAACGTCTGCACACTTACTCGCTGCACCGTACTCTGACATGCACCAACACACTTCTGCGTATGTGGACTGCTGCCAGCGCCCCCGTGCGACGACCGCAGGTCAGATGCACCGCATGGTCACACCCCGAGATCATTTAAACCCGCAAATCGCCCACGAGAGCATTGTTTCACAATGTATCAGCATTATCCTTAATTTATGAGCATGAGTGTAAATACTAACCGAATAGTTTGGGTCTGTGAGAAAATAGCTATAGAATATCAGATATTAAAAATACAGTAAACAAAGTATTGATGTACCACTGACTACTCCATACATTCTACACCAATAATAAGCTTTCCAAAATACTTGTATGCAACATGAAAACAAGAAGTGATAAATTTTCGATCGTCGTATTTACAAGATTTAATTTGAAAAGTAGGATGTTTTGGTTAGAAGTAATTTGGTTTTCAGTCAGATTACAAGAGCATCTAAAGGTACTCTGATAGAACACACCGTATACATCTGCAATAGGCAGTGATATGACCAGTGACTCATTTTCTATGCCATTGACAGTAATGGTACAGATTAAGTCAAGGTCAGGAAATGAATATTTCTTAATAACTTGAGACTGTCGTATGGAACTCGAGAAAAACAGCATCAACCTGAGGTCCGCAATGAACTGCCTTCTCGATCTCTTGAGCCAAAAGATCATGCTGAATTTCACATGACTGTTGCATGAGGAAATAGTGTTGATCCCGAAGTAAAAGTTGTTTGCTCTGCAGAGAGGTTATTACAAACAGGCGGTGTTTCCGCGAACTGTTGTAGCCGAGCGCCACCTAGGAGACGAACTGCAGCAGGATGATGGTGTAGCTGGCAATGGTGGCGGCCATGGCGGTCAGCAGGTGGGCGTCCACGTTGAACAGGCGGCAGCCGCTGAAGGAGACGGGACAGTGGCGCGCCTGCCGGGACAGCTGCCGAAGCTGCAGACACACCTCGGGGCCTGTGGGCAAACACAGAGCGCAGGCAAGTGCTGTGATCGATGTAGAGCTGCTACACTGTCAGCCAGACGAGTAGGAAAATGTGCTCACTATAGTATTGTATATATATATATATATATATATATATATATATATATATATATATATATATTATAACGATTGTTCCTCTTTAGGAGAGTGATTGAACTTGAATTCATAATTTCATCTTCGGATATTTTTCTTCTTTGCTTCCCAAAACCTCCTCATCCTCTCAGAATGCTCCTTCTTACGTTCCTCTGTCCATTTTTTACCAGGCTGACGCGATGTTCTTTCCCCAAACTTCACACTTGTGATTTTACACCGGCACTCGGTGCGATCTTCGAGATTTTTTATGTTGATCTGCTGTAGATCCCTCTGGACTTCTTTCAGCCATTCTGTGCCACATTTACTCCTTGTTATAATATTGAATAATTTCTTTGCTGTTCTGGAGTCTTCCATCCTGTAGATGTGTGTATAAAATTTGGCTCGGCGCTTTCTGATTTCATCTGTTACTATGTTGATCTTTCTATAGAGTTCGTTTTGTGGTCTCTTCATCCAAATGCCATTTTTGTTGATTGGACCGTAAATCTTCCTGAGAATTTTTCTTTCCTGGTTTTCTATTTCCTTAATTTTCGAATGACCATCAATCACCATTGTTTCAGCTGCATAGATTGCTTCTGGAAGAATCACTGTTGTATAGTGCCTCAATTTTGCGTCTGTCGAAATGCACTTCTTGTTGTAATGCGTCCATGTTAGCTTGTAGGCCTTCTGGAGCTTGGTGATTCTTTGTTCATTGGCAATTCGGTTTAATCCTAAGGACTGTATAGTTTCACCGAGGTATTTAAAATGGCAGATTTGTGCAATTTTACCATATTTTGTTATTAAAGGGGATTTATTTTCTGGCTGCCTTTCCATATGTTGGGTTTTTACATAAGATATCTGTAGTCCGGTTTTTTGTGAAATTTCATGTAGTTTTTCCACTGCGTGAATCGCTTCTGTTCTGTTATTGCTGATAATTGCAATATCGTCAGCGAAAGCAAGGCACTTGACTTTAATTCGGTTCTCTTTCTTGATACCAATTTGGATACCCTTTACGTGAGGTTCCCATTCCCTGATTATCTTTTCTAGAACAATATTGAAAAGGATTGGGGATAGTCCGTCCCCCTGTCGGACTCCAGATTTGATTTCGAAGGGTTCTGATACTTCGCCCATGAATTTCACTTTGGCCGTTGTTCCTGTAAGTGTCTGTTCTGTGATTTTTCGTGTCTTTCGGTCGATCCCAAATTCTTCCATGATTTTAAAGAGGGTTCCGAAGTCGATGAATGTAACTACAGTGTTTCTGCATTTATATATACTGTATATTGAGCAAGCAATAAAGGAAACAGAAGAAAAGTTCGGAGTAGGTATTAAATCCATGGAGAAGAAAATGGTTCAAATGGCTCTGAGCACTATGGGACTTAACTACTGTGGTCATCAGTCCCCTAGAACTTAGAACTACTTAAACCTAACTAACCTAAGAACATCACACACATCCATGCCCGAGGCAGGATTCGAACCTGCGACCGTAGCAGTCGCGCGGTTCCGGACTGTGCGCCTAGAACCGCTAGACCACCGCGGCCGGCAGGAGAAGAAATAAAAACTTTAAGGTTCGCTGATGACGTAATTCTGTCAGAGACAGCAAGGGGCTTGGAAGAGCAGTTGAACGGAATGGACTGTGTCTTGAAAGGAGGGTATAAGATGAACACCAACAAAAGCAAAACGAGGATAATGGAATGTAGTTGAATTAAGTCGGGTGATGCTGAGGGAATTAGATTAGGAAATGAGACACTTAAAGTAGTAAAGGAGTTTTGCTATTTGGGGAGCAAAAAAGTGATGATAGTCGAAGTAGAGAGGATATAAAATATAGACTGGCAATGGCAAGGAAAGCGTTTCTGAAGAAGAAAAATTGGTTAACATCGAGTATAGATTTAAATGTCAGGAAGTCGTTTCTGAAAGTATTTGTATGGAGTGTAGCCATGTATGGAAGTGATACGTGGACGATAAATAGTTTAGACAAAAATAGAATAGAAGCTTTCGAAATGTGGTGCTACAGAAGAATGCTGAAGATTAGATGGCTAGATCACATAACTAATGAGGAGGTACTGAATAGAATTGGGGAGAAGGGGAGCTTGTGGCACAACTTGACTAGAAGTAGGGATCGGTTGGTAGGACATGTTCTGAGACATCGAGGGATCATCAATTTAGTATTGTAGGGCAGCGTGGAGGGTAAAAATCGTAGAGGGAGACCAAGAGATGAATACACTAAGCAGATTCAGAAGGATGTACGCTGCAGTAGGTACAGGGAGATGAAGAAGCTTGCACAGGATAGAGTAGCATGGAGAGCTGCATCAAACAAGTCTCAGGACTGAAGACCACAACAACAAAAACATAGTTAAAAAACGTTATGTATACTTATTTCCTCTCCTGTCCATCAGTAGCATTGTCAGTAGGTGATATAAGCTACATCAACTGCTCAAAGTTAAGTCTTGCACCAACTACGTAAGCTATGAATGGTGGGCTCCATGTGGTTCCCAAGTCGTGCAGCGATTGTAAACCACAAAATAACCAAATATGCACCAACCAGTCGCCGAATCATGTTTTATGTATTCACGTAAGACAGTATTACTACTCAGGGCACATATTGGTTGAAAGCACCGATGATGGTTGTTAATCAGTTAAAATCGATTTGCAAAAGTGAATAAATAAAACATGATTTTGCGACTGTTTGCTGCATATTTGGTAATTACGTAAGTGCTAAAGTGTATAGATTCAAGAGAACCACCAAATAAATGAACGAACTACAACAGTACATTATAAATACATGTGTGTATGTTAGTATATTCGTTACTTCTTCACGCCGAAACGGATGGAGGGATGCGAATGAAATTTGGAATGGAGATAGCCTATACCCTGACTTAACAAAAATGGCTCTGAGCACCATGGGACTTAACATCTGAGGTCACCAGTCCCCTACAACTTAGAACTACTTAAACCCAATTAACCTAAGGACATCACATACATCCATGCCCGAGGCAGGATTCGAACCTGACTTAACACATAGGCTATACACACACACATAGAGTACTAGGGATTAATCGATGAGAGGATACGGATCAAAAAAGATCTGATACACTTGTGCCCGGAAAGGCATAGTTTCCATGCTAGAGGCCATTTATGCAATTACACTTTGTTACGGAGACTGTGGTCTAATACGCGCTGTACCATGCAGCCACAGTGAAAGTATGCATGGTTTCCTCCTGCCATAGTACGAGGGTTGCCCAGAAAGTAATGCACCGCATTTTTTTTCTCGGCCAAAAAAAATGCTGCGAATGCGAAACGTTACGTATATAGTATTTGAAGCCTCCTGAATGGGCGCGCCAAGTTCCCGTCACTTCCGACAATAGAGTAGCTACAGGACAGTTTCAAAAGGGCATCTGTAGGTGATGCACATTACAATCAACGTGTCATCATTGAATTGCTCACTGCAGAGAGAGAGACTGTCGAGAATATTCAGAAACGGTTGTGCAAAGTCTATGGAGTACCTGCAGTCGACAGTACAATTAATCGCTAGGCACGGAGGGTAAGGTAATCAGAAGGCGGTTTCTGCGGAGCTCCACGATTTGCAGGGGTCGCGGAGACCATCCACGGCTGTCGCACCTGATGTGTTACAGTAATCTGATGTCATTCACAAGGACAGATCCATTACGACGGGGCAGTCGGCGCTGCATCTATCAGTCAGCAAATGAAGTGTGGACGCAATTATCCGCACTCTTGCATATTCAAAAGTGTGTGCAAGATGGGTCCAGCGGTGTCTAACGGCGGATAGCAAATCGCACAGAAAAAATATTTATCTTGACTAGTTGCAACGTTTTGAAGCTGAGGGGCGAGGCTTTCTGGTCCCGGATTGTGGCAGGTGATGAAACCTGGGTTCACTATTTTGAGCCCGAAACAAAACGACAGTCGATGGAATGAAACCATTCCTACTCCCCACAGAAGAAAAAGTTCGAAGCAACTGCTTCCACCGCTAAGGTCATGATCACCGTGTTCTGGGAGTGTGAAGGTGTGGTTCTCATTGATGCGATGCCAAGAGGCGGTACCATTGAGTCAGAAGCGTATGTCAACACACTAAAAAACTCAAGACGCGCTTCTGGCGACCAGCGCCACAGCAACCCAGGAGATGTTTTGCTGCAACACGATAACGCTCAGTCCCACACAAGTCGGAGGACTGCTGAACGCACCGCAAAACAGGGTTGGACAGTCTTACCCCTACTGGCCTAGCCCCCTCGGACTTCCAGTTGTTTGGGCCACTAAAGGAAGCCATTCGTAGAAGACATTTTGAGGACGATGAAGAGGTGATTCACACAGTGAAGCATTGGCTCCGAGACCAGGACAAGGATTGCTACCGACAGGGCATGCACGCCCTTGTTTTGCGCTAGAGAAAGGCATAGAACGGGATGGAGATTACGTGGAAAAACAGGGTGTGTAATTCTCATTATGTTCAATAAAGAATTGTTGAAGAAAAAAAATGCGGTGCATTACTTTCTGGGCAACCCTCGTAATTGGTAATGTTGTGTCCGATTCACTTCTCTTTCTGGCTCACCATGTAATGAATATGATACAGCGTTGTACACAATGGTTCCGTGTTCGAATCGAGAGTTTGGCGATGTGGCGTTTACTTACGAAAAGGGAAATGGCAAGGGGCAGTGGGCAGCAAGGTTGTATCAGGAGACCTATCCCCGCGGACGACAACCACAGCATTCAATGTTTGCAACAGTGTTTCGCCGTTTGCCTGAGACAGGGTCGTTTCAGGAAGCAGGAAATCACGAAGGACAGACCCGAAATGTTGGGACTCCAGACTTGGAGGAAAATGTGATTAACTCTGTCGAAGGCGACCGCCGTGTCAGTACCAGGCAGTTGGACTGCCAGTGGTAGGTAAACGAGACGACCGTGTGGAACCTTCTCCACGACAATTGGTACTAACCTTATCACGTACAGTGTGTGCAGGGCTTACTACCGACAAACGTCCTACATCAGGAGCAATTTTGTCACTGGTTTCTTCATCACGCGACTATGATTCCAGGATTTGCGCCATCCATCCTATTCACAGATGAGACCACCTTTACACAGAGTGGTATCTTCAACTTTCATAACAGTCATCTGTGGATAGCATGCAGAACCCCCATGGTATGGTGACAGCAAATCATCAGCATCGGTGCAGATGGAATGTGTGGGCCGGGATAATTGGCGACTGTGTCTTGGGACCAGTCTTCCCTCCACGTCACCTAACAGCCCGCAACTACCGGTGTTTCTTGCTCGCGACTTTGCCTCCCCTGCTGGAAGAAGTGCTATTCATGATTCGGAGGGTTATGTGGCTGCTACATGATGGTGCGTCAGCCCATTTCGCTGTCAAAGTCCGGATGGATCTCAATCGTGTCTGCCCTGGTCGATGCATTGGACGAGGGAGTCCAGTTGCATGATCTGCTAGTTCATCGGATCTCAATCCGTGCGATTTGTGGTTATGTGGCCACCGCAAAAGCATTGTATCGTGTATGGAGAGCCGATTCCAGATGTGGAGATACTGGAGCAGTTTGTTCATGATGCCTTTGACACTGTTCAGATGCAGCCTGGCCGATGTGAACGTGTGGGACAAAACATGCTATGGCGTGTACATGCTTGCGTTGAGGCACATAGAAATCATTTTCAACACATACTGCAACTGTGGCTACATGGTATAGCACGTATTAGGTCGCAGTCTCTGTAACAACGTATGGCTGAATAAATGGTCTCTTACATGAAAACCATGCATTTCTGGACATGAGTTTATCAGAGTTTGTACACAGTGAAAAAAATCAACCTATGTATTATTCTCGAATGGGTGAGGTGGGGGACAAAAAGGAAGTGTAGCCCACAATACGTCAATACCCATACTACATTCATTCAGTAATTGAGAATGAGAGTACTTAGTGACTTGCAACGTACTTTACATATAATATCAAACTTTTCGGTGTTCACAAAACTCTTGCACGAAGTATGACGTTGTTTTACTACTAGTTGTAAGCACGACACATTTTGTAGACAGTGTTTACATGTACCACTCAATGTTCCAGCAAAATTATTTCACAGTAAAACAAGTAGTTCAGGAAATATAACGTCATAAACAATGAGGTGTGTGAAAATCTACCTCATCATGTATGACGTTTAAACCTGTTACTTCTTTGCTACTAACTCTATTCGCAACACATTTCGCAGACAGTACCCACATATGTCACTGGACGTACATACAAAAACGTATCATTGTATAACACATAGTTCAGGAGATGTGACGTCGTAAGCAGTGAGATGCGTGAAAAACTTCAACATAATGCATGACGTTTTAATTTATTATTTCTTTACTACTAACTGCATTCACGACACATTTCTCAGACAGAAGACACACATACCAATGAATGTACCTGTAAAGTTATATCATTGTACAGCACATAGTTTAGGAAATACAGCAACATAAACATTGAGCTGCATAAAAATGAAACGGCAGGGCAAATTCTCCAGAAACACAGATGAAATATGTGCAAATTAAGTATGAAACATTTTATCTATATCTGAAATAAATTTTACATGTTCGTGGTCGTGCAAACCAACTTTTAAAAAGCTCATCCTAAGCCCCTGGGACGATTACAGACAAATTTGGTAGACATATTATAAGGAGCGATCAAAACGTTTCAGTTTGAGGGCGTTGCTTCTGATGTGGGTATGTAAGCACCGACATGCAGGCAAAATATGTGTGTGGCATTCTCGTCTTTCCAATGTGCATGCAGTAAATATACAAAAGTGAAATTGTGGCGACGTTATTAGCAGATGCACCCAAGCGGAACGAACGTGCTGCTATCTTTTCTTGCCAGCCTAAGGGCAAACACCGGTAGACACCATCGCAGAATGGAGAATGATTATGGGGCAACACATCTTTCGATAACCACCATTGTGGAATGGCGCACCAAGTCCCGTATCGATTTACGACAACGCATGTCTTCATTGTGCAAATGTTGTAACGCAGAAGTTACGCCAATTCGAGTGGGAGACACTTGAACACCCGCCTTATAGTCCTGACCTCACCCCATGCGATTATCACGCTTTGGTCCCTTAACAAAAGGCCTTGAAGGGTCAACAATTCCTGTCGGTCGAGGATTGCAGCAGACAGCTGCGGACTTCCTCATGCAGCTGGACGTGGTGTTTTACGAATTTGGTATCTCTAATCCGGTGCATTGATGGGATGATTGCCTCAGTGCTCAAGGCGACTTGGCGTGATTGGCATACCGATTCTGGACTGTACGCCATTCGATCGGAAACATTTCGACCGTCCCTTGTAGTTATAATCTGGAAAGAAATATTGTGGGGCAAGAACCATCAGCCTCCTATTGGGGTCGTGGCGATAACATGGATAGAGAAGGGGTAGGAGGAGAAGGACAGACAGAATGTGGGAAGGAGGAGATGGACACAGTCGGAGGACAGAGAGATGGTGATGATGATGATTGGTTTGTGGGGCACTCAACGGCACAGTTATCAGCACCAGTACAAATTCCCAATCTTTGCCCAGTCCAATCTCGCCACTTTCATGAATGATGATGACATGATGAGGACAACACAAACACCCAGCCATCTCGAGGCAGGTGAAAATCCCTGACCCTGCCGGGAATCGAACTGGGGACCCTGTGCTCGGGAAGCGAGAACGAGACCGCGAGACCATGAGCTGCGGACAAGACAGAGAGATGGGAGGAGAGAATCGGAAAGGGAACACGAGGATATTCAGAAGGGAGTAATAGGGCAAAGGGGGTGTGACCCCACTCTGTATTGTTGCCAAATTTATTCAAGATGGCGGATACAACGTTGCACCAACATAATGCTGGTAAGTACAAATTTTCGCGGGAAAATAGGTTAGTTGGGCTACCTCCACTAACCTAACACCACCTCCCTCTCCTCCCCTCCCCCTTCCCTCCCCCAATCAAGTAATTGTAAAAGAAGGTAATTGTAAAAGAACTCAGTCTGTTCTGGGTTGCTGGAAGCCTTTATTTTGTACGCATTGTGGTATATTGTTTATTTAAACCATTTGAGTTGTCATAGACTGTAGCTCCATCCAGTACCAGTCTGGAACCGTGGAACCGCACGACCGCTACGGCCGCAGGTTCGAATCCTACCTCGGTCATGGATGTGTGTGATGTCCTTAGGTTAGTTAGGTTTAGGTAGTTCTAAGTTCTAGGGAACTGGTTACCTCAGATGTTAAAGCCCATAGTGCTCAGAGCCATTTGAACCATCCATCCAGTGTGTTCACCTTGAAATCTGAAGCCCAACTGATCTTGTTGACAAAACCACCACCAGAGAGCACTGTTGGCCTTCCCCCCCCCCCCCCCCCCCCCTCTACCACCCCGCTCCCCTTGCGTGATGTAATCCAAATGGCGGTCTGGGGAAAAATGGTGGGAAATTCGCTCAGACTGTGCTGACCTTCCCAAGAGGATGGATGTAATTGTTTACTGTGTACTATGTGCTTAGCGGATGAGATGTCTGTCCTGGAAAAGGAGGAGTTTAACTGGTATATGATCTGTAACCACGAAGCTGATGACTATGTCCATAGCCACCTTCACAATGCTTAAAAAGCAATGATATTTGGAGACGGCATGAAGAAGATGAATATGCTTCATCCAATAATGAAGATGCAGCAGGGTGGGGCTAAGTTACACTTTGGAACTGATGTTGATAAATGCGTGTGCCGTAATTACAGATCATTCGATGAAAGTCCGAAGCACAACAGACAAGACGTCCACCCACTCTGGCTCCCGCGCTCCCTGCCTCAGAGTCTGCATGTCGGCTGGAATTAACCAAGCGCTGGGCTCGCAGCACTGGCCGCCAACAACCGCAGAGTGGCCACGCACTAAGCACTTCTTATCGAGCTGGAAATGCCTTGCTCTTCTTTGTGGCACACAGATACCCCTTGCCGTTGAACACGAACTGCTTCAGGAGTTATTAAATCTGGCGTTTAAGCAACGTGTAAAGTATTGTCAAATACATGTCTTGAAGATATCACAAAAAAAGATCGCAGTATACCTGTGAAACTATCGCTGAGACACTTCGCGCGCTTTTGTGGGAAATATCACATCCTTCCCTTGTCTTTGAACATAAGCTGCTTCAGGAGTTATTAAATCTAGTTGAATATGACTCTAAATACACTTCCAAAAAGATTGCTGCATAGTAGTCTGCTTCAGTTTTGCGATGTATACCACCACATTTGGACACAGAGGCTAAAAAGATCGCGGTGCACTTGTGAAAGTTCCCAGTTTTCATCCCTGACACACTCCACATGCTTTTGTGGGAAATAGATCCCGAAACCGATAGCAGCTGCTATATCTGATTTAACACGCCAAAACGACGATGTTTGGAAGTTGAAATAAATATTTGTGTAACTGTAAACACATAGCACTCTCCACCATTTTCTGCAGACAGAAAAATTACGAGACTTTCAGTGGTAAACTACTTTGTACAGATCGAAAAACATACAGCAGTCATATTGAACTGACAGTTAAACACTGCAAAATTGGTCTACAGATTATGAAATACGGAAAATACCGCCCAAGTTGCAGGGGCAACAGTCTGGATCATTGACTGATCTGGCCTTGTAACATTAACCAAAACGGCCTTGCTGTGCTGGTACTGCGAACGGCTGAAAGCAAGGGGAAACTACAGACGTAATTTTTCCAGAGGGCATGCCGCTTTACTGTATGGATAAATGATGATGGCGTCCTCTTGGGTAAAATATTCCGGAGGTAAAATAGTCCCCCATTCGGATCTCCGGGCGGGGACTACTCAAGAGGATGTCGTTATCAGGAGAAAGAAAACTGGCGTTCTACGGATCGGAGCGTGGAATGTCATATCCCTTAATCGGGCAGGTAGGTTAGAAAATTTAAAAAGGGAAATGGATAGGTTAAAGTTAGATATAGTGGGAATTAGCGAAGTTCGGTGGCAGGAGGAACAAGACTTTTGGTCAGGTGAATACAGGGTTATAAATACAAAATCAAATAGGGGTAATGTAGGAGTAGGTTTAATAATGAATAAAAAAATAGGAGTTCAGGTAAGCTACTACACACAACATAGTGAACGCATTATTGTGGCCAAGATAGACACGAAGCCCACGCCTACAACAGTAGTACAAGTTTATATGCCAACTAGCTCTGCAGATGACGAAGAAATTGAAGAAATGTATGATGAGATAAAAGAAATTATTCAGATAGTGAAGGGAGATGAAAATTTAATAGTCATGGGTGACTGGAATTCAATAGTAGGAAAAGGAAGAGAAGGAAACGTAGTAGGTGAATATGAATTGGGGGTAAGAAATGAAAGAGAAAGCCGCCTGGTAGAACTTTGCACAGAGCACAACTTAATCATAGCTAACACTTGGTTCATAAAAGGAGGTTGTATACATGGAAGAAGCCTGGAGATACTAACAGGTTTCAGATAAATTATATAATGGTAAGACAGAGATTTAGGAACCAGGTTTTAAACTGTAAGTCATTTCCAGGGGCAGATGTGGACTCTGCCCACAATCTATTGGTTATGAACTGTAGATTAAAACTGAAGAAACTGCAAAAAGCTGGGAATTTGAGGAGATGGGACCCGGATAAACTGAAAGAACCAGAGGTTGTACAGAGTTTCAGGAAGAGCATAAAGGAACAATCGACAAGAATGAGGGAAAGAAATTCAGTAGAAGAAGAATAGATAGCTTTGAGGTATGAAGTGGTGAAGGCAGCAGAGGATCTAGTAGGTAAAAAGACGAGGGCCAGTAGAAATCCTTGGGTGACAGAAGAAATACTGAATTTAATTGATGAAAGGAGAAAATATAAAAATGCAGTAAATGAAGCAGGCAAAAAGGAATATAAACGTCTCAAAAATGAGATCGACAGGAAGTGCAAAATGGCTAAGCAGGCATGGCTAGAGGACAAATGTAAGGATGTAGAGGCTTATCTCACTAGGGGTAAGATAGATGCAGCCTACAGGAAAATTACAGAGACCTTTGGAGAAAAGAGAACCACTTGTAGGAATATCAAGGGCTCAGATGGAAACCCAGTTCTAAGCAAAGAAGCGAAAGCAGAAAGGTAGAAGGAGTATATAAAGGGTCTATACAAGTGCGATGTTCTTGAGGACAATATAATGGAAATGGAAGAGGATGTAGATGAAGATGAAATGGGAGATATGATACTGCGTGAAGAATTTGATAGAGCACTGAAACACCTAAGTCGAATAAAGGCTCCGGGAGTAGACAACATTCCATTAGAACTACTGACAGCCTTGGGAGAGCGAGTCCCGACAAAACTCTACCATCTGGTGAGCAAAATGTATGAAACAGGCGAAATACCCTCAGACTTCAAGAAGAATATAATAATTCCAATCCCAAAGAAAGCAGGCGTTGACAGATGTGAAAATTACCGAACTATCAGTTTAATAAGTCACGGATGCAAAATACTAACGCGAATTCTGTACAGACGAATGGAAAAATTGGTAGAAGCCGACCTTGGGGAAGATCAGTTTGGATTCCGTAAAAAAATATGGGAACACGTGAGGCAATCCTGGCCCTACGACTTATCTTAGAAGCTAGATTAAGAAAAGGCAAACCTACGTTTCTAGCATTTGTAGACTTGGAGAAAGCTTTTGACAATGTTGACTGGAATACTCTCTTTCAAATTCTGAAGGTGGTAGGGGTAAAATACAGGGAGCGGAAGGCTATTTACAATTTGTACAGAAACGAGATGGCAGTTATAAGAGTCGAAGGACACAAAAGGGACGCAGTGGTTGGGAAGGGAGTGAGACAGGGTTGTAGCCTCTCCGCAATGCTATTCAATCTGTATATTGAGCAAGCAATAAAGGGAACAAAAGAAAAATTCGGAGTAGGTATTAAAATCCATGGAGAATAAATAAAACCTTTGAGGTTCGCCGATGACATTGTAATTTTGTCAGAGACAGCAAAGGACTTGGAAGAGCAGTTGAACGGAATGGATAGCGTCTTGAAAGGAAGATATAAGATGAACATCAACAAAAGCAAAACGAGGATAATGGAATGTAGTCGAATTAAGTCGGGTGATGCTGAGGGAATTAGATTAGGAAATGAGACGCTTAAAGTAGTAAAGGAGTTTTGCTATTTGGGGAGCAAAGTAACTGATGATGGTCTAAGTAGAGAGGATATAAAATGTAGACTGGCAATGGCAAGAAAAGCGTTTTTGAAGAAAGGAAATTTCTTAACATCGAGTATAGATTTAAGTGTCAGGTAGTCGTTTCTGAAAGTATTTGTATGGAGTGTAGCCATGTATGGAAGTGAAACATGAACGATAAATAGTTTAGACAAGAAGAGAATAGAAGCTTTTGAAATGTGGTGCTACAGAAGAATGCTGAAGATTAGATGGGTAGATCACGTAACTAATGAGGAAGTATTGAATAGGATTGAGGAGAAGAGGAGTTTGTGGCACAACTTGACAAGAAGAAGGGATCGGTTGGTAGGACATGTTTTGAGGCATCAAGGGATCACCAATTTAGTATTGGAGGGCAGCGTGGAGGGTAAAAATCGTAGAGGGAGACCAAGAGATGAATACACTAAACAGATTCAAAAGGATGTAGGCTGCGGTACGTACTGGTAGATGAAGAAGCTTGCACAGGATAGAGTAGCATTGAGAGCTGCATCAAACCAGTCTCAGGACTGAAGACCACAACAACAACAACAACAACAACCACCCAAGATACTTCCTCGATTACACTGCTCTGCTACTGTCGGGGAAAGGTTAACTTTTCCGATTGAACTATGGCAGCGCCATCTAGCGAGTCAACCATAGCGCCAACAGATTTCCCCCAACAAGCTAGACGAGTTTCGTTCCTTGTAGTTTTTTCGTTTGACGCTTATTTCGTGAGATATTTGGTCCGGTCACGATCAATTTACCACCCTGTATATACCGCGAAGACAGACAGATCCCATAACAACATGGGCTGTATATAGTTGCAGCACTAGATATTTCCCACGGGGTCCGTCGGTCATCCACCGAGGCCAGCGGTCACGTGGGAACTGCCCACCACACACTCTGGCCTGATGCGCGATCAGAGCGCCCTCCACGGATAGCGATCACTCTCTGAAATGGTGTGCAAAGGCTGGGCTGGTTCCCCCGGCACAAAGGCGTTACACTTTCCAGCCCCAACCTTCTTGCTTGCTGCCATGTTTTCTACAGTCGTCTGCAGACTCTGGAATTACAAGAACATACATAATTTCACAAGGTTTGCCAGCATATTGTACGATTTACGCGATAGTTCTCTATATCAGCCGCATAGTAGTATGATACCTATCACTTGGACAGTATAATTCCGAAGATAAAGAGTGGAAATCATATCTCTAGAAACCCAAAACTTTAGTGAGGTCTTTATGTGGGACGTTCTCCAAATCACTAAGTAACTAGAAACTTATCCCGCCTGAGATCTTATACGTGAAAACTCGGAAATAGAGAAAACTGGTAGTTCGACTCCTATTTTTTTACGAATACCAATGTCAATGATATAACAGATTCAAAATCATCCTCGTACTTTGCAAAGTCAACTAAGGTGTTTCTTAGGTCTAGAGAACCAGCAAACGTCTCTTCCGCCTGTTTTCCGCCATCTAGATGCACACAACACACATCACAATCCGTGTTCTCTCAGCCAAAAAAGACGGAAAATGTATAGAATGGCGGTACAATCTCTCAGCCGATCAATTTACATGGGAGGCAATAATTGTTCAGCGCAACACACACGCTCGTATTGAATCTTCTCAAATTTCCACGAAGAAAATTCAGACACAAGCGATCACGAAGGCTGTCCAAGAGGTACTGGGTATTAGTTCGCTATTCGGTCTCCTAGAGGACAACACAGTTAGGTCAGCTGCATGTTGTACCCCAGCCTGTCCAGTTCGGGCGGCTCAACACGACGGCTCCTGCTGCAACCCGGAAATGTCAATCGTTCCGGCCGCAGGCTACCTCCGTCACGCGTCCCACTCGCCAGGCAGAATCGTCCTAGGAAACCACCCACATTTTGTCAATTGCAGCCTCAATCTGATGACATTCGCCAGTGAGCAAAGTATCGGAAATACCCCCTCTTGATGGCTGTGCCTCTGGAATTATAAATATCTATTTCGGCCTTATGACTGGTATAAATTATACGTTGTCGTGTTGAAAGTCAGATCTGGAAGCTGGAGAGATCTGTAGAGACTGAATAAGAGTCCCTAACCGCTCTATCCACCAACCTGTCGTCTTCTAAAGTTGTGTCACCAGTGCAGAAGACAGCCCGTCTGGGATCATCTTCGGCGGAGACTGCTATGCTGTCATCTCGAACTTGAACCTGTGTTCGTGCTTTTTATGTGCGATGCCACTTACCCATATACACTGTATCTACATAGGGCAAGATCTGCAGTACTGACAATGATAGTAGGCGACACCTCTCATTAATGTATCCTGTTTGTTTATATTTTAAAGTATCACTTTTTACACTGTCTTCGCCGGTCTGAGTGGCCGTGCGGTTCTAGGCGCTACAGTCTGGAACCGAGCGACCGCTACGGTCGCAGGTTCGAATCCTGCCTCGGGCATGGATGTGTGTGATGTCCTTAGGTTAGTTAGGTTTAATTAGTTCTAAGTTCTAGGCGACTGATGACCTCAGAAGTTAAGTCGCATAGTGCTCAGAGCTATTTGAACCATTTTTGAACACTGTCTTCTACAACACTCGATGTAGCTCTCTTAATAGTACCGGTACGGTAACTTTTATGGCAACTTTCGATATAGAGTACGATATGTCCGTTCAAAACAGAGATACACATTCGACTCTGAAGAACACCCAAAACAAAGTGACTAGCGCAGCCGAGGTACGTCGACTCCCAGGCGCGCCAAAGCGACCCGAAGGTGTCCGAAGCACTTCGGTTGCAATATCGTTACCCTTATGTTTCTCAAAACTAGTGAAATTTGATAAACAAAAACGATGGACTCGTAGAGATTGTCATACTAAAAACTGGGTTAAATACAATGAAAATTAATAAATAATTAATAAGAGAAGTTAGGCGTTTTGGCCCCTAACACTCCAATCTGAGGACGAATCAGAAGCAAGTTCAGTACAATTGGCTGACTCTCCCACGGGAATAATCCATACAGTACCATACTCTACTTTTGTACTGTATGTTACCTCACGTGTATCAAGCTGCATCAAGGCGAGCTTCTAGCAAGATAAAATACGGGCGGCCACAGCCAGGAATATCACACTGGACATAATTTTCCACGTACAATCTTCCATCCTCCTTACAGCTATTGATGCGTTAAAATCGCAATTTTCCACGTCAAATCCGTATTTCCTTACAACAGGTCATAGTCATTTTCTTTGCGCATATCGGGGAACACTGACCATAGTAACTTTACTCCTCAACACATACTTATAAGTCTGCTGATCACAGTGAATCGACACGCAGCCTCATAATCTTTATATATAGTGCCAACTATATCTATATATGCAATGTCTAATATCCATTACATTATCAGTACTACTGGAGTGAGCTACATTACATGTATTACGGAGTAGCGGTTGGTGTTCCTGGTTGGCGCACTGTCAGTCCCCAGTTCAAACCCGACCCCTCACAAATGTTTATTATTTATCATCCCTAGAAAGTTCTCAGAATTTCTTATGTTTTAATGTTTGCATATTCTAGAGTACTCGATGTTTGTGAGGACAGTAGCACTCTGTGTCAAGTAGGCAGTTCTATTCTGTCTGTAAACTCGGGCCAGTAATAAATGTGCATTATGTGCTAAACGCTATACTTCATTGACGACCCCTGCTTTCGAATTTGGACATGAGACTGATTAAAAGCGTGACATTGTTTGGTGGGTGCTGGGTAATTCGAAACATCTAAACCACCGCCTATCCTGACAGGAGCAAATCAGTGGATTCCAAAACACCAGGAAGCTACACATCAGGTATCCATCGGTCAGGACCCGATGAAATGGCTGCAAGAGTGCAAGCGAGTGCAAAAACATGACAGGTGGGATGGCATGATGTGTTTGGCAAAGGTGAACATTTACTTGGACGGCACAGTTGAGTAGTGGTTCGAGAGCGACGAGGAGAAACTCGATAACTGGGTCAAATTCCAGACCAAACTCAAGAAAATATTTGGTGACAAAAAACAGCAAGTCCGCTTAGCGAAATAACAATAGAAGAGGAGGGTCCAGCGTCATGTGGATACGTCACAGTCTTACATACGGAATTTGTTCCTACGCCACATAGTGAATCCTAATACGACAGCACCTAACAATATCTCACACTTCCTGAATGGATTCGCAGAAGACATCTACCAAGCTCTTCTGGCAAAAGGTGTCTCGCCAACAAAGGAATTCTTCAAGTGGCGCAACCGAATCGAGGACTTCTTAAGTAATAGAACCCAGTACGTTGTCCTCGATGGTGAATCTTCATCGGAGGTGAGGGTATCATCAGGAGTGCCCCAGGGAAGTGTGGTAGGTCCGCTGTTGTTTTCTATCTACATAAATGATCTTTTGGATAGTGTGGATAGCAATGTGCGGCTGTTTGCTGATGATGCTGTGGTGTACGGAAAGGTGTCGTCGTTGAGTGACTGTAGGAGGATACAAGATGACTTGGACAGGATTTGTGATTGGTGTAAAGAATGGCAGTTAACTCTAAATACAGATAAATGTAAATTAATGCAGATGAATAGGTAAAAAAAACCGTAATTTTTGAATACTCCATTAGTAGTGTAGCGCTTGAAACAGTCACGACGATTAAATATTTGGACATAACATTGCAGAGCGATATGAAGTGGAACAAGCATGTAATGGCACTTGTGGGGAAGGCGGACAGTCGTCTTCGGTTCATTGGTAGAATTTTGGGAAGATGTGGTTCATCTGTAAAGGAGACCGCTTATAAAACACTAATACGACCTATTCTTGAGTACTGCTCGAGCGTTTGGGATCCCTATCAGGTCGGATTGAGGGAGGACATAGAAGCAATTCAGAGGCGGGCTGCTAGACTTGTTACTGGTAGGTTTGATCATCACGCGAGTGTTACGGAAATGCTTCAGGAACTCGGTTAGGAGTCTCTAGAGGAAAGAAGTCGCTACTGAGGAAATTTGGAGAACCAGCATTTGAGGTTGACCGCAGTACAATTTTACTGCCGCCAACTTACATTTCGCGGAAAGACCACAAAGATAAGATAAGAGAAATAAGGGCTCGTACAGAGGCATATAGGAAGTCATTTTTCCCTCGGTCTGTTTGGGAGTGGAACAGGGAGAGAAGATGCTAGTTGTGGTACGAGGTACCCTCCGCCACGCACCGTATGGTGGATTGCGGAGTATGTATGTAGATGTAGATGTAGAGGATATCCAACAGAAAAATAGTTGGGTGAAAGAAATACACTGACGGAAATAAATCGCAACACCATAAAATAATTAATGTAGAGGAATGAAATTTCGGGAACACATTTGTCTAGGTAACGTATTTAAGTATTAACATCGCAAGATCACAGATTAATGCAAGCGCGAGGTAAGCTATTGCAAAGTAGAATATAAGCATGCAAACGTGCATTCTCTGTGTCGTAAAGGCGTCATATGTCATTTTGTGGGTTGGAGTTGCATGCCTGTTGCACTTGGTCGGTCACTATAGGGATGGTTAATACTGTTTGTTGATGACTTGGAGTTGTCCCCCGATGATGTCCCATATGTGCACCATTGGAAACAATATGCAGATCTAGCAGTCTAAAGCAACATGTCGACACTCTGTAGAATATGTTGTTTTACAACAGCGGTATTAACGACAGCGTTATCCTGTTGGAAAACACCCCCTGGCATGCTATTCATGAATAGAAGGACGACAGGTCGAATTACCAGACTGGCGTACAAATATGCGGCCAGCGTGCGAGCGATAACTACGAGAGTGCTCCTGCTGTCATACGAAATCCCGCCCCAGACCGTAACTACAGGTCCAGAGTGTCTAGCACACAGACGGGTTGGTTGCAGGTCCTCACTTGGCCTCCTCCTTCTGACCATCACTGGTACCGACACAGAACCAGTTTTCATCATAAAATACGACAGACGTCCACCCTACCCTCTAGTCAACTCTCGCTTGACTCCACAGATGTCGCAAATGGCGGTGGTTTGGGGTCAGTGGAATGGACTCTACAGGGCGTCTGGCTTAAAGCTGTCCTTGAAGTAACCGATTTGTAACATTTCTTTGTGTCACTGTGGTGGCAACTGAAGCTCGAATTTCTGCTTCAGATGGGGTACGATGCGTCACATCTTTACGCTGAACACGATGGTCTTGTCTCTCAGTAGTGCCACATGGCCGTCTGGGGACCGATCTTCCTGCGACCGTACCTCGGTTGGTTGATTTGGGGGAGAGAACCGAACAGCGAGGTCATCGGTTCCATCGGGTTAGGAAAGGATGGGGAAGGGAGTCGGGCTTGCCCTTTCAAAGGAATCATCCCGCCATTTGCCTAAAGTGATTAAGGGAAATCACGGAAAGCGCAAATCGAGTTGGCCGGACGCGGATTTGAACCGGCGTCCTCCCGAAAGCGAGTTCAGTGTGCTAACCACTGCGCCACCTCTCTCGGTCAACCGTACCTTCCCGTGACCATTGCTGCCAACAATAATGTACAGTGGCTGCACTCCTGCCAAGTGTTTCTGCAGTATCGCAGAAGGAACACCCAGCTTCTCGTAGTCCTATTACAGACCTCGTTCAAACTCAGTAAGATGTTGATGATAATATCTGTCGCCTTAGAAGCATTCTTGACTAACATCAACTCACCACATCCAGTCAAAGGCAACTAACGCTCACGCCCTTACAGCGTGTATTGAAAGCAAATCTGATTCGCTTCCTCACAGTTGCGCTACTAGCGCCACTCATGCGACTGGTGCGAAACTTCGTCATCTTTCAGATGAGGAAACACGCCTACCAATTTTCGTTTATGTCACACAACTCCTTGTTGGTGTTGCGATTTTTTTCCGTCAGTGTACAGTAGCCCCGAATGTGGTCCCTATGAAAGATCACCACGACCTCACCTCTCTGACACTCCAGGTTCTTAGCGAACAGGTACAGCATTTTATGGCAGCCAGAACTGCCGGACTGAGTAATCAAGAGATAGCAGCCATGAAGGTCGTGTCCATACTTTAGAGAAAGAGGAAGAAGCAATTTCTCTGACAAGTCTAGCGCCCTGCATTTGGAGGAAGGAGGTGGACATGCAGAGTGTTTCCACTGGGGACACCTCTGACATATCGCACGCTACTACAGAGAAGAGGAGTTTCAGACGATTATTACACAGCAAAACGTTCACCGTCACAACAGTTCTCTTTACACCAGTCAACTGGAAACGATTATAGTTGATCTGTGGGAGGAAGACCATTGCTGTACCCTAGACGAGGTCACTATCAAACATACCGTAACCATTCCCCGTCACCGTACAAAGGAGACAACAACTCGTCTCGCAGCCGTACAGAGAAAAATAAATGACACAACCATGTTTGGAGGTAAATCCGCCAGAGATAAAAGTCCTATATCTACATCTACATCTACATTTACACTCCGCAAGCCACCCAATGCTGTGTGCCGGAGGGCACTTTACGTGCCACTGTCATTACCTCCCTTTCCTGTTCCAGTCGCGTATGGTTCGCGGGAAGAACGACTGCCGGAAAGCCTCCGTGCGCGCTCGAATCTCTCTAATTTTACATTCGTGATCTCCTCGGGAGGTATAAGTATGGGGAAGCAATATATTCTATACCTCATCCAGAAACGCACCCTCTCGAAACCCGGACACCAAGCTACACCGTGATGCAGAGCGCCTCTCTTGCAGAGTCTGCCACTTGAGTTTGTTAAACATCTCCGTAACGCTATCACGGTTACCAAATAACCCTGTGACGAAACGCGCTGCTCTTCTTTGGATCTTCTCTATCTCCTCCGTCAACCCGACCTGGTACGGATCCCACACTGATGAGCAATACTCAAGTATAGGTCGAACGAGTGTTTTGTAAGCCACCTCCCTTGTTGATGGACTACATTTTCTAAGGACTCTCCCAACGAATCTCAACCTGGTACCCGCCTTACCAACAATTAATTTTATATGATCATTCCACTTCAAATCGTTCCGCAAGCATACTCCCAGATATTTTTACAGAAGTAACTGCTACCCGTGTTTGTTCCGCTATCATATAATAATACAATAAAGAATCCTTCTTTCTATGTATTCGCAATACATTACGTTTGTCTATGTTAAGGGTCAGTTGCCACTCCCTGCACCAAGTGCCTATCCGCTGCAGATCTTCCTGCATTTCGCTGCAATTTTCTAATGCTGCAACTTCTCTGTATACTACAGCATCATCCGCGAAAATCCGGACAGTTGCCAAGATGTCAGGAAATCTCATCGACCTCGTCATTAGCGGCCAACCTGTCGACTCAGAGGTTTTTTTTCTGTAATAAATGTCTTTCTTTTTCGTCCCATGATCACAAAATTGTTTGTTCCTTAGATTTTCGGATTCGGTCAGCAATAAAATCTTCAGATCTGCAGTAAAACATGGAAAAAACGTAAATACCACTAGTGGATTGTCTACATCTTAATAAAATAGGACATAATGAAAAATATTACTGAAATAGAAGTAGAAAACATGCGCTTTAAATATTACGAGGCATAGCTGCTTTAAAATATGTTCTAATGTAATGAAGTGGTAGTGGCACCGGCAAAACATAAACACAAAATCGGCTTAGCGTCACCGCACATATTTAAAATTTTGGTATATACTAGGCCACATTTTCGGTGGAGTCATCTTGTAGACCGCGCTACTGTTCATAACAAACTGCTGTGCAGTGGCCACAAAATGTTTGTGTCGTAACTTCGTTATATGCTGCTTCTGTAGGTATACGGTACACATATTCGTCAATTATAAAATTGTAGGATATGGCGTAAAAAGAAGAATACAATAGGTAAAGTCTATAGTGGGCTTACCAAGTGTATAAGTTATTACAGTAATAAAATGCAATAAATTAAAAACACGACCAAAGTTAGATAGTTAAAGAAGGAAAAAGTTAAGTGACAATTCTGATATGCTCTTGTTGCGAAATTAGATAAAAATATAATAACATACACGTAAGAACAAGCTTACGGAGCTAACGGAATCATATAAAAATAATGAAATTAAGAGGGAAAGAAACAAAATGGATGAAACAACATACTGTAGCAAATAACTAGCGATCTCTTTTGGCGTCACCATCAGAATGCCGGGTAGACGAGAAGTAACCAGAGGAACTGAACTGCCAAAGGGCGCCTTGTACCCTGCGACATGCCGTTCCAAGAAAGGAATGATAAAACACCGCCGGCTGCTGTGGCCGAGCGGTTCTAGGCGCTTAAGTCTGGAACCGCGCGACCGCTACGGTCGCAGGTTCGAATCCTGCCTCCAGCATGGATGTGTGTGATATCCTTAGGTTAGTTAGGTTTAAGTAGTTCTAAGTTCTAGGGGACTGATGACCTCAGATGTTAAGTCCCATAGAGCTCAGAGCCATTTGAACCTCTTTTTTTAATTTTTTTATATAAAACACCGTACGAGTCAGTTAACAGGATTATCTAGTTTTATGAAATATATAAACTGAGAGGGAAGAAGTTAACACGAGAGTAATACGCTCGACACAAGAAAACGAAGCGAATATGTAAAGCACTCTATACAATGTAAAAACATTGGCAAAATAAAAGCGTTCATTTTCTTCATAGTTGATGTTAATCGCCAGCAGCGAAAGTGGAATATGTTACACGACCCAAACTCGATTGTGCTGTAAGTCAATTGGTTCAATTGGTTCTGAGCACTATGTGACTTAACTTCTAAGGTCATCAGTTCCCTAGAACTTAGAACTACTTAAACCTAACTAGCTTACGGACGGCACATACATCCATGCCCGAGGCAGGATTCGAACCTGCGACCGTAGCGGTCGCGCGGTTCCAGACTTATGCGCCTAGAACCGCTCGGCCACAACGGCCGGCGCTGTAAGTCACAAATGGCAAATACGTCCAGGCGATAGAAACGTGTAATGGAAGAATAACTATCGGCAACAGAACACGGCCCTTCGAATTTGTGGTTTCAACAGAATGTTGTCGTGATCTCATTCTCGGATGAACGATCTTGCAAACATCACAAGTGGTCATAGACTCTGTAAGATCAGAGCTACAGACTGACGAACACGCATTACGAGGATTGCTCCATGTGGTTGTTTGCCATTGTGTTAGTTTATACGGTGGTCATTCGGAAAGTAGCGAACTCTTTTTTCTGCAGAAATTTTTATTTGATCTAATTAAATGAAACTTTTACATACAATTTGCTAGCCGTGCTACTTTTCTACGTAATCACCATTCAAATGTAGTCACTTACCATACCGTTTTACCAGCTTTTCTATGGCTTCTGCATACTCAACTGCCGCCATGTTGCTGAACCAGTGACCAACGGCTTTTTTAAGTTGATCATAAGTTCTGTAGGGTCGTAGACTCAAAACATGTATCAGTTTGGGAAATACGTGATAATCACTTGGTACTAAGTCCGGGTTGTATCGTGGATGATGAAACATTTTCCACTGAAACCTTTGAAGCAAATCTTGTCATTCCTGCTGCGTGCGGACGTGTATTATTGTGAAGGAGAATTACTCCATAGGTTAGCATTCCGTTCCACTTGGTTTTAATGGCCCGGCGAAGTCGTTGAAGTGTCTGGTAGTAGGCCGCTGCATTTATGGTCTCACCTATAGGTGTGTAATCGGTGACCAGGACGATCTTACGAACCTAAAACTCAATAATCTTTCTGGAACTCAAAGCTTGATTTGCTTTTTTCGCTTTCGTTGGGGGATTGCAAGTGATGCCGTTTCATTGATTGGCGCTTTGTTTCTGGTAGGAAATGTGTTACCTCAGTCTCATCAACAGTGACAGTTTGATTCAAAAATTCATCACCATCCTTTTTATAGCGGCTGGGAAATGTCACTGCTGCTGCCATTAGTTTGGTTTTGTGTTCGTCTGACAAAATTCGAGGAACGCACCTGGCAGACACAGGTGAACATTCTCCCATACGCTATTAAACATGATACACCACTTCCGAACTGCGATCCGTTCATCACATTAGCAAAAAGCGCAGTAATCTGTCCACGAGGGTTGGAACTTAAATAGTGGCAACTATTTATTCACAACCGATACAAAAGAGTTACATGTTTGCACCTGTTACTGTCCTTCAAAGTAGTCATCAGCGTTGTGTAGAACCCGTTGCCAGCGATGTGGAAGGGATAGTACACCGTTAGCAGAGCCTGTTCTGTTGATGGTGCGAATGGAGCGGTCTACTGCCCTGTCGAATCTCTAGAACAGTTCTGAAGCGAATGCCACGAAGTGGTTCCTTCATCTTCGGAATAAGATCAAAGTCACAAAGACTTAAGTCCGGGTAGTATGGTGGATAGTACAGTACTTCCCAGTGCCATCGACCGAACAGAGCAGCCACAGCGCCCGCGCATTATCACACAAAATGATGGGTCGGGTTGCGCAGAAAGTGTCGGCGTTTCTTTCGCAAAGCTGATGCTCCAAAAACGAACAGTAATAGAGTGCATTGACGGTCTGCCGTGGAGGAACGTAACGCGTTAGGATAACACCATCACAGGCGTACATGAGAATCACCATAACTTTCACCATACTGGGGCTGTGACGCACTTTCGACTTTTGCGGCGACCCATAATGACGTCATTCGTTGGATTGGCGTTTCAGTTTAGGCTTCGTGGCATTCACTTCAGAACTGTTTCAGAGATTCGACAGGCAGTAGACCGCTCGATTCGTACCATCAAGAGAACAGGTTCTGCTAACGGTATACTACGCCTTCCACATCGCTGGCATCGGGTTCTACACAACGCTGGTGACTACTTTGAAGGAGAGTAACAGGTGCAAACATGTACCTCTTTTGTATAGTTGCCACCATTTAAGTACCAACCCTCGTATAAATGTTGATTGGTCGAACTTAATTCCCAAACTGAAAGATGTTTTGAGTCTACAACCTTACAGCAACATGGCGGCAGTTGAGTATGCAGAAGCCATAGAAAAGCTGGTAAAACGGTATGTCAAGTGACTACATTTGAACGGTGATCATGTACAAAAGTAGCAAGCCTAGCAAATTTTATGTAAAAGACAGTTCCATTTAATTAGATCAAATAAAAATTTCTGCAGAAAAAAACGTTCGTTACTTTCCAAATGACCACCCTATAAACTAACACAATGGCAAACAAGCACCTGGAGCAAACCTCGTAATGTGTGTTCAAATGGTTCAAATAGCTCTCAGCACTATGGGACTTAACTTCTGAGGTCATCAGTCCCCTAGAACTTAGAACTACTTAAACCTAACTAACTTAAGGACATCACACACATTCATGCCCGAAGCAGGATTCGAACCTGCGACCGTAGCGGTCGCGGGGTTCCAGACTGAAGCGCCTAGAACCGCTCGGCCACTCCGGCCGGCCTCGTAATGTGTGTTCGTCAGTCTGTAGCTCTGATCTTACAGAGTCTATGACCACTTGTCATGCTTTCAAGAACGTTCATCCGAGAATGAGATCACGACAACATTCTGTCGAAACCACAAATTCGAAGGGCCGTGTTCTGTTGTCGATAGTTAATCTTGCAATACACGTTTCTATCGCTTGGACGTATTTACCATTTTGACTTACAGCACAATCGATTTTGGATCGTGTAACATATTCCACTTTCGTTGCTGACGGACGTCTTGTGTGTTTCAAAAGCGGATAACACTGCGCATCCCACACTTGGTGGGATCGTCAATTTTGTCACACATTTTTGAGTCGCACAGCTGAGAAGTATTGGATCCTAGCTGCCGCAAAACTGAAGCGGAATGAGTACTAAGGTCAGTGATTCGTTGACTGTGGCGGTGGGGGGGGTGGGGGGGGGGGGGGTGGGGGGGAGAAGCGAACAGGAGAAAAAAAAGTTCTTTACTTTCCGAATGATAGTACTGAAACACCTGAGTCAAAACAAGGCCCCGGGAGTAGACAACATTCCATTAGAACCACTGACGGCCTTGGGAGAGCCAGTTCTGACAAAACTCTACCATCTGGTGAGCAAGATGTATGAGACAGGCGAAATACCCTCAGACTTCAAGAAGAATATAATAATTCCAATCCCAAAGAAAGCAAGTGTTGACAGATGTGAAAATTACCGAAATATCAGTTTAATAAGTCACAGCTGCAAAATACTAACACGAATTTTTTACATACGAATGGAAAAACTAGTAGAAGCCGACCTCGGGGAAGATCAATTTGGATTCCGTAGAAATTTTGGAACACGTGAGGAAATACTGATCTTACGACTTATCTTAGAAGAAAGATTAAAGAAAGGCAAACCTACGTTTCTAGCATTTGTAGACTTAGAGAAAGCTTGACAATGTTGACTAGAATACTCTCTTTCAAATCCTAAAGGTGGCAGGGGTAAAATACAGGGAGCGAAAGGCTATTTACAATTTGTACAGAAACCAGAAGGCAGGTATAAGAGTCGTGGGGCATGAAAGGGAAGGAGTAGTTGGGAAGGGAGTGAGACAGGGTTGTAGCCTCTCCCCGATGTTATTCAATCTGTATATTGAGCAAGCAGTAAAGGAAACAAAAGAAAAATTTTGAGTAGGTATTAAAATCCATGGAGAAGAAATAAAAACTTTGAGTTTCGCCGATGACACTGTAATTCTGTCAGAGACAGCAAAGGACTTGGAAGAGCAGTTGAACGGAATGGACAGTGTCTTGAAAGGAGGATATAAGATGAACATCAACAAAAGTAAAACGAGGATAATGGACTGTAGTCGAATTGTCGGGTGATGCTGAGGGAATTAGATTAGGAAATGCGACACTTAAAGTAGTAAAGGAGTTTTGCTATTTGGGGAGCAAAATAACTGATGATGGTCGAAGTAGAGAGGATATAAAAAGTAGACTGGCAATGGCAAGGAAAGCGTTTCTGAAGAAGAGAAATTTGTTAACATCCAGTATTGATTTAGGTGTCAGGAAGTCGTTTCTGAAAGTATTTGTATGGAGTGTAGCCATGTATGGAAGTGAAACATGGACGATAAATAGTTTGGACAAGAAGAGAATAGAAGCTTTCGAAATGTGGTGCTACAGAAGAATGCTGAAGATTGGATGGGTAGATCACATAACTAATGAGGAAGTATTGAATAGAATTGGGGAGGAGTTTGTGGCACAACTTGAGAAGAAGTAGGGACCGGTTGGTAGGACATGTTTTGAGGCATCAAGGGATCACAAATTTAGCATTGGATGGCGGCGTGGAAGGTAAAAATCGTAGAGGGAGACCAAGAGATGACTACACTAAGCAGATTCGGAAGGATGTAGGTTGCAGTAGGTACTGGGAGATGAAGAAATTGCACAGGATAGGGTAGCATGGAGAGCTGCATCAAACCAGTCTCAGGACTGAAGACCACAACAACAACATATTCCACCTAAATCAAATTAAATGTACATCTTTAACTTACTTTCTCATCCCAGGGTCTACTGTCCGTGGGATCCAGGGAATACAAGTGATGTAATGTAACAATGTAGCCCTGGCAGCGTCTGCTTACCTGAGGAATTCGTCAGGCAGCGTTCGTCTGAGATGGTCGCCGTCCTGCTAGCCTGCGCAGCGGCCGAGTGGCAGGCGGCCGCCATGCAGACGAAGCTGGCCAGCGTGACAACCACGTAGCTGGTGTCCGTCAGCGTTTCAAACAGGTCCGCTTTCTCCCGGTGTAAGGCAACCCTGAGAATGCAAAATATGACGTGGTACGAGACGGTCAGCGTCTGGAGCGCACAGGCTACCATCGGGATCCCGTACATTCTGTTGACGGCCGCCGCCACTTTGGACAGTCGCAAGTAAGCCAGCCGAACATCTACCAGGATCGGAATGGTCATTAAAGTTATAGATTCTTCCGGAAACCTCTTCGCAGGGTGAGTACGTCTACTTGCCAACATCAGTCGACGATTGTTTGTCAGCTGGCTGAGTTCATTCCACTGCATGACAGAAATGTTGTCCGACATTCTGAGGATGGTGTCGTTGAGTAAGGAAAATCTGTGTCCTAGTACTGCCACGAGAGTTGTGAACTGTAAAACGATGAAAACTGTCAAACAGTTAGCGACGTACACCATTACAAAAGCGAAACTGTTTGAAGAAATCACTTGAAAAGCGATAAACATACTGTAGTACGTTAATAACGTTGCTGCTACCAGCAACAGACACAGAAAGGTTCTACTGTTCGCTCGCGAGGCGCGTTTGTAGAACAAAACGTCGACGCGCTCGATCTGGGACACGAGGGAGAGGAATCTGTCGCCGTTTCCGGCCAGTGAGGAGAGAATCGACAGGGCAGCAGTGACCGTTATGGTGATGATGGTGATGAACCCGGAGGCAGAGGCGGCTATGCGCTTCTGCTCGACTTCTGCTTCGGCGACGAAGGCGGCGTCCATGGAGCACAGGCACAGGACAGCCAGTGCGATGGCGAGGCTGTAGGCGCGGGAGGCGGCGCCAAGGAGGCAGCAACAGCGGGGGCGGTGGGGCCCCACCCCCAGCGCTGTGGACACCACGACCAGCGGTCGCAGGCTCCGCCACAGCGACGATGGCTCCAGACGGACGCCCGCCTCTCTGGGCGGCAGCCAACACTGCTTGCGGTGTGCTACTGGATTCAGTAAGGCTGGCTTCATCACTGTGCTCCCAACCAGACTCTACACGTGGAAGCGTACTCCAGATGAGTTGTTCTGTTCATTGATATACGTGTCGTCCTAACACAGCTACTTCGCAAAAGCCGAGTCTGTTCGGGTGGACGTTGACTCTGTTTGTGTGTCTGGTCTCATTACTGCAACCTCCAACTGGACACTGTCTGTAAAAACGAACACTTTTTGGAGTATGCTGGTGGTTCATCCATATCAGGTCACAAAGTACTCCTCCCAGTTGGACACTTTTGGTAAATATTAACTGATTTTGGACTGCTTTTAGTGATTACATCTGTGGGTTCTCATTGCTGGATCCAACTAGGCACTGAATGCAAAAACTATCACTGTTTGATGTGTTATGGTGGCTTCCATGTGTCCGTTCCCATCGCTCATCTTCCGACTAAGTGTCATGTGCTTAAGTCAACACAGTTTGTCGTATATACAGTGTCATTAGTGGTGCTACAACTATATGCTGCCTGAGGATATGTTGCTGATATAATCACTACCTGCACAGTCTATATAAGTATTACAGTAATACAAGCTGCTGCGGTTAGGTCACACAGTAGTCACTTCAGCTCGCCACTTTTAGTAAATATTACCACCGCTTTTAGTGATTCCATGTATATGGTCTCATTACTGGACGCGAAAATCATCACTGTTTGGGGTGTCATGGTGGCATCCACACGTCTGTTCTCATTTGGCCCTCCGACTAAGCTTAGGCTAACACCGTTTCGGATACGTCCGTATTTGCTGTATATCGAGTGTCATCAGTAGTCCTAGAACTAGATACTGTCTGTGGATACGCTGCTGATATCATCACTGTACTGTAATAATGCAAGCAACGGGGGGGGGGGGGGGGGGGGTAACGCTGATATCATCACTGTACTGTAATAATGCAAGCAACGGGGGGGGGGGGGGGGTAACGAAGGCAACGGAAACTGTTAGTACGTAGAATCAGCACAAGTAATCCATTATGACGTCACTCTAGCGATTTATCGACGGTAACAGGAATTGAGCGGCTCGCGTTTTGGTTATCCCGTGCCAGATTCAGTAAGGACCATTAGAAGAAATGTGTTCCTAGACGCCCAAGATAGCAGATAGCAACATTAAGTCACAGGGCAATATCAAAGCAGATGTGAAACAGAGTAACAATTCACACAGATGTTATTACATCCGAATTGGAGCCATCTTGAAAAAAGAAAAAGTTGACAGGACAAATAAAGTATTAATCTGAGTAAACCATGAACGTTACAGAGGATGAAATATCAAACTAGTCGTATTATTTTCTTTTCGCATTTTTCAGAGTTCTTAGTGTCACGAGAAACAAACTCTGGCACATCGACACGGAACACAACTGCACAATGCATTACAGCTTCTCTATCTAGACTGCTTAGAAAAATCTTAACACTCTTTGTTTTTATGTTTCGGTCTGTTGCTCAGACAATATCTACTGTTACTAAATTTACTTGTAATTTTGAAGTTTCCTGTCTGAAGTCTTTCATACTCCTACGCGTCACTGATACAACCTCCGATTTCGACAGGACGTTGAACAGACTTTACTGAGGTAGACACGTCAGCACTTCTGCCTTGACGAGGAGCTGCAGTATGTCGTGTGGTATGCACACAGCATCCTCGCGGCCTCACGAACTGGCCTCTGCGGCCTCGCGTGTCAAACTGATGAACCATCAGCACGGCCGCAGGTGTCAGTAAAAACGACGCCAGTTCCTTCATTAATGACCCGCGTGTTAATTTTCTCTCGTCCGTGGCAATATTGCGTGATGAGACCGCGATAATTCGCTGCACTGCGCCGGGCTGCCAAAGTCCCTCGAGACCGCTGTCAGCCGTTTCTGTCGTTATCCATGCTTCACAGTGTCCATCACCACTTCTCCAACCATCCTCAGTTACGATACCTACAACATTCGCTAGTATAATACAGGGTGTTTATAAATGAATATCGGGGTTTTAACCCTTTATAATATTTATTACATTAAACTTACAGTTATAAATGATATGTCAAATGAAAGAGCAACTCAAACAGTTTTACCAAGAACCTTATAAGTGTTCACTGGCATAGTGAAGTACGCGATTGGTTGAGCTCCACTGTACCCAAGCGCTGGATAAGCCGCAAGGGCCCCAATGACAGTATAACATCCACGATATATGTATTTTTTATTACGAGTGGAATATGAAACGTGTGGAAAATTACGTAACTCAATAATATTCATTCAATTATGTGCTTATTTCTTAAAAGGTAATTATTTAAAACAGAGACAATATTTGTCTCACATTCTTTGTTAATCTATGCCATTCTTTTCTTTTGTTTTGTACTCTTTTGTCATCTTCCGATGTACGTCGCCGACGCAAGACGCGAATCGATTTGAGGTCTGTTGAATGAAAAACATTTAACGTAAAATTATTGTACTTTTATGTTCATTTGCTGGTAAAAAACAAATAGAGCCAAATGCGTTAAAACTATTTATGATTAATTATTGAAAAATCACTTCCTCTTTTAATTATAATTTTGTATTACTTGTTTTACCATAGCTGCAAGAAGCGCAGCCATTGTTATTTGCGATTATATAGCAACTTCAACTACACTTCTGGTCGAAATATCAAGGGTTTGTGTTAAACTAATTTGCAAAACAGTATTAATAATTTTCTTTGGTGGCATCAATTTAAATGATTAATTATTTATTGAGCAAAGGAAAATCTTAATTTAAAAAGGAATCCTCTATCTTTTGTTGGCCGCCATCTTAATCTTTATCTCAGCGGCAAATTTAAACTACTTGAAACTGCAAACAATATTCCGATGTGTAAGAAATAAATGTGCACCGGTGGTACTGAACTCTATTTATAAAAAAAAATTAATCAAATCAGACTGCATTTTCTAAGAACAGTGCTGGTGGTATTTATTGTTGAACAAGATTTCATAGCTGATCTAAATCATGGAGAAAAATATTTCTAGTAGCATACGTCAGTGTTGTGTGTATTCTGTGGTTCCTTTTCATGATCAATTTGCTAAGAATAATTAAATCCATCGAAGACAAAAATTATAAAAGCTCTGATGTACGATCTCTAATTTTAGTGATATGAACACAACTTATAGTCAACATTATTACACTACGTCAGGTGGAATTCTTGTGTAATTTGATCAAAATAATTATCCGGGAGAAGTTGTAGTATGAATATTGCATTATACATGTGTATAATATTGTCAGTATCATTTACAAAATCAAATCAATGCAACTGCTAAATATTAGAGTGAATTCAAACCGCAGAATACCATAGAGTATCGTATCATCCATATTCATTGCATTTGTCCATGTTGATGATACGCAAAACCGCCACAACAGGGCTTGCTTTGCATGCCCTCCACGTCCACCCGACCTAACGCCATGCGATTTTTTTTCCTTTGGGGCTTCATCAAGGATCGTGTGTACGTGCCTCCGCCACCAGCAGACCCCCTGAATTAAGAAGCCGGATTGAAGCAGCTGTTGCTACAATCACTAAAGACACACTTATCAACGTTTGGGAAGAACTCGGCTATAGACTTGATTGGTGCCGTGTGACAAATGGTGCTCACATTGAACGTTTATAAGGTTCTTGGTTGGTTGGTTGGTTGGTTGAGCTGCTCTTTCATTTGACATATCATTTATAACTATAAGTTTAATAAAGTAAATATTATAAAGCGTTAAAACCCCGATATTCATTTATAAACATCCTGTATTATCTTTAATTTTAACTCAAATGTGGCCGGGGATTAAATAAATAATTAACTATTGTTACTTGCTTGACTACTCCTACAACTGAAGGAAAGAATCAACTGAAATAAGTAATTATGAATTTAACTAATATGTAAGCCACTTGAAATTAAATTTTTCTGAATGGGAAGGTTCTTATTGAAGTTCAATTGAGTTAAAATTGTTCGTTATTATCTATACAGAGAAAATACAGATCCCCTTCACTGTCTCGAATCTCTTGATTAGACTCCTTCCTGTATGTCGTTGAAAATTCAGTAGTCCCTGCGAGAATTGTTAAGACATTAATTAATGGTGCTCGATGATCTCGTTGTGTGGGAGCAGCTACAGATATTGCCGGTCGCCTGTAAATTATTTACGTCTTTGTATAGAAGCTTCGGAAACTGATCCAGTGCAATTCAGTTATCATTTGGTTCGACGATGCGTAGTCAGACAGCAGATTACTTCAATCATCGGTAAAAACACCTCCCGATGTATCCTAAGTGTGTCATGCAGATTCGTCAGCAGACATCGCAAACCAAATGTCCGTTGGTCCTACAGAAGCCTTGCACATAAGTTCACTCTTGGAAATCCACCGTTTATAAAACGAAACTCGTTCAAATACCTTTTCAACGCTGTGTTATATCCTTAGTTTCTTCTCTTCGGTACTTTTAACACATCAGGCACAATATCAGAGTAAAATAATATTGCCTTTAATGACGGACAACAACGAGTTACAGTTCTGTTCAAGTTCTGTACGCGTTTATTATCGATCCCATACCTTAACACAGTGTGCCCACTATCTTTGCTTTTGATTTAGCTCTCCAAGGAAAACTACAGTCCAAAGAGTAAACCCATCTCTACCACAGGTGGAATACGGCATATAGTCGTGTTTCTCAATTTAAAACGATTGAGCGTTCGTTGAACCCAACAGGTGATCGGTTTCCTGAACAGAAGTGAAACAAATATTCTAGCACAGTCTCGGGGACCGGGATGAAACACCAATATTCGTTACTATCTTTATTTATCAGGGATGTACACCAATATTCGTCACTATCCTTATTTATCAGAAGCGACCTACGTCCAACGTCTCAGTCCTTTTCAACGAAGTATACCACTCATTCTCTCAACTGAGTTACGGGCTACTATTTTTCTTCAAAGTTCCGTTATAATGTCTTCTCGATAATTTTCAGCTTCTTTCAGCACATTTTTCTGTTTCATAGTATACCCTGCTAGAACAATACAGGAGCACAGCATATTGATAGGGGAGAGGGTTATATCTAGATGGTAGTGTAACTAGGAATTCCTGATGTTTTTGGTTAGTACTTCAGTCTATTGGTTGGGTTTGGAATGACATGAAGGAATGCACGCTAGAGACCGACATAAGCACTTTCCACCATTTTCTCGAGCTTTTTTTGTTACTAGACATGAGCAGAAGCGTAAATATTTCGTGCTCTACATATTAACTGCTGTATAATATGTTAAAGCTATTTGGAATATGTTGTCAATTCTTCAGTTACAGAATTTTTTGGCAAGTAATTTCCCACATATTTTTAAAACTGCCTTAAAATAGAACAACATCTGCTACCATGGAACATGTGTATTTGCAAATTAACTGAGTTTTGTCAGTGTCTTAACAATTTTACTTACTTGCAAGTGCAAATGTGAGTTATTTTCCAAGAGCTTCAATAGTAAAATGTATTTAACTCGTAACTTTTTTTATAACACTTCTGCTTAATTTTGCTTCACTTGCTTATTATTGATGTGCAGTGAAGTAATAATGAAACAAACAGACGACTAAATACAGTACGGACCAGATTTTCTCGATTGCAACGCTATTGCAATTTCAACAAAATATATGTTTCTAGGTACATGACCACGATGTACCTTGCAACACGTTTTCAGATTTGAAGAAGCCTTAATGTTCCGGAGCAATTTTTTTTCGTCTGAAAAACACTGCAGCACATAAGAAGTGAATGGAACCATTTAAAAACGGAACAGGAAAATATAGTGTAGTACTGGCTAAAGGCGAAAGTCTGAATGTTTGGTAATAGAACCCTCCACCCTATTCGTACATCGCTTACTTGTTCTAGATCAGGGGTGTCCTACCTTTTGGCTTATTTGGGCCACATTGAATGAAGACGAGTATTTTTGGACCGCGCTTTACTTTTCACTAACAAAAGTCACGAGCAAGAAATAAATAAATAAACAAGAACTGGGATGGGCCAATGAGAGAAGAGCGTCGTGTGAGAGGAGTTTCAGAAGCAAAATATTCAGTTTATCGTTACTTTACATTAGCGGAATTTTATGGATTTTTTTTTTGTTTAATTACCGATTGCCTGATAGATGCTCACTTCTTGTGCTGCACTGAAACGTGTTTGGGCCGCATGAGAGTCACGGGCCGCGTATCGGACACCCCTGCTCTAGAGGATAAACAGCGGGCACAATTTTTTGCATTCAGCGTGCGTACGCAGAAGTCGAAAAAATTGAGTTCTTACTGTGAAGCATAACAGCCTGACACGTCCGAAAGCAGGTCGATATCTCATTCCGCAAAGTGTACAACGTTATGGGTAAAAATAAAATAGTTCGATAATCCGCTTGAGAACAATGTTATTGATTACTGCGTTTCTGTCTGCCGTCGAATTGTGTGGAATGAATTTACGACTTAATCCACTGAGAACATCAAGCATTCAAAATGTTTAAGGCGGGTCTGGCAGAAACGTGAAATATGAAGTATCATAATTCTGTACGTACTGTGTAATTTATCCGACGTTCTTCTACCACTATAACATTGTTCTGCAACAGATGATTTAATTAAGAACTTTCTAATTAGCAATTAACTATCAAAATATTTTACAAAAACATGTAGCAAAGTGCCCTTCCACTTCCCTCATGCCCCATGCTTACGCAGTCAACACTTCTCGTCGCCACTGACATGCTATTGTTGTGTATTCGCATTCATAACACTCCATCACAGTTTATTACAAATGAAAGAATTTGTGCTTCTACTTAAGCAGAATGTTATTTACGAGTAATGCCTATCGGCTGTGGCAATTATGTTCAGTTCACAATATTTTCAGTGAACAGAAAAACTTGGTACGTTCTTATCAGTACTGAAAAGATTCTATATTTGAATATCTGCAGCTGTTCTCTGCAAACGATTGTAATGCGTGTAGCGAAGGGTAATGTTCGTTAATTTTTCCTTTTGCTGTCATGGATGAGCCACAGGAAGAAGGATAAGAGATGTGAATATAAGCTATTAGCTAGGTTTGTACATTGCGGTAACAAAAGTCATGGGAGAGCAACTTGCCCATATAGCTACAGATGGCATTAGCATCACGTACAAAAGGCATAAAAAGGCAGTGCACGGAGAGCAACTTGCCCATATAGCTACAGATGGCATTAGCATCACGTACACAAGGCATAAAAAGGCAGTGCACTATCGGAGCTGTCATTTGTTCTAGGGTGATCCATGTGAAAAGATTTCGGTCGAAATTATGGCCTCACGAAAGGAATTAACAGACTTTCAACACGGAATGGTTGTTGGTTCTGGACGCATAGGACATTTCATTTCGGAAACCGCTGCGGATCTCAATATTCTGTTATCCGCAGCGTCAAGAATGTGCCGAGAATACCAGATTTCAGGCATTACCTCTCACCATGGAAACGCAATGGCCGATAGTCTTCACTTAACGACCGAGAGCTGCAGCGTTTGCGTAGAGTTGTCAGTGCTAATACGCAAACAAGGCTGCCTGAAATAACAGCAGAAATAAATATGAGACGTACTACCGAACGTGTGTGTGAAGACAGTGCGACGAAATCTGGCGGTAATGGGCAGCACGATATCGCCTGCAGCGCCTGTCCTGGGTTCGTGACTATATCGGTTGGACCCTAGACAACTGGAAAACCTTGGCCTGCTCAGATGACTCCCGATCTCAGTTGGTAAGAGCTGATGGCAGGTTCGAGTTCAGCGCAGATCCCTCGAAACCATGGATCCAAGTTGTCAACAAGGTACTGTGCAAGCTGGTAGTGGCTCCATAATGGTGTGGACTGTGTTTGCATACAATGGACTAGGTCTTCTGGTCTAACTGAACAGATCATTGACTGAAAAGGGTTATGTTCGAGTACCTGGAGACCATTTGTAACCATTCAACGAAGGAATTTTTATGAATGATAATGTACCAGGTCACTGGGCCACCATTGTTCACGATTGGTTTGAAGAACGTTCTGGACAATTCGAGCGAATGATTCGGCCACTCAGATCATTCAACATGAATCTCTTCGAACATTTATGGGACATATTGGAGAGGTCAGAACGAGAGATCAGTTCTTGAAATTGTGCGAGTAGATTTTCTGGAGATGTTATGCATGCGTCTGTGGTTGTTAGCCAGTTGAGCTTTTCCTGAAGTCCGATTACACAGAAAGCAAAGAAGCCTGTGACCATTCGCAGTGCCCCTAATCACGTAAGCTCTGTGGTGCTATGCGAGTGTTAAAATCTTTTCCAAATCACGCACTGGCAGAATTCCAGTACAAGACATACATTTATTTTATATAAGAGGTCTCTTTTGTAAAAAGAAAAAAATACTTTTGCTACCAAGAAATCTAAGCCTCCCATTTGATCTATAGAGAACTGAATCTGATGCCATCATACCACTTCACATACCCACACCTTCCCAGTATTTATGAAATTTGACTGATTCCAGCTGCGACTCTTTTATCGTGTAGCCAGAGAATAATAAATTTTTATGTTTCGTAAAGGCCACAACCTTACATCTATCAAATGAAGCGCCATTTCTGGCGTTTAGCATCAGTCTGGTACAATGGCAGGATCTGACTAGTTATGACTACAACGTCTACGGGACATTGACCTTGAAAGAAAACATCGTCGTCTGCGGGAACCAAGAGTTTGTAACTAAAGCTGCGAGCACTTTATCATACTTCTCAGGAGCATGCTTAAAAAATTTACGATAACAGAATGTATCTCAACCGACGATCAGCTCTTCCAGTGACGAACGAGCGAATGTCTTTATACGAATCGTCACGATTTCAGATAAAGTATTCTCCTAGTTAGATTGATTCAGAATCCTTCACAAGATTTCTTTCATGGCGTGTGATTTTCATATCGGTAATGGAACTATACAGTGGCGGCACGTAAATATGCATTATGGGTGTTCACAAATTTTTAGATTCAGTTAAATATGAGAATATGAAATTAATAGCATCTGCTGTATTACAGCTGTGCATATCAACATATTCATACAACTGCCGTCACTGCCAATAATAATAAGAACATTAATAATTACAGTAATACACATAACTTGTCTGAAAAAGAAAGAATTATTTTTGTGGAATTTTGTTGTTTGTACACAATTAAGTAGAGTTTAGGGCAAGAACGAATAGTATTTAAGATTTCGCTAATCTTCGTTTCGCATTTATGTGCAAATGAGTGTTTTCGTGCTTTTTTATTTTTTCTGACAAATGTACAAGATCCTTAACACATGAATTAGTTAACGAACCAGCTTCCGGGCTGAAAATCACACATTCTTACGTTGCATCCACATTACAACTTACGCTTATTATACATTCCCTTGCTAAATATTTGCTTGTAATCATTTTTATTTCATTTCGTGGCTTTTCAGTCGACGGGTCTGGTCTGGGAGGCCCTAGTTCTTTTGTGTCTGAATTTTTCTGGTAATCTTTTCCGTGAGAATTTCAAACAGTTTCAACAGATATCACGTTGACACTGCACACGAATGCCGATTCCTGTACGGTAAACAATCAACTCAAAACAGAAACTACCGTTTGTGGAAATGATTAAACACAAGTAAGTACTGTCTACTAACAAAGTCATTTGACTAGAACACAAACGAGGTGCTGAGAATCATAAAGGCCAAAAAGAACACCGTCGTTGACCCCGCATTTAAGTGAATGTCAGAGAAACCAGTGAGACAGCTTTTCAGGAATGTTCATACATACAATGTACGCCTAAAGCACAGATAAATCTGTCGCACCGTAAGATCATCACATATCAGAAGCATGAATAAATGCTAGTCTTACACTCGACGATGACACGCTTTATGGTTCTCAGCGCCTTGTATGGATTACTGTACGATAAAATCCAAAACTGAATACACTATATCTCATTCAGAAACCAGAAAATAGATTTTTCTATCAGTATATCTGCAACATATACTGATGTTCGATCATGTAGTGAGTGAACAGGCGTACCTGAGGAGTGTGCTGTCATATACGACGATTTATTGCCAAGCGAACAGGGATAAAAGTTCGTTCCAGTGTGCTACCACTTGGTGGCATTGACATGAACTTGAAGTTGAGTGGTAAGGACTAGCTTTGCACGCCGTGGACTGTGCACATTGTTTATCAAATCCGTATATATTTGGCCCTTAAGGCAATTACGTCAATCCAGTCGCGCATGTGCAAGAACTCCTTAAAATGTGCGCAACTGAAGGTGTGCTCGCGACCCTGATTTCAAGTTTCATAGAGTCTAGAGGAGTTGCAAAGTGGCACAGTGCGGTAGATTTAGTGCCGTATATTTCAGATTACTGCATTTACGTTACGTTTAACAGTATTCAAAGAAAAATAACCAATACATTCACAAGGTGTCAAAAGCTATCGTGTTCAAGTGCTCTTGTGCTCCAGCCACAACTGGATTTATGCCAATACTGGGAAACCCGGTAACGCTTCGCAGCTGCTAACTATGTATGGAAATTGGATGTACATCTTACTCTCCTTCTCCCCCCCCCCCCCCCCCCTCTGCCTGACCTATCACGTTCTCTGCCATTTCTCTATCTCCTTCTGGCCATATCTCCCTCCAGCACCCACCTCTCTTTGTCCATCTCCATCTTCGCCTTCTCTGTCCATCTCCCCTTCTCTCTCTGAGCTTGAGCCTCGTTTATTGTTATTGCAAATTCGTATTCCGTAGTACTGTTCTAATAATAAGCTCATAAGCCATGTACACAACTTTTCCCCTTTCTGTGGAAACCGATTTCGAGGAGGAAAACAAAATTATACATTTTTGTGTATACATTTCTTTTCAAAATATGTATAATTAGAAAGAACATATATGAGAGAAACAATTTGTCTGACTGTGAGAATGAAAACATAACCGCGCATTTTCTAGCAGAACACAACACAGGATTTTCTTTCTCGGAGTCTATTTTAACAGAAAATCTGTACATCGTTGTTTAAAAAATATGTAACACGTGTCCGTCCGAATATCCGTTAGAGTGTCATGTAAAAGTTCGAACTAAATTGGTCAAGAACTTTCCGAGAATTTTGGCAACATTTCTTCTTCATGTATTACACATACAATCATACATTAGAAAAGTGTATAGACTATGTCCGTCTGAATGTTCATTTGACTATCATGTAAAAATCTGAAGTAAATCGATCAGGAACTTCCCGTGATTTTTGCTAAAAACCCCTCTCTTTTGTGAAGTATATACCGGCTGATCAAAAAGTCAGTATAAATTTGAAAACTGAATAAATCACGGAATAATGTAAATAGAGAGGTACAAATTGACACACATGCTTGGAATGACATGAATGAACCAAAAATATACAAAAGTTCAAAAAATGTCCGACAGATGGCGCTTCATCTCATCAGAATAGCAATAATTAGCATAACAAACTGAGACAAAGCAAAGATGATGTTCTTTGCAGGAAATGCTCAATATGTCCACCATCATTCCTCAACAATAGCTGTAATCGAGGAATAATGTTGTGAACAGCACTGTAAAGCATGTCCGGAGTTATGGTGAGGCATTGGCATCGGATGTTGTCTTTCAGCATCCCTAGAGACGTCGGTCGATCACGATGTACTTGCGACTTCAGGTAACCCCAAAGCCAACAATAATCGCACGGACTGAGGTCTGGGGACCTGGGAGGCCAAGCATGACGTAAGTGGCGGCTGAGCACACGATCATCACCAAACGACGCGCGCAAGAGATCTTTCATGCGTCTAGCAATATGGGGTGGAGCGCCATCCTGCATAAACATCGTACGTTCCAGCAGGTGTTTATCAGCCAGGCTGGGGATGATGCGATTCTGTAACATATCGGCGTACCTCTCGCCCGTGACGGTAGCAGTTACAAAACCAGAATCACGCATTTGCTCGAAGAAAAAAGGCCCGATAACGGTAGATGTGATGAGTCCAACCCATACCGTGACTTTCTCGTCGTGCAATGGAGTTTCCACGACAGTTCTAGGATTTTCGGTAGCCCAAATTCTGCAGTTATGGGCCTTGACAGACCCTCGGAGCGTGAAATGAGCTTCGTCGGTCCACATCACGTTACTCAACCAATCGTCATCTTCCGCCATCTTTAGAAACGCCCACACCGCAAATGCCCACCGCTTCACTAAATCGCCAGGTAACAGTCCATTATGCCGATGGATTTTGTACGGATAGCATCGGAGGGTACGCCTAAGTGCCAACCAAACGGTAGTGTATGGAATGCCGGTGCGACGTGCGACTGCACGAGCGCTGACTTCCCCGTGCACAGACAAACCCGTTACAGTCTCCATTTCTTCCTGAACTGTTTCAGCAGAATTACGCCTTGTGCTCGGTCGGCCACTACGGGATCTATCGTCTAAACAACCCGTGGCTTCGAACTTCGAAATCATTCTCGCCACAGCTGCATATTTGTCAACGGACCTTTACCCGTTCGAATCCCCTTCCTATGGCGATAGGATCGTAACGCTGAACTAACACATTCCCCATTCTGATAATACAGCTTCACTAAAAGCGCCTTTTCGGGTAATGTCAACATGCTGCGACTGCTGTCGCATCTGATTCTCTCTCACATTACAGCTCCTTTTATATACGATTGTCATGCGCAGTCACTGACGTTTTCAGTCCAGCGCCATCTGTCGGACATTTTGTGAACTTTGTTTTTTTTTTTTTTTTTGTTCTAATTAAACCCCATGTCATTCCAAGCATGTGTGTCAATTTTTACCTCTCTACCTACATTATTCCGTAGTTTATTAAGTTTTCAAATTTGTACTGACTTTTTGATCACCCGGTATATTTTTACATATCGTATATATTTAAGATATGCATAGCCTAGGCCGGCCGGAGTGGCCGAGCGATTAAAGGCGCTACAGTCTGGAACCGCACGACCGCTACGGTCGCAGGTTCGAATCCTGCCTCGGGCATGGATGTGTGTGATGTCCTTAGGTTAGTTAGGTTTAAGTAGTTCTAAGTTCTGGGGGACTTATGACCACAGCAGTTGAGTCCCATAGTGCTCAGAGCCATTTGACCCATTTTTTTGCATAGCCTACGTCCACCTGAACGTTTATTAGAATATCATGTAATAATTTGAAGTCAATTGGTCAACAACTTTTTGATATATTTGGCAACAACGTTATACTCCGACTTGTTTTTATGTAGTTATACAGATACCTTACCGCTGTCAGAAATGCTGCGCAGATATGTCGTTTATCAACAACGATTAAGCGAAACAGCTATCGTCACTACATTTAAAAATACGTTTATTTTCAGTAGAGACCAGCCATGTTGTTCGGAGGAAGCAATCGAAAAACTGGAAGCGAGAGCGAAGTGCCGTGTGTATTTCTCTTCGTATCGCACGCGATCTGCGTAAACATTGCTGCCCACCAGCTACTTCATATTTGTAGGCGGTGTGCAGTGGCTGCCACACACGCAGTTTAACTGGTGTGCCAAGGGCGACCTCACACACTGCGTGACCCGCGGAGCGCATCATATTCTGCGATAAGTATTCACCACTCAACGAGCTGATCGTCAGCTGAGACAACGTACACGCATTAAGGTACCTGTATAAATCCCCAGGGTGTTTCAACTAGCATGTGCAACTTGAAACGGCAAGTAGCATGACAGAGATGGTGCATTACTAATAACAATGGCGATAGAGGAGCATGTGACAGAACGTACAGAGCAGTGTCGGAGAAACTGTTTTGCCCAAGAGCAAGCACTATCACTGTGAGGAAGCACCTCGGCCCACATATGTATTGGTTTCATTATTAACTGGTATCCTACATAAGTAAGGTCTCCAATTTTTTTATAAGTACATAGACCTGTTTATTACTACAAAGATTTACATCGGTTTACAGCTTGAACATTCAGCTACATCTACATCTACATCTACATGATTACTCTGCAATTCACATTTAAGTGCTTGGCAGAGGGTTCATAGAACCACAATCATACTATCTCTCTACCATTCCACTCCCGAACAGCGCGCGGGAAAAACGAACACCTAAACCTTTCTGTTCGAGCTCTGATTTCTCTTATTTTTTTTGATGATCATTCCTACCTATGAAGGTTGGGTTCAACAAAATATTTTCGCATTCGGAAGAGAAAGTTGGTGACTGAAGTTTTGTAAATAGATCTCGCCGCGACGAAAAACGTCTTTGCTTTAATGACTTCCACCCCAACTCGCGTATCATATCTGCCACACTCTCTCCCCTATTACGTGATAATACAAAACGAGCTGCCTTTTTTTTTGCACCCTTTCGATGTCCTCCGTCAATCCCACCTGGTAAGGATCCCACACCGCACAGCAATATTCTAACAGAGGACGAATGAGTGTAGTGTAAGCTGTCTCTTTAGTGGACTTGTTGCATCTTCTAAGTGTCCTGCCAATGAAACGCAACCTTTGGCTCGCCTTCCCCACAATATTATCTATGTGGTCTTTCCAACTGAAGTTGTTCGTAATTTTAACACCCAGGTAATTAGTTGAATTGACAGCCTTGAGAATGTACTATTTATGGAGTAATCGAATTCCAACGGATTTCTTTTGGAACTCATGTGGATCACCTCACATTTTTCGTTATTTAGCGTCAACTGCCAACTGCCACACCATACAGCAATCTTTTCTAAATCGCTTTGCAACTGATACTGGTCTTCGGATGACCTTACTAGACGGTAAATTACAGCATCATCTGTGAACAACCTAAGAGAACTGCTCAGATTGACACCCAGGTCATTTATATAGATCAGGAACAGCAGAGGTCCCAGGACGCTTCCCTGGGGAACACCTGATATCACTTCAGTTTTACTCGATGATTTGCCGTCTATTACTACGAACTGCGACCTTCCTGACAGGAAATCACGAATCCAGTCGCACAACTGAGACGATACCCCATAGGCCCACAGCTTTAATAGAAGTCGCTTGTGAGGAACGGTGACAAAAGCTTTCTGGAAATCTAGAAATACGGAATCAACTTGAGATCCCCTGTCGATAGCGGCCATTACTTCGTGCGAATAAAGAGCTAGCTGCGTTGCACAAGAACGATGTTTTCTGAAACCATGCTGATTACGTATCAATAGATCGTTCCTTTCGAGGTGATTCATAATGTTTGAATACAGTATATGCTCCAAAACCCTACTGCAAACCGACGTCAATAATATAGGTCTGTTTTCGACATAATCACCATTTATGTCGATGCAATTTTGTAGACGCTGTGGCAGTTTTTGCATGTCCATGTCATACCAGCTCACCGCCATGCTGTTCAGAAAGTTATGAACCTCTTCTTTCACTTCGGCGTCGATGGTGAATCGCTTTCCGGCCAAATGTTCTTTTAACCTAGGGAACAGGTGATAGTCACTGGGCGCCAAGACAGGACTATAGGCTGGGTGGGTGATTATGTTCCACTGAAACTGTTGCAGGAGCGCAACGATTTGCCGAGCAAAGTGTGGGCGAGCGTTGTCATGGAGCATTGTACGCCCTTGCTTAACATTCCTCTTCTCCATTTCTGAATTGCTTCTTTAAGTTTTCTCAGAGTCTCACAGTACCTGTCAGCGCTAATTGTGGTCCCAGCGATTCAGCTCCGATGACGAGGTGAAAGAAGAGGTTCATAACTTTCTGAACAGCATGGCGGCGAGCTGGTATGACATGGGCATACAAAAACTGCCACAGCGTCTACAAAAATGCTCCGACAGAAATGGCGATTATCTCGAAAAATAGCTAAATTTTCAAGCTGTAAAATGAAGTAAACCATTGTAGAAATAAACAGGTCTACGTACTTCTAAAAAAATCGGAGACCTTACTTTTTGGATTACCCTCGTATGTTATGAGCCACCCTGTAAACCTGTGTATTGTAAGTGCACAGTAAGTTGGTTGCCGGCCCCCAAAGTACTGATCGTTAAAAGTCAGCACCATATGGAACACTTCGTGTTGACTGTTATGTGTGCCAGACTGCTCCCACCATCAACTCCAAAGTTGTGACGCTGTAATCGTCTGCCGAAATGTTGTTGTGTTGGTTGTGTAAGCATACGATTAACTCATTCATAACAGAAGCTGTACTTATATCTAAATGCATTCTGCAATTTGAGACACCACACGTTTACTAAATGTTTTGAATGCCACTTTCCTTCTACGCATTGCTTTGTATTATAATTTAATTTCATATTCCTTGCTACAAATCAGCACCGCATTGAAGATGACTGTCTCTGTAATGCGCATACATCAATCTGTTTTACTCCCGTCTGAAATTTATTCCATAGCAGCTGACATCACGAGTCGTGAACGCCTCTGAGTTGCCAATACTGAAAAACAAACAATAATACAGTCCCCCTCTGACGTCCCACAGAGTGACAATTGAAACGTCCCATTTTGAAAATTTTATACATGACTGTGCTTTAACTGACACACAATAATTTTTTTTAGCGCAACGCAATATGACTTTCAAAAATCCCTACAAAAGAATGGCCCTGACTAACATTAACCTATAACTTTCACAAATCACTTACCTCACAAAAATCTTCGTTACTCAAGCTACAGCAATACAGCGAGCGCCACTACTGCCAGCTAAATAAAAGATTCAAACTACCGAAGGCACTAACTACTAATAGGCATAGTTAGCAAATGAAAGATTTTAATAGAGAACAAACAATATATTTACCTTAATAATGTTGAAAACTCATAATATACATAGCAGTTCATGACAGTCTTACAAATTTCAAAACTCCGCCATCTCTCTCCCCACATCCACCACTGCTGGCGGCTCACCTCCAACTGCGCAACGCTACGCGCTGTTCGCATCCAGCTGCCGCTGCCTAACACTACAATGGCAGACAACAATGCAAACTAGCCACAGACTGCACACAGCACAGCCAGTGATTTTCATACAGAGGTGGCGTTACCAATAAAAAAACCTAAACAGCCTACTTACACAATTATTGAACTATATCAAGTAAAATTGTCATAACTTCTGAACAGTTTGCGTTATGACGTTAAAACTGCACGATTGGCAGCGGGGCATGATGAGAATTAGTGTAATTTGGTTTAGTGGCGAAGCCCACTTACATTTGGATGAGTTCGTCAATAAGCAAAATTGGCGCATTTGCGGACTGAGAATAAGCGTTTCGCGATCGAGATGTCTCTTCACCCTCAACGGGTGCCTTTGTGGCTTATGCAAGACGTAGCTCGACCCCATGGAAGCACAAGAGTGACTGATGTCCTGAAGGTGCACTTTGGCGACCGCATTCTGGCTCGGGTACCCAGAGGCCACTGGCATGGGCCTCGATCGGCCACCACATTCTCCGGATCTGAAAACATGCGACTCCATTTTGTGGGGCTACATTAAAGACAAGATGTACAGTAATAACCCCAAAACCATTGCTGAGCTGAAAACAGCCATTCAGGAGCTCATCGACAGCGTCGATGCTCCGAGACTTCAGCGGGTCGTGCAGGATTTCGCTATTCGCCTAAGCCACAGGCATATCAGACATGTAATAACCTAAATCCGAATATCTGTAGTGACGTTTACATGTTGAATAAAGTGTGAGCACGCTGTAGTTTGTCACTAATTTAAGTTTTTTTTTTCATATAGTTCAATAGTTGTCACCCTGTATAAACAGCAGTGGTCGCATTACTAATCCCTTTGCCCTTGAGGTAAGCGGCCAGTTTTACTTACAGCTGAAGCCGGATTCACCAGCGTCAATTAAAATTAAGCACGTCTTAAAATATTGCTGTCCCAGTAAGTATTCTTATTTGTTGCTGAGCTGGGAAAGTACACTCTTAAGAAGGGACGTTGATGAAAACCACACACTATTTCAAAAATGCACCAAATCCGCAGTTTTGGAGATACGGCAATGAAATTTTGTACCACGCTTTACATGAAAGTAACATATTTACATATAAAATCCTTTGATTATATATATTCAACTTTTTTTTAATGAAATTCGAAGTTTTATTTTCAAAAAAAATGTATGTCCCTTTTTTTCAGAAGTATTCATGAGTTTTCTACAAAAATTTCTCTGTTTCATCTCTTTATATGTTGTAAGCTTCTCTCATGGGGCTTTTGGAATAGGTCAAATAGGAGAATTTTCATATTTTTTAAAATTCCACAAGTACAATTTTAAATTCATGCAACATTCCAAGCTCTTTATACCCCATATCTCAGCTTGCAATCAGAATTTCAAAATTTGCTCTTGAGACAACGTTTACTAGGTTTGCAGAAATATATGTACAAAAATTCATAATTCTAGCATTTATAGAATCTGAGGAAAATGTACATAAACTTTAAAAAGAAACTTTTCAGGAAACGCAGTGTAAAGTTCAACCTAACTTGTTTTGCTTATGTCACTTCTTCAGAAGGCACCACATTTGTACTCTGGGTCGTCTTTCCATTCAAGGCTTCTCTTCTGGTTTCTTGTTGTCTGTCTTCTTTCCATTACCAGGTCTTCAACTGGCTTTTCAGCTGCAGAGACCCGCTGTAAATTTTTTTTTCTCAGGATGTCTATAGTAAAATTTCCTATCTTGAAGCCCATTCTTTCTAATACCTTCATCCTCTCGATGTTCCCATAATTAAATACAATAACTGAATGAAGGAAGAATCGGACGCTTGTATAAATCTCCGTCAGTATCACAAGTCAAAAAAAGAATTGCTTCGTTATGAATGATGCAGCTGTTCGTTTTTGTTTATAATACACAGAACAGAGTCAAAGATGATCCATAAAACCAAAGAGTATGTATCGCGGCCTTATAGAAGTATCCCTCACACGTTTGCTTGAAAGTGATACACAGAAACGTTGTTCACTGAGCTGGTATTGAAGTGCTGCGTCAAAACATGGGCGTGGCAAGGAGGCCGCGTCACACTTTTAATTACTTTTCAGGCACTTCGAATGCGATTTCACCATTGACACTATGGGAACTTATTGTCCTTGAGTTGTACTGTTGGTTTGTTGTGGTCTTCAGTCCTGAGACTGGTTTGATGCAGCTCTCCATGCTACTCTATCCTGTGCAAGGTTCCTCATCTCCCATTACCTACTGCAGCCTACATCCTTCTGAATCTGCTTAGTGTATTCATGTCTTGGTCTCCCTCTACGATTTTTACCCTCCACGCTGCCCTCCAATAATAAATTGGGTATCCCTTGATGCCTGAGAACATGTCCTACCAACCGATCCCTTATTCTAGTCAAGTTGTGCCACAAACTCCTCTTCTCTCCAGTTCTATTCAATACCTCCTCATTAGTTACGTGATCTACCCATCTAATCTAATTTCTGTAGCACCACATTTCGAAAGCTTCTATTCTCTTCTTGTCCAAACTATTTATCGTCCATGTTTCACTTCCATACATGGCTACATCCCATACAAATACTTTCAGAAACGACTTCCTGACACTTAAATCTATACTCGATGTCAACAAATTTCTCTTCTTCAGAAACGCTTTCCTTGCCATTGCCAGTCTACATTTTATATCCTCTCTACTTCGACCGTTATCAGTTATTTTGCTCCCCAAATAGCAAAACTCCTTTAATACTTTAAGTGTCTCATTCCCTAATCTAAATCCCTCAGCATCACCTGATTTAATTAGACTACATTCCATTACCTCGTTCTGCTTTTGTTGATGTTCATCTTATATCCTCCTTTCAAGATACTATCAATTCTGTTCAACTGCTCTTTCAAGTCCTTTGCTGTCTCTGACAGAATTACAATGTCATCGGCGAACCTTAAAGTTTTTATATCTTCTCCATGGATTTTAATACCTACTCCGAATTTTTCTTTTGTTTCCTTTATACCTTGCTCAATATACAGACTGAATAACATCGGTATCTCCAGGCTTCTTCCATGTATACAACCTTCTTTTATGATTCTTGAACCAAATGTTAGCTATGATTAAGTTATGCTCTGTGCAAAATTCTACCAGGCGGCTTCCTCTTTCATTTCTTATCCCCAATCCATATTCACCTACTACGTTTCCTTCTCTTCCTTTTCCTACTATCTAATTCCAGTCACCCATGACTATTAAATTTTCGTCTCCCTTCACTACCTGAATAATTTCTTTTATCTCACCATACATTTTTCCAATTTCTTCGTTATCTGTAGAGCTAGTTGGCATATAAACTTGTACTACTGTAGTAGGCGTGGGCTTCGTGTCTATCTTGGCCACAATAATGCGTTCACTATGCTGTTTGTAGTAGCTTACCCGCACTCCTATTTTCTTATTCATTATTAAACCTATCTCTGCATTACCCCTATTTGATTTTGTATTTATAACCCTGTATTCACCGGACCAAAAGTCTTGTTCCTCCTGCAACCGAACTTCACTAATTCCCACTATATCTAACTTTAACCTATCCATTTCCCTTTTTAAATTTTCTAGCCTACCTGCCCGATTAAGGGATCTGACATTCCACGCTCCGATCCGTAGAACGCCAGTTTTCTTTCTCCTTATAACGACGTCCTCTTGAGTAGTCCCCGCCCGGAGATCTAAATGGGGGACTAGTTTACCTCCGGAATATTTTACCCAAGAGGACGCCATCATCATTTAATCATATAGTAAAGCTGCATGCTCTCGGGAAAAATTACGTCTGTAGTTTCCCCTTGCTTTTAGCCGTTCGCAGTACCAGCACAGCAAGGCCGTTTTGGTTAGTGTTACAAGGCCAGATTAGTCAATCATCCAGACTGTTGCCCCTGCAACTACTGAAAAGGCTGCTGCCCCTCTTCAGTAACCACATGTTTGTCTGGCCTCTCAACAGATACCCCTCCATTGTGGTTGCACCTACGGTACGGCTATCTGTATCGCTGAGGCACACAAGCCTCCCCACTAGTTGCAAGGTCTATGGTTCATGATGGTAACAACTAACAAATAAAAAATAAATCGAAAATTGGCATTTTTGGTCAATTTCATCAACGTCCCCCCTTAAGGAGCACATAATGTCAATGACGTTTTCGGATTTCACTTAGTTGCTGGATGTATTTTATTATAAAATATGGCTGAAAACTACGGGCCGCACAATTACTTATAAGGGCCGCATGCGACCCGCAGGTCTGCTGTAGAGAAATCGCTCACAAACAATGGAATTAAAATCATGGTGGTATATATCTCCATGAGTAAAACAGCGATTGCAACTTGGAACCATTTCTTCCTTGAAACAGGCCCTTGTCTGAAAACTGTGCAACATTAAACGTTGCAAAATTGGCATAAAATTCGCTCATTAGTCAGAATACTATAACGGGTTATTTAATGTTAACCTTTAATTCCCTAGCCAGGGGACTGAAGTAGACTGTTTGAGATAAGTCGAATTCTAAGGTGCAGAGGGTTTTCCAAATGGAAAAAATTACTAGAGGTTTTCCAGTACCGTCGTTTAAGTAACAATTAAGAAAAATCTTCCAAAAACCTCAATTAGAACCGGAAGGTTGGAGGTATTTTTAATATGTGACTGCAAAAAAATATCACAAACAAATATGTGAAGGAATGGTCTATGCACTGACCTCTGTACTACCTGGATGCCGAATTCCATCTGTCTGAACGTGTCGACCAAAGACGTTCGTATTTCGTTTTTTACCTAATTACAGTATGGCTGCTACGAAATGTCACGAAAACGCAATATGAAAACATTTTTCAATTTTGCTACCACATCAGCCCTTTACACTGGATATTGACACAAAGTTTAAAACCAGAAATAAGAACATAATAAGGGAAGTTACCGATTTTTTTACTTTTACTAGTTCCTAACCAGGAAGTGGCAGGGGTCAAATACAGGGAGCGAAAGACTATTGACATCGGACGCGGTGGCCTAGCGGTTCTAGGCACTTCAATCCGGAACCACGCGGCTGCTACGGTCGCAGGTTTGAATCCTGCCTCGGGCATGGATGTGTGCGATGTTCTTAGACTAGTTAGGTTTAAGTAGTTCTAAGTCTAGGGGACTGGTGACCTCAGATGTTAAGTCCCATAGTGCTTAGATCCATTTGAACCATTTTAAAGACAGAGGAAAAACGAAAAGAATGAAAAAATAATAATAATATGTTACATTACAAGTCACAATTTTGATAACTTGTTACCTCACATTCACATTGAAAAAGAAGACACAAGTATGCGAAAATTCCTGGTTGGTTGGGTCATTTGGGGGAGGGGACCAAACAGAGAGGTCATCGTTCCCATCGGATTGAAAATTTTCTTTCTTCTGCTTGGACCTGTAAGAGTCACCGTAAGAGGTGCACTGCTCCTGGTAGCAGATGTTGCAGGAAGTTGTCAAACGTGTGAACAGTTTGAGCAAGCCTTTTTAGACAAGTTTTGGTTCACTGGTGTTCAAGAATGATTGCAGTGAGAAATGTTTGACCTGCAAAGGTTCAACAGTAAAGACGGAGGATTTCGAAAATAGTTAAAAAAATATATACACAAGATGACATATAAGGGAATGAGACAGGGTTGTAGCCTCTCCCCGATGTTATTCAATCTGAGTATTGAGCAAGCAGTGAAGGAAACAAAAGAAAAATTCGGAATAGGAATTAAAATCCATGGAGAAGAAAAAAAACTTTGCGGTTTGCCGATGACATTGTAATTCTCTCAGAGACAGCAAAGGACCTGGAAGAGCAGTTGAACCGAATGGACAGTGTCTTGAAAGGAGGATATAAGATGAACATCAACAGAAGCAAAACGAGGATAATGGAATGTAGTCTAATTAAATCAGGTGATGCTAAGGGAATTAGATTAGGAAATGAGACACTTAAAGTAGTAAAGGGGTTTTGCTATTTAGGGAGCAAAATAATTGATGATGGTCGAAGTAGAGAGAATATAAAATGTAGACTGGTAATGGCAAGGAAAGCGTTTCTGAAGAAGAGAAATTTGTTAACATCGAGTATAGGTTTAAGTGTCAGGAATTCTTTTCTAACAGTATTTGTATAGAGTGTAGCAGTGTATGGACGTGAAACATGAACGATAAATAGTTTAAATAAGAAGAGAATAGAAAATTTCGAAGTATGGTGCTACAGAATAATGCTGAAGATCAGATGGGTAGATCACGTAATTAATGATGAGGTACTGAATACAATTGGGGAGAAGAGGAATTTGTGGCACAACTTCACCAGAAGAAGGGATCGGTTGGTACGACATGTCCTGAGGCATCAAGCTATCACCAATTTAGTAGTGGAGGGCAGCGTGGAGGGTAAAAATCGTAGAGGGAGACCAAGAGATTAATATACTAAACAGATTCAAAAGGATGTAGGGTGCAATAGTTACTCGGAGATGAAGAAGAATGCACAAGAGAGAGTAACATGGAGAGCTACATCAAACCAGTCTCTGGACTGAAGACCACAACAACAACAAGTAGGAGCGAATTGTGAAGTTTCATCTGTGTGCTTTGTTAGTTTAGTTCCTTGAATTTCGGCTTGTTAATTTACCATTTAATAAGCAGAGTTCTCGCGTCTTCGATTGTGTCGGAAAGTAAACCGACTTCGTGACATATTACGAGTTCCTAACCAGGAGCGAATTATTTAGTCTCACCTGAGCACTTTGGTAGTTCAGTTTTTGAATCTGTGCTTGTTAATCTAATTTATTAGACACAGTTCTTGAGTTTTCCTCAGTATCTACAGTAGAGTTCCATAGCGCGTGTCGATAGTCCTTTGTTTGTCTTTGTAGTTGAGCTTTCCACTGTCTTTACCGTGGATAGGGCCTGCGATTGCCGTGTGTGGACGCGAGCCGAGTTGGCAACACTTTAGTCTCAGCTCCATGTTGTGATGGCGTCGGTTACACGGCTTGAAGCTGCAGTGGATGGACATCACCATTGTAGTACGGCTGTAGGGCTCCAACGGACGTCCAGCACGTCTTAGAACACTGATCGTTCCGCACCAGTGGCCAGCCCAGTTACTGCTGGTCGCCTCAGTATGTGGCAAGTGGCGAAAAACTTTCCAGGGGGACGAACGTAAGGCCTCCCCAGATAGTCTGACAAACAGATACCACATGCTGTCTGTGGCTGACACTGTCCCTCAGCCAAATGCAGTCGCCAGCCGGTGTGACCGAGTGATTCTAGGCGCTTCAGTCCGGAACTGCGCTGCTGCTATGGTCGGAGGTTCGAATCCTGCCTCGGGCATGGGTGTGTGTGATGTCCTTAGGTTATTTAGGTTTAAATATTTCTAAGTCTAGGGAACTGATGACCTCAGATATTAAGTCCCATAGTGCTTAGAGCCATTCGAACCAAATTTAGTCGATTGTCCTGTTTCAAAGAAAGCCTTTCAGCCTACAAGATCAGGGCTATCACAGAGGATGGGATTATTGGTAGCTGGGACATCAATGTTAGGTGCGCTATGGGGCCCCTTAGGGATGTGACTGCCAAAAAGGGGAAAAAGCCAATATACACTCCGTGTGCATACCAGGTGCAGTCATTCCAGACGTGGAATGGCTCCTTCCAGATGACATGAAGAGCACAGAGTGCAGCCAACCGCAGGTGGTGGCTCACATTAGTACCAATGGTTCAAATGGCTCTGAGCGATATGGGACTTAACATCTGAGGTCATCAGTCCCCTAGAACTGAGAACTACTTAAACCTAACTAACCTAAGAACATCATACACATCCATGCCTGAGGCAGGATTCGAACCAGCGACCGTACGGTCACGCTGTGGCGGACTGAAGCGCCTAGAACCGCTCGGCCACACCGGCCGGCTTTACCAATGATGTGTGTCACTTTGGACTGGAAGAGATTCTCTCTGGTTTCGAGCAGCTATCAAAAGTGGTAAAGACCGCCAGTCTTGTTTGCGAGACGAAAGTAGAGCTCACCATTTGTAGCATAGTCAACAGGACAGATTGTGGTACAGAGTCGAGTGGAGGATCTGAATCAGAGGATCAGACGGTTCTGCGATCATGTGGGCTGCAGATTCTTCGACTTGCGCCATAGGGTGGCGGGGTTTCTGGTTCCAGTAAATAGGTCAGGAGTCCACTACACGCGGCAGGCGGCTACACGGATACCAGGGGCTGTGTGGGGTAAACTGGGCAGTTTCTTAGGTTAAGGGTCTCGCAGAAATACGAAGTGTCAAAGAGTGCACCTCGAAGTCTGGAAGAACGCAGATACAGGAACCATCGGCATAACAGCTGTAAATTGTCGTAGCTGTGTTGGGAAAGTACCAGAGCTCCAGTCCGCTCCCGGTAGCTGAGTGGTCAGCGCGACAGAATGTCTATCCTAAGGGCCCGGGTTCGATTCCCGGCTGGGTCGCCGGCTTTCTCTGCTCAGGTACTGGGTGTTGTGCTGTCCTAATCATCATCATTTCATCCCCATCGACCCGCAAGTCGCCGAAGTGGCGTCAAATCGAAAGACTTGCACCCGGCGAACGGTCTACCCGACGGGAGGCCCTAGTCACAACGACATTTATTTTACCAGAGCTCCAAGGGCTAATAGAAAGCACTGATGCTCGAACGTTATAGGCACTGAAAGCTGATTAAAGCCAGAGATAAGTTTAGCCGAATTTTTTGCTAAGAACTTCACGGTATTCAGAAAGGATAAACTAAACACAGCTGGCGGTCGCGTGTTTGTTGATGTTAGAAGTATTTTATATTATAGCGAAATTGATTTAGATAGTTCGTGTGAGTTGGGGAGGGTAGAGGCTATTCTTAGCAACCGCAGTAAAATAATAATTGGATCCTTTTACCGACCTCCCAGCTCAGATGATACATTTGCTGAAAGGTTCAAAGTAAAGTTGTGTCTAATTTCAAATCCGTACCCGACTCATACAGTTATAATTGGTGGTGACTTCCAATTTACCGTCGATATGTTGGCGAAAATACGTGTTTAAATCGAGAGGTACCCATAAAACATAATTTGAAATTGTGCTAAACGCTTTCCCTGAAAATTATTTCGAGCAGTTAATTCATCAGCCCACTCGAATAGTAAGTAGTTGTGAAAACACACTTGATGTCTTAGCAATAAATAATCCCGAGCTAATAACGAGCATCAAAATGAATACAGGGATTAGTGAACACAGGGTTGCCGTAGCGAGACTGAAAATTGTAATCCCCCAAATCCTCCAAAAAGAAAAATGTACCTGTTCAAAAAGCAGATAAAAATTCACTTGACGCCTTCCTGGGAGACAATCTCATTTCCTTCTGAATTAACAATGTATCGGTAAATGTAGACCACATGTGGCTTGAATTCAAAGAAATTGTAATGACAGCAATTGAGAGATTTATACCAAACAAATTAACAAACGACAGAGCTGAGCCCCCTGGTACACAAAGCAGGCCAGAACACTGTTACAGAATCAACGAAAAAAGCATGCCAAATTTAGAAGAACACAAAATTTCCAAGATTAGCGATCTTTTACAGAAGCTCGAAACTTAGCGCGGATCTCAATGCAGGATGCTTATAATAGTTTCCACAACGAAACTTTGTCTCGAAATCTGGCAGAAAATCCAAAGAGATTCTGTTCGTGTGTATGTTAGCGGCAAGACACAATCAATGCCTTCTCTGCGCGATATCAATGGAAATACTATCGATGACAGTACTGCTAAAGCAGAGTTAGTAAACACAACCTTTCGAAATTGCTTCACCAAAGGAGAGGAAATAAATATTTCGGAATTCTAATGAAGAACTGCTGCCAACATGAGTTACTTGTAAGTAGATATCTTCGGAGTAGTGATGTAACTTAAACTACTTAATAAAAGCTAGTCTTCCGATCCAGACTTCATACCATTTACGTTCCTTTCAGATTATGCTGATGCAATAGCTCCATACTTAACAACCATATACAACCACTCGCTCGACAAACCATCCGTACCTATGACACTATTTGTTTATGGTATATCTAAAATTTTTATAATTGTTGGCTTTAAAATTTTCTGGTATTGGTACTATATTTTCTGTATATGTAAAGTGAAGTGTGCTATACTGGAGGTTGAAGTTCTTTGCACTGTATGTAGGTAAAGTATGTAAAATATTATGTAAATTGTTTATTACGTTAAATAATTTTATGATGACAGTTTATATTTAAAAATATTTGTGTGTATAAACTGTTCATGTTGATGTAAATTTAACAGTTGTAAGCAATGGTCACGCTTAGGAACAATGTAAGAAATAGATGTTATGTAAAAGCCATTGTGATTTTGTTTGAAACAAAAGTGGCTCTGGGGAGTGGAACAGGTGGCAAGAGCGTAGTGGTGCGCTATCTAGAGCAAGCGCGGGAAGTAAGATACACAGTCTGTAGGCAGCATTGATTGAGGCAATACCCTCGTGGAGCAGGAGAAGCTTTGCCTGAAAATTTGCACAAAAATGCCTCGGATGAAGATTGAAAATGGCTTACGGCATAGCTGCGAGTTGTTGGGCCACTGTATGTAAAACTGAACGACGCCAAGAAGAATAATTGAGCGCATATAGCAAGATATTTGCAGGCCGTACTGTGGGTAGTGTAGCAGTCATAATTGTTCGCCACACCCAAGCCTTCAGCCACCAGATACGATTTTTTTTTATTTTACTTTTGCACAGCGTAAACCATTAATTTAAACTGTGTGTTATTAATGAATAATCATTCTTGAACTTTCTACATCTACGTGATTACTCTGCTATTCACGATAAAGTGCCTGGCAGAGGGTTCAATGAACCACCTTCAAGGTGTCTCTCTACCGTTCCACCCTCGAACGGCACGCGGTAAAAACGAGCACTTAAATTTTTCTGTGCGAGCCCTGATTTCTCTTGTTTTATCGTGATGATCATTTCTCCCTATGTAGGTGGGTGCCAACACAATGTTTTCGCAGCCGGCCGGTGTGGCCGAGCGGTTCTAGGGGCTACAGTGTGGAACAGCGCTACCGCTACGGTCGCAGGTTTGAATCTTGCCTCGGGCATGGATGTTTGTGATGTCCTTAGGTTAGTTAGGTTTAAGTAGTTCTAAGTTCTAGGGGACTGATGACCTCAGATGTTGAGTGCCATAGTGCTCAGAGCCATTTGAACCATTTGAGAATGTTTTCGTAATCGGAGGAGAAAACTGGTGATTCAAATTTCATGAGAAGATCCCGTTGCAACGAGAAACACCTTTGTTTTAATGATTGCCACTCAAATTCACGTATCATGTCTGTGACACTATCTCCCCTATTTCGCGATAATACAAAACGAGCTGCCCTTCTTTGCACTTTTTCGATGTCATCCGCCAATCCCACCTGATGCGGATCCTACACCGCACAGAATACTACAGAATAGGGCGGACAATAGCGATGTAAGCAGTCTCTTTAGTAGATCCGTTGCACCTTCTAAGTGTTCTGCCAATGAATCGCGGTCTTTGGTTTGCTCTATCCACAATATTATCTATATACTCCGTCTTCAGGCCACGAGTGGCCTACCGGCACCATCCGACCGCCGTGTCATCCTCAGTGGAGGATGCGGATAGGAGGGGTATGGGGTCAGCACACCGCTCTCCCGGTCGTTATGATGGTATTCTTGACCGAAGCCGCTACTATTCGGTCGAGTAGCTCCTCAATTGGCATCACGAGGCTGTGTGCACCCCTAAAAATGGCAACAGCGCATGGCGGCCTGGATGGTCACCCATCCAAGTGCCGACCACGCCCGACAGTGCTTAACTGCGGTGATCTCGCGGGAACCGGTGTATCCACTGCGGAAAGGCCGTTGCCCATATTATCTATGTCATCGTTCCAATTTAGGTTATTTCTAATTGTAATCCCTAAGTATTTAGTTGAATTTACAGCCTTCAGATTTGTGTGACTTATCACGTAATCGAAATTTAGCTGATTTCTTTTAGTACTCATGTGAATAATTTCACACTTTTCCTTATTCAGGGTCAATTGCTACTTTTCGCACCATACAGATATCTTATCTAAATCATTTTGCAAGTCGTTTTGATCATCTGATGACTTTACAACACGGTAAATGATAGCATCGTCTGCAAACAATCCAAGACGGCTACTCAGATTATCTCCTACGTCGTTAATACAGATCAGGAACAATAGAGGGCCTATAACACTTCCTTCGGGAACGCCGGATATTACTTCTGTTTTACTCGATGACTTTCCGTCTATTACTACGAACTGTGACCTTTCTGACAGGAAATCACGAATCCAGTCGCACAACTGAGGCGATACTCCGTAGCACGCAGTTTGGTTAGAAGACCCGTGCGAGGAATGGTGTCGAAAGCCTTCTGGAAATCTAAAAACATGGAATCAATTTGACATCCCCTGTCGCTAGCACTTATTACTTCATAAGTATAAAAAGCTAGTTGTGTTTCACAAGAACGATATTTTCTGAATCTGTGCTGGCTATGTGTCAATAAATCGTTTTCTTTGACGTACTTCATAATGTTCGAATACAGCATATGTTTCAAAACCCTACTGCAAATCGACGTTAGTGATATAGGCCTGTAATTCAGCGGATTACTCCTACTTCCCTTTTTGGGTATTGCTGTGACTTAAGCAATTTTCCAGTCTTTAGTAACGGATCTTTCTGCGGGCGAATGGTTGTAAATAATTGCTAAATATGGAGCTACTTTATCAGCATACTCTGAGAGTAACCTGACTGGTATACAATCTGGACCGGAGGCCTTGCCTTTATTAAGTGATTTAAGCTGCTTCGTTACACCGAGGATATCTACTTCTATGTTTCTCATCTTGGCAGTTGTTCTTGATAGGAATTCAGGAGTATTTACGCCGTATTCTCTGGTGAAGGAGTTTCGGAAAACCGTGTTTAATGACTCTGCTTTAGTGGCACTGTCATCACCGACTTCGCCGTTGTTATCGCGCAGTGAAGATATTGATTGCGTCTTGCCACTGGTGTGCTTTATGTGTGACCAGAATCTCTTTTGGTTTTCTGACATATTTAGAGACAGAATTTCGTTGTAGAAATTATTAAAAGCATCTCGCATTGAAGTACGCGCCATATTTCGAACTTCTGTAAAACTTTGCCGATCTTGGAGACTTTGGGTTCTTTTAAATTTGGAATGCTTTTTTCGTTGCTTCTACAACAACGATCTGACCCGTTTTGTGTACCATGGGGGATCAGTACCATCACTTACTAATTTATGTGGTATATATCTCTCAATTGCTGTCGATACTATCTCTTTGAAAACATTCCAGAACTTTTCAGCCGGCCGGAGTGGCAGAGCGGTTCTAGGCGCTACAGTCTGGAACCGCGTGACCGCTACGTTCGCAGGTTCGAATCCTGCCTCGGGCATGGATGTGTGTGATGTCCTTAGGTTAGTTAGGTTTAAGTAGTTCTAAGTTCTAGGAGACTGATGACCTCAGCAGTTAAGTCCCATAGTGCTCAGAGCCATTTGAACCATTTTTTTGAACTTTTCTACACTTACATGATCAGATCGGAAGGATTAAAGACTGTCTCTTAAAAAGGCGTTAAGAGCATTTTTTCCAGCTTTTTTAAATAGATATACTTTAAAGAAACTGGTTCACCCTGTTATTTCATCCTAATCATTCACCTGTATAGGGTTCCTTCCTGGTATTTGATTGATCCAACTATCCTGTTTTAGAGACTTATGAAGTGCCGACTTAGTATAAAGAGGCGCCATTTAAGTTGTTTTTGTGTAAATAATGAGAGTAATAACTTTTGAAAGTAGATTCCAATAAGAATGAGGTTTTCTTGAAGTGAAATGTTCAGTATAAAAAGTGTGTGCTTTAGTATCTACGTATTTTAGTATTTAAGTTGGTTGGTTATAAAAAGTGCTTTTCTAAAGATCCTCCCCCCTCCCGCCCAAATTTTTTTAGCTACCTTGAAGTTATCTATTCGTCTTTTCCTCTTTTAAAACGTTAAGTATAAGGGTGTAGTAGTCAAAAAGAAATCCCAGTGTCTGTACCAACATAGCTTACGTGGGGCAACATTTATTTGAAGAAGTTACTTAAACAGTAGCAAGAAAGTAGGCAGAACTTTTACTTCTGCTTTCCCAATACTTCACTGTTCCATTGCCTGGATAGGCTGGCGACCGTTAGTACATACTTTAAACCACTAAATGAACTTGGAATTCAGTTGGCCTAGCTTCAATACTATACTATTCATACTGCGTTTCTTTCTAACCGCTGGGTACAATCTTGGGAAGAGAATTGAATAGTCTGATTTCCATCAGACACAACACACAGTCAAATCCTGAACTAAGAGAGAAAGAACCATCATAATAAAACAAGGAAAATCGGCGCTCGCATGGAAAGATACAGATGTTCGTTTTTTTCCGCACGCTATTAGAGATTGGAATGATAGAGAATTATTGTGAAGGTGGCTCGATGAACCCTCTGCCAGGCACTTAAGTGTGATTTGCAGCGTATCCATGTATATATATATATATATATATATATATATATATATATATATATATATATATATATATGTGTGTGTGTGTGTGTGTGTGTGTGTGTGTTTTTAATTAAAAGTTAAGCAACGGATTAACTAATACCATAAATGAACTTTCTCCCTTCGTGTCAACGATTTGCTATTTGTTCTCAGGTATTATCGATATGCTTCATCTTTTTGAAGCTTGTTATTCCTGTTTGTCATGTACCTTGCTAAGATCTTGTTACAAATTTGGCATATGTTCTAACTGTTCTCCTATCTTATCGACCCTTATTGTCAGTTTCGACAGTTTCTTGCGTGTTCCTTTTATTGCTTTTCTTCTTGCTTCTCTCGTTTCCCTGACTTCCTTCCTAGCCTCCTGCGCCTCTCTCTTCGACTCCCTTGTTTCCTTTATCAACTCCTTCGTCTCCTCTGCCTCCTGATGCATCTTTCTCAAGAATTCTAGCATTCCGTGATTTACATCCCTTGTGTCAGATAGCTTATCACATGACGAGATACGTGAACTCAGTTGAGTGTTCATTTGATATGGTATGCCTGTCCTGTCACTCTCCTGTACTTCATAATTCCTAATTTCTACTATCGCGTCAACGTATTGTAAAGGGGCCGCATCTTCTTCTTCGCTGTTATAACCTCTCGTACCCTCCAGTTCCAAGCTATCTGTTGCACTGTTTCAGTCTTCATCATGTTCGGATCTGATAGCTCCATGGAAAAAGTTACCTGTTCCTCTTCCCTCTAAGTCCGCAGCTCGTAGCCCCATTTCGAGTCCCGGCGGGGTTAGGGATTTTCACCAGCCTCGAGATGACTGGGTGTTAGTGTTGTCCTCATCATTTCATCATCAGTCATGCAAGTGGCGAGATTGGACCGAGCAAAGGTTGGGAATTTGCACGGGCGCTGACAAACGCGCAGCTGAGCTTCTTACAAACCAAACATAACCGTCATCATCATCTTCCGTCTCAGTTCCTTTCCCATTTTTATTTTGTTCCATTACTGCAAACTAATTAATTTTCCATGTTTCCGTTTCCAATCTTGTTTTGCTTCTCGTTCTCATTCAGTTAATGAACCAACCCAAAAAATTCGTGGAACCTGTAGCAAATACCCGAACAACACAATATCCTATCTTATCACAGATATAAAAACAAGAACAGACGCTCCAAAATTTTCAACGCTGTTGGCAACGCCGATAATAATCAACAAGTGAAACATAATTCACAAAACATTTGATTAATCTGTAATACATATATAGCGATTATTTGCGGCAGGAAGTGTTATAAGGTTCCACGCTTATAACGGTTCACGACCAAACATTAAAAAAAAAAAAATAAACGAAGTTTACTGACTGCGTCTCAGAGTATCCAGTGAAAATTCATACTCGGGCCGAGTATTATGCGAAGTCCCAACTGATCGGACTGATCTGTGTTGTAAATTTCTGTAATGAGACAGATCGTTCCTCAGGATTCAGTGCTTAATTAAAAATTTTGCAACCGACTGACTAACGCTATAAATGAATTTTGACCCTTAGAACTGTATCCTGAGTGAGAGTATTCACATATTTTAATTCTCAATCACTGACTGAGAAAAGATTAACTATCTACGTACTTAAATACATGATTTAAGGTTGAATAACGAGTATACTGTTTTCGTTTTACTGATTTTTGTTTATTTCAAACAAGGTTTTGGCTTATTGAGCCATCTTCAGGAAACAACTGACTAGCGTCTGAAACGGACACTAGTTCTTAGGTAACCTAGCATTATAAGCAAACAAAGAACTATGTAAATGAGAACTAGTAACTTACGTTGTGCTTGAAAACTTTGTAACTGAGAAGTGTACCTTATGTCACGACCTCACAAACTATGGCATCATAACCATATTACCTGGAATACTATACTATAAGATTGTGAATTTTAAGTATTGTGTATAATACTCTCCATTGCCCAAGGTTTAGTTCACAATGTTAAAAAACATGTTTGTTGCACAACATATATGAAGAGTGCTCAGTTAAACAATTTCTCAGCCGATTTCAAGACCTCACAAAATTTAGCATTACAACTATTTAACCTGCAATATGTATAGTTTAATCATGTACTGCGCTTAACCTTGTCCATTATGTGAAGTGTAATTTCAACGTTAAGAGACAAGTTTCATGTACAACGCTCTATGCAAGTGGTTTGTGTCTTTGCTCATAATGTTTGGTTGCCTAAGAACAAGAGTCCCTTTCAGATGCTAGTCATTTGTTTCGTAGAGATGGTCCAATAAGGTGAGAATTAGTTTGAGACAAACAAAATTTAGCAGAGGTCTGATTGACTGCCTCCAGCAGTGCCACTAGTAATACTGTGCTGCAGACTCGAGCATCAGACGTCCCCAAAGTGGCCCGTTGTGCCATGAGGAGTCGTCCCCTGATGTGTACCAGTGGCTCACTAGCCTCAGTGCAAAAGGTTGGCATAGCTATGGTCCACATAATAGAGTGCTGCTTCACCTGTAGATAGTCTGTAACGCTCTGTTTGTTCACGAAAGCCAAGTTTCAGCAGATACCAGCGCTTAGTTTAATGCTGTGCTCTTTGACTTATGGAAGGTATTCGACCCAACTCCACAACTTCGACAAAATATGGGCGTATAAAACAGCAGATTCGCTTTGTGACTGGACTAAAGAGTTCCTAGCAAATGGGGCACAACATGTCATTCGTAACAGAGAGAAATCTTGAGACGTAAATATAACTTCTGGCGTGCCAAAATATTAGCGTATAGAATTGCAGACTAGCTTCGTGACTGGTCTGAAGAGTTCCACATAAATGGGGCATAGCATGTCATTCTTAATGGAGAGAAATCTTTAGACAATATAACTTCTGCCGTACTCCAAGGGGGTTTTATAGGACCATTACTGATCACTAGGGCACGAATTTTAATTACCTAAAAAAAACAGTGATATATGCAAGCAGTTATGACCTAAAACTTACATAAATATGGCCTTAAAAATAAAATATGACTTAATAGAAGTTTATTTAAAGCATTCTTGTTTGTTTATTTAATTTTTTATTCACCATAAAGTAATACAAAATTCACTTTTCAAAATATTGTAAGTATAGTTCTTTCTTTCTGTAGGGTTTGTGGCTAATTTGTACTTATTTTTTGAATGTCTGAATGTTTTATTTTCTAAACACAAAGTACAGTGAAAAGGTCAACTATCGGAACAGTAAAACAATGTTTTTATTTCTACATAGTATTTAAAGCATTTCGCATTATTTAATACCGTATGTCAATCATCAGTATCTGCAAAGTTGCACTGGATCACAAGGTGCATTTTCAGGTTTTCCATTGTCAAAGATCTACGGTTGTCGCAGAGTATAGTTTTGTACCTGGAAAAGCTCCTCTCCACTTCACAAGACGTCACTGGAGCGTATTTGAAGGGGCAGCCAGGTCACTGGAGTTCAGCTTTGTTTCAGTATCTTCAAATGTTGCAGCATTCCCCGAACGACTGTCACTAATTTTGCACAGTGTAGAATATCCAAGATTCCGTTGGAGAATACTTTGCAATTTGGTTTTCACAGCCACATGACACGGCTGAAAGCAAGGGGAAACTACAGCCGTAATTTTTCCCGAGGACATGCAGCTTTACTGTATGATTAAATGATGATGGCGTCCTCTTGGGTAAAATATTCCGGAGGTAAAATAGTCCCCCATTCGGATCTCCGGGCGGGGACTACTCAAGAGGACGTCGTTATCAGGAGAAAGAAAACTGGCATTCTACGGATCGGAGCGTGGAATGTCAGGTCCCTTAATCGAGCAGGTAGGTTAGAAAATTTAAAAAGGGAAATGGATAGGTTAAAGTTAGATATAGTGGGAATTAGTGAAGTTCGGTGGCAGGAGGAACAAGACTTATGGTCAGGTGATTACAGGGTTATAAATACAAAATCAAATAGGGGTAATGCAGGAGTAGGTTTAATAATGAATTAAAAAATAGGAGTGCGGGTTAGCTACTACAAACAGCATAGTGAACGCATTATTGTGGCCAAGATAGACACAAAGCCCATTCCTACTACAGTAGTACAAGTTTATATGCCAACTAGCTCTGCAGATGATGAAGAAATTGATGAAATGTATGGTGAGATAAAAGAAATTATTCAGGTAGTGAAGGGAGACGAAAATTTAATAGTCATGGGTGACTGGAATTCGTCAGTAGGAAAAGGGAGAGAAGGAAACATAGTAGGTGAATATGGATTGGGGGAAAGAAATGAAAGAGGAAGCCGCCTTGTAGAATTTTGCACAGAGCATAACTTAATCATAGCTAACACTTGGTTCAAGAATCATGAAAGAAGGTTGTATACCTGGAAGAATCCTGGAGATACTAAAAGGTATCAGATAGATTACATAATGGTAAGACAGAGGTTTAGGAACCAGGTTTTAAATTGTAAGACATTTCCAGGGGCAGATGTGGATTCTGACCATAATCTATTGGTTATGAACTGCATATTGAAACTGAAGAAACTGCAAAAAGGCGGGAATTTAAGGAGATGGGACCTGGATAAACTGAAAGAACCAGAGGTTGTACAGAGTTTCGGGGAGAGCATAAGGGAACAATTGACAGGAATGGGGGAAAGAAATACAGTAGAAGAAGAATGGGTAGCTCTGAGGGATGAAGTAGTGAAGGCAGCAGAGGATCAAGTAGGTAAAAAGACGAGGGCTAATAGAAATCCTTGGGTAACAGAAGAAATATTGAATTTAATTGATGAAAGGAGAAAATATAAAAATGCAATAAATGAAGCAGGCAAAAAGGAATACAAACGTCTCAAAAATGAGATCGACAGAAAGTGCAAAATGGCTTAGCAGGGATGGCTAGAGGACAAATGTAAGGATGTAGACGCTTGTCTCACTAGGGGTAAGATAGATACTGCCTACAGGAAAATTAAAGAGACCTTTGGAGAGAAGAGAACCACTTGTATGAATATCAAGAGCTCAGATGGCAACCCAGTTCTAAGCAAAGAAGGGAAGGCAGAAAGGTGGAAGGAGTATATAGAGGGTTTATTCAAGGGCGATGTACTTGAGGACAATATTATGGAAATGGAAGAGGATGTAGATGAAGATGAAATGGGAGATAAGATACTGCGTGAAGAGTTTGACAGAGCACTGAAAGACCTGAGTCGAAACAAGGCCCCGGGAGTAGACAACATTCCATTAGAACTACTGATGGCCTTGGGAGAGCCAGTCATGACAAAACTCTACCATCTGGTGAGCAAGATGTATGAGACAGGCGAAATACCCACAGACTTCAAGAAGAATATAATAATTCCAATCCCCATGAAAACAGGTGTTGACAGATGTGAAAATTACCGAACTATCAGTTTAATAAGTCACAGCTGCAAAATACTAACGCGAATTCTTTACAGACGAATGGAAAAACTGGTAGAAGCGGACCTCGGGGAAGATCAGTTTGGATTCCGTAGAAATGTTGGAACACGTGAGGCAATACTAACCTTACGACTTATCTTAGAAGAAAGATTAAGAAAAGGCAAACCTACGTTTCTAGCATTTGTAGATTAGGGAAAGCTTTTGACAACGTTAACTGGAATACTCTCTTTCAAATTCTGAAGGTGGTAGGGGTAAGATACAGGGAGCGGAAGGCTATTTACAATTTGTACAGAAACCAGATGGCAGTTATAAGAGTCGAGGGGCATGAAAGGGAAGCAGTGGTTGGGAAAGGAGTGAGACAGGGTTGTAGCCTCTCCCCGATGTTATTCAATCTGTATATTAAGCAAGCAGTAAAGGAAACAAAAGAAAAATTCGGAGTAGGTATTAAAATCCATGGAGAAGAAATAAAAACTTTGAGGTTCGCCGATGACATTGTAATTCTGTCAGAGACAGCAAAGGACTTGGAAGAGCAGTTGTACAGAATGGACAGTGTCTTGAAAGGAGGATATAAGATGAACATCAACAAAAGCAAAACGAGGATAATGGAATGTAGTCAAATTAAATCAGGTGATGCTGAGGGGATTAGATTAGAAAATGAGACACTTAAAGTAGTAAAGGAGTTTTGCTATTTGGGGAGCAAAATAACTGATGATGGTCGAAATAGAGAGGATATAAAATGTAGACTGGCAATGGCAAGGAAAGCGTTTCTGAAGAAGAGAAATTTGTAAACATCGAGTATAGATTTAAGTGTCAGGAAGTCGTTTCTGAAAGTATTTGTATGGAGTGTAGCCATGTATGGAAGTGAAACATGGACGATAAATAGTTTGGACAAGAAGAGAATAGAAGCTTTCGAAATGTGGTACTACAGAAGAATGCTGAAGATAAGGTGGGTAGATCACGTAACTAATGAGGAGGTATTGAATAGGATTGGGGAGAAGAGAAGTTTGTGGCACAACTTGACTAGAAGAAGGGATCGGTTGGTAGGACATGTTTTGAGGCATCAAGGGATCACAAATTTAGCAGTGGAGGGCAGCGTGGAGGGTAAAAATCGTAGAGGGAGACCAAGAGATCAATACACTAAGCAGATTCAGAAGGATGTAGGTTGCAGTAGGTACTGGGAGATGAAGAAGCTTGCACGGGATAGAGTAGCATGGAGAGCTGCATCAAACCAGTCTCAGGACTGAAGACCACAACAACAACAACAGCCACATGACCACGAGCTCGACCCAACTCACCGTGGACAAGTTGCACAATACTCAGGTCCTCACATAGCTGAGTGCCAACAGCTTCCAGTCGTTTGATGGCTTTTGATATCGCTGAAAAATTAGCGTTGATGTATACCAAGTTTGGAGACAATGTATCTGTAAAAACTTCAATCACAATTTTGATAGCACTTGATTCGTCGCTATCAGGGTCACAGAAGATTGTCTTTATTTGGGTGTAGTTGGTGCAGTAATACTCAGCAGCATTAAGCCAAGAACCCCATCGTGTAAGAACAGGTTTAGGTAGGAGGGATGTTGAAGGTTCTTGTTTCTTTCCAATATGACACGTGGAATTATTTTTTGGCGTAACTCATCAAGTCAAGTCAAAGTTTTCCGAGTTCACAACAAGCAATAAGAGACACTACTTGTGTGAACTCCAGAACTTCCAGCAGAGGCCTGTTCAGGGAACTAAAGAAACTAACTACTGCTTCCCACGTATTTACTCCTTAACGAAATTTGTCATTATAAATATATCTCTTTTGCAAACCAATAGTTCAGTTCATGTAATCAATACGGGAAACTTAAATAATTTTCGCAAATATTTAAAGTCATTTCAGTTAGTCCAGAAAGGTGCCTGTTATTCAGGAACACACACTATCAATAACTTGCCAGTAGCCACAAAAGTTTAACTACTAATAAATCTACAAACTTAGTGCAGTAACGCGATCATTGCAAATAAGTCTTATAAAATGATTTTTTTATTTGATGGTGCATGGCTACAATAGCTTAGGAATTACATTATTAACTCAGTGTATTGAACATTTACACGTTTTGTGACAAGTTTAGTTTTACCCGTTAAAAGTAAATATGAATAAGATTTTTTGAGTTATTCCTTATCTGTGAGGACACTTCACTTGATAATTGCGAAAAGTACATTAGAATATTTGTTTCTTTTTGTTAATATTTATTTTGTATTCTTATTTCTCTGACATGCTCTACATCCTGAAAGATCTCCTCACTATGGCTCTATTGGAACGTAAAGTACATCTAATCTAATCTAATTTAATCTAATAAACTTTACGGTGTGTGGCAGAAGTTATTTCTTGTGCCTCTACGTTTGTCTGCACCCTTCTCCTTTCCATCCGCTAGTTGGACACAGAAAGAACGACTGTTAATAACGCTCGTTCTGAACATGAATTTCTGCGTTTTCATTGTCGTAGTCATATGACTGAAATGTGTGTTTTCTTAATTATAACAGTAAATCTCTCCGTGACACGTCGTCTGTCGCTAAGGTTATATGAACAACCTCATAACACTCTCGCACATACTAAACGACTCTGTGGTGAAACGCACTGCTCTTAGTGGAAATCCTCATCTATTAATCTGTTATTAATTATATCTCTTGAGGGCCCCAGAATGACGAGCGGTTTATAATCGACTGAAAAACAATTTTTGAGCTACCTCTTGGAATGAAATGTCGTAAATCGGTTCATCACTAACTCGTCGAGCTGACTGTACGACATATGATAATTTATATTCATCATTTATTTGTATTTGCTAATGAATTTATAGTAATAACACTTTAATATGAGTACAAAATGTTTTGTGCATGTTTTTTCTTTACATGAGCGACGCAGCGACCGAATGGGAGCCGATGGAAGTTTTCCGAACTGCACGAGGAGTTTTTCACCACTGGATGAAATTTTTACTGGAAGAGTGCACCATGCGAGGACGTCGAACTCAGCATTCGATTACTGTGTTCATTATTCCAATAATGCAAAAAATGAGTGATATACTGTACTGTACGTAATGGAAAATGTTCAGCCTATGTTCAGTTGTTGTTCACGCCATGCTTGTATTACTGACATATAGCAAACTGACGTCAAGTTTTTAAATACACAGCTTAGTCTGTAAGCTGTGCTGGAACTTTACCCCTTAACGTTTCTGTGTGAGGAAAGGTATTTAAGTGTTAAATTTTATGAAAGCACATAGCATCCTGAACATTTACTATCTTTTATGCTATCACGAATGTTTGAAAGAAAATTAATTGATCTGAAGCGAGAGAAGTTTAAATAGTGCATTCTTTTGTAAGTACAAGTTTACTATCGTTATTTGATATGCAATGTTACGTTGAAATAGTGTTATTACACAATAACTGACTTTCTCTGAATAGAGAGAACATATGAATGATATTTTTGAAAGTGGTCGTAGTGCAAAACCAAATATTTAAATCGCAATCATAAAACCATGGAGCTGAACACAGACATGAACAACAGTTGTCGGACATCAGAGCTATACCATGTTTGTTCTCTGGTTATGAAAGTAAACTGCACTAACTTTAACCAGAATGACAACTGAAATTTTTGCCTGCATTATCACAAATGGTTTTGTGCCCCTTTCTGTTGCAATAGTGAACGAAAAGTATCTGCTGAATTACAGATTATGTTTGGATAAAAAGTGAAGTACGATCTGGAGAGGCGTAATAATCGAGCAACGAGATTTAACACACTGAATACACAGTTTCTCTTTGCAGCTTTGCAACGCTCTTTTCTCGGATGTAACGACTGTGGCAGGATTGAGATACTGCGCATGTATTGGGAAACAAACTCGTCTGAAGAAAAGTTGTAACCCTGGAAAAAGATGTACCTCCTAAAGATACAAGACGCAAGACACACGAGAGAGAGAGAGAGAGGGGAGAGAGAGGAAGAGAGAGAGAGAGAGGAGAGAGAAAGACAAGAGAGGGAGAAAAAGAGAGGGAGAGTGAGAAGATAGAGAGAGATGCAAGACATACGAGAGAGAGAGAGAAGAGAGAGGAAGAGAGAGAGAGAGGAGAGAGAAAGACAAGAGAGGGAGAAAAAGAGAGGGAGAGTGAGAAGATAGAGATAGAGACAAGAGGGAGAGAGAGAGAGAGAGAGACAAGAGGGAGAGAGAGACAAGAGAGAGAGAGAGAGAGACAAGAGGGAGAGAGAGAGACAAGAGAAAGAGAGAGAGAGGAAAGAGGGAGAGAGAGACAAGAGAGAGAGAGAGAGACAAGTGGGAGAGAGAGGAACGAGGGAGAGAGAGAGAGAGACAGAGAGGAAAGAGGGAGCGAGAGAGACAAGAGGGAGAGAGACGATAGAGAGAGAGAGAGGAAAGAGGGAGAGAGAGACAAGAGAGACAGAGAGAGAGAGACAAGAGAGAGAGAGAGACAAGAGGGAGAGAGAGGAAAGAGGGAGAGACAGACAAGAGGACAAGAAGGAGAGAGAGACAAGAAAGAGAGAGACAAGAGAGAGAGAGACAAGAGACAAAAGAAACAAGAGGATGATACAAGATGAAGATACAAGCAAGAAGATGAATAGACAAGAAAAGAAGAGGAAACCATTTGGGGGTGAAAGGGATTTTCTTTGTCCAAGTGGCGATATTAAGACGACTGGGCGAGGTTGCTAGCTGTCCGCTCACTAACGTTGATTTATTGCTGGTAAATCAGAACAGCTCTAGCTGTGGGGCTTTACGGTTTACAGCTCGAGATGTGCTCTGACCAAAGCGGTTAAACCGCGATAATGAACATACTTCGTTCTTTACAACCAATACTTGACAGTAATTAATATCTACTGCCAAAACACACGACGGCAAAGCTCAATCCAGACACTAATGAACACAAATCAACAACTGAAAACAGATAAGCATACATGCGTGGAGTCAAAATCAATGTGAGGAACACCGCCAACAAGAATAAAAAAAGTTCATAAAATGCAACCAGTCACAACTCAACGCGGCTATCACAAACCATACGACCTCAGACAATCAAACAAGGACGCATCCCACCGAGCGAAAATTTAAATAGCAGTGATGCAGCTGGTCCTAGTTAGGATAGTTGCGTTCAGTTACAATAGCTTAAGATTTTTGAGTACAACAAGTGAGACTGATTGATCATTTCCTCCCGAATGACATGCAGAGTTCATCACCCCTCCCCATCAATAAACTCATTGAGCGAATCATGCAGTCACTAGTAAAGGGAATCAGCACAAGATTGCATTTCACTCCACAACTCAAAGACCCCAGGAGAAAATCGATAGTACAAAACATCAGACTGAGAAACTATAGATGACTGGACCTTCACGCGGTTCGCATGCGAAAAGAAAACGTCAATGTCCAAAATCACCAACGGCACGTTATTCAGGAAACCTCGCATGCGAGCCAGAACCAATTTCTCAGGACGTCAATTTCCCGTATCAACTAGGAACTCACAGAGGCTCTGATTCGCCGCAACCCTACGTGGAAGTCAGTTTGTCGGTCCACGCAGCTGGAAACAAACTCTGAAGTACAGCTGGTAGAAAAAGATTAGCTCCGACTGATGCTTTTATAAATCACAGGTGAGTAGCTACACCTTCGGACAACTGAAAAAATTACTCAAAACAACTCCGCTTCCATGAGAATACTGAACAGTCTGTTACTCCACTCTCCCGCACCCGCCAGTACGATGGAACCCTATCATAAAAGCATCTATAAACGCCACTTCTCGCCTCAACGATTCAATCCATCACTGCTACCAGTAGAGGAGGAAGAGACTGCTGGCGTTTTCCGGTATACTCCACGTCACTAGTTGGAAGACCTTGTCCCTGGAACGCTGTACGTCCAAGGCGGCAAAAACAGCTGCCGGGCAGAGCCAATTCAAGAGAGCGCAGTGCGTATAGGCGGCGGGATTATAAAATCCCCGAAAGCCAGTACCACTTAACTGAGATTATAAATTACATTCTAACTGTCTATAGTTTCCATTATTTCCTAGTAAACTATGTGGAAGTTGCTAGCACAAATTACAACAAACATGATATTAGTAGTACACATAAGAGTTATATCAAATAGGAGAAACATATTACTTTCAGTCTAGGGCACTGTTCTCCACAATACCATGAGGTATAGATATTACTAAATTAGGGAAAAAGAACCAACGCGTCCTCATTTCCCACTCAAGATATTACTCATTTAGGTGCAGATAATGTGTGCACACGAAAACGAAAACAAGAAATGGTAAAGATTGAAGTAAGTAAATGAAAGGTGGAGTATTTGGCAGTAAGAATTATCATAAAGGAAGGATGTAAACTACTACCAGGAAAACAACAAACCAGCCAGGTTTACAAATTATGTACTTTAAACATAGTGTACAGAAATATCTGTTTATGACTGGGGAATGTAAGATATTGGCATTTAGTGTAAATAGCAATGAACAATTGTCACTTGTTGGCGTACTCACAGCAAATGATGTATTTGAGGTCATTTACCGTATTGAAGGACACGGAAGAAATCTGTTTTAGATCTGAGTTCACGTTTGGATTCGCTTATAAAGGATATTTTAACTGTATTTAAATGCGGTGGACTGGACATAGGACCGTCTAACAACTGAAAAGCCGTTTACAGAGTTTAAAACCGACGAAATAAGTACTTTAGACAGAGATTCGTTTCCAAAAGTTATAAAATCCTATACAGAAAATCCGCAAGAATATGGAGGATGAGAGTTTGTAGCATACACTCAGGTAGCTCTAGAATGTTCTCAAAATGGTGTAGTGCTGAAAATGAAGGCAAAATAGGCAGTATTTGAAAGTGGGTAGTTGGGCGGCCTAGAAATGTAGCTTGAATAGATAGCTGAAAGCATTGCAACCTTCTTTGTTACCAATGTGAGCTTGATGAAGGAACTACACCACTATTTGTTGGAAATGATTTATAAAATTATGTGTTGTGGAGCTGATGGTTCTCTGAATGTTTTATGAAAGCTCTGACACTGCAACTATTAATAGCCTCACATCAGCACATTCAGTGTGCGAGACTGACTTGTAGACTGAGGCAACCTGTCACAGCGACCTCTGCCTCGGCTTGCAATCGCAGGAATCCTGTTGCCCACAGTCAGTGGCATGGTGCGGCACGATTATTTAATAAAAACATCACGGTCTGAAGAGCTCCCCAAATGTTTAAATAAACAAAATTATTCTTGTCCTACTACGTAGATGGTGGTAATTGTTTAAACATCGCAATTTTATGGTGAATCAGCAGGATGTGAGGCCTCGGGTGTACCCAATTGTTTAAACATTCAATATGAATCATTTTACACAAAACACAAGCGCATTAATTCCAATGTCTTGAATTGTGACGTCAGAGGGGTAGGGAATGGGGTGTTGGTCATTAAAATTGCAACATCATGAAGACATATTGCCCTATGTGTCGTTATAAAAAAAGAAGAAGGAATGAATAAATAAATATTACTAAATATTATTGAATATGCATATGAACTGCGACTTACCACGCATTCATTATTAACCTCTTTGCTAATGCTTATGATCGAGTGGTGTTATAATTTTTTGTTTTTTAATAAATCTTAATTTTACGATATCCTGGGGGTCTTTCATCATGTACCTACACAATTACCTCCACACTATACTGTGAAATGGTATGGAGACGTACAGTGTTTTTTGTTTGTATTTACATTTGCTGATAGGGGTGATGCCCTTTATTGTCGACTCCTTTTTTATTTAATGGAATGGATATGTCAGCTTATCTCATGTATGTTAAATTTCAACAAGAAATTAAAAGATTATATACATAATATGATAGTACATTACATATTTGAATTTAGCGTCCTAACAATAATGTTCAGTTTGATTCATTCTCGCTGCTGGGTTTCGCGCTGGCGCACTGGCCGATTTGGCGGCTAAGAGCTAGACGATAACGATCAACATGCTAGATGCTACCGTCGCACGTGCGTGAACTCGCGCTCTTACTGTCGATTTCACATTGACTCTCACACTTTCAACTGAGTGTCACATATCGAAGAATTACCGTAACGTTTGTCTTCACTAGGTGCAGTGTGTATTTGATTATTGTTTTGTACCACCCCACCCGTCACTTATGTGGTTTTGACGTGTGTTCACCCCAGCTAATTGACTAACAGATCAACAGAGAGCGCAAAACTGCCGCAATATCGGATAACGCAAAGAAAGTAATAAGGCCCTGTGACTCCTGATTGAACTGCGGTGGCAGTGTTGACATTAACTGATTCAGAATTGATCCCTTTTAATCAAAAAGGGGTGCACATTGATGTTACTTTATATTCATTTATTAAACACCAGATGTAAATGTTGAACATTAAATTAATTAAGAAAGTGACTTGGGATTTCAACTACTTGATTGAAAACAGATGTAGTAGATTAGCACAAATTTATTTTAACTCACGACCTTCAATCATCACTTTCCATGACTCTCCTAACAGGCAGTGGGAATAAATTGCGTTTACATGGAGTAAACCACGATAAATCAAAATTAATTCCTATCAACTGACCCAGGCATAATGCGAAGGGCGAGAAGAATACTACAATACATGGCCCATGAAACCCCCGTGGATACTTTGCCGGCGTGATCCAACAAATTAATCAGTGGCCTAACTCAAGCCGGAGTGGGTGCAATATCACTGAATGCACCGTGGTGGGGCAGCATCGTTGTGCGGACGTCGGCCAGCCTCTTGGTGCTGCAAGGCTGGGCTCATCGATTCACTCCTAACTATCTTGCTCAGTACATAGCACAACGAAAACTTTCTATCTCCAAGCTCAATCGTTTCGTTTGCTAAATCATAGAGTGCAGAGATGCTCACTCTCTCTCAGGCAAGCTGAGTAAAGAACGCCACGTACGCATTCTAGGCAAGCTGGGAACAGAAGACCTCTACAGCAACTTCTGCCAGTTCGCTCTTCGCCTCAGTTTCCCCTCCAGCAAAATCACTTATGCCAATTGCAGTGCAAGTCGCTTTAATTATGCATCGCTTCCCAGCGCCGACCAATGCCTGCTCTGGGAAGTGAACAAATACGCACAAAATTTCCCTTCCTCTCAACCCATCAAGGTCAGCATCTACATAAAACACCAACTTTTCCGAAATCCTGACTCCCAGGAGAGTACTTCAAATTCCTTGGTCCTACATTCCCATTGGAGGCCGGCGTATTTCATTATGTCGCTCTTCACCTGATTTACTTCAGACTCTGCGGACCGTGAATTCAGCATGACAGTTGCCATAGTCACGAACATGCATATTTCGGCCTCTGTTGACCACTCCACCGTAGCTTTGTGTGGCTTTCTCGCATGTTTCACTGAAAACAGAACGACGGACATTTATCAACAGGCGTACAAGTTCTCCATCTGCTTTCCGGTACACCAGCATGGGGTCAACCACCCCCTCACTGCCACTCATCTTAAGGCAGCTGGAGGCCGCGCCCCGTTACTGCTTCCTCAGAGTTTGAGCCACCCTAAGCTGTATTATATCTCTATTAAAAAATGATGTAACTATTTATTTAGAGGAAACACTCTCCTAGTAAATTGGTTTATCCTTTGATTTATCGTGATATGTTACTGATTTTTAGTGAAGTTAGTTTTTATGTTTAGCTTTCAAAAAAAAAATACAAAAGAGATATAATAAGCAAAATAATGAATTTCGTAGGTTGCCAATTACGTATTATATCTGGTTTTATCGAGCGCCAGGCTCCCTACAAATTACTGTAAATGCAATAGCGTAATATTACTCAGCTCTGAAATTATTACTATCACAGAAAATAGACAAGTTTTGATAAAATTATTTCACTGTATTCCTTCAATTAATCTCACTGAATATTTCAACATAATTTCTTCTGCTCCGGCTATCAGATATTGTGCTGTGAAAAAATATTTTTAAATGTACCGTGTAATGGCGGCTAATTATTAACAGTCAGAGATCACTGTTACTCGCTCCGCAGCAGCTGGAAACATGCTAAATAATTTTCATTAAATATTATTTTTATAAGATAAATGTGGCGTAGGTTCTTGAAATAACACATGGAGATCACTTTATACTAATATATTCTTACTAGGACACAGTTTACACCATTAAAAATTTGCAATTACGTTACCACAGAAACAAATACTAGCGCAGCACAATAGCTTGCGTACCTTATTCCAGCTAACACCATAACGAATAGAATAAAACAGACTAGACAGAAGAATGAGCATTGCATTGTATTTTATACTCTTACAAAGATAATATTTCTTTTAATTACTTACACATTATAATCTCATAGAATAAAAATAATGTCTTTTCTGCATCTATCGATCTATATTGTATATTTCTAAAGTTAGTGTTATTACCTTTCGCAGATAAATCGATGTTTGCAATTCATTTTGAGTCACATACAGTCATTTTTATTTATGTTTCACCTCGATAATAATGAATATTGCAAAAGGGACACTACACAGCCCCCTGGGCTACAAGGAACACACTACTTAATGTTTGGTCCTTGTAGACCACGAGTGTCACTTCTCTTTCGTTCGTTGGTCACTTTCAGTTCACTTTACCGTGCATTAGGTCATGGGTACACATTCATTTTGAGTCTTTTTACATAACATGGCTGGGGAAAGTTACTATACAACAAGCTCTTCCATTTGGACGAGGGCCGCAGGGAAACCCCAGAAAAACCTCGGCAGAGCTGACAGATTTAACCCTTTGTGTTATTTACATAAGTTGGTTCTACATGTTTTGGTATTACAAGTATTTACATGAAATATAAAATTTTCTGAAAAAGAAACAAACATATAGTTTTTATATGAAAGTGTTCATCAATTTTTTTATATTGTGTTGGTAACGTTTTGAGTTTTTTTTTATTTTTGTCGGCGCATTTCTCGTCGTGTGGTGTGGATGACGCTGTATGTCGCTACCGCAATGCCTCGTGTCCGTTGCCATGGAGCGTCGGCTGGAAACTGTTGTCTTCTTTCTTGTCCGTAGCTGGCGGTCAGGATGTGTAGTACGGATCGACGTTATTTTGTCTGAGTGGTGTGTCTGCATTGTTGCGCACCGCTCGTTAAAGTTTTCAGCACGGGAGAGGATGTTGACTCGTGCAAATCATGAAACAAATGCACATATGTTATAGAACGGATATTGTAAGATGTTATGGCTGTGGGTAAGAATTAATTAGTCAACATCATTGCATCATCGAGGCACAGGCTCAGTTACTTGGTATTTTCGTGTTCGTTTGCACGTACTGGTGCTGAATGATGCAGGAGATATGATGCTGAAGTAAGCACTGCACATCCCTGTTGTCATCACTTCGTATGGAATATTTATGTTTGTTTGACGGCGTTCCACCGTAGTTGCCATTGCAGTAACGCCCTACTACGTGGTCCGTGACGACATATTAATTGTTGGCGTACAGGAGGTAGCGTCCAAACTAAAAATGTTGCCTGTACAGTTTCGAACACACACTGATCACAGTTTTGTGTTTTCGGTCACTGCACACAGATATGTTTTGTTAATGTTTGTACCTCGCGTTTTTTTTTTTTTTTTTTTTTTTTTTTTACAGCACATAAGTGTTCACTGTCCAAGTTGATCACTAATACAGTTCTCAAAGTTCACACTTCCTCTGCGAATACCAACACACTATTATAGTTCCTGTTTGTATTGCTTACAGCATGACTTCGATACAATTGTATTACATGATTACTGTTTTTTTTTTTATATATATCACATAGTGACACAGATGTCTGTTCGTTTACACAATATGTTACAATGAAATTTCACAGATCAAAAGCACTTTTGTTCTGTTATTGCATACAATTAAGTGTTACATCATAAATGCAACGGATTCTGGCCTGACTTGCAATACTTTTATATTTGAGCATTAATAAATTTGTCATAGAGTATATTCATTTGTGGATTAGGACTGCTGCGCATGTGCTTGCTCCATAAGCTGTTAGCGTAATCGCGTATCCTATAAAAGGTTTGTAACTGTCAAAAACAGGCTCTAAAGTGGAGCTCTCATTTAATCTCAAATATTGTAGGTAGATGTTTATACTTTCTCTTTTAAGGTCAAAGCACAGCATCACAGATGTCACATGGTATGTACACAGTCTTTTGCATACACCTTTCTGTTCATTTTTCATGTGACAGATTAGAATATTTAGTGCATTTTTTAAATAAATATTTATCACACAGCATAATAAAATTTATAGTTACTAACTCTAATAACCACTGAAAAACATCTTAAACTTACTGATTATGTTTCTAAACAAATTCTATCATTGGACTGATGGTCCTTTAGCTTCTTTTTACTCATTTTTGAAGGCTGATGTGTAAATCATTCCTTGACATAAAAGCCAAACATCTCACATACTAAGCACAAACCAAACATCAAATTCTTACAACTACACAAAAATATATATGTTGAAGTCTGTGCAAAACCATTCATGTCCTATTGTCAGGTACCACAAATTTCTTTAAGTCCTTATAGGGATACAATCCTTTGATCTTCCCGCTCATCACATCAGCTATAAGGTAGCTACAACCGTGCGGTATTTGTATAATTTTAAAAGGTCCATTATACAGCATTTGCCATTTCTTGTTCTTCTTTGTTATGAGTGACGACTTAGGATGGTTTCTTATCAAAACTGAGTCGTTTATCTGATATGGGACTGTCCGTTTTATTGACTTGTCATATCGACTCTTTCGTTGGGATTCAGTTAGATAACATGATTCTTGTGCTTTGTTGTTAAGGGTTTCGGTCCAGCGAAGCGTTTCGTTGTGAGCTACGTCTGAATCATATTCTCCCGGGCCCCTTAAATTGCTGTTTAATTGAAATATGGGCATCTCTTCGCTTTTTACTCGTACGGTCGGGTAATCATTACCGGGTGTACTTACTGTTCTTGTTAAATTCAGTACAATCTGCTTATTTTCATTCAGTAGGGAGATCTTCCCGCTGGAGAAACCAATTTTTGCTTTCTTCTCGCTCAGGAAACCTCCCCCCAGGATGCAGGTTACTCTCAATCCTTTGGCTACGAGAAAGATACATTTTACGTTATCTTCCCCTAGGCATAAATCTACCAGCACCTGATACTGAACATTCTGTGCTTTTGCTCCCAAGGCTCCAATGACACAGCAGTTTTGTACAGGAAATGTCGGTAAGTTGCGGTTTTGGCTCAAGGTTTTGAATAGATCATAGCTCATAACGTTAGTAGTGGCACCTGGCAATTCATTAATTCTAGCTTTTATGATGGTTTGTACTTCAGTTATTTCTTTTTTGTGACATTGGTTTGATTCCATAAGTAAATCATGTTATGTACTATTTCCATCTTGGTACCTCAGTAACAATATATTATCTTGTGTATTATTTATAGGTGTGCCCCCTGTTTTTTCGCCGGCCATCAATTGGGAGCTTATTGTGGCCGTTATTCGTTTGACGGTCTTGCACTGTGGTGGTTTCCGTCAGTGGGCATTTCTACTATCCTTACGCTGCTATTCGAGTCTGTCCATGTTTGTGGTATTGCATTAATATTCTGCATAGAATTCCTATTGTCACACTGGTACTGGTTACCGTTAGGAGGTGGTGGTGGTGGCATAGAAGTTTGCATCCACTGCACCGGATAAGTGCGGTTGTTGGCACTACTGATTTGTTGCGACCATTGACCTTCATTTCGACGTTTGTTATTGTAATTATTATTACTGTTACTGTAGCCGGGATGTCCTCTATCTTCCCACCTACGTTTTTGATTGTAAGATGGTTGACCGTTTCCGTTCTTCCTGTTTTGTTCTGCGGATTGATCTTCCTTTCCATTTCCGTGGCTTCCGAAATTGGAATTGTTGTTGCCATTTTTAAACTTACGTGGTGAACCATTACTGTTCTCCCGATCTTTATTTATCCTATTTTCTTCCTGGGAGAGATCGATTTCGTCCAGCACACACAAGTACCGTTCCAGGGTATTTTCGGGTACATTTATTAATTTGTCTCGTATATAACCGGGCAATCGTAATTTTAAGATTCTGATCACATCACGGGCTGATATAGGGTCATCCAAATATCTAGTCTTGTTGATATATTTTTCAAAATATTTACGGAGTGTACCCTGTCTTCTTCCTGGGAGAGATCGATTTCGTCCAGCACAGACAAGTACCGTTCCAGGGTATTTTCGGGTACATTTATTAATTTGTCTCGTATATAACCGGGCAATCGTAATTTTAAGATTCTGATCACATCACGGGCTGATATAGGGTCATCCGAATATCTAGTCTTGTTGATATATTTTTCAAAATATTTACGGAGTGTACCCTGTCTGTTATTGTACATTTGCGGGCTCTATACTTTCAGTCCTCAGGCGTTCTTGAATAGCCTTACACCAGTATCTGTCTAGAAAAGATTTTTCAAATTGTGCCAGACTATGACAATTTTTTATGACTTCATTTGCCCATAAGGCAGCGTCGCCTTGTATGTGTGCGATTATGAACTGAATTTTTTGGCGTTCATTCCAGGCACTCCGCAATACATTTCGGAATCCTTTTATGAAGATTACCGGATGCACTGTCTTCTTTTCCGCGTTAAATACTTGGAATTGTCTGTGTTTTATTAAGCTATCATCAAATTTATTGCTTGTGGAAGTAGAGGCTACCCCCACGAGGTTATGAATAGGAATGCTTCCTGTAAATTGCATGGTTTTTCTATCCGAATCGCTTTTTTGTTGGTGTGAACTGTACGTAATGTTCTCATTACCATACACGTTCCTATCAGGCGTGCCACAGTTTGCAAATGAGCACACTCGAGTTCCCCCACGAGGTTATGAATAGGAATGCTTCCTGTAAATTGCATGGTCTTTCTATCCGAATCGCTTATTTGTTGGTGTGAACTGTACGTAATGTTCTCATTACCATACACGTTCCTATCAGGCGTGCCACAGTTTGCAAATGAGCACACTCGAGTTTTGCAGTACTGTATGTCACATCTCGCCGCCACAGCGGTACTGGAAATTTGTATCTCGCTTCGCTTTTTTGACCTGCGAGTGGTAGCGTGTCTACTGTGGGTTGTTTACATACAGATGCTCCGTTAGTTACTTTTTGCAGAGCAGACTATTTTGCTTTCTACACGTTCTGTGATCTGGGTTTCTTTTTCAGTGAGCCAGTCATGGAACTCTTTTTCTATTTTCTGGGCTTGATCATTTAAATGCGTTTCTATGGTTTCTTTTTGTGTCATTTCTAAATTGTCCATTTGGTTCGCAAGTTTCGTCCCGGATGACTGCGTGTGCCGTCTGAAGCGTTTGCACATCTTGTGCTATGTTGCTTACAATGTTCGGCAGTTCGGCATGGGCTTTCTTTATTTCTGTCATTTCTGAATGTATCTTTTCGAACATTATACCTATACTTTCTATTAAGACCTTTTGTCTTTCTTCGTTTTGTTCCCTTATCTGATTGACTAGCTGTTCATTCCTCTCTTCCCTCAATCTCTCTCTTTCTTCTAATTTCCGTAAAAATTCAGCAAATGGATCCGGTATTGGTGAGCATACCGGTGTGGTAGTTGTTCTAATCATTGGAAAATTATCACTAGCCCTACTAGTAGCATCTATCGGTTTTACTGTTTTCGTCTGTTGGCTACTTCCTGGCATATCACCTGAAACTACAGTGTTTACAGTGTTTACATATTTAGTAAGTCAGTTTTATCCATATCGCTCAATAGTTGCACATTATTTGTAACATTGGCACATTATCTGGTTGCAAATCTAACACACGTCCAACTTTTCCCATATTGACGATAACTTTCACTGGGCTAATTACAAAAATTGTTCCAAACTACAAACGCGGACTAAGTTCACAAGTCAAACTGCTTATTGTTTCCAAAATCACAAAATATTAATATCTACACCAATGTACACCATGTACCATCTGTGGTACTATACTTTGATGATACGGGCCTTTGTAGCAAGCTTTTATGCATAGTGGTCCTTACCTTGATTTCTTTTTTATTTTATTTTCTTTTTGCTATCTCGTTCTCTCAGGGTCTATACAGTTCTTCTCCGCTTTCCTCGTTCAAGTTTATACATGAAATGGTATTTGATATACATTAGAATACATACAATACATGTTAACAATTTCATACATATAAACCCTAAAAAAATATTTTATCTCTTCGAGCCCCACGTAACAGGGCGCTATTTATTATATCTCTTTAAAAAAATGATGTAACTATTTATTTAGAGGAAACACTCTCCTAGTAAATTGGTTTGTCCTTTGATTTATCGTGATATGTTACTGATTTTTAGTGAAGTTAGTTTTTACGTTTAGCTTTCAAAAAAAAATACAAAAGAGATATAATAAGCAAAATAATGAATTTCGTAGGTTGCCAATTACGTATTATATCTGGTTTTATCGAGCGCCAGGCTCCCTACAAATTACTGTAAATGTAATAGCGTAGTATTACTCAGCTCTGAAATTATTACTATCACAGAAAATAGACAAGTTTTGATAAAATTATTTCACTGTATTCCTTCAATTAATCTCACTGAATATTTTAACATAATTTCTTCCGCTCCAACTTTCAGAAATTGTGCTGTGAAAAAATATTTTTAAATGTACCGCGTAATGGCGGTACAAACATGTTCCGGGAAAATCAGGAATACAGAAATACAAGTCGCTAAGGAATGAAGTAAATAGGGAGTGCAGGGAAGCTAAAACGAAATGGCTGCAGGAAAAATGTGAAGACATCGAAAAAGATATGATTGTCGGAAGGACAGACTCAGCATACAGGAAAGTCAAAACAACCTTAGGTGACATTAAAAGCAATGGTGGTAACATTAAGAGTGCAACGGGAATTCCACTGTTAAATGCAGAGGAGAGAGCAGATAGGTGGAAAGAATACATTGAAAGCCTCTATGAGGGTGAAGATTTGTCTGATGTGATAGAAGAAGAAACAGGAGTCGATTTAGAAGAGATAGGGGATCCAGTATTAAAATCGGAATTTAAAAGAGCTTTGGAGGACTTACGGTCAAATAAGGCAGAAGGGATAGATAACATTCCATCAGAATTTCTAAAATCATTGGGGGAAGTGGCAACAAAACGACTATTCACGTTGGTGTGTAGAATATATGAGTCTGGCGATATACCACCTGACTTTCGGACAAGCATCGTCCACACAATTCCGAAGACGGCAAGAGCTGACAAGTGCGAGAATTATCGCACAATCAGCTTAACAGGTCATGCATCGAAGCTGCTTACAAGAATAATATACAGAAGAATGGAAAAGAAAATTGAGAATGCGCTAGGTGACGATCAGTTTGGCTTTAGGAAAAGTAAAGGGACGAGAGAGGCAATTCTGACGTTACGGCTAATAATGGAAGCAAGGCTAAAGAAAAATCAAGACACTTTCATAGGATTTGTCGACCTGGAAAAAGCATTCGGCAATATAAAATGGTGCAAGCTGTTCCAGATTCTGAAAAAAGTAGGGGTAAGCTATAGGGAGAGACGGGTCATATACAATATGTACAACAACCAAGAGGGAATAATAAGAGTGGACGATCAAGAACGAAGTGCTCGTATTATGAAGGGTGTAAGACAAGGCTGTAGCCTTTCGCCCCTACTCTTCAATCTGTACATCGAGGAAGCAATGATGGAAATAAAAGAAAGGTTCAGGAATGGAATTAAAATACAAGGTGAAAGGATATCAATGATACGATTCGCTGATGACATTGCTATCCTGAGTGAAAGTGAAGAAGAATTAAATGATCTGCTGAACGGAATGAACAGTCTAATGAGTACACAGTATGGTTTGAGAGTAAATCGGAGAAAGACGAAGGTAATGAGAAGTAGTAGAAATGAGAACAGCGAGAAACTTAACATGAGGATTGATGGTCACGAAGTCAATGAAGTTAAGGAATTCTGCTACCTAGGCAGTAAAATAACCAATGACGAACGGAGCAAGGAGGACATCAAAAGCAGACTCGCTATGGCCGAAAAAGCATTTCTGGCCAAGAGAAGTATACTAATATCAAATACCGGCCTTAATTTGAGGAAGAGATTTCTGAGGATGTACGTCTGGAGTACAGCATTGTATGGTAGTGAAACATGGACTGTGGGAAAACCGGAACAGAAGAGAATCGAAGCATTTGAGATGTGGTGCTATAGACGAATGTTGAAAATTAGGTGGACTGATAAGGTAAGGAATGAGGAGGTTCTACGCAGAATCGGAGAGGAAAGGAATATGTGGAAAACACTGATAAGGAGAAGGGACAGGATGATAGGACATCTGCTAAGACATGAGGGAATGACTTCCATGGTACTAGAGGGAGCTGTAGAGGGCAAAACCGTAGAGGAAGACAGAGATTGGAATACGTCAAGCAAATAATTGAGGACGTAGGTTGCAAGTGCTACTCTGAGATGAAGAGGTTAGCACAGGAAAGGAATTCGTGGCGGGCCGCATCAAACCAGTCAGTAGACTGATGACAAAAAAAAATGGCGGCTAATTGTTGGCAGTCAGAGATCACTGTTACTCGCTCCGCAGCAGCTGGAAACATGCTAAATAATTTCCATTAAATATTCTTTTCATAAGATAAATGTGACGTAGGTTCTTGAAATAACGCACGGAGATCACTTTATACTAATATATTCTTACTAGGACACAGTTTACACCATTAAAAATTTGCAATTACGTTACCACAGAAACAAATACTAGCGCAGCACAATAGCTTGCGTACCTTATTCCAGCTAACACCATAACGAACAGAACAAAACAGACTAGACAGAAGAATGAGCATTGCATTGTATTTTATACTCTTACAAAGATAATATTTCTTTTAATTACTTACACATTATAATCTCATAGAATATAAATAATGTCTTTTCTGCATCTATCGATCTATATTGTATATTTCTACAGTTAGTGTTATTACCTTTCGCAGATAAATCGATGTTTGCAATTCATTTTGAGCCACATACAGTCATTTTTACTTATGTTTCACCTCGATAATGGTGAATATTGCAAAAGGGACACTACAGCTGCCTATGGTCGCTTCCCTTTGCCGCTCCCCAGCCGCCACCCCGCCGCAGTCAACTCTGAATACTTCCCTGGGCTAAACTAGCCTCCAGTAAATCGACGCGTTTCCACAAAGTTTTCATGTCGTGTGAATTACTTTAAAACCATCACCCAACATTAATTATTCCAATACCTCCATACTATACCCTCTACAAGATGCATTGTGCCTTGTCAGTCATTTTTGTTCAGCCCTACTATTCACTCAACGTGAGTTCAGTGATCTTCAATGACTTCAAGTAAGGGGCATAGTTCTTGCCATCTTGCAGTTCAAAATCCGACACCGTGGCAGAAGATCTCCATGTTTAGGCCCCGGGCGTTATTACTACACATCATACTCGCATTTTCAACAGAGAGAACCCCAACCAACAGCATCCGCCGATAAGGTGAATACCTGCTCTAACAACTATAGTTCACTTAAAGTGTCAAGCGTTGTGAGCTGCAATACTCAGAAATTATTTCATTGCACACGCATGCTATTGTCAGCGCACTTGACGGTCCACTTATTGAAAGACACATATAGCCATTCAAAACGCTGTATAAATTGCTTGTATTTAAAGCTCATTTCTTCATATAGAGTTTGGTTTCCAATGAAAATTGATGCAAGTATTGAGTTAGAACAATATACGTAACATGATAGCTTACACCTATGGCTGACATTCCATCCATTGCTTATACTACGAACATAAATTTCTTAAGTTTTAAAACGTCATAAATTTTTCAGTAACTTTGTTCTGTTACTACAGTTTGTTTGCTAGTTTCAACTTCCCTTCATTCATATCACATCCACAGATTAATTACATATCATCATTATGACACAACACAAGCATATGATTATATTTCATTTTATAGATAGGCTTTTATCACTTATGGGAGCTCATTCCTTCCTTACGTAGAGGAGGGTAAAAAACATTGGAAATAGGACTAAACCATTGCGCACTGCTGGCGTAACTTCGCTTGGAGCCACCCCCTTGTTTGGGAGGGAAGAAAGGAAATACTCATCTACTGGTTCAAGATTTTGGAGGAAATGTTACTCGTACAATGATGGACTAGTTGCCAAGGAACTTTTGTTTCATTGAAATAATGTGTACCGACTAATCGCCCATGTAGTATAACGTTGTTTCTTCATGTGTTAGTGCTGTTTACTTCAATTCACGTGTAGCTTAGCGTGAAATCTGATGTTTTAACTATCGTAGATTTATCTTTCTCCAATACCTGGAAATATCATAATTCAAGCTTTCATATGACACAATAAAATTAACTCGTTTTTGTAAAATCTCATGCTTAAATGTTATTAGTGTTATTAAAGTCTTCTTGACACTTATCAACCCATAACCAAAGCCTATTTTTTCGTAACAAGTTGAGCAATGCATCACTGTTCGTCAGTTGTTGTGGTACGAACTTACAAAAAATCGAAGCTAGTCCTAAAAAGGCTTTTAGTTGATTTTTATTCCTTGGAGCTGTACAGTTGCGTATGGCATCAAGTTTTTTCGGATCAGGTAATATACTTTGTTGTGATACAACGTGTCCTAAAACTTTGACTTGTTCCTTACGAAAACTAGACTTTTTTTAATTGCCTGTTACTCCGTAATCTGCAAATCGTTGAAGCACCTGTTCAATGAGCCTGAAGTGTTCTAACCAAGTGGGTATAGCTATTAGCACGTCGTCTAATAAATAGTGACTTTGCTAAGTGATTATGGTCCTAAAACCTTGTCCAATGCAAATATAAAAACTCCTGCGCTAATGTTCAGTCCAAAAGGTAGAACACGGAATTCGTAACTTCTGCCACCACAAACAAATGCTGTATATTTTTTGACTTTCTTTGTTGAGTTTTATTTGCCAATAGGACAACTTGAGATCGAGTATACTGAAATATTTTGTACTGTAAAACTTTAGAAGCTGTTCGTCCAAGTTGTCTGGTCTTATGCATGCTGGTATAATAATCTTATTGATACCTCTAGCATCGAGAACTAATCTTACAAAGCCTTCTGGTTTTCTTACTGATAATATTGGACTACAATAGGGTGAAAATGAAGGCTGTATAATTCCCCATTTAATCATACGATTGATCTCTTTCCTTACTCCCTCTCGTTGTGCCCATGGAATGAGATATGATATTACACAAAATGTCTCATGCAGATAGACTTCAAATTTATATTCATAGTCTTTGATTATTCCTGTCTCCTTACTGAAAACATTTGCATACTTAAATAACAAGTTAGAAAGTTCTTGTAGTTGCATGTCATTAAGTACCTGTGATTCACTTAGTTTCTGCTTTACCATTTCGTAACTAACCTTAGTGTTTGCTTCTTGTTCAGTATCAAAAATGGCTCTAAGCACTATGGAACTTAACATCTGAGGTCATCAGTCCCCTAGTCTTAGAACTTCTCAAACCGAATTAACCTAAGGACATCACACACATCCATGCCCGAGGTAGGATTCGTACCTGCGACCGTAGCAGCAGCGCGGTTCTGGACTGAAGCGACAAGAACCGCTCGGCTTTGGTTGATGAAGCAATGTAGGCAGCACAAATGTTTGGATAACACAGAAGATAGTGAATTTAACTGACGAAAGGAGAAAGTATAATAACGCAGCAAATGGACATGCAAAAGGGAATCACGAAGCTTAAAAAAAGAAATTTACAGAAAGAGCGGAACATTAGGCTAAACAGTAGCGGCTAGAGGACAAAAGTAAGGCATGTCCAACCTGTGAAAGAGACCTTTTAAGAAAAGAGAAGCGGCTGTATGAATGTCAAGAGCTCAGATGGAAAACCAAAACTAAGCAAAGAAGGGAAACCTGGAAGTTGGAAGGAATGTACACAAGGCGATATAGAGGAGTAAGACTTGAAGACAAGATTATAGAAAGAGAAGAGAAAGCACATGAAAGTGAGATGGGAGATATGGTACTGTCAGAGGAATTTGACAGAGTACTGAGAGGCCTAAGCAGGAATAAGGTCCCTGGAATTGACGACATTCCCTCAGAATTAATGATATTCTACGGTGGACCATGACGAAACTATTACACCTGGTGTCCTAAATGCATGGGACAGGAAAAAACTTCAAGAAGAATGTAGTAATTCCAATTCAAAAGAAAACAGATGCTGCCAAGTGTGAATATTCCCCAACTATTGCCCAACTGTCAATGCACTAAGTCATGGCTGCAAAATACTGAGCCGAATTATTTACAGAAGAATGGAATAACTGGTAGAAGCCGACCTTGGTAAGACTAGTATGAGTTCTGGTAAAATGTAGGAACGTGCAACGCTATGGTGATTCTATAAATTCTCTTAGTAGATATGTTACGGAAAGTCAAACCTATGTTATTTACAACTTTTACAGTAACTATACGGCAGTTATAAAAGTCTAAGGGCATGAAAGGAAAACAGTGACGGAGGGAGACAGTGTTGAAACCTATACCCGTTGTTAACCAGCCTGTGCATAGAGCAGGCAGGTGAGAAAACCAAAGAAAAATTTGGAGAAGGATTTACATTTCAGGGAGATGAATAAAAACTTTGTGGTTTGCTGATGGCATTGTAATGCTTGGGTAACACAGGAGATGCTGAATTTAACTGACGAAAGGAGAAAGTTTAAAAATGTAACAAATGGAGCATGCAAAAGGGAATCAAGATGTTTAAAAAAAGAAATTTACAGGAAGAGCGAAACAGCTAAACAGGACCATCTAGAGGACAAAAACTTGGAAAAGAGCATCTAAAGTAATAAGATGACCACAACGAAAGCAAATCGTGGATAATGGAATATTCTCGAATTACATCACGCGACACTGAGGGAATTAGATTAGGAAATGAGAAAATAAAAGTAGTAGATTACTTTTGTTATTTAGGCAGGAAAATAAATGAGATGGCTGAAATGGAGAGGGCATAAACCGTAGACTGTCAACAGCAAGAAAAACGTTCCTGAAAAAGAGAAATGAGATACCATCGAATATAGATATAAATGTTAGGAAATGTTTTCTGAAATGATTTGTCTGCAGTGTAACCTTGCATGGAACTGAAATATTTACAATAAACAGTTCAGACAAGAACAGAATATATGCTTTTGAAATGTAGTGCTATAGAATAATGCTGAAAACTAGATGGATAGATTATGCAACCAATGAGAATGTACTGAATAGAACTGGGGAAAAAGGAAATTTGAGACATAACATGACTGAAAGGAGGGATCGGTTGAAGGGCCACATCTAAGATATCAAGTGATCGTCCATTTAGTACTGTAGGGAAGTGTTGAGGATAAAGTTATAGAGGGAAACCAAGAGTTGGATACTGTAAGCAGGTCCAAACGGATGTAGGTTGCTATAGTTATTCGCAGATGACGTGGGTTGCACAAGATAGAGTAGCATTGAGAGCTGCACCAAACCACTCTTCAGACTGAAGACCACAACGTCAGTAATGTGAGTTGATATGCAGGAAGTGAACAAAATCCCAGCACTTGACACGTATCTGCTGCTTTGTGTAGGTGAAACCTTAGACAGACTGAGAAACTGAAAATATTTTACTGTTCTGGATATAAAATCAGGCTGTCAACAGATTTCTATTGCGCTCACAAGATAGGCCAAAAACTGCTTTTGTAATGCCTTCCATGTTATGTGACTTTCTGGGGTTGCCTTTTGTTTTGAGAAACACACCTGCTACATTTCAGCGGTTTGCCGATCTGTTGTTAAGAGGACTGAAACCAGCAGTTGACTGGTTTATTCAGATTGTATGAGCGTCTTTTAATGGACAATTGGAGAACATGTTGAACACTTGAGATGTGTGGTGTCACTATTATAAGGAGCACATTTGAGTTTGAAGTTAGCTAAATGTCCTTTTGCAGAGAAACCTCTTCAGTACCCGGATCATACCATCAATGCTGCTGGAGTGAAACCCAATCTACAACCTACAGCAGTGGTAGACAATTTCCTGCACCCAGCAATGTAAAAGAATTGCACTTGTTTCTCGGTTTAGGGCATTAATGTAGTCGTTTCATCAAGGAATGAGCAACAGTGAAACAGCCATTGACTAAATTGTTGAAATAGGGGTATCTGTTGAGTCAACTGTAGAATGTGTGACAGCCATACAGCAAATCAAAGATGTTGTAATGATATCTACTTTACGATATATCCTGATTTTGAGAAACCTTTTACACTACTGGCCATTAAAATTGCTACACCAAGAAGAAATGCAGATGATAAATGGGTATTCATTGGACAAATATATTGTACTAGAACTGACATGTGGTTTACATTTTCACGCAGTTTGGGTGCATAGATCCTGAGAAATCAGTACCCAGAACAACCACGCCTGGGCATTGAGTCAAATAGAGCTTGGATGGCGTGTACAGGTACAGCTGCCCATGCAGCTTCAATACGATACCACAGTTCATCAAGAGTAGTGACTGGCGTATTGTGACGAGCCAGTTGCTCGGCCACCATCGACTAGACGTTTTTAATTGGCGAGAGATCTGGAGAATGTGCTGGCCAGGGCAGCAGTCGAACAGTTTCTATATCCAGAAAGGCCCGTACAGGACCTGCAACATGCGGACGTGCATTATCCTGCTGAAATGTATGGTTTCGCAGGGATCGAATGAAGGGTAGAGCCATGGGTCGTAACACATCTGAAACGTAACGTCCACCGTTCACGCCGGGTGATACGCCAGTATGGCGATGACGAATACACGCTTCCAATGTACGTTCACCATGTCGCCCAACACGGATGCGACCATCATGATATTGTAAACAAAACCTGGATTCATCCGAAAAATGACGTTTTGCCATTTGTGCACCTAGGTTCGTTGTTGAGTACACCATCGTAGACGCTCCTGTCTGTGATGCAGCGTCAAGGGTAACCGCAGCCATGGTCTCCGAGCTGATAATCCATGCTACTGCAAACCTCGTCGAACTGTTCGTGCAGATGGTTGTTGTCTTGCAAACGTCCCCATCTGTTGACTCAGGGATCGAGACGTGGCTGCACGATCCGTTACAGGCATACCGATAAGATGCCTGTCATCTCGACTGCTAGTGATACGAGGCCGTTGGGATCCAGCATGGCGTTCCGTATTACCCTCCCGAACCCACCGATTCCATATTCTGCTAACAGTCACTGGATCTCGACCAACGCGAGCAGTAATGTCGCGATACGATAAACCGCAATCGTGATAGGCTACAATCCGACCTTTATCAAAATCGGAAACATCATGGTACGCGTTTCTCCTCCTTACACGAGGCATCACAACAACGTTTCACCAGGCAACGCCGGTCAACTGCTGTTTGTGTATGAGAAATCGGTTGGAAACTTTCCTCCTGTCAGCACGTTGTAGGTGTCGCCACCGGCGGCAACCTTGTGTGAATGCTCTGAAAAGCTAATCATTTGCATATCACAGCATCTTCTTCTTGTCGGTTAAATTTCGCGTCTGTAGCACATCTTCGTGGTGTAGCAATGTTAATGGCCAGTAGTGTATTTTGTCCTGTGGTGCCAGCGATCATGTTGCGAACATTGCTTGATTTCAGGAACATGATGATTAAGAAAAACCAACTGTAACACCTCTCACCAGCTCAGTAAGACAGAAATGAACTATAACGCAACTGGGAAGGAGTTACAGGCCTTGGTGTTTTCGGTCATTATGTCAAATGCTGCCTATGTGATAGATACTGACCATGAAGCCTTACTGTAGCCTTACTGTAGCTACTAAATTGGAAGGAGACAAGCAGTTGCCTTACGTAGCGGCCTTTGAAACTCATTGAATATGACTATGACAAGCACCACAAGCCAGGAAACTTGCATTAAAATGTGGATGCATTGAGCAGGAAGATTTGTGAACAACAATCAGATGAGGTGCTTATCAGAGAGCTGCAAGAAGCTCAAACGCAGGGCATAGAATGACAACAACGTGTTGCTCTTCCAGATTTCGTACCAAAGACGGCATTCAGTGCTGTAAAACTCCCATTGTGTACTTATTGGTGGTACCAAATTCGCTTCATATATGCGGGATGTACATTAAGTCCGGGAACACTTTCAATTATTTGCTGCACAAGAACCAAACATTGTACAGATATCATACATATGTTATTTTGAAGAGAGAACCTGAAAATTTTTTTTCATGTATACCGCCACAGCGTAGTTTGGTAATTTGCCGATAGTCAGCGCTAGTCGCAAACATGGCGAGTTCAGGTGCAGAGTGAACTTTCTGTGTGTTGCAGTTCGACAAAAACAAGTGTGCTACAGCTGTTCAACGGATCAGCAATGGCTGAAGCGTCAAATGCAATCGGAGTATCTGTTCATCTTTCAGCAGGATGGGGCTTAACCCCATTTTCATCGTGAAGTTCGTGGGTGCCCGAACACGGAGCTGCTGCATCAATGGATCAGCCATGGTACAGAAGGGGGCAGCCGTTTGATGAAATGGCTTCCCCAATCACCAGAGCTCACTCCGTGTGGCCTTTTTCTGTGGGAGCACATTCAAGATCTGGTGTATGTCCCGCCTCTACCACGTGATGTAGCGGAGCTCCGGGAGAGAATACGGGAAGCGACTGCCACAGTTGACGATGCCATGCTATGATGGGTATGGCAAGAATTCGATTTACGTATTGACGTCTGCCAGGTCACTCATGGTTCGCATATTGAATGTTTCTAAAAAAAAATATTACCCGTGCAATAAATAATTGAAAGTGTTCCTGGACTTTATGTACACCCAGCATATCATTGCCAATACTCAAGCCTATTGCTGCAGCAAGCATGTCACTAATGCACTCATTGCCATGTGCATTTGGTAGGAAGGTCGCCAGTGTGACGTTGTCAATTAAATCCACTCATGTATTCCATGTGTACTTAGAGCACAACAGACCAGACTATGAATCCCACTGCAAACCTTACCTGAAGTCTCTAGGCCATTTGAGATGGCAGCATTAAATCTCAAGGGACTGTTTCTGCAGACACAACAGGAGAACAAACAAATTCTATCAGTTTTCAATGATTTTTGTAGCATCTGCTTCTGGTACCAACTTCTAATATGAAGGCAGAGACAGTGGCACTTAGTACTGCCTTTCGGAAGCCGTGATACCATTCTGGTGAATCAAGGAACGAAATGTATTCCGCTACATTTGTAGAAATATGTAAGTTGTTGAGAATTGAGAAGTGGAGAACTAACCACATTCATCCGAAAACCAGTGGCCGTGTGGAATGGGTTCAAAACTGTTGTTGAAATATTGTCTTATTAGGGGAACAAGACACATAACAATTACGATCAATATCTGCCATATATCTTGTCTTCTTGTAACACTATGAGTTGTAACATATTGTGATTTCCCTACCATGTTAAATCATTCACTAACCGTGCAGTCGCTCGGCAACAGCTACAGTTAGAAAATAACGTCCTGTGACGTGACGTGTTTATTGTGGAAGCGCCGTCAGACATACAGTGAGCTATCGACTTTGAAAGCCGTTGCGCGAAAGGCGGACAAAAGAAGAAAATTTTTGCACATTCTTTTCATGTACGAGATATTCTCGATGAAAAGTTACTCATTCTTCTGTCTCTCGTAATTTTTGTCGGACACGCATGTTTTTCCACCGTATTATTATTATTATTTAAAAAATATTATTTTAGTGTAATGTGCAAGTGCCATACTGCTTAGCAGTAGATTCATGTGAGAAGCTATATTGTGTGACGTGTATCTGGAAATGTAAAAAGATGTAAGTTCGTTATATATCGACTGCCATAAATTCAAAGTTAAATGGAACTTGTGTATCGAATAATTATTTAGTATAGAACCTATGTCTCTCTACTTCATGACCATACGTGTTTAATTTTCTTTTACGTTTCTGCAAATTTTGATGATTCACAGTCACAAATTGTTTCGTCGAGATCGGACGGAAGTTGCATACGGCGAAATAGTTTCTCCGTACCTTGTTCTATTGGTAAATGCATGATAAACTTCGGTCCCTTAGGAAATTCATGTTGAACTATCCAAAACCAATTATATGTTCAATAGTCATTTAGGCCTGACCAGTAAAGGTATTCAAAACCACTACAGTAACTAGTTATATTGAAACGTAACAGTCTAATCAAAAACCAATTTCAAAACGTAAAATTTAACCATGAACAGTAATTTCTGACATAGAAGTGTATGGAAATATGTACTTGTGAAAAGTTACGAAGAAAATAATTACAGAATCTTAATTACATTAATGTGTAGAAGTCTGTTGATTCTTAGGAACATTTTATATGATATGAATCCTCTGTAATTAGTAAATATAACAAGTGTATTGTTAACATTTGATACCTAAGCGTTTATACACGCTACAACTTACATAAAGACTAGAATCTACTGTTGTATTTCATGTTAAGAATCTAGTTAATCAGTGAAATGTGTCATTTGTTTTAGGATGAGAGTTTTAATTGTTAATAAAAGAAATAAAAATTTTACACAATGCCGAGGATTGTTCGGAATTGTTAAGAAAGTATACATAGTTACAGCCATGTTGGCAAAGGGAGTCAGTCTGGTTTTGGTTTTTTGAGCAGTAAGCATGTAGCTGCACCTTTTGTATTGTAAGTATTGTTTGCCTTTGTAATAATACTTTTATTTTGTTTTGAAAGTATAATAAAAATGAAAAAACTTAATACAAGATTAAACTAAATCAACTCTCCAGTAGTTGTGTTACAGTGACTGTCAATGTACTCAGGCTGACGACTGCAGTAGATCATGAGTATCTATGAACAACCTCATTATTACAAGTAGTTAAGATGTGTTATAGTGTCTACTGGCCTAAAATACAATATATATCATTATGTGCTTTTCTCTGCAGATATATTTCCACCGCCGATTATAGTTGTCTGTTAACACACAAGAGTAATCATATTGTTATAATTGGCGCCCGAACAGGCACACGAATTAAAAAAACTTGTGTACTATGCAAAGGAATAAAACTTTTTGGTAAGATAAGCATTGTGGAAATTTTCGTAAAGAATTGTAGCTAATCTTGTGGTTTTGATTTGTTACATGCATCAAACACCATCCAATAAAATTTCCATTGAGCGAACAAACGAGATAAGGCAATCAGAGAAACTTGCGGAAAATAGATTTTTCGGAACGGAATTTGTGCGAAAATCTTGCTGCATCGCCAAAGGCAGTCATCAGCAATGTAAGTTAAAATTTTGTCAGCCATAGCCAGGCTTTCTTAGTTTCAGCCGTCATTAATCAATTTTTAACGATCTTTAGTATTTGCAGTAGAAAATTTGCTTCAAATCCAGTTGTTGTCATTAAGTAGATTGAGCATTTCTTTAACTATTGTTGAAATTCCATTGTTGTGTATTGTATATCAGTTATTTTTAAATGTCCGCTGCCGTTTCACGGAGCTGACCAGTATTAGTTTTCACTTATTTTGATCGACGTGCAGCCATACTTCCTTTACGGTCCACAATAGTCACTTGTTCTCATGACGTGCAACTCCCGACATTCCGATGTTGTGACGTAGCAGTGACAACCGACTCGCTACCAATAAATTACATCTCTTTCGACGGCTGATGGGCGTAACTCAACGAACTTCATTGACTTACTGCTTGTAAATAAGTGAGCTATGGCAGACGATAAATGTCATCTCTAGATTCAAACGAACAGAATGAAACGAGTGAAGTGTCGCGTCGCTTACGGTCCCGCAGGATAATTAGTAGAGCTGAGACACCAATCGAAACAACTGTAGAAAGTGAAGTAGAAAATATTATGGACTTTGGTGCCTCACACCATAATGTTACTGAACTAGACAATGTCAGTACAGTTTCTGCCACTAGTACTCGTGGCCATATACCGGTTACAAGGGAGGCAAGTGAAAGTAATCTAGGGGTAGTGACAGACGATGTATTCAAGCATCTACTGAACCAAATAAGTCAAATGATGCAGGACGGAAATCGTCAAATGAAAGAGGAAAATCGCCAAATGGTGAATTCCATTCGAAAGGATTTGAAAGACGAAAATCGTCAAATGAAAGACAAAAATCGTCAAATGAAAGAAGATTTGATGGAGCAAAATAGACAAACGTTAGGCTCACTTGAAGATAAACTTTCCACAGTAAGCGAAGAAATAAAAACTGTTAAAGAAGACGTAGCCAATAAAGTAGCAAATCAAGTTAAGGATGCAGTTTCTCAAATAAGAAGTGGAATAATTTCCGAACTGAATGACGCTTTAACTAGCATGCAAAGGGAGACAGCTGACATCCGAGACATAACCAAGAATCTTGACTCCTCTGTAACCACGGTTAATCATAGATTAGACAGAGTAACTACGCAGGTATTAAAACTAACCGCGGGAATGTCAAATTTGACTCTGGAAACTGAAACAAAAGAGAAGCTAGATAGTCATGAGAGAGAATTTAGAGAAAAGTATGAGAACTGGATTGCTGGAAAGGACAAATTTGTCGAAAATAAAATTAACAAAGACCTAGTAGAGACTGTGAAAGCAACCACTCTTAGCATCTTGGCAGCTCCTGGAATCTCCGGAGATACTGTAATGTCTGAACTCGGTAGCATTAGGCGTACCATTCAGCAAGAAATACCAAACTGGAAGCGAGAGGTAACGGAACAACTAAATAACTTGAAGGCACAAGTGAGTAGCAGCTCCCGAATACAGAGACAGAATTATCCTACCTCTTTAGCCTCAGAGGAAGAAGATAAATTATTTCAGCAGTTCCGAATACCTGTTGTATCTAATGAACACACTTCACCACCACATATTTCATTTAGTCACCGAAACCAAGAATCTGACTCAATAGTACAAATGATGAAGGAAGAAAGCATGATAAAACATCGTGTTTTTCAAACCTTTAACTCGGAAAAACGAAATATGCAACCAATTGTTTTTCTTCGTGGCTTCTCTGGCATTTTTCCAAATTCGTGGACCGATAGACAGCGTACCCAATTTGTTATCGGATGTATAGGTGGCGAATCGGCAGTATGGGGAACCGAAATGGTTGATGAGTGTCGAACATATGAGGAGTTTGAACACTGTTTCCTCAGCAAATTTGGCAGCGAATGTGTTCAGAAGCGCCTTCGTAATGAAGTTTATAATGCAGAACGATTTGATCCCAGGAATACTAGCCTGAGAGAGTACTTCGAAAAATATCTTGGAAAAATCCGGTATTGGGATACCCCTATTAATAGTGAAGATGTAATTATGATCCTCAAGTCTGAATTATCCATATCAATTCGTGAAAAGCTGATAGCCATACCAGATGATGATCCAGATACCTTTCGTCGATATTAGGTTCCTTAGACCCGATCTACGAGGAAATGAGAGCTAACAAACCGCGGAACACTCCACACAATTCTTGGCCACAACCTTACGAGAGTAACGGCTATGAAAAGCCAGGGAACGGTTACAAAAATAGTAACGACTGGCAAAACGGAAATAAAGGCAATGGGTATCCGTACAAAAGGAATAGACATAATCAACACAACCGATCCAATCCCGTGTATAACACGATTGGTAACCAGCACGGCAATCAACCGTACAAGCAGAAGTTTGGAAATTGTATCAGTCAAAAGGGTTGGCAACAGCAGAGCGGATCGCAATGGAATGCACCATACTCGCAGGGCCAACATTCAGATTACGGGCAGCAACAAACAGCTCATAACGTCCACTCATACCAACACAACTACGCGCCTAGTAAAGATCAAGCGCAGGGAATGTATAGAAACACACAGTTTAACGGCAAGCCACAGATTGAAGGTGGATTTCACCGTAACAATTCCGGAAATCATAGTGGTAATAAAAATCATGAGACCCCGCGAAGGCAGTACAATCCTCCTGTATTTTTCGCGAATGCGGAAGACAGTAACACATATTGGACACCAGGTTTGTACGTAATAGTAATTTTGTTCCTCAGTGTTCTCATAATGTCAGATTGGTCGAACATCCTAATGAATGCCAATTAAAACCACGCAAACAGGAAAACCAATTTCAGCATCAGAAAGCTCCCTAAGGGATGCTGTGAGATAGAATGGGGGAGGCACTTCGACAAAGAGCCTAACCATGACGTACTTGTACTGAGATACAATGACGGAATTGACATGAGAGGAGAATTATTACAAGAGAAAGAGACGACTGAATGCGACGAACCGATACATGACCACGTGCAAGCTGTGACAAAACTTACTACAGCAGGAATTTTGACGACTGTAATCTTAGATACAGGTGCAAATATTAATGCTCTGTCCTTATGTTTCTATAAGCAAATTACTACATTAATTAAAATTCCAACATTACCCGTCCAAGTAGGAGCCATCGGCTCCCAGACACAAAAGGTCAGTATACAAGCTTGGGTACCACTGGAGATTCAATCAGTATCCATCAAATGTATTTTCCTCGTTGTCAAGAATTTGGCAGTGCCATGCCTCTTGGGAATGGATTTTCTAAGAGGCTATAGAGCCCGAATAGACCTTTATACTGCCATTTGCACACAGTTAGTACAGCAGACAGAAGTAGCACTGAAGTTAGTGAAAGAAAGATAAAAACCTTTGGTATTTGTAATAGCATGAGATTACAGAGGATAGGCAGAAGACCTCCTTGTCGTGATCATTTCAATGTGTTCTATGGTAACTGTGATACATTTAATGACAAATGACTTACCCTCTCCGCAGGATATAACCAACAAGACCTCAGAATCAACAGAGTTATCCGAACCTCAGCGACAGGAATTATTCAATTTGTTGCCACAGTATATCGAAATGTTTTCCAAACGACCTGATATTATAAAGGACTATGAATATACTATGGAAGTGGTGCCGCACCAAACTTTCTGTCAGACGACATACCCCATACTGTATGCAAGAAGGGAAGCAGTCAGCAATGAAATTAAGAAGATGCTGATATGGAAGGTCGTAGAGTATTCTAATTCGCCATATAGTAGCCCCTTGATGACGATTTTGAAACGGGATAACACAGTACGACTCGTAGTTGACGCGCGAAACATCAACAAAATTATTGTACCAGTACGAACGACACCTGAAGCGATTGAAGAACTAATGCAGAGATTTTATGGAATTAAATACTTGAGTAGCATTGATTTGAAGATGTCATATTGGCAAGTGAGACTAAATCCTAACTCACGAAAGTATACAGCATTTATCTTCGTCGCAGATCTTATCAATTTCGAGTCATGCCTTTTGGATTGAATGTCAGTTCTGGAGTATTTATCTCTAGCCTAGATCATGTTCTTGGTCCAGATCTTCTTGATGAAGTAAATCTCTACGTTGATGATTTTTTAATTGATACTAAACCTGGGAAGGTCACGTTGAACTAATACAGAAAGTGTTTCAGCAATTCCTGAAATACAGAGTCACTGCCAACTTGCAAAAGTCACACTTTGGCCGAGCTGAAATCAAATTATTAGGACACATCATTTCATCTGACACAGTCCGTCCTGATCCAGCTAGGCTAAGCGCAATTAAAAATTTTCCTATCCCATCTACAAAACGACATCTTAAAGGTTATCTCAGACTGACTTCATTCTTCAGAAGATTCTTACCAAAGCAAGTGATGAACAACCCTCATTTATTGAAATTGTTAAAGAAAAATACTCAGTGGGATTGGACTGACGACTTTCAAAATGCATTCCTCCATATCAAAGAAGCTTTGTTAAATAGCAACATTCTTCATCATCCAGATATGTAAAAGGAATTTTGTGTGTCATCTGACGCAAGTTTTCAGGGGTTAAGCGCATGTCTCTTCCAGATCCATGAAGTCAATGGAAAACCAGAAATCAGAGTAGTGAGTTTTGCTAGTAGGTTTCTTACTGAAACTGAACGATCCTACTCTGTTACCGAATTGGAAGCTCTTGCAGTAATTTGGGCTTTCAAGAGATGCTCTATCTCACATGCCTGAAGACTCTTCTGATAGTACCGAACTTTTGGAACAAATGTTAAATTACAGAATTCTTTTGATGAAGGATCAAATACATCGCAAATATTTTCCTGATCTTTGTAACCAGATCGCTCAATTGCAGGAAACTGATCCAAAATGGAGAGGTGTGAGACAGATCCTCAAAACTAATCCTACCCATCACATGTGCAAATATTACAAATTGCATAATCAAGTTCTTTTCCACTGAACATCCTTGTCATCAAAAAATTGGCTAGCATGCATTCTGCAGGAATATGTAGAATACTTACCCTGGTATACACATATTTCATGGGGACACTTTGGTCCAGAAAAGTGTTAGTGTAAAATTGCAAAGTACTGCTACATCCCTAACCTTCATAGCAGAATTCACAAGCTCTTGAAACACTGTGTCATTCGTCAAAAGGCAAAACCTTTTAATCTTTCGAATATACTGCCTTTGAATCCTATCATCACAGAGAAACCTAGACAAATCCTGGGAATAGATTTGGCAGGACCACTCCCACAAGGTCATGGAGGACTAAGGTACCTTGTAGCTGTCATTGATCTATTTACCAAACATCTGAGATTGTATGCTATGAAATCTGAAAACACTCAACCAATCATCAATCGTTTAGAATGTGACTAATTTCCTAGATTCGGAAGATGTAAATCAATTCTCTCAGACAATGGGTCTAATTTTGTTGGCAAAAGTTGGAGACTTTTCCTTGTTCGCCATCAAATTAGGCAAATCCTTATCTCAAAATTCAGGCCCCAGTCGAACCCGACTGCACGAGTCTTCCAGGAGTTTAATCGTTTCATTCATATGTATGCACCAAATCAGCAGACTCGCTGGGTTGACTTTTCATCACCTTTCGAGGAAATTGTGAATAATCTACCGCACCTGTCTACTGGTTTCACTCCAAGTGAGTTGATGTCTTCTGACCAAGAGAAAAATGAATGGGTCAATTCAATTCCTAAGTGTTGCAACACAAGCGCTAGTTTATACGCCAGAATAAGGCAAGTTCTAACAACATTGATCACTCAAGCCAATTTAAGCAAGAAGGAGTGTGACAAACATATTACTAAGGTGTTATTTTATAAAATAGGCGAAAAGGTCTTGCTAAAAACGCACCTTAAACCATTGTTGCTCTCATGCAAAAATAGAAAATGGCAAAGTGTTTTTGAGGGACCTTATGAGATCGTTTGTATACTGCACACAGGTTGTTATCTGATTTCTGATTCCACAAATTGAAAAATAAAAAGATTATACCATCACTCTGATCTTAAAAAGTATCATGCTACAAAATAGGTCAAGAGAAAGCTTTGTAATGGCAAGAGAAGACTAGCCGCTAGTAACTAAGTGAAAACTGATCTAACTTCATCAAAAAAATGCTTACGATAAACAACATGACAGTGAGCTTGGCTTGCTATACAGCAGAGAATTTAAAATATGTTATCTTGAGCCATAATTTATGTGTGGACAAGCTGATGAAATGTTCTTGTTTAACAAAGAAAGTGATCGACTCCGAGAACTCTAGTTTTAAGATTTACTTTTAAGCATATAATATTTATGAAAGAAAAATGAAATATAAAGCGAAGGATGTGCCTAAAAAGCCGTCTTCTACGATATGAAATGGTAAAAAATGAAAGTCAAACGTAGTAGGTAAGAAATCTTTTTTTTTTAAGTTCAAAGGAGGAATGATCGAAAAAGGAAATTTATTTTCGTCAAGGACAAGGGCCGTTTGACAATTAATGGTTCATGATGCCACTTAAAAGGAAAATAAGTAACTAGTTTCTATGTTAGTAATGTCTAGATTACGTTCTAATGTACATAGAAATCTGGAACAAGTTCATCTCTGCATTAAAATAACGTAAATGATTAATGGAAAATCTCATATAAAGATGTGAAACAAATACTAACCAAGAGATAGAGGGGCTGGCCAGTACTTACCTCAGCTCAGTACAGCCGACAGTTACACAAAACAGAACAGAAAATTTACATTCCTAGATTTCGGAACTTTGTTCCTTCATCAGGGAGGAGAGAGGGGAAAAAAGGGAAGAAGGGAAAATGGATTCAGTCACCCACAACCCAGGTTATGAAGCAACAGGGAAAGGTAAACAGGGAGGGTAGCAAGGATGGAGGCATGGTTGTCAGAGGGAAGCCAAAGATATTCTACTGTTAAGTACTGTGCCAGCTTCAAACCAAAGAGGATGCTTACAGAAGTAAAGAGGTATATAGTATAAAGATAAACACAACTATGTAAGATGAAAAGATGCGTGAATGGCTAAAGAGGATAGGGAAAAAGAAGAAGACTGAAGAGTAAATGGGAGTGAGGTTGGTTAACGTGGGTTCAGTCCAGGGGGATGGCGGGATGGAAGGATGTGTTGGAGTGCAAGTTCCCATCTCCGCAGTTCCGAGGGACTGGTGTTAGGTGGGAGAAGCCAAATGGCACGTACGTTGTAGCAGGTTTCTAGGTCCCTAGAACTATGCTGGACGGCATGCTCTGCTACTGGGTATTGGACATCTCCTAGGCGGACAGTTCGTCTGTGCCCGTTCATGCGCTCAACCAGTTTAGTTGTCGTCATACCGATGCAAAAGGCTGTGCAGTGCAGGCATGTCAGCTGATAAATGACATGTGTTGTTTCACATGTGGCCCTGCCTTGAATTGTGTATGTTTTACCAGTAGCGGGGCTGGAGTAGGTGGTTGTAGGGGGATGCATGGGGCAGGTTTTGCAGAGGGGTCGGTGATGACTTAAGGTCATATATAGAGGTCAATGCGGCTCAACGCAAGCAGGCGTCAAAGCGAGAATAAAATAACAATGAAACGGCCAGTAAAACAAAGCAGGTAGTTCCTAATTACAGCACATACGCAAACGTACGGCGGAAAGAAAATTTAATTTCTAAGTCATAAGGAACAAGGAGTTGTTTGCTATATTTCTTCTTCTACGTACTATTATATCTACGTCTTTCTTCTGAATTTGTGTAAAGATCCTAACCCGCCTAAACCCGTCCAGTAAACTTGACGTCACAGATTGAGAAATGCGTTTGGCGTGGAAGGCTGGTTTGGCAAGCGATTTTCAAAAGGAAACGCGTGTACGAAACCGGGAAAAGCTAGTTTTCAAATGTCTTTACTTTTCCTTTTAAAGTCAATCCGAGACGCGAATTTGAATATTTTCTTGAATCTTGTTTTGTTCTCATGTGAGAGGGCGATCAAGTGTGACTGTTTGATCCTCGCATCTAGTAAAAAGGAAATGTTTGTCGATATGACAGTGATAAATGAATCTAATGAAGAGACAGAGCAATTCAAGTGAATACAAAAAAAATTGCAAACGAATCGTAGAAACTAATGTATTGCGACTGTGAATCGAAAGGTAATTAGTCTTAGAGAAATGTGATGAATAATATAAAGTGAAATGTTAAGGTGGTTACCAACAAACCGACAGAAATTCAAATGGACACGATAATCGAAGCTCTCAATTAGCAAGCTTCAAAATGGGACAAACTATTTGATTATAAACTGTAAAAAAATTTTTTTTTGTGTATAAGTGAAGCCTTAAAATGCTGTGGAAGTCTGCCACAGACATGAAGCAATAAGTGATAATTTCATTCACGATGCAGATATGCCGACGGACAGTGATACTCCGGTAGTGTAACCGAAGACGGTGATGTCATTAAGTGCAGTGCATCGAAAACCAAGTGTACGAGTTAGCTGCTTTACAAACTGCGAGCGCTAGCCTACCTTAAAATCTTCAAAATCGGCTGGAAAATGTGGAGGCAGGGATGGAAAATTGAGTCTGTGTCCCTGGTAATCGTCGTCCCTCTGCAGCAGCTCAGCAAAACACAAAATACCACAACACCATCGACGCAACGTGTTCAGTGAACCGTGCGCGGGAAAGCTGAAATACCGCGTGGCGGCTAGTGAGCGCCTGGAGTTGCGATTCAGCACTAACAATCAGCCTGCGCCAACGCCCATCAACGCAGCAAACACGTTAAATTTAAAGTGATGTACCAGCACAGCACTCCCGCTGTAGTTCAACGAAACGGACTTCACATGAAAGCCGCTCCCAAAATAAAAGACTCTTATGTGGGTTGTTGTGTTGTTGTTGTGGTCTTCAGTCCTGAGACTGGTTTGATGCAGCTCTCCATGCTACTCTATCCTGTGCAAGCTTCTTCATCTCCCAGTACCTACAGCAGACTACATCCTTCTGAATCTGATTAGTGTACTCATCTCTTGGTCTCCCTCTATGATTTTTACCCTCCACGCTGACGGCCAATACCAAATTGGTGATCCCTTGATGCCTCAGAACATATCTTACCAACCGATCCCTTCTTCTTGTCAAGTTGTGCCACAAACTCCTCTTCTCCCCAATTCTATTCAATACCTCCTCATTAGTTATGTGATCTATCCATCTAATCTTCAGCATTCTTCTGTAGCATCACATTTCGAAAGCTTCTATTCTCTTCTTGTTCAAACTGTTTATCGTCCATGTTTCACTTCCATACATGGCTACACTCCATACAAATACTTTCAGAAACGACTTCCTGACATTTAAATCTATCCTCGATGTTAACAAATTTCTCTTCTTCAGAAACGCTTTCCTTGCCGTTGCCAGTCTACATTTTATATCCTCTCTACTTCGACCATCATCAGTTATTTTGCTCCCCAAATAGCAGAACTCCTTTACTACTTGAAGTGTCTCATTTCCTAATCTAATTCCCTCAGCATCACCCGACTTAATTCGACTACATTCCGTTATCTTCATTTTGCTTTTGTTGATATTCATCGTATACCCTCCTTTCAAGACACTGTCCATTCCGTTCAACTGCTCTTCCAAGTCCTTTGCTGTCTCTGACAGAATTACAATGTCATCGGCGAACCTCAAAGTTTTTATTTCTTCTCCAAGGATTTTAATATCTACTCCGAACTTTTCTTTTGTTTCCTTCACTGCTTGCTCAATATACGGATTTAATAACATCGGGGAGAGGCTACAACCCTCTCTCACTCCCTTCCCAACCACTGCTTCCCTTTCATGCCCCTCAACTCTTTATATCTGCCATCTGGTTTCTGTACAAATTGTAAATAGCCTTTCGCTCCCTGTATTTTGCACCTGCCACCTTCAGAATCTGAAAGAGAGTATTCCAGTCAACGTTGTCAAAAGCTTTCTCTAACTCTACAAATGCTAGAAACGTAGGTTTGCATTTTCTAAATATTTCTTCTAAGATAAGTCGTAAGGTTAGTATTGCCCCACGTGTTCCAACATTTCTACGGCATCCAAACTGATCTTCCCCGAGATCGGCTTCTACCTGTTTTTCCATCCGTCTGTAAAGAATTAGCGTTAATATTTTGCAGCTGTGATTTATTAAACTGATAGTTCGGTAATTTTCACATCTGTCAACACCTAATTTTCTTTGGGACTGGAATTATTATATTCTTCTTGAAGCCTGGGGGTATTTCGCCTGTCTCATACATGGGTTCACAACATAAAAAAAATGTAATCCCGTGAATGAGATGCGAACAGCCAAACCTCACGCGAATAGTGACAAAGTCACGTTCCTATGAATCCCAAGTCCTAAAATTTGATTTAAGCTTAGTTCTTAGACTAATAAGTATTTATATTTTTTTGTTACACGTAATGTGTGTGCCTAACGTGCGAGACTCTCCCACCAGAGCTGATGAGAAGTTTTCTTCTCGGAGAACGCAAAGTAGCGATCCAACTTCTCAAGGGATAGGCTTCATCTGGAGAAAAATCAATTTTAACTTACCTGTCAAATACACAAATAATGAAAGCGTAAAAATCATGACAACTAGTGAGCAATTAAAGATGGACACGTGTGAGAAATTCCATGTGTGAGAATTATATGTGTATAGAAAGATGAATGTCTGTGTGTTTTCTTTCAGGAGCGAAGAGCCTATGAGCTCTGGACAATAACATGAGGCCACAAAGATAGTCCTTATGAACTCTGCAAAAGGAATATAATGAGCATATTGTATAATCTCCACTGTAAACTTTGTACATTTACTGTCTTAGTTTTTAAATTTATTCTGTGTATCTTTACCTTAAGAATTGTCTTTTGTCACAGAATGAGGGATCACCATATTTGTGTAATCCTAATTGTCAAATGACAGAAATACTATGTTTGATACATGTAAATCCGTAAAGTACTCAATCCTATAATGTTAACGGCGACGTGTGAATCCTGATAATCTCCTTGATTTCCAAGATTCCAATGGAAGGCAATGTAACATTATGTGATTGCCCTACCATTTTAAATCTTTCACTAACCGAGCAGTCGCTCGGCAACAGCTACAGTTAGCAAATAACGTCCTGTGGCGTGACGTGTTTATTGTAGAAGCGGCGTCAGACATACAGTGAGCTATCGACTTTGAAAGCCGCTGCGCTAAAGGCGGACAAAAGAATAACATTTTTACACATTCTTTTGATGTACGAGACATTCTCGATGAACAGTTACTCATTCTTCTGTCTCTCGTATTTTGTGTCGGACACACATGTCTTGCCACCGTATTATTATTGTTTAAAAAATATTATTTTAGTGTAATGTGAAAGTGCCATACTGCTTAGCAATAGATTCATGTGAGAAGCTATATTGTGCGACGTGTATCTGGAAATGTCAAAAAATGTAAGTTCGTTACATATCGACTGCCATAAATTCAAAGTTAAATGGAACTTGTGTATCGAATAATTATTTAGTATAGAACCTATGTCTCTCTACTTCATGACCATACGTATTTAATTTTCTTTTACGTTTCTGCAAATTTTGATGATTCACAGTCACAAATTGTTTCGTCGAAATCGGACGGAAGTTGCATACGGCGAAATAGTTTCTCCGCACCTTGTTCTACTGGTAAATGCATGATAAACTTCGGTCCCTTAGGAAATTCATGTTGAACTATCCAAAACCAATTATATGTTCAATAGTCATTTAGACCTGACCAGTAAAGGCATTCAAAACCACTACAATAACTAGTTCTGTCTATTGGCCTAAAATACAATATATATCATTATGTGCTTTTCTCTGAAAACATATTTCCACCGCCCATTATAGCTGTATGTTAACGCACAAGAGTAAACATATTGTTATAGAGTTCACCTTCAGGCTAGCGCACCACAGACGGGGTGACGTGGTTTTATTGTAAAACCCAGTGATCAAAAAAGGGAAAACTAAAAACTTCTCGCCAACTTACGATGTTCAATACCAAATTTTCCATCTGACATCCCCAACCATGCATGAAATACAATTGGCAGACCGCTCTGTAATCGTCCACTTCAGTAGACTGAAACCTTATCGCAGGCAAGCCTTGGTGACCTCATCCGTAGTGCCGCTAGGACCACTGAAAGTCAAACCTGATACTGCAAAGGGTGCATGGAAATAGAAATATCCTCCACCTCCAGTAACACATAGGTATACCCTACACTCCAGGTATCTGTATGCCTTGTGATCATGATACTGAGTGCAGTACTACCTAATTGTTTCTACTGATGATCCACAGTAACTAAATTCCAAAATAATTCTCCCGGTATCTCCTCAGCAGTGATTAAGGGGTCCACTACCTAATGTTTTGCCTCACTCTTCTGGCTCCATCGGTACTTCTCGTGTTTTATGTGTATTAGCTTAATTTAAATGTCTTAGTGCTCCACATATCCTATCATGTGTCCTAATAATTTTCCGTGGATCTTTAAAATATTATACCGATACACAGGTACTGTGCTGAACTGACAGCAGACAACCATGTATATTGAGCATCTGCACACAGCTTTCAAGTCGCTGGCCACATGTTATAGTACGAAGGCAGTGCTTGAACTGCAGGATGAGCCATAATGGCTGTTATTGTAAGAGATAAAAGATATTGCAGCGCTGTACAATCTGTTCATGCGAACGGCTCTTGGTGCCCCACTGATGTGTATTTGGCGCTCTATAATAACTGATTCAATGTTTCCCAGTTCTTTGAGATTTAACAACACAAGAATAGAAAACCTGATAGTTCAGATCAAGAGCTATTATAAAAGTGACATGTATGTAATCTTAATTTTTGATTTCGTTTTAGCAAACGGAATACTGTTGAGCCGTGTGTAAGTGATTCAAGATAACAAGAATTATTGTCAAAAAGCATGTTAGCTCTTTTAAACTTCTGCTCATCTTGTAAACTGAATATTGTTTACATATGTACTTCCTCATCCAGGTACCCACCTGCAATTCATAAACAAAAAGTACTGTTGTTGTAGTTAAAATCAATGTGGGCCGACTTCCATCCTCAGTGAACTCGATTCAAATATATTTATTAATTTAACAATAAAGTCGAAACCTTTTCATTGTTTTAGTGCTCTTATGAATGCTTTGCCTGCCCCTCTGTCTTCATTGTACCATTTGGCTAGTCCTGAGAACTACCTTTTCCTCCCTATGTACAGAGCTTTGTGCTTTAGTGGTTATTGTCTTATGTCTGTTAGTCACTTTCGTTCTTATCATCAAATTTACCTAGGCGTCATTCAGGTCACATTTCTTCAATGAATCCCAAAATCCAGTTTGTAACTAAAATTAATTTTATCTTAACAAGCAAATGCAGAAAAGTATTTTCAGGATAATGACATATTTTAATGTCTTAATCTTTGGCCACAAGTGCAAAACATACATGAAATATACAGAACTTAACTGGTTGTGAGTACAGTATGTTCCCCCACTACCATGAATGGTTTAGATGAGTTATCTATACATGATAATATTGTTTTGGTCTTCAGTCCGAAGAGTGGTTTGACGCACCTCACCCCACTACTTTATCCTGTGCAAGCCTCTTCATCTCCAAATAACTATTGCAACTCACATCCTTTTGATCATACTCATTGTATTCATCTCTTGATCTATCTGTACAATTTTTGCCTCCCACACTTCCCCAAAATACTAAATTGATGATCGCTTGATGTCTGAAATGTGTCCCATCAACTGATCCCTTTGTTTAGTCAAGTTATGTCACAAATTTCCATTTTCCTCAGTTCTGTTCAGTGCATCCTCATTGATCACATGATCTATCCACCTAATATTCAGCATTTTTCTGTAACACCACATTTCAAAAGCTTATATTCGCTTCTTGTCTGAAATGTCTATTGTACACACTTCACTTCCATACAAGGCTACACTCCAGACAAATACCTTCAGAAAAATCTTCCTAACACTTATATCGATATTCAAAGTTATCAAATTTCTCTTCTGCACGAACGCTTTTCTTACTGTTGCCACTCAACACTTCTTATTCCTTATATCTTGGCCGTCATCAGTTATTTTACTGCTCAAATAACGAACTCATGTACTGCGTTTGGTGCCTTGTTTCCCATTCTAATCCCCCTAGTTTCGCCTGATTTAATTCGACTGTATTTCATTACCTCTGTTTTGGTTTTGTTGATGTTCGTCTTATATCCTCCTTTCAAGACACTGTCCATTCCGTACAGCTGCTCTTTCAACTCCTTAGCTATGACAGAATTACAGTGTCACCGGCGAAACTCAAAGTTTTATCACTTTTACATCTACATCTACATCTACATCCATACTCCGTAAGCCACCTGACGGTGTATGGCGGAGGGTACCTTGAGTACCTCTATCGGTTCTCCCTTCTATTCCAGTCTCGTATTATTCGTGGAAAGAAAGATTGTCGGTCTGTGTGGGGTCTAATCACTCTGATTTTATCCTCATGGTCTCTTCGCGAGATATACGTAGGAGGGAACAATATACTGCTTGACTCCTCGGTGAACGTATGTTCTCGAAACTTCAAGCTACTGAGCATCTCTCTTGCAGAGTCTTCCACTGGAGTTTATCTATCATCTCCGTAATGCTTTCGCAATTACTAAATGAACTTGTAACGAAGCGCGCTGCTCTCCGTTGGATCTTCTCTATATCTTCTATCAATCCTGTCTGGTACGGATCCCACACCGGTGAGCAGTATTCAAGCAGTGGGCGAACAAGTGTACTGTAACCTACTTCCTTTGTTTTCGGATTGAATTTCCTTAGGATTCTTCCAATGAAACTCGGTCTGGCATCTGCTTTACCGACGAGTACTTTTATATGGTCATTCCATTTTAAATCATTCCTAATGCCTACTCCCAGATAATTTATGGAATTAACTGCTTCCAGTTGCTGATCTGCTATATTGTAGCTAAATGATAAACGCTCTTTCTTTCTATGTATTCGCAGCACATTACACTTGTCTACATTGAGATTCAATTACCATTCCCTTCACCATGCGTCAATTCGTTGCAGATCCCCCTGCATTTCAGTACAATTTTTCATCGTTACAACCTCTCGATGTACTACAGCATCATCTGCAAAAGCCTCAGTGAACGTTCGACGTTATCCACAAGGTCATTTATATATATATATATATATACCACAAGGTCATAAGTGTCCAAGATGGCCGCCGAGTAAGTGACGCCAGAAACCATTTCCAGAAAGGTAAGTGATTTAGACAGGAACATAATTTAGTTTAACGCCGTCAACATATTAAATACGTGCATTAGTGTATCGTTTAGTCTTTCCGTTAAAGGTTTGACTTTTCTTTGCGTATTTTTGCAGAACACCGAAAAGATCGTAACTTCGCGAAGTCGCGCTCAGGCTTAAATTTTGTAAACGTGTTTGTTTCTTGTTCACGGTAATTTAACTAGTTTCTCGGTAACAAATAAGTAAACTACCGTAAATAGCGTTTTAATACAGATTTTAGAAAAACAGCGTAACTTTATATCAGAAACTTGCTTATATACATTTGTTTATAGGCCTAATTCTCGTAACGTTTTTGGAGAATCAAAGTTAAAGTATCTCTTTTAATTGTCCTTTTTTCCATTCCATCGAGTGAATTATATAATAAATAGCGTATACCTTCATTGTTTTAATACAGATCTCAGAAAAACAGCGGAATTTTAAATCAGAAACTTGCTTGTATACGTTTGTGAATAGGCTTAATTCTTGTAACGTCTTTTTTGATTTTCGGTAATTTAATTGATTTATTCTAGCTAAAGTATTATTTTTGCCATGAGTGAGAAGTGCCTGACTTGCCGTAGAATTGTTAGTTCCGGGGTTTGGTGTGATGGATGCAGTAGTTTTTTTCACTGGGGGGACTGCAGTGGCGTGGGTGTCGGGAAAGTGGATCAGGCTCATCAGTGGTTATGTAGGATTTGCAGCAGAGACAGAAAGATAGTGGAACAGGAGGGGAAAATTGCTGCCCTTCAGGCTGAGCTAGATCAGGCTAGGGAAGATCTGGACAGGTTAAGGAGGGAGAAGGGCAAAGAGAGGTGGGAAGTGGCAACAGGTAGCAGAAGGAACAGGCCTAGAACTAAGTCTGACAGTTTTGTGGTGAATGTCAAAAATAAGTTTGACCTGTTGCTTCAGTTAGAAACCGATGAGCCTCAAACAGAGGTAGATGTAGACAGGACACAACAAACCTTCAATAGGAAATTGAAAAAGAATGTAGGAAAGTCATCGAAAAGGAAGAAAGTTTTGTTGTTAGGCAGTTCTCATGCCAGAGGTGTAGACCAACTTCTGCAGGAGGAATTAGGACCAGAATACCAGGTCACAAATTTTTTCAAACCAAGTGCTAGTCTGGATCAGGTGACAGAGGATTTAGGTTCACTCTGTAAAGGATTTACCAGGGAAGACACCGTGGTTATTGTGGGAGGGCCAGGGAACAGCATCGACAGAGATCCTGGGTACAGTATAGAGTGTGACCTGGTAAAGATTGCGTCGGCATCGAAACACGCCAATGTTGAGTTTGTATCTGTCCTGAGGCGCCATGACCGGCCTCATTTGAACTCTTCTGTTGGGAGAGTTAATTTGGAGTTGGAACGGCTGCTTGGGTCGGGTGCGGGGGCTCATATTGGTGTGGTTCCTGTTGATTCTCTCAGTAGGTGGGACTATACCAGGCACGGCCTATATCTCAACAGGAAAGGGAAGGGGAAACTGGCTGGGGTAATAGCAGGAAATTTAAGTGGGGGAAGCACTGCCATGAATGGTAAAATACCAGTGGTTACAGGTGTTGGAGCCGCACCTTTTTTAGGATAGGTATGACAGGAAGATGTCAACTTCTACGAGAGGTCAGGATTGAAACAAATCTTCAGTTTAGGAAAGAAATTAAACACCACAATTCTAGCACATTGGATCACCAATCACAGCTGTCAATTGTAAATTTTCACCAATCACCAGAAATTTTATCTTTACCAAGTTGTATCTCAGTCCTAGGTAATTGCATTGATGAATTAAAGTCACCCAACCCAGTTGACATAATCTGCCTCTCTGAACACCATGTGACCACTGGTATAGGAACTGGGCCTAAGCACAATGAGAAACTCAGACAGGAGAGTACTGCAAATGTTAGAATAAGGAAAGGTTCTCATAAAAGTATAATTAAAAATAATGTAAGTATATTTCATCAAAATATTGGGAGTTTAGAGAATAAAATAGATGAGCTTCTGGTTTGTTTAGAAGATTTAGAAGTTGAGGATGAAATAGATATACTATGCCTGTCTGAGCATCACATTGTTACTGATATGGATAAGGTAAATGTAAGTGGATATAAGCTCTCTGCACATGTAATGAGAGAAAATATGGAGAAAGGAGGAGTTGCCATATATGTCAAAAGTTATCATTGTGCAAAAAGTATAGAAACAAAAAAGTTTTGTGTAGAGAAACATATAGAAGCATGTGCCGGTGAGCTTAAATTAAATAAAGGCACATTTATAATTGTAACTGTATATAGGTCCCCATCAGGAAATTTTCATCTATTTCTGAAAAATTTGGACTCCTTCTTGTGCTATCCGTCAGACAGGGGGCAGCAAATTATTATTTGTGGGGACTTCAATGTAGATTCTCTGAAAGAGGGTAATAGGAAAAATGACCTTGAAGTATTACTCGGTTCTTTCAATTTGACACCCGTTGATTTTCCTACTCGGGTGGTAAAGGATAGCAGCTCACTGATAGATAACTTCTTTATAGACCAAGATAGGTTTAACCAGATAAATGCTCAGCCTGTTGAGAATGGTCTTTCTGATCATGGTGCACAGCTAGTTACAATATATGACATAGCTCCATTCAGCAATACTAAACAGTCCTCCAAAGTAGTACGTTCAGTCAACGATTTAACAATTGCAAATTTCACGGAAAGCCTGCAGCAATTAGACTGGGATGAGGTGTACCATGAACCTAATGCCAATTTAAAATATAATTTATTTCATGACATTTTTGTAAATGCATTTGAAAACTGCTTCCCCAAGAAAATAGTTAAATATACTTGTAAGAAACCTTGTAACAAACCATGGCTTACTAAGGGTATAAAAATATCTTGTAACCGGAAAATGGAAATGTATCTGACAGTAAGAAAGAGTAGTGACCCAGAAACAATCAAACATTATAAAAACTACTGTGTTATATTAAGAAAAGTTATTAAAAAATCCAGAAGTACGTGTATCATGTCTGAACTCAGAAGCTCTGACAATAAAATTAAAACAATTTGGAATATTATTAAAAGAGAAACAGGTCAACCAAGAGCACAGGAAGACAGTATTACCATCAAATTGAATGAAAACTTTACGAACAAAAAGTCAGAAGTTGAAAATATTTTTAATAATCATTTTCTAAATGTTATGGATATAGCAGGATCCAGGTGTTCATTAGAAGATGCTAGGCTGTTATTGGAAGAGGCCATACCTATGCAATTTGATACAATTGAAATCTCACCCACTTCTCCCTCTGAAATTAGGAAAATAATAAACTTGCTTAAAAGCAAAAACTCACATGGAATTGATGGCATTTCCAGGAAAATACTAAAAGCTTGTTTTCAACAGATAAGTAAGATTCTCAGCCACCTGTGTAATAACTCTCTGGAACAGGGCATTTTCCCTGATAGACTGAAATATGCTATTGTTATACCTTTGCATAAAAAGGGGGATAGATCTGATGTCAACAATTACCGTCCAATCTCCCTTCTAATAGCTTTATCCAAAATTTTTGAGAAAGTAATGTATTCAAGAGTAGCTTCACATATCTGTAAAAATGAAATACTTACAAAATATCAGTTTGGTTTCCAGAAAGGTTTTTCAACAGAAAATGCCATATATGCTTTCACCCATCAAATTTTGAAAGATCTGAATAACTGAACACCACCCATTGGGATTTTTTGTGATCTTTCAAAGGATTTTGATTGTGAAAATCATGAAATTCTGCTACACAAGCTCAAGTATTGTGGCATGAGTGGGACAGTGCACAAATGGTTTAATTCGTACCTAACTGGAAGAGTGCAGAAAGTTGAAATAAGTAGTTCTCATAATATGCAAAGATCAGCACATTCCTCAAACTGGGGAACTATCAAGAATGGGGTTCCACAAGGGTCAGTCTTGGGTCCTTTGTTGTTCTTAATATATATTAATGACTTGCCATTCTATATTCATGAAGAGGCAAAGTTAGTTCTCTTTGCTGATGATACAAGTATAGTAATCACACCTGACAAACAAGAATTAACTGATGAAATTGTCAATACTGTCTTTCAGAAAATTACTAAGTGGTTCCTTGTAAACGGACTCTCACTGAATTTTGATAAGACACAGTACATACAGTTCCATACAGTGAATGGTATGACGCCATTAATAAATATAAACCTTAATCAGAAGCATATAGCTAAGGTAGAATATTCCAGATTTTTAGGTCTGTCCATTGATGAGAGATTAAATTGGAAGAAACACATTGATGATCTGCTGAAACGTTTGAGTTCAGCTACTTATACAAAAAGGGTCACTGCAAATTTTGGTGATAAACATCTTAGTAAATTAGCTTACTACGCCTATTTTCACTCATTGCTTTCATATGGCATCATATTTTGGGGTAATTCATCACTGAGGAATAAAGTATTTATTGCACAAAAGCGTGTAATCAGAATAATAGCGGGAGTCCACCCAAGATCATCCTGCAGACATTTATTTAAGGATCTAGGGATATTCACAGTAGCTTCTCAGTATATATACTCTCTTATAAAATTTGTTATTAACAACCAAACCCAATTCAAAAGTAATAGCAGTGTGCATAACTACAATACTAGGAGAAAAGATGATCTTCACTATTCAAGATTAAATCTAACTTTGGCACAGAAAGGGGTGAATTATACTGCACTAAAGTCTTTGGTCACTTACCAAATAGTATCAAAAGTCTGACAGATAACCAACAAGTATTTAAGAAGAAATTAAAAGAATTTCTGAATGACAACTCCTTCTACTCCATAGAGGAATTTTTAGATATAAATTAAGAAAAAAATAAAAAATATTAAAAAAAATAAAAAATAAAAAAATAAAAAATAAAAAGATTGTTATATTAACTTAAGTATGTTGATAAATTAACTTAATTATGTCATGTATTGGAAAATTAGACTCGTTCCACACCATTACGAAATATTGTATTCATGATCCATGGAACTAGTATTAATCTAATCCAATCCAATCTAATATTGTGAACAGCAACGGTCCTACGACACTCCCCTGCGGCACACCTGAAATCACTCTTACTTCGGAAGACATCTCTCCATTGAGAATGACATGCTGCGTTCTGTTATCTAGGAACTCTTCAATCCAGTCACACAATTGGTCGGATAGCCCATAAGCTCTTACTTTGTTCATTAAACGACTGCGGGGAACTGTATCAAACGCCTTGCGGAAGTCAAGAAACGCGGCATCTACCTGGGAACCCGTGTCTATGGTTCTCTGAGTCTCGCGGGCTGGGTTTCACACGATCGTCTTTGTCGAAACCCATGCTGATTCCTACAGAGTAGATTTCTAGTCTCCAGAAAAGTCATCATACTCGAACGTAATACGTGTTCCAGAATTCTACAACTGATCGACGTTAGAGGTATAGGTCTATAGTTCTGCACATCTGGTCGACGTCGCTTCTTGAAAACGAGGATGACCTGTGCCCTTTTCCAGTCTTTTGGAACGCTACGTTCTTCGAGAGACCCACGCTACACCGCTGCTAAAGGGGGCAAGTTCCTTCGCGTACTCTGTGTAAAATCGAACTGGTGTCCCATCAGGTCCAGCGGCCTTTCCTCTTTTGAGCGATTTTAATTGTTTTTCTATCCCTCTGTCATCAATTTCGATATCTACCATTTTGTCATCTGTGCGACAATCTAGAGAAGGAACTACAGTGCAGTCTTCCTCTGTGAAACAGCATTGGAAATATACATTTAGTATTTCGGCCTTTAGTCTGTCATCCTCGGTTTCAGTACCATTTTGGTCACAGAGTGTCTGGACATTTTGTTTTGATCCACCTACCGCTTTGACATAAGACCAAAATTTCTTAAGATTTTCTGCCTAGTCAGTACACAGAACCTTACTTTCGAATTCATTGAACCCCTCTCGCATAGCCCTCCTCACACTACATTTCTCTTCGTGTAATTTTTGTTTGACTGCAAGGCTTTTGCTATGTTATGTTTGCTGTTAAGTTCCCTTTGCTTCCGCAGCAGTTTTCTAACTCGGTTGTTGTACCACGCCGGCCGCGGTGGCCGAGCGATTCTAGGCGCTTCATTCCGGAACCGCGCAACTGCTACGGTCGCAGGTTCATATCCTGCCTCGGGCATGGATGTGTCTGATGTCCTTAGGATAGTTAGGTTTAGGTAGTTCTAAGTCTAGGGGACTGATGACCTCCGATGTTAAGTCCCATAGTGCTCAGAGCCATTTGAACCATTTATTTGTTGTACCGCGGTGGCTCTTTTCCATCTCTTACGATCTTGCTTGGCACATACTTATCTAATGCATATTGTACGATGGTTTTGAACTTTGTCCACTGATCCTCAACACTATCTGTACTTGAGATAAAACTTTTCTGTTGAGCTGTCAGGTATTTTGAAATCTGCTTTTTGTCACTTTTGCTAAGCAGAAAAATCTTCCGACCTTTTTTAATATTTCTATTTACGGTTGAAATCATCGATGCAGTAACCGCTTTATAATCGCTGATTCCCTGTTCTGCGTTAACTGTTTCAAATAGTTCAGGTCTGTTTATCACCAGGACTAATATGTTATCCCAAAATTTAATTCCTCCTCCAAAATTTGCTTAGTTTCCTTCACTACGTGCTCCATTCACGGACTGAATAACATTGGGGATGGGCTACAGCCCTCTCTAACTCCCTCCTCAATCAATGCTTCCGTTTAACAGCCTTTGACTTTTATAACTACCGTCTCGTTGTGTATAACTTTCGCCCCCTGTATTTTATCACTGCCACGTTCAGAATTTGAAAGAATGTACTCCATTCGCCATTGTCAAAAACTTTCTCCAAGTCTACAAAAGAAAGTCATAAACATAGATTTGCGTTTCATTAACCATCTTCTAAGATAAGTCGTAGGGTCAGTGTTGCCTCGTATGTTCCTACAGCTCTCCAAAATCGAAACGGTCTTCCCCAAAGTCGGCTTCTACCAGTTTCTCCCTTCTTCTACAAACAATGTGTGCTAATATTTTGCAGTCATGACTTATTAGCTGATAATTCTGTAACATTCACATCTGTCAGCACCTGCTTCTTTTTGAAATTATACTCTTCTTGAAGTCTTAGGATATTTCGCGTGTCTCATACATCTGGCATACCAGTTGGAATGGTTTTGTCACAGCTGGCTCTCCCAGCAGTTCTGAGGGAATGTTGTCTACTCCAGGGGTCGTGTTTCGACATAGATCATCTTCATCTACGTCCTCCCATATTCTCCTTGTAACTTTCAGATATCCATCCTTTGCTTAGTTCTGGTTTTCCATCTTAGCTCCTGATAGTCATAAGGGAGCTTTTCCTTTCTCCAAACGTCTCCTTCATTTTCTTTTAGACGGTATCTATCTTTTCACTAGTTGTATATGCTTCTATAACCTAACATTCACCCTCTACACATTCCTGCTTATCCATTTTCAATTTCCTGTCATCCTCATTTTTATATATTTGTCCGCAGCTCGTGGTCGTGCGGTAGCGTTCTCGCTTCCCACGCCCGAGTTCCCGGGTTCGATTCCCGGCGGGGTCAGGGATTTTCTCTGCCTCGTGATGACTGGGTGTTGTGTGCCGTCCTTAGGTTAGTTAGGTTTTAGTTGTTCTAAGTTCTAGGGGACTGATGACCATAGATGTTAAGTCCCATAGTGCTCAGAGCCATTTGAACCATTTTTTTATATATTTGTTTTCCCCCCACTTGCATGATTTGCTGCATCTTGGTGTTTTCTCCTTTCATCAATTAAATTCATTATCTCCTGTAACGCATTCACTGTTTCATCTTTCATAGATACCCATTCGTCATCTACTGTTATACTTCCCCCATGTCACAATAACACGAAAAATACCATAACCACCCGACTTCAATAAAACACCAGCAAGAATTATTCTACCTGAAATAGGGGCATGATGAATGCAGAATCGTCCCCGTTGGGAGCCAAAATGTGTCAGAAAAGCTGCAGGCAAACTGGTTAACATAAGCAATTCTTTGTTGTCAGGTTCGTGTCTTCCTGTGGGCGTGCTGAGGTCTGTAGATGTTTTGGGAGACAGGGAAGACATGTGGGGATTTACGCACAGTCCTTCATTTTATCACTCAACCCTCCATGAACTTGAACATATGTTTCATTATTCCATCTAGCCAGGATACTCAATCAAGTGCATTTCCTTCTTCAGGTAACATTCAACACTGAGCAGCAGAGGCGAGCTGCTTACTTGGTTGAATGTCATCCCAGTGCACTGACTCAGCGGCGTTGATACAGACAGCGCAAAATTCTGCATATGGCTGCGGTGCAGAGCAAGACCAGCCAGCAGATCTTCTGCCTTTATGGCCGGCCATGTCTTTCTTAGCAGCGCGACGATGGCATTGGCTGGGGTCGAGCTCTGGACCGACAACAGGGGAGCAGGGGTGGGTGGCTGGCATGGTGTTGGCTGCTTGGGATGGGAAGACAGTCAGAGGTTCCACGTTCACGAACAGGTGGCTCCAGAGTTACGCCGATTTACGCAGACTGGGCGTCATGTACCGTCCAGCTGCCCAAACGATGACGAGGTGGTGCGGCAGTGGTTAAATACTGTTTCATCCTACTGATTCCTTGGTAACATTGTTGTGTTTGGGTCGTGCAAAGTACCTGGAATGTGCCAATATCCAGAAGGTGTGGCGTAACCAGCAGTAAGTCGGCCAAGCAGTATAATTTGCATGATGTCAGGCTGGGGCGTGATTCTGATGCGCGTGATACGATGACGTAGGAGCTGATCACACAGTTCAGTAAGCCGCGCCTGCTGTCTGGCTGTAGCTTCGTTACAGTTCTGGACGCGAACTTCTGCTTCAAGTTCTCCAATAACTTTATTCCTTTACACCCTGTTTCAGTCAATCGTTACCTAATGCTCCCTATGAAACTCTCGACAACCTCTGGCTCTTTCATCTTATCCAGATCCTATCTCCTTAATTTCCTACCATTTTGTAATTTCTTCAGTTTTAATATACAGTTCATAGCCAATAAATTATGACACAAGGGAATTACAGACATTGGCTGAGAGCGGGCACTGATTGAAATCAGCGGGGAAAGGTTAAAATTTGTACTAGACTCGGGTCGAACCTGGGTCTCGTGCTTACTAGGCGCTCTGACAGCTAAGCCATCCGAACACAGCCGGCCGCGGTGGCCGAGCGGTTCTAGGTGCTACAGTCTGGAACCGCGCGACCGCTACGGTCGCAGGTTCGAATCCTGCCTCGGGCATGGATGTGTGTGATGTCCTTAGGTTAGTAGTTCTAAGTTCTAGGGGACAGATGACCTCAAAAGTTTAGTCCCATAGTGCTCAGGGCCATTTGAACCATCCGGACACAATGGTCATTGCAACTGCGCGCATTACCCTGGTACACCTCCCGTCAGACCCAAATTGTCAACGTATCCAAACACTACTAATGTAGTGCCAATTGCCCATTATTAGTTACACTATTCTGCCTATTTTCATAAGAGTTAGAGCCTGGTGAGCATCCGCACTGAAGAGGTCATTGGCCATCCTCACCTTAATTATATACAGGGTGGACCATTTTAATCCATAATGGGGAATTATTAACGATACAGATGAGATACAGCAAAATGTTTCAGATGAAAATTGTAGGTGACAAAGAGGTCCACGAATTGCTTCTAGTGGCCATGATCTTGAACGTGATTTTCAGGTTGATTTTGAGATAAAGTGTTTTCTTTTTAGATGACAATCCTGATATTTGATTTAATATTTAAAAAGAACACCACGTATACATGAAATTGTAACGCCCTGGATTCGGACGCTACCCACTCGGCTGCCGCCGCTTCCTGGCAAAAACGGCCACGCACAGGTATATATTTGACGACCGAAACTATCTTGCGATTTTCTCAATAACGCTTGAGAAGTACACGCTACTGCTTACACATCTTGTTGTCCTAATGGAATACTACGACCGTAAGAAGTTTGAAGTAAATCCGCGTTCCAAACGTCGTGGCCTCCCCTTGTAAGTCAGAATAGTGAGGACCAGTACCACAGGATATGAGTGAATAGTGGTTTGGTGAGATGATGCCTGTCTGACGCCCGAGTGCGTTAGTAAAACCGTGTTGAAAAACCAAACGTTTATTGTTCAACAATGTTGCAATGACATTCCAGGCTGCCTACAGCATCGACGCAGAAGCAGTGTATGCCTGCCGAGAATGCCCCGATCACAGCACACAGTCCGTGAGGGCGTTGCGGTGATGGCACGGAGAGCACGAGGCCGCTAAGGACAGGAGACGACCCTGCCGTTGGCAGCCAGCAGCCCTGCGTCAAATGTGTGAGGTCGCGCTGTGGCGTCCAGTCAGAAGAAGAGTCACCAGCAGCGGAGTCAGCCCACAGAAGCAGGAGGTGAGCAGAGGAAACTGCATTGAGAAATACACTACTGGCCATTAAAATCGCTACACCAAGAAGAAATGCAGATGATAAATGGGTATTCATTGGACAAATATATTATACTAGAACTGACGTGTGATGACATTTTCACGCAATTTGGGTGCATAGGTCCTGAGAAATCTGTACCCAGAACAACCACCTCTGGCCGTAATAACGGCCTTCATACGCCTGGGCATTGAGTCAAACAGAGCTTGGATGGTGTGTACAGGTACAGCTGCCCATGCAGCTTCAATACTATACCACAGTTCATCAAGAGTAGTGACTGGCGTATTGTGTCGAGCCAGTTGCTCGGCCACCATTGACCAGACGTTTTCAATTGGTGAGAGATTTGGAGAATGTGCTGGCCAGGGCAGCAGTCGAACATATTCTGTATACAGAAAGGCCCGTACAGGACCTGCAACATGCGGTCGTGCATTATCCTGCTGAAATGTAAGGTTTTGCAGGGATCGAATGAAGGGTAGAGCCACGTGTCGTAACACATGTGAAATGTAACGTCCACTGTTCAAAGTGCTGTCATTGTGAACAAGAGGTGACCGAGACGTGTAACCAATGGCACCCCATACCATCACGCCGGGTGATACGCCAGTATGGCGATGACGAATACACGCTTCCAATGTGCGTTCACCGCGATTTCGCCAAACACGGATGCGACCATCATGATGCTGTAAACAGAACCTGGATTCATCCGAAGAAATGACGTTTCGCCATTCGTGCACCCAGGTTCGTCGTTGAGTACATCATCGCAGGCGCTCCTGTCTGTGATGCTGATAGTCCATGCTGCTGCACATGTCGTCGAACTGTTCGTGCAGATGGTTGTTGTCTTGCAAACATCCCCATCTGTTGACTTAGGGTTCGAGACGTGGCTGCACGATCCGTTACAGCCATGCGGATAAGATGCCTGTCATCTCGACTGCTAGTGATACGAGGCCGTTGGGATCCATCACGGCGTTCCGTATTACCCTCCTGAACCCACCGATTCCATATTCTGCTAACAGTCAATGGATATCGACCAACGCGAGCATAAATGTCGCTATACGATGAACCGCAATCGCGATAGGCTACAATCCGACCTTTATGGAAGTCGGAAATGTGATGGTACGCATTTCTCCTCCTTACACGAGGCATCACAACGACGTTTTACCAGGCAACGCCGGTCAACTGCTGTTTGTGTATGAGAAATCGGTTGGAAACTTTCCTCGTGTCAGCACGTTGTAGGTGTCGCCACCGACGCCAAACTCGTGTCAATGCTCTGAAAAACTAATCATTTGCATATCACAGTATCTTGTACCTAAATTTCGCGTCTGTAGCACGTCATCTTCGTAGTGTAGCAATTTTAATGGCCAGTAATGGCTGTTTATAAGGGACTGGCACGTGCTCGTTATGCTGCAGTGCTGGTTTCTTTGCCCCAACTTATAACATCGCTGTGGGCTGAGCATGGGGAAAACAGGACATCTGAGTCATCGCTGCTCCTTCTTTTCGCTGCGTTCGTAACATGACGGCCTGCCCAAATTGGCTATCGCGTAAGGTAATCGTTTGAGGTGCGCCCGTACTACTTGTAAAATCAGCAGACTTCTCTTGCTGAAATTCCGCCCTGCTCTTAGGGCTTGCCCGCTTTCATCTGCTTCTTGCCTTTCCAGCGAAGATGTCTGAATTTTTACATGGCTGCACCAGGTACTTTATTTCGCGCTGCAACAAAATACGGAAAATTATATTCCTCTCTAATTTTTCTGTTTACATTTCAAACCAACTTTCTTAGTTGCCCACTCCTTAATCCTGCCCTCAGTCCCTGTACACTTCAATGATATATACTGTATGGTCCATTGATCGTGACCGGGCCAAATATCGCACGAAATAAGTGTCAGACGAAAAAACTACAAAGACGAAACTTGCCCAGCTTGAAGGGGTAGCCAGATGGCGCTATGGTTGGCCCGCTAGATGGCGCTGCCATAGGTCAAACGGATATAAACTGCGTTTTTTTAAAGTAGGAACCCCCATTTTTATTACATATTCGTGTAGTACGTAAAGAAATATGAATGTTTTAGTTGGACCACTTGTTTCGCTATGTGATAGATGGCGCTGTAATACTCACAAAGATATGGCTCACAATTTTAGATGAACAGCTGCTAACAGGTAGGTTTTTTAAGTTAAAATACAAAACGTAGGTACGTTTGAACATTTTATTTCGGTTGCTCCAATGTGATACATGTACCTTTGTGAACATATCATTTCTGAGAACGCATGCTGTTACAGCGTGATTACCTGTCAATACCACATTAATGCAATAAATGCTCAAAATGATGTCCGCATTTGGCAATACGTGTAACGACATTCCTCTCAACAGCGAATAGTTCGCCTTCCGTAATGTTCGCACATGCATTGACAATGCGCTGACGCATGTTGTCAGGCGTTGTCAGTGGATCACGATAGCAAATATCCTTCAACGTTCCCCACAGAAAGAAAACCGGGGACGTCAGATTCGGTGAACGTGCGGGCTATGGTATGGCGCTTCGACGACCAACCCACCTGTCATGAAATATGCTGTTCAATACCGCTTCAACCGCACACGAGCTATGTGCCGGACATCCATCATGTTTGAAGTACATCGCCATTCTGTTATACAGTGAAACATCTTGTAGTAACATCGGTAGAACACTACGTACGAAATCAGCATACATAGCACACGCCCGTTGGGCATTTTGATCACAATAGCCATACATCAACACGGTATCGACCTTTTCTTCAATTGGTAAACGGTCCATTTTAACACGGGTAATGTATCACGAAGCAAATACCGTCCGCACTGGAGGAATGTTACGTGATACCAAGTACTTGAGAGGAATGTTATGTGATACCACTTACTTATACGTTTGTGACTATTACAGCGCCATCTATCACAAAGCGAAAAAAGTGGTCCAACTGAAACATTCATATTTCTTTACGTACTACACGAATATGTAATAAAAATGTGGGTTCCTATTTTAAAAAAACGCTGTTGATATCCGCTTGACCTATGGCATCGCCATCTAGCGGGCCAACCATAGCGCCATCTGGTTTTCCCCTTCATGCTGGACGAATTTCGTTCTTTGTAGTTTTTTCGTTTGATGCATATTTTGCCGGCCGGGGTAGCGGAGCAGTTCTAGGCGCTTCAGTCTGGAACCACGCGACCGCTACGGTTATAATGTATAACGCAACTTCAGATTCGTTGTTCAAACTCAGTTTTATAAAAATGTTCAAATGTGTGTGAAATCTTATGGGACTCAACTGCTAAGGTCATCAGTCCATAAGCTTACACACTACTTAACCTAAATTATCCGAAGGACAAACACACACACCCATGCCCGAGGATGGACTCGAACCTCCGCCGGGACCAGCCGCACAGTCCATGACTGCAGCGACCCATACCGCTCGGCTAATCCCGCGCGGCTCAGTTTTATAATTCTACCAAAAAAATATCATACTGTACTTTTGTATTGTACACAGTGTTTATCATCAAATTCCCATGTTTAATGCTGATTCTGTTCAATGTACTAACATAGCAGCATTTCGCTTATATTATAAAAAATCATAACACTATTTATATTACAGAATAAAACCTTAGATTTGATGTTTACATTTCATAACAAAAGGAAAGACATGTTTTATGGTGCTCTTGTGCTTTGCACAATATTGGTTATCTATTGCCCATGTTCAGTGATGGGTCTATTAATTGTACAAATACTTTATCTGTTCACAGTGTAACACAAATTTGATATTATTTGATAGTTCACACCTATAAACCTTCCATTCAACAGAATGCCATATTAGAATTTATTGTACATAACTTTACTTCTCCTTTCGACTTTTAAGTTAGTTTCATCGCTCTAGCAAAAACATATTTCACCGTGTCCACGCACTCTATACTGCATTTTGTTATTGAGATAGCAGTATAGCGGAACTCAAAAATTAACGGTTTTGAGTTAAATGTTTCTGTATGTTAAGAAATGTGTTCCACATGAGATGAAAAAGCCCATATCTCAATACAGGTAAGCTTAGCTCTTCTGTAGAAAGTATGAAAATCTCATATCTTACAAGACGATCTTAAGACGTGAGACGTCGTATCAGAAAATGTTTCTGCTTAGAAATTTACCCTGCTTCTTTCTCTCTTGTGGCGACAGACTAATGATTTAGAGTTTCCTGAGTAATTTAACAGAGTTATAGTGTAGTGATTAATATGCAATAAGCTATTAATTGTTCAAGTAATATGTGCAGAAGATAAAACACACTGTCCAAAATTGGTAAGTACACAAACAACGAAATATGCTATTTTCAGTAAGAAAACAATCAAGTGTAGGCCTATTACAAAACAACTTTTAACAACAAAGATAAGGTTAGCTTGGATTTGAATTTTGTGATTCTTTCCCCATCTTATTATATGTTATAGTATCAAAGCTTAGCTTTAATTTTGCAGATACTTCTCTGTGCATGCTGGTAGTAATATTATGCTACAGTTCTATAATAATCATACAAAGTGGCCCAGTCATACACAAAATACAAATTTAACATCGAATATGGAAATTCTCTGGAAGTTTCTCTTGGTTCTACAGAAAACTCTAATGCTGGTAAATAATTACGAATCAAAACAAAATTGAATATTGAAGCTGGCCCTATAATTACCTGAAATTTCCTATTCAGGAGTTGCATGTGTACTGTCAGCGCCATTCTCATCAGCAAACCAACCTTCGGTATCCACTGCCTTAAATGTAAGTAAATCAGAAGACAGTGATTTTATAGTTTAAGAGAAAGAAAATTGGTCCAAAATGTCTAAAATAAAAATAACTACAAAATTTAAAAAAATACAATTAACAATCAGTTGCAGCTGTTGTAAATAAAGTGGCTAATCGTAAGCAGAGGACAAACCAAGCTGAAGGGGTAAATATCCTCAAAAATGCTGTGGAGCTAGAACCGGTGAACAAAGGTGTTGAAACAACAAGAAAGCGTGCTAAGAAAGGAAAAGAAGATGTCTGTATGGAAAAGAAATGGAGTGAAAATTTCTGGACTGAACGGCAAAGAACGTAAAAATACTGTGGTTAAGTAAAAATAAATTTGCAATAGCAAAAGAACCTACAATGCTCATCGAAATTCTGTTGCAAATCAGTAAAAAAAAGAATATGTTCGTCAATATCTGATGAGAACTATAGTAAGACACTTCGTACATTCTGTTCCACTAGGAATTTGAAACAACGTAAAGTGTAATGCTACTCCAGTTTTCAGGAAGAAGTTAAACAACAAACCAAAGTAGAGGAATCGAGAAGAAAATGTCATCGTGAGCACAAAACCACAATATGATGTATTACCTGTATACAAAGAAATGACCTTTTCAACATTAGGATTGGTACAAGGTCAGTCAGCAGTTGGATTAAACAGAGAAAAGAGGCTACTGATTTCAAAACAGAACGAAGAAGGTAATCCACTGAATGAAAAGGTTCGTAAATTTTGACACAAAATTCCCAAGATGCCATCCCATTATCACGAAGCATATCCTTACAAGTTTTATTTGGAGTCACATTTTCCGTAATTTAGTGAACTGCAGAGAGTGTTCAAAAGTGATGGGATTATCAATAATATTGAACCAATTGCTGGAAAAGATTCATTTGTAAAAGAAACAAAAGAACATGGCATTGCTTTATATCGTCTAAAGAAAGATGAATGTGATCTCTGTTTTTCTTGCACATAACATAACATTACAGAGAGTCAGTATAATGGTCACTAGATGAAGACAGGGAGGGCAAGACAGAAGAAGTCAAACGATAAAAAGGTAGCCGAAGCAGGAAAGTGTCGTGTATTTGCCTTGAATGTACAAGCAGTGAAGTTAGTGTCTGGAACCCTGGTCAGTTGTCTTTACTACAAAAAGAAGCTGGCATGTCGCAATTTTACTGTTTACAATCTAGAGGATGGTGCAGTGGTATGTTATTACAGATTTTTAAGACACAGAAATAAAAGATTATGGTAGAAGTGAAACTAAAATACTTTTTGTGATGGCTGTCATTCGCATAATCTAACTGTGATTCTCTGAAATGTGTTACAACATTGCAGCATAGCAAGAGGTACGACAATCATTCAAAAATATTTACTTACAGGATATCCGGAAATGGAGTGCGTTAGTGTGCATTAAAAAACTGAAAGCAAAAAGAGAAACAGGGGGTCTGTTCTACAGCTAATTACGTTGTCGTGATGAAGCAAGAAGGTATGGCAAACATGAGCAGTATAAAGTAAAGTATGTACCTCACTACTTTTTAAAGACTTCTCTCACATTCTGCTCTACAAATCAGTTCATCTTAAGAATAAAGTAAGGGATCAGTGTGTTCCAGACATATTAGGTCTGATGTATGGTCCATCTGTGGATATAACTGAAACTGGAAGAGGATTGGAAATTACTCCCAAGACGCCATAATACAGTAATCAGGAATATAAAAAAGACTATAAACTCTACCACAAAAGAAACATGATTTAATGGGATAAAATCAGTTATTCCAAGAGATTAGGATCGTTTTTATGTAGGTTTTCTTTACAAATAATGTCAATCAAATTATGGGAACAACACAAAGAATTTTTTCGTAAGTATTATTTTGTATGAAAAGAATTCAATTTAAGGTTTATATATTTGTCTGGTCGGTTCTGTTAGTAACATGAAAAGCTATTTGAATGCAAAAACTTATAACTTGTGGTATATTAACAACTTTTTGTGAAAAGTTCGTATCTTGTTAAATAAGGTAATAAATAGCATAAAACTGCTAAATACTGAGAGCAGTCGATATTGTTACTTTAGTTTATGACTCAACATCACTTTAAAGTAGTATGACTTGTATCAATTAAATTGTATTTATGAGAAACTTGACTTAGTCTCCTGCAAACATGTATTTATGAGATAGGAGGTTTTGCTATCTCAACGACGATTTTGTATCTCAACACGTTTACCAAACTAAGAGGATCTTCGGTTAGCAACCGAGTAAATAGGACTGCAATAGTTAATCTCCCAATTATTATTATTTTTTGCGAAAGAAGCAGGGAAAAGTGATTAGGATACATACACGTCGAATGTGTTAAATAAATACAGCACGATCAAACAATAAATATGGACTGTGGCTCATTCGGGGAGGGAGGAGGTCTCCCTTCCCCCTCCCCGACGTGGAGTTATACGACCGGGAATCACAGGAAGCGGAAGCTCTCCTGAACATGAGTATGGACATCGAGCAAACGACGAGTTCTGCAGCAAAACGAATACTGGAGCGAGACGAAGAACTAAAAGAGAAGAGACGACCAGTCGCCATTCAGCAACACCAGTAACAAATAACAGAGGAGGAAAAGAATCCAACAGCGCTCATCACAGGTATGTCTGACAATTTTAACTTAAATGAAGGGTCAAGTTCCCTTCCCCAAGGGGGACTTTAGGACGGCACTGGGTGGTAACACATTTAGCATTTAGCATTTAGTTGCACAAGAAAAGAGTAATAAACCAAGGGAAAATCTTTCGCAAACAAATGTATAGCTAATATATGATCAAAACAAAGGTAACAGACATCTCAGTGATGCAGTAGGTCCATTTTATGTCTTTGTTGTCCGCCCCCGGTAACTGAGTGGTCAGCGTGACAGAATGTCAATCCTAAGGGCCCGAGTTCGATTCCCGGCTGGGTCGGAGATTTTCTCCGCTCAGGGACTGGGTGTTGTGTTGTCCTAACCATCATCATTTCATCCCCATCGACGCGCAAGTCGCCGAAGTGGCGTCAAATCGAAAGACTTGCACCAGGCGAACTGTCTGCCCGACGGGAGGCCCTAGTCACACGACATTTATTTATTTATGTCTTTGTTGAGGACTTTAATGGTAATGTAGGTAAATACCACCCCACCGCCTTGGGGAAGATACTACCATATGTACCTCAGATCCTGAGTACCAGCAGAAAATCACAAATCTCAAGGTTGTGGGGAAAAACGGAATTCGAATTGATTTATCAACAAGTGAGACTGCAAATAAGTTTGCGGAGGTCAACCCACTACATCAGAAACAGATGGTAGCATACATACCAAACCACAGAACACATCGGTAAGGAGTTATTAGAAACGTAGATCCCGAATTAACAGAGTCAGAGATAAAAGTTGCTATTCAGTCTACAATTACAGTCACCCTTGTGCGCAGAATGATCAAGAGAATAAGTAATTTAGAAACAACGAACTACATACACTAGCAAACGTATGTGGTCACATTTGCATCGCAGTTCCTACCAGAATATGTGACATTATATGGCGTGAAGTGTAATGTTAGACCGTACATACTCCTAGTGAAGCTGTGTTTTATATGTCTTTAGTAGGGCGATCTCAATAATCACTGTCAGTCACAGACTCGATGCAATCAATGTGGAGGGAACCATGAGACAGCTCAGTGCACAAGTGAAATATTGTGCTGCGCCCACTGTAAAGGAAACCACACCTCGAGAGATGTCTTGCCCAGTATATCTCAAACAACAACAGATCAAGGAACCGTCAGCTACATGCAATATATCCTTTAAGGAAGCTGAAGAATATGTAAAAAAAAGAGCTTATGCTGCTGTGGCAGGGAACCTTGGTAGGAGTAAACTACACTCCTGGAAATTGAAATAAGAACACCGTGAATTCATTGTCCCAGGAAGGGGAAACTTTATTGACACATTCCTGGGGTCAGATACATCACATGATCACACTGACAGAACCACAGGCACATAGACACAGGCAACAGAGCATGCACAATGTCGGCACTAGTACAGTGTATATCCACCTTTCGCAGCAATGCAGGCTGCTATTCTCCCATGGAGACGATCGTAGAGATGCTGGATGTAGTCCTGTGGAACGGCTTGCCATGCCATTTCCACCTGGCGCCTCAGTTGGACCAGCGTTCGTGCTGGACGTGCAGACCGCGTGAGACGACGCTTCATCCAGTCCCAAACATGCTCAATGGGGGACAGATCCGGAGATCTTGCTGGCCAGGATAGTTGACTTACACCTTCTAGAGCACGTTGGGTGGCACGGGATACATGCGGACGTGCATTGTCCTGTTGGAACAGCAAGTTCCCTTGCCGGTCTAGGAATGGTAGAACGATGGGTTCGATGACGGTTTGGATGTACCGTGCACTATTCAGTGTCCCCTCGACGATCACCAGTGGTGTACGGCCAGTGTAGGAGATCGCTCCCCACACCATGATGCCGGGTGTTGGCCCTGTGTGCCTCGGTCGTATGCAGTCCTGATTGTGGCGCTCACCTGCCCGGCGCCAAACACGCATACGACCATCATTGGCACCAAGGCAGAAGCGACTCTCATCGCTGAAGACGACACGTCTCCATTCGTCCCTCCATTCACGCCTGTCGCGACACCACTGGAGGCGGGCTGCACGATGTTGGGGCGTGAGCGGAAGACGGCCTAAAGGTGTGCGGGACCGTAGCCCAGCTTCATGGAGACGGTTGCGAATGGTCCTCGCCGATACCCCAGGAGCAACAGTGTCCCAAATTTGCTGGGAAGTGGCGGTGCGGTCCTCTACGGCACTGCGTAGGATCCTACGGTCTTGGCGTGCATCCGTGCGTCGCTGCGATCCGGTCCCAGGTCGACGGGCACGTGCACCTTCCGCCGACCACTGGCGACAACATCGATGTACTGTGGAGACCTCACGCCCCACGTGTTGAGCAATTCGGCGGTACGTCCACCCGGCCTCCCGCATGCCCACTATACGCCCTCGCTCAAAGTCCGTCAACTGCACATACGGTTCACGTCCACGCTGTCGCGGCATGCTACCAGTGTTAAAGACTGCGATGGAGCTCCGTATGCCACGGCAAACTGGCTGACACTGACGGCGGCGGTGCACAAATGCTGCGCAGCTAGCGCCATTCGACGGCCAACACCGCGGTTCCTGGTGTGTCCGCTGTGCCGTGCGTGTGATCATTGCTTGTACAGCCCTCTCGCAGTGTCCGGAGCAAGTATGGTGGGTCTGACACACTGGTGTCAATGTGTTCTTTTTTCCATTTCCAGGAGTGTAGATTGGGAGAAAGAGTCCAAACACCCATAAAAAGTATTCAGCACAGATTTACAACTGTTCATCACTGTAGGCCAAAACAAATAAAGACTACGCCAACTACCAGTCCTCTTTTTGCAAATATAAATTTACCAATATCTCCTATTAAAGAGAATCCACATGCGCTACGACCACATACTTCTGAACCACAACAGGCAACTATATCAAGATTGTAGGATAAGAATAAAGCGATAATCGAACAGCTGGTGGCTGGAATAACAAATCTAATAACACAGTTTACCTCATTAAGCAAAGATAGTCTAGATCAAGCTAATATATGCAATATGGTTGCTTCGATAGTATCAAAGAAACAGATATGCATCAGGACAGAAATTGGTTATACTTATGCTCTACTCTTATAAACAGAGTAACGGATATTAAAGTTCTCCAGTGGAAGGCCAGATACTTATATGCTACTAGAGAGTAGTTCATTCATGAACTTTATCCTAATGACTACTCTATAGCAACTATAAGTAAAACCTGGATTAAACCAAACATGTCTATTAAATGTTGAGGATATCGAATAATAAGATCGAATCGAGGGGATGGGAAAGGTGGAGTAACCATATTGATTAGTACAACACTGAACTATAAACCAATTACCATGGCACTACCTAACCTTGACTTTCAACCAATGGAAGTAGAAGTACTAACAAATGCTAATTCTCAATTGCATCTATATGCCGTCCCCCAGCATGTAGGGATTTTGAACAACACGTGCACACAGTGCTGCAATATGTGCCAAAACCCTTCCTAATATGTGGGGACTTCAATGCCCACCACACAGCATGGGGGTGTCATACGAATGATAAGCCAGGTTAGTACATAATGTCTTGCATTGATGGTTATAATGTCTTGCATTGACAGTTATAACATGATCATATACAATGATGGATCTGTAACATTAAACCAAGGACCGTGGATGAGACCAACTGCAGTGGGTATAACATTAGCTTCTCCCTATATGAAACAAATCACAGCATGGTCAGTTCTGCAGGTTACCATGGGATCAGATCATTTTCCTATAACTATGAGCATACAGTGTGAGAAAAGTAACCGAGAACATATTGCCAACAAATTGACTTGGAACATGAACAAAGCGGATTGGTGCAAATATCGTCAAATTCTTGAACTAGAAGTAAAATCAATAGGAAAAACCATCCTCTACAGAGGGCCTATACGCAGCTACAGAACAGCTATATCATGAAGCAAATGAGTCCATCCCAAAACGACCTTTATCAACAAAAGCAAGGCGACTGGGTAATCCGTGGTGGAATGAAGACTGCAGTAAAGCAATAGAGGACAGAAGAGCAGCGTATGTGAATAAGTTGCACAGTCTAACGTGGATAGCTTTTTTCTCTATTAACAAATAGCAGATAGAACCAAGAAAAAACTGAAATCCATTAAAAAGAATAGTTGGATAAACTATTGTAGTAGTTTGACCAAGAATACTAAATCATCAGAGCTATGGCAGAAGGTTAACAGATTTGGGAATATCGCCCCTGCAGTCAATAATATACAATCATATGAGTGAACAGAATAATTCTATGACCTTATTACCTCACCAAGTGTTCGCAGTAAGCTAATCAGGAGACAAAGGAAAACTCCTGCTAACTACACAGTTCGGTATTGACGAGTTGACATCACTCATCAAAGAGAGCCCGAACACAGCCCCAGGAATAGATCAGATCATATATTCCACAATACAAAACATGCCTGACAATGCTGTAGAATTACTTCTTCAAATCTATAACGGAATTTGGATGCCTCGAGAAATTGTACCAGAATGGAAGACACAGTTCATAGTTCCCATATGAAAAAAAGAAAAGATCAATTATTAGCCACTTTCTACAGACCTATTGAGTTGTCGTCATGTATTGCTAAAATATTGGAAAAAATAATAAAAAGGCGTTTGGAATGGTGGGTAGAAACTTCGCCCTTAGTAGCTGACTCGCAATTCGGGTTTTGTAAACGTAGAAACTTCATGGTCAACATTTCAATATCAGTCTCCGTCATGTTAGCCGGCTTTGGTGAGAGCAAGTACACAGCGGCACTATTTTCATGTACTGCAAAAGCATATGTTGATATTCAGACAAGTATATTATTAGATAAGTTACCACTTTTAGGAGCTCCACCTCCGTTTGCAGAAGGTATGGCGCCATTAATTAGTGAACGTACTGTATATGTTAGTGAGTATACTGGATTCAAGGACCCACACTTGGTAGACAATGACATACCACAAGGATCGGTAATCAGCCCACTATTATATGCAATATATACCTATGATACGGTAAGAACATTAACTCAACCTCTGAGAATAATACAGTTTGCAGAAGAGATATGTGTATTTACTTCCCATGTTGTTTTACAGGAGGCTATGAACAATCTTACATCATCAATAAAGAACCTGAGTAGGTAACTTTGTGGAAACGGCCAGATGATGGCACCTGAGAAATCTTGAGTAGTCATATTCACCGGGAATGGTTATATACCAAGAAATTGCTTAATTCATATAGACAGTAAAGTAATACAAGTTCAAGCACTTATTCGGTTCTTAGGAACTACACTGGGCACCAAGCTTACTTGGACGGCACATATTAAAACCTTAATCGAAACCAGTGAGCAAATGCTTAATGTTATTCAGCCACTTACTACAACATCGTGGGGAGCGCATTCTTCAGTGCTGCTGCTCCTACATCACTCCCTCATTAAATCCAGATTTGATTATGGGTGTATATACTACACGTACGTGACAAACAATACGTTAGAAAAAATGGATAGATTGCAGTACCGGTGTATATGTACCTGCTTAGGAGTGATGAAATCTACACCAACAATTGAACTCCTGGTTGAAGCACAAGCGATGCTTCTCCATATTAGGAGGAAGATGCTCATGGAACGATACATAGTAAAGAAATTATAATGCTCACAGCATCAAATCCATCACATTTTACGATTGTGCTGTCCTTCTCCAGGAAACCGGAGCGGAAAACCTATTGAATTCATTTCGGCATACAATTATTTGGCAGATGAATGCAAAGCTATTGCCACAAGTACACTGTGGCTCTTTACCAGTATAAGTATTCATAATCAAACGACAGAGGGAAATTCTGACTTCTTGTAGGCAATTACAAAATTGCAAAGACAAATGGAGGAAAGAGGACAATGGGTAACCCACATACACAGATGGATCCAAGACAGCAAGAGAGGATAACACAGGATGTCCTATATTTAGTCCACAATTGCACATGGCCCGAAAATATAAATTATCAGCAGTTACTATCTGGCTGAAACAATCGCAGTGCTGAAGGTGATACGGTGGTGTACGAGTGAGAAATGCACATCCTGTGTAATATTATCAGACTCGAAAAGTCTACTTCAAGCAATGTTGTTGTTGTTGTTGTTGTTGTGGTCTTCAGTCCTGAGACTGGTTTGATGCAGCTCTCCATGCTACTCTATCCTGTGCAAGCTTTTTCATCTCCCAGTACCTACTGCAACCTACATCCTCCTGAATCTGCTTAGTGTATTCATCTCTTGGCCTCCCTCTACGATTTTTACCCTCCACGCTGCCCTCCAATACTAAATTGGTGATCCCTTGATGCCTCAGAACATGTCCTACCAACCGATCCCTTCTTCTGGTCAAGTTGTGCCACAAACTTCTCTTCTCCCCAATCCTATTCAATACTTCCTCATTAGTTATGTAACCTACCCATCTAATCTTCAGCATTCTCCTGTAGCACCACATTTCGAAAGCTTCTATTCTCTTCTTGTCCAAACTATTTATCGTCCATGTTTCACTTCCACACATGGCTACACTCCATACGAATACTTTCAGAAATGACTTCCTGACACTTAAATCAATACTGGATGTTAACAAATTTCTCTTCTTCAGAAACGCTTTCCTTGCCATTGCCAGCCTACATTTTATATCCTCTCTACTTCGACCATCATCAGTTATTTTGCTCCCCAAATAGCAAAACTCCTTTACTACTTTAAGTGCCTCATTTCCTAATCTAATTCCCTCAGCATCACCCGACTTAATTAGACTACATTCCATTATCCTTGTTTTGCTTTTGTTGATGTTCATCTTATATCCTCCTTTCAAGACACTGTCCATTCCATTCAACTGCTCTTCCAAGTCCTTTGCTGTCTCTGACAGAATTACAATGTCATCGGCGAACCTCAAAGTTTTTATTTCTTCTCCATGAATTTTAATACCTACCCCGAATTTTTCTTTTGTTTCCTTTACTGCTTGCTCAATATACAGATTGAACAACATCGGGGAGAGGCTACAACCCTGTCTTACTCCCTTCCCAACCACTGCTTCACTTTCATGTCCCTCGACTCTTATAACTGCCATCTGCTTTCTGTACAAATTGTAAATAGCCTTTCGCTCCCTGTATTTTACCCCTGCCACCTTTAGAATTTGAAAGAGAGTATTCCAATCAACATTGTCAAAAGCTTTCTCTAAGTCTACAAATGCTAGAAACGTAGGTTTGCCTCTCCTTAATCATTCTTCTAAGATAAGTCGTAAGGTCAGTATTGCCTCACGTGTTCCAGTGTTTCTACGGAATCCAAACTGATCTTCCCCGAGGTTGGCTTCTACTAGTTTTTCCATTCGTCTGTAAAGAATTCGTGTTAGTATTTTGCAGCTGTGACTTATTAAACTGATAGTTCGGTAATTTTCACATCTGTCAACACCTGCTTTCTTTGGGATTGGAATTATTATATTCTTCTTGAAGTCTGAGGGTATTTCGCCTGTTTCATACATCTTGCTCACCAGATGGTAGAGTTTTGTCAGGACTGGCTCTCCCACGGCCGTCAGTAGTTCCAATGGAATATTGTCTACTCTGGGGGCCTTGTTTCGACTCAGGTCTTTCAGTGTTCTGTCAAACTCTTCACGCAGTATCGTATCTCCCATTTCATCTTCATCTACATCCTCTTCCATTTCCATAATATTGTCCTCAAGTACATCGCCCTTGTATAGACCCTCTATATACTCCTTCCACCTTTCTGCTTTCCCTTCTTTGCTTAGAACTGGGTTTCCATCTGAGCTCTTGATATTCATACAAGTCGTTCTCTTATCTCCAAAGGTCTCTTTAATTTTCCTGTAGGCGGTATCTATCTTACCCCTAGTGAGATAGGCCTCTACATCCTTTACATTTGTCCTCTAGCCATCCCTGTTTAGCCATTTTGCACTTCCTGTCGATCTCACTTTTGAGACGTTTGTATTCCTTTTTGCCTGTTTCACTTATTGCATTTTTATATTTTCTCCTTTCATCAATTAAATTCAAGCAATATCAAATACAAAAATCTCAAAAACCACCAATGAGTACCTACTCAAAGTTCGTGATTGGTATTATGAATGTCTCAGAAGGCAGAAACAAATTGCGTTTATATGGGTGAAAGCCCATTGTGGAATTCCATGCAATGAAAAGCAGATCAGTTAGGAAAGCAGTCACGAGCAACGGGACAGAAGTAGGCATAAAGCTTCCCCATACGGAATATGGACAACTTATTCGGAAGAGGACATTCCAGTCTTGGTAGGAAGAAAGGACGCAGATCTCACGATACAAAGGAGGGGTCTATGAGCAAATACAACTACGAATTTCGAAACGACCTTGGTTTAAATACGTTTGTGGACTCCGAAAAGCAACATCCATAGTAAGTAGAGTAAGGCTTAATCATGGGACATTTCCAGAGCATTTATTCCGACTGACTATAAACCACACACAAGCCTGTGATTGTGACGATACTTCACAGGGAAACAGGAACTATGTATCATTTCCATGCAGAAAATATAGTGACGAGTAGAACAAGTTTTTAGCGTTTTTTTTATCAAAAATAAAATCCCGCAACCAATGTCAATCAAGTCCTTGCTATCTGAAGCCAACATTAAAACCTACAAGAAGATAATCGAATTTATATGTAATCGACAGATAAAGATATAAAGTTTAATCGTAAATTATAAGGAACAGGAAAAACCAAGCTACACTAAAAGAAGCGAACACTGAGTGAACCAAGATATTATTATTACGCAGCAATTACTAAATGGTGTGTAACCGAAGTAAAAAAAATCCTAATTAAGATCTTTGTAACTATTCTTTTTGTTACTCATGTGAGAATGTACCACGTTTTATAGATGATAAGTGTGCATGCTGCCATAAAACATAGAGTGGTATGTGTTGAAGCAGTTTGCAGAAAAATAGACAGCGCTCACATAGCGAACGTGCAAGAAATGTTAACTTTAAAGTACATCAAACAAACATAGGACGAATTCGTCGCACAGAAACACTCACCATCTAGGTTTACACCACATTTCATGGTTCATTAACTTTAAAATCATTCCGTGGATGTTTGAACGTTTACGGCTCCCGGTTGGTTGGTTGAGGACCAAACAGCTAAGTCATCGGCCCCATCGGATTAGGGAAGGATGGAGAAGAAGTCGATCGTGCCCTTTCAAAGGAACCATCCCGACATTTGCTTGAAGCGATTTAGGTAAATCAAGGAAAACCTAAATGAGGACGTCGGACGCGGGTTTGTACCGTCGTCCTTCCGAAAGCAAGTGCAGTGTGTTAGCCACTGCACCGCCTAGCTCGATCTTGGATGTTTCTGTGAAGATCAAAAAGAAAAAAAAATCTCATAGGTTTACCGAAATCCGTACGAAAAACTTTTTGTTTGACTTAATAAATCTAACTACTAACGTGTACAAAACGAGTGCTCAACAGGAGACAACTGTTAAATGGCGGTTTACATCACCTCAAGTGTCTCATAGCACTGACCACAGAAATGCGTGGCGTATCAGGAGCTGCTCAACACTGTATTCCATTCTTTTTGACTCCACATGTATAGTCGGTGTGCTAGCTGCACTGCTGACAGCGCATGGAAACCTACGAGTGACTCCTCCCGCAAATTTTCACAACCAACGTCCACAATGCTCAACATGTCTATCAGTACATGAGATCAATCTGGTTTAGCTGTGGTTGTTTCTTCGAGTTTCCACTTTACAGTCACATCACCAACAATCTACTTGGTAGCTTCAGAATGACTGAAATGTCCGTCATGAATCTGCAACTAAGGTGACATCCAGTGACAAGTCCACACTACCAGGCACTGAGCCCTGGTGACTGACCCATTTTCCTGTTAATACACATTAAAATTGCTACACCAAGAAGAAATACAGACGATATACGGGTACACATTGGACAAATATATTATACTAGATGTTGTGGTTGGCAAGAGAGCCGACACCGTTTTACTAAAGGAGGCCGAAAGGCACGCGTTTTAGCTCATGCAGGCTGGCGTGAGGTCTGGAACAGGACAAGGAAATTAGACTTTAGAAAAACGGACGTAGCTGGTGGAATACTTAACTTTAATCCATTAATGATGACCGTCGGTCTTGACGGTACATGATTCACAATATCAATAGTAACTGATAATGGCGCCTTGCTAGGTCGTAGCAAATGACGTAGCTGAAGGCTATCTAAACTATCGTCTCGGCAAATAAGGACGTAAGTAGGCAGTGAACCATCGCTAGCAAAGTCGGCTGTACAACTGGGCCGAGTGCTAGGAAGTCTCTCTAGACATGCCGTGTGGCGGCGCTCGGTCTGCAATCACTGACAGTGGCGACACGCGGGTCCGACGTATACTACCGGACCGCGGCCGATTTAAAGGCTACCACCTAGCAAATGTGGTGTCTGGCGGTGACACCACATTCCTCCCCCGCAAATCGGCGTACGGTTGTGGTATAAGGCTTCCGCCCGCCGTGGGGAGGACCCCATGTTGACGTATGCGACGAGGTGGGGAGCCTAACAACAGGCGAGGCTGTGCCACCCGCACCCTGCCATTCGGACCGCGGGGAGCTAGGAAACGCCTGAAAACCTGCTCCAGGGTGCACGCTAACATGCGGTGTATGCGCCTGCAGAGAGACAGGAGGGGCCGAAGGGTCGACCTCCATCGGGCCGGGGCACCCGACGGGCGAAGACGACATATGGTCCGGAGCGGGCAAGAGTTCCATGTCGGAGGACAACTGGTCACGGGAAGCGATCGACGGTTGCAGCGACGCGTCCACTGCGGGCGTCGCCGGCGGGAGAAGAGGCGGCGACGGCGGTGGCGGTGGCGGTGGCTCGTCACCATGGGGCAATATGGAAGGCAGCATCGGTAAGATCTGGGGCTGAGGCGAGCCAGTAGATGGGTCCCCAGGGCGCTGACCGGACGGCACCGTCGCTCCCGTGCGACGACAGAGGCGCAGCTGGTTGAGATGCCGGCGCACCTCACCAGAGGCCCCCAAAACCAGATACATAGCGCGTCCGAGGCAGCGAAGAATGTGCCCTTCGAGCCAACGCCGTGAACCTCGGTAGTGGCGGTAGTAGACAACGTCGCCTGGGGCAAAAGCAGGTGTCTGCCGCTGCACAGGAACCTGATGCGGCGGATGTAGCAAAGACGTCAAGGTTCGATGAGGGCGACCGTGGAGCAACTCAGCCGGCGAGCGACCATCTCGGGGCTGAGGGCGATACGAGGACAAAAAGAGCAATAACGTGTCCTCCCGAGAATGCGACTCTTTCAACTTCAACATCTGTGACTTGAAAGTCCTGACCAATCGTTCAGCGGCACCGTTTGACTGTGGCGAAAACGGCGCGGACGTCAGATGTTGAATACCATTGGCCTTGCAGAATGACTGAAATTCTGCGGACATGAATTGTGGGCCACTGTCGGAAACAATAGTCTGTGGAAGACCTTTAATGCAAAAGATGGCAGATAACGCTTGGATGATGGCAGATGACGTCGTGGAAGACATCCGGACAACAAAAGGAAAATTACTGAATGAATCTCCCACAACCAACCATCGATCATTCCAGAATGGACCAGCAAAATCGATGTGTAAGCGGTGCCAAGGGGAAGTGGATTTTGGCCATGCAAAGAATTTCCGCGGTGGTGCTGATTGTTGTTCGGCACACACCATGCAAGAAGAGCACATATTCGCAATCGCGGCATCGATTCCGAACCAAGTACAGTGCTGACGAGCAAGTTGTTTCGTTCTCACTATACCCCAATGTCCTTGGTGGAGAAGCTGTACGACAGAGGACTGTAACGAACGCGGGACCACGACCCTGGACTGATCATTATCAGAACGCAACACCAAAACACCACGTAGAACAAAAAGTCTCTCCTTGTGAGCAAAAAATCGGCGAACCAACGGGTCCCCGATCCGTGACTTTGACAAGGGCCATTGCGTAGCAACAAAACGCAGAACGGTAGCAAGGACAGGGTCGGCAGCTGTGGCTGTAGCTACACGACGAAAATCAATCGGAAACGATTCGATCACGTCATCGGTTTCCGAATCAATGAACATGCAAGCAAGTTCGGAGGAATCGAATGCTCTATCCTCAGCAACAGGCAAACGGGACAACGCATCGGCGTTTCCGTGCTTAGCAGTGGACCGATACAAGATATCGTAGCGGTACTGCGAGAGGAAAATAGACCAGCGAATGAATTTCTGCGCTGTACGTGGAGGTACAGGCTTGTTCGGATGAAAAAGCGATGTCAAAGGTTTGTGGTCTGTGAGGATGGTAATGTGACGACCATACAAGAAATCATGAAACTTTGTAACACCATATACGAGAGCCAATGCTTCTTTCCCGATCTGTGAATAATTTCTTTGCGCAGACGAGAGCAATTTGGAAGCAAAGGCAATAGGGCGATCGTGCGATCCATCTTTGTGCGCAAGCACAGCACCGATCCCGAAATCCGATGCATCCACCATCAACAAAAGGGGCTTCTGGGGATCGAATGGCGTAAGGCAAGTATTGGAAAGCAACGCCAATTTCAACTGGCGAAAGGCGCGTTCGCATTCCGTCGTCCATACGAACGGAACACCTTTACGGCATAAGCGATGAAGCGGGGCTGAAATGGAAGAGGCATGTGGCACATATCTGTTATAGTAATTTATTTTTCCCAGCACACTCTGTAGCTGTTTCAAATTCTGCGGCGAAGGCAAGTCTTGTATGGCACGGAAGTGCTCGGGACTGGGATCTGTGCCTTGGGCATTGAGTACATGTCCCAGGTATGGCAAGTCACGAGCAAAACACACACATTTGTCCTTCCGTAAGCGAAGACCATTTTGTCACAAGACCTGAAATAATGTTCTGAGATTGGCCAAATGTTCTTCTTCCGTCTTTCCGGAGATCACAATATCGTCCAGATAATTTGCTGCAATAGGGACCGATGCACAAATAGTTTGTTGATATTGCTGAAACAATGCAGGGGCGGATGCACACCTGAATGGCAGTCGTTTGAATCGATACAAACCAAGATGCGTGTTAACCACTAAAACGCGCTGGGATGCTTCATCCACCGGTATTTGCAAGTACGCATCTGCGAGGTCCCACTTCGATAAATATTTGCCTGGGCACAGTTTGTCACAAAGATCTTCCGGGCGGGGTAAAGGAAAAGTTGCGATCACTAGTTGCGGATTCACTGTTGCCTTGAAGGCCACACAAAGTCTCAATTTTCCCGAAGGTTTTGGCAAAATTACTAATGGTGATGCCCAGAGAGAAGCCCGCACACGTTCAATTACACCTTGTGAGTCCAAATCGTGTAATGTTTTTGCGACCTCATCACGCAACGCGTGGGGAACATTGCGCGCTCTGAAATATTTTGGTTGCGTGTTTACTTTCAGTTCCAAATGTGCTTTATAGTTCTTAGCACAACCAAGGCCCGGTGCAAAGATGTCTGCAAGTTCTTCACATAGACGAGAAACACTGTTGGAAGGCACAGTCTGGTTCACTGATAGGACCTGATTTACTATAGACAAATTAAACAACTGAAATAAATCGAAACCAAACAAGTTCACTGCAGAAGAAGAATGAAGGACGTAAAATGACACAAGTTTTGTTTGTCCTTTGTATGTTGCAAGAAGGCTGCACTGTCCTAACACAGGGATCTCTTGAACTGAATAGCTAGTTAACTTAACATTTGCGGCACGCAACGAAGGTGTGGCCAGCAGTTTGTAAGTGTCTTGATTGATCAGTGAAACTGCAGCCCCGGTATCGAGCTGGAATGGTATCACTTTGCCATTAATGTCCAAGTCCACAAAAAGTTTATTGTCCTGCTGATGACAAGAGCGACTGTCTCGTGGAACGTGAACCGACACTGGTACAAAATCACTTGCGACTTGATGGGATTTCCGATGATGTCGATGCACACTATTTGTGGGACTAACACAGTCACTGTAAGAGAGAGTGGCACTGGACTGAGTGGAATGAACTACATGAATTTCCGTGGGCGAAGTTTCGTGAGCCTGAGTAACCTTGGTTCGACTCCGATTCCAGCGCGAAGCAAAGGGCCTGGAATGATTTTGAGTTTCTGATCTGAGCTTTTTCTGGCAAACACTCTGAACATGTCCTTTTTTATTACAATAAAAGCAAATAGCTTTGCGGGACGGGCAATTCGCACGCGAATGTTTAGTAGCGCACTGCGGGCATGATTTGATCACTGCATTTGCTTGCTGGCGTGGCACACGTGGCTGAGAGCCTGGTGGCAGCGGCGCGGCTGGGCGCGTGGTCTGTTTACTGCTCCGTGCAGCTCACCCGGCGGGCCGGTTAACCTGACGCACTGCTGGCGAAGTTTCAAATGATTCCTGAGCAAAGTCAAGTGTGTCCTGCCGATCCAATATGTCCATCATTTGTTGAAGGGAGGTATTGACTAGTTTCAAAATCTGCTCCCTTATACGAACATCAGAAACGTTCTGTGCAATTGCATCACATACCATACTATCTGAATAAGGGAGTCCACATTGACACTCAAAAGCGCAATCCCTACTAAGGCCTTGCAAGGTTGCAACCCACTCCCGATTAGTCTGACCTGCCGTACGTTTTGTACGAAAGAAGGTATACCGTTTGGCAACTACATTGACTGTTTCTTTGAAATATGCATCTAATGCAGACAAAATTTCGTCGTAGGACAAGGTTGCTACGTCGCGTCGGGAAAATAATTTGACTATCACACGGTAGGTCTGCACACCGACGGACGACAAAAGAAAAGGCTGCCACTCGTTACCTTCAATTCTGTAGGCGGCGAGATGGAATCCAAATTGGCGTGACCACTCTGTCCAGCTTTCCAGTGCAGCATCAAAAGGTCGATATGTTGGTGCAACAGTGTGTTGTGGCTGCGTTAGCGGTGGAGCGGCGGCTGCCGCATCGTTTTGCATTGCACATTGACCCTGGACGAGCTGCCCAAGGGCATCCAGTAATGCCTGCGTCTGCTGATTCCGTAAGCGATAAAATTCGGACAGTACATCTGGAGATTGTGGCGAAGCCATTACACAAGTAAATCAGGGCAATATCGATAAGAACGCGGTTTTGCCTCGTCGCCAATGTTGTGGTTGGTAAGAGAGCCAACACTGTTTTACTAAAGGAGGCCGAAAGGCACGTGTTCTAGCTCACGCAGTCTGGTGTGAGGTCTGGAACAGGACAAGGAAATTAGACTTTAGAAAATCGGACGTAGCTGGTGGGATACTTAACTTTAATCCATTAATGATGAACGTCGGTCTTGACGGTACATGATTCACAATATCAATAGTAACTGGTAATGGCGCCTTGCTAGGTCATAGCAAATGACGTAGCTGAAGGCTATGCTAAACTATCGTCTCGGTAAATGAGGACGTAAGTAGGCAGTGAACCATCGCTAGCAAAGTTGGCTGTACAACTGGGCTGAGTGCTAGGAAGTCTATCTAGACCTGCCGTGTGGTGGCGCTCGGTCTGCAATCACTGACAGTGGCGACACGCGGGTCCGACATGTACTACCGGACCGCGGCCGATTTAAAAGCTACCACTTGGCAAGTGTTGTGTCTGGCGGTGACACCACACTAGAACTGACATGTGATTACTTTTACACGCACTTTGGGTGCATAGATCCTGAGAAATCTGTACCCAGAACAACTACCTCTGGCCGTAATAACGGCCTTCATACGCCTGGGCATTGAGTCAAACAGAGCTTGGATGGCGTGTACAGGTACAGCTGCCCAGACAGCTTCAACATGATACCACAGTTCATCAAGAGTAGTGACTGGCGTATTGTGACGAGCCAGTTGCTCGGCCACCATTGACCAGACGTTTTCGATTGGTGAGAGATCTGGAGAATGTGCTGGCCAGGGCAGCAGTCGAACGTTTTCTGTATCCAGAAAGGCCCATACAGGACCTGCAACATGCGGTCGTACGTTATCCTGCTGAAATGTAAGGTTTCGCCGCTATCGAATGAAGGGTAGAGCCTCGGGTTGCAACACATCTAAAATGTAACGTCCACTGTTCAAAGTGCCGTCAATGCGAACAAGAGGTGACCGAGACGTGTAACCAATGGCACACCATACCATCACGTCGGGTGATACGCCAGTATGGCGATGACGAATACACGCTTCCAATATGCATTCACCGCGGTGTCGCCAAACACGGATGCGACCATCATGATGCTGTAAACAGAAACTGGATTCATCCGAAAAAATGACGTTTCGCCATTCGTGCACCCAGGTTCGTTGTTGAGTACATCATCGCAGGCACTCCTGTCTGTGATGCAGTCTCAAGGGTAACCGCAGCCACGGTCTCCGAGCTGATAGTCCATGCTGCTGCAAACGTCGTCGAACTGTCCGTGCAGATGATTGTTGTCTTGCAGACGTTCCCATCTGTTGACTCAGGGATCGAGACGCGGCTGCACGATCCGTTACAGCCATGCGGATAAGATGCCTGTCATCTCGACCGCTAGTGATACGAGGCCGTTGGGACCCAGCACGGCGTTCCGTATTACCCTCCTGAACTCACCGATTCCATATTCTGCTAACAGTCATTGGATCTCGACCAACGCGAACAGCAATGTCGCGATACGATAAACCGCAATCGCGATAGGCTACAATCCGACCTTTATCCAAGTCGAAACGTGATGGTACGCATTTCTCCTCCTTACACGAGGCATGACAACAGCGTTTCACCAGGCAACGCCGGTCAACTGCTGTTTGTGTATGAGAAATCGTTTGGAAACTTTCCTCATGTCAACACGTTGTAGGTGTCGCCACCGGCGCCAACCTTGTGTTAATGCTCTGAAAAGCTAATCATTTGCATATCACAGCATCTTCTTCCTGTCGGTTAAATTTTGCGTCTATAGCACGTTATCTTCTTTGTGTAGTAATTTTAACGGCCAGTAGTGTATTAAGACGACCGAGTCCCTCTAGAACAGATAACTAAACTGAAGGTCGGGGATGCACGTGAGAGTTTTTCGCTCTCAGGCAGTTTGATACGCTCAGATAATACTCGTAGAACTGTCAATCTTAGGGGTTAAGTTTCGTAGGTGGTTACTTTTTGACAGTTCCTCGCGCGTACTTTCTGTAAGTGTCTGTGAGTCCTGCGAGAGCTGATGTCGGTAGTGTTTGCATACAGCAGGATGACAGTGTCTGTGGGAGCTGGGAGATCACTCTCCGCGAGATTTTACTGTCCTAGATCTGTGCGTGATAGAAGAGGTTACAATGGAAAGCATCGGAGTGCAGCTGCACTTTTAATCATTTTAGTGCCGAAGAAAAAACGTAAACGGCAGTGTTCGTGTTTGATAAGAAAGCAGGTTAGGCAGTGGGATGATTTTGGAGCACGCAAGAACCGCATTGTAGACGGGAATGACAGCAATAGCAATGGAAGGCATACTCTTTATAATTGGCCCCAAAATTGCCAATGTAGATTTATGTGTAAATCCATTAGTGTTAAAGAGAGACTGTTTGTGACACTAATATTTCTAGAATCAGCTACACTTATTCAATTTAATAATTAGTAAAGTGGCAATTACGACGAAATAACATAATACTAATTTCATCTTGATGCTCACAGACGTTCAAAGGCTAGAGTGGATATCTCATAAATAAAAGTTTCCATACATACATTAATTTGAACATTTTTACTAGTATCGGCGTAAGGAACCACTCGAAAATACCTGAACGTCCGTTCTTCAACAACCAGTACAATAATATAATAAATAAATACCATGTCATATAAAATTATTGATATCGATAGATATGGAAGTTTTCCAACTTTCAAAATGATTACTTTCAAACGTCACTTCATTTTTTTTCTATATTTTAATCAATCTGTGTTATAGAATTGCCTTGCCCGATTCCTTTAATTGTGGATAGTCTGGTAAATTTCTTCTGTGGAGGTGTTTCAAAGCGTAGCTATTTCAGCCAACAAACTTGGCTTCTTATTTCAGTTCCTCTAAGCCAGTAACTGTACATTCCATAACACTAATCTTTCCTCGTACAAACAAATTACACGGGCAACTTCGTCCTGAGCCCCCCTCCTGGCAGCTTCCTTCTTTACTTTTTTTGCCGGCACATCGCTGACATTCGGTCGCAGTGCGTATCAATTGCGGCAGTAGTCTCAAATGTCCCTGCATGGCAGTGCACATTTATAGTAGAGGCTGTCGTAATGTTGATGTAGCGCAGTGCGTAGCGCCCTAATCTTTTATTCATATTTTCGTATCAACGTGGTATTGCTTCTCTTTAGCGATTTTTCTTTATTTTCCGATGTTCATTCTATATAATATGACTCTGATGTTTTTGTATGTTATTTGCTGCCTTCAAGCCTACAATTCTTGAAACAGGCTAACTGCTCGTGCTGTTCATTTAGGAGGTAAAACTGGCGATTTCTTCGCTCAGAAAAACGGCCCGGCCGCGTATTGTAGTTAAAAACGCGCAGTTTCGTGGGTACTTTCATTTAATGTGCGCATGAGTACCGCAAAATATATTAGTAAGTTGTGGTGGTGTACAAACTGTGAAACACGGCGCACATGCGGGACGCAATATGAGCGCTCAGCACTCTCCGAGTACTCGCAGTTCTCCCGACAATGCCGGTACAGTTTACCTTGTTTGAGAGCTACGGCGAGCAGCCCTCGTGAGTTCGACGTTGCCGTCTACAAGAGAGATGTAAATTCGCAGATCCGGACTGTGTGATATCTTTCCCCCTTTCTAGGACACTGACGGGGAGCCGACGCTCGGCGCTGTTTACACGACTCATATTTCTTGCGATAGCTCATTGAGATGAAAAACTGGTTCAAATGGCTCTGAGCACTATGGGACTTAACATCTGAGGTCATCAGTCCCCTAGAACTTAGAACTGCTTAAACCTAACTAACCTAAGGACATCACACACATCCATGCCCGAGGCAGGATTCGAACCTGCGACCGCAGTGGTCGCGCGGTTCCAGACTAAAGCGCCTAGAACCGCTCGGCCAGATAAAAAACTCTCACATGTATACGTAGCATATGCAGTAATCATGCCATATTCCTCCGATCCTTGGACCAAAGACTGTAGTACAGCAAAGATGAATTTTAGAGTTATTTACACTGATATAAACATCTACTGTGATATCCGCTGGATACAATAAAAATACAACTCGTGTATAAATGTGTAATGTAAACAACAATGTAAGGAAAAGATAGATTTCTATTTTCTGTTAAGATGGCACGCTAAGTTGCAGACAGGCACAATCAAAAGACACTTGTACACTAGCTTTCGGCCACAGCTTTCATCAGAAAAAGAAACACCCACACATTCACATACATAAGCAAGCACACATCACACACACATGACCGCCATCTCCGGGGGTGTTTACACGGTAGTTATTACTCGCGATTTTCTGACGGAGGCTGTGGCAGAAAGCTAAAGTGTAAGTGCCTTTAATTGTACTTATCTGCAACTTCATGTCTCATCTTAACGGTAAGTAGCAATCTATCTTTTCCTTGCATTGTTGATATTCCAATGTGGAGCTTCGTTTGTTTAATGAGCAGTGTAATATTGTTTCAGCTCTCAAAATTTATATTATTGTTGTTGTTGTTGTTGTTGTTGTGGTCTTCAGTCCAGAGACCGGTTTGATGCAGCTCTCCATGGTACTCTATCCTGTGCAAACTTCTTCATCTCCGAGTAACTACCGCAATCTACATACTTCTGAATCTGCTTAATGTACTCATCTCTTGGCTTCCCTCTATGATTTTTACCCTCCACACTTCCCTCCAGTACTAAATTGGTGACCCCTTGATGCCTGAGAACATGTGCTACCAACCGATCCCTTCTTTTAACCAGGTTGTGCCACAAATTCCTCTTCTCCCCAATCCTATTCTGTACCTCCTCAATAGTTACGTTATCTACCCATCCAATCTTCAGCATTTTTCTGTAGCACCACATTTCGAAAGCTTCTATTCTCTTCTTGTCTAAATTATTTATCGTGCACGGTTCAAATGGCTCTGAGCATTATGGGACTCAACCTCTGAGGTCATCAGAGTTCTAGGGGTAGAACTTAGAACTACTTAAACCTAACTAACCTAAGGACATCACACACATCCATGCCCGAGGCAGGATTCGAACCTGCGACCGTAGCGGTCTCGGGGTTCCAGACTGTAGCGCCTAGAACCGCACGGCCACTCCGGCCGGCTATCGTCCATGTTTCACTTCCATACATGGCTACACTCCGTACAAATACTTTCAGAAAAGACTTCCTGACACTTAAATCTATACTCGGTGTTAACAAATTTCTCTTTTTCAGAAACGCTTTCCTTGCCAGACTCAGTCTATATTTTATATCCTCTCTACTTGGATCATCGTAAATTATTTTGCTCCCCTAATAGAAAAACTCATCTACTACTTTAAGTGTCTGATTTCCTAACCTAATTCCCCCAGGGGATCATCTGATTTAATTTGACTACATTCTATGATCTTCGTTTTGCTTATGCTGATGTTCATTTTACATCCTCCTTTCAAGACACTGTCCATTCCGTTCAACTGCTCTTCCAGTTCTTTTGCTGTCTCTGACAGAGTACAATGTCATCGGCAAACTCAAAGTTTTTGTTTCTTCTCCATGGATTTTAATTGCTACTCCAAATTTTTCTTTTGTTTCCTTCGCTGCTTGCTCAGTATACAGACTGAATAAAATCGGGATAGGCTACAACCCTGTCTTCTCCCTTCTCAACCACTGATTCCCTTTCATTCTTGATTTATTTTTATCTAACTGAATCGCAAAAGTGCTAGGATAACTAAATTTCTGAGGTATTTGTATATTTGCTTTCTGAACATACAAAACGTCCCTACCAGCACCAAAAAGCATAACTGTAAGAACTGAAAAGTACGTTAATAACGAAATTCGCTTGCAAAAGCTCATAATTGGGCAAAAACAAACAAAAATGGTATCGGGAGCATTAGCAGACTTTTGAAACCAGAGTGGGTGGGGTCTGCCGCCATCTTAACTAGCCGAAAATATTAGCAAACTACTGTTTCCAGTTGATTCTTGTTCGTTATTTCTGTAGTGCCCACGCAACAGCTTGTTAAAAGAAAAGAAAAAAATCCTTGACGTCTATGTTTATATGCTGCTCCATGACTCTTCTGTCAAAATCTTTATTCTTGACTTGTGTGTAACTTCTGTGGTTTTTTTTCAGTAAATGTGTTTTTTCGTATCCAGGGTGTAATTATAAAGTTAATAAAGTGTTTTCTTGCCTTTAAAATAATATTTTTCTTCAGGTTACGGACCCAGTACAAGTGTAAAGGCAAACAACATAGCTTAATTAAAACAATATTTGAAATGAGCCTATGTCTGTAAAGAAACATGACTGCTAGCGGCGATTATAAGATCAGCATTGATAAGCTTGAAGGACCTGAGGACTGGGCCAAATGGAAATGGTATATTTCTATGGTTCTGCGTTCATATGGACTAGAAGATATTATTAACGGTACGCGTGAACGTGTAGAGTTGCCGCAAGATGCGACAAGTGCACAAAAAGAAGCGTATGTGGAATGGCACAAGGACGACGCAAAGGCAGGAAGTCTTATAGCAAGTGCGCTAAGTAAACCTGTTGCAGAACTCGTCTTAACGTGCAAGAATGCTAAAGAAATCTGGGACAAATTACGCTCCCCATTTGAACGTAGCAGTTCTCAGCGTTTGAACATGTTGATTGAAACATTTTTCCATGTTAAACGTGATGAAACGGAAGATATTGGTGCACATGTGGCCAAACTGCAAAAGTTATTTGTGGACCTGAACGATGAATTAGCAAAACATGAAGAAAATACGCTATCTGAAAGAATCTTAAATGGTCGAATTTTGTCTACGCTGGGAAAAGACTACGACAGTTTTAAGGATCTCTGGGATACGATACCGATAGAAAAGCAAAGCTTGAATTTATTAATTGAAAAACTCTTTACTATTGAACTGCGTGAACAGGACATCAATGGAAGTGCAGCTTTCGTCGTTTCTAAAACAAGAAAACGGCAAACAAGTAATCAGCAAGTAAAGATGACGAAGTCACAATTAAAACAGAAGTTTCCGCGTAATATATGCAAACAATTAGGTCACTGGGCAGCAGAGTGTCCACAGAACACTCGTGACAACAATAAAAGAAAAGAGAATAAGCGAGAAAGTGAACACGCTGCATTTACTTCATACGCTATGGGTGTGTGTACCAGTAATCACAGTGACCCAAATAAATGGTATTGCGACAGTGGCGCTACAAATCATATCACTCCCAACAAATAGTATTTTGTTTCGTATAGTGAATTTGGTGCTCCTCGAGTAATTTCATTGGGAAAACAAGATGTCAGAATGTGTGCGTACGGTCAAGGAACAGTTTACATCCAAATTCGACGAAACAATAAATGGTACAAATGGTACAATGCTGGAATGGACAATGTTTAGTGCGTCCCTGATGCAAGTGCCAATCTGTTCTCTGTAAGAGCCATTGCCTGCAGAGGCTACAGTACTAATTTTAGTTATAATAATGTCTGTGTTCGAAAACAAGTCAATGGCAATATTGTTATGACAGGTTATGTGAAAAATGGACTTTATGTGTTGAACATGTGTGCTGTTAGAAATGTAAAAATGAATCATGTGAACTTGATGACTTCATCCGAAACATTGCAAGTGTACCATGAAAGGTTTGGTCATCAAAATAAACAACATGTGAAGAATATATTAAAACGAATGAAAATTAATGTGAAAGATGCCTAGAGTGAATTTTGTGATGACTGTGCGGTTGGAAAGATGCATAGGCTGCCATTCAAAACACGAACAATACGCACTACCAGTACTGGTGAATTAATCCACGCGGGTATCAATGGACCAATGAGCACGAAATCTTTTGGAGGTAAGCATTATTATGTATGTTTCAAAGACGATTTTAGTAAATTTCGTCGAATTTTCTTTTTAAGACACAAAAGTGAAGTGTGTACTGTGCTTAAACAGTTTTTAAATGAAGCACGAACTAGTGGACATGTTGTCAAACAATTTAGATGTGATGATGGCAAAGAATTTAACAATAAGAATGTCAGTGAACTGCTTGCAGACAGGGGAATAGAGCATCTGATTCCTCCTCCTTACACTCCTGATCAAAATGGTGTGGCTGAACGGGAAAATAGGACCATTGTTGAAGCTGCCCGATCAATGCTAAATCCGAGTAAATTACCTAAAAGTTGTGGGCAGAGGCATGTAACACAGCAGTCTACCTAATAAATCGTACTGGAAAATCTTCAGTTGAAAACAAAACCCCTTACGAACTATGGTTTAATCGACCAGCAGGACGACTTGATCATCTCAGAATTTTTGACACAGGCTGCTATGTTCACATTAACGAACAATTCCGTTCCAAGTTTGATGATAAGGCAGTTTTTGGACGACTTGTTGGGTATGTTAATGACAAGGATGGGTTTAGTCTTTGGATTCCATCTAAAAAAAAAGGTGTTGAGTCACGATGTGAAATTTAAGCCAGAAATTGTTTGTGATTTACATAGTGATCATGTTGAATATAGTGATCATGTTGAATTTGAAGTCCCTTAGGAAGAATTTAATGATCTGAATTCATCTAAAGATGACCAATGTAAATCTCCTAGGCTGTACACTTCTGGAGGAAGTCAAACTCAAGAAAAAATTGGCGCTCTCGATTCTAGAAAAAGTCAAGAGACGAGTGAATCTCATGAAAATAAAAAATTAACAGAATTTCTAAAAGCAGAAGCTGCTGAATCTTCTAATGAAGAAAAACAGAAGAATGAAAGACAACGAAGAAAACCAACCTGGATGGAAAGTGGTGAATTTTGTATGGCAACAAAAGTTGATGCACTTGAACACAAAGATCCAAACTGTTTTTCAGAAATATTGCAGTCAAACGAGAAGGAAGAATGGATGCAAGCTATTAGTGAAGAACTTCAATCACTAAAGAAAAACAATACCTGGGTGCTGGTTGACCGGCCGAAGAATGCCAAAGTATTGCAAAACCGCTGGGTTCTACGGCGAAAGGTCGCAGTCAATGGAGGTACTCGCTTTAAAGCTAGATTGGTTGCAAAATGCTGTATTCAGAAAGCAGGAATTGATTATGACGACGCCTTTAGTCCTGTGGCACGTTATGACACCATACGAACTCTGTTGGCTGTATCTGCTTCAAAGAAAATGCTGCTAGAACACTTCGATGTAAAGACAGCTTTTTTGAATGGAATACTTGAAGATGAAGTATATATGGAACAACCAGAAGGTTTCGAAGATGGTACAGGTCGAGTGTGTTTCTTAAAAAAGAGTCTTTATGGGTTGAAGCAAGCACCACGTTGCTGGAACAAACGTTTTGTTGAGTTCATGAAGAAAGCTGGTTTTTCAAACAGTGATGCAGATCCATGCCTATTTTATCGTAGACAAAATGGAAATAGCCTTTATGTGGTAATCTAGTTGATGATGGCCTGATTGTCGGCAGTAAAAAGAAAGAAACTGCTGTTTTTATGGATGTTTTACAACATGAATTCGAAATAACAACTGGCAGTCTTGACAATTTTCTTGGCATAAAAATTAAGCAATATGAAGATGGAGCAATAATGATAAGTCAAGAGAAATACACAGAAGAAATCCTGCAAAGATTTCGATTGCCAGAATGCAATACAATCTCAACTCCTATTGGACGTGAGGACAATAATCAAAACGAAGAAGTTTCGTCATCTGTACCCTACCGTGAAGCAATTGGTTGTCTCATGTACCTTTCAACAGTAACTCGTCCAGACATCACTTTTGCAGTCAATAAAGCTGCTCGAGCTATGGAGAAACCAACCACTGAAGACTGGAATAGAGTAAAGCGCATTTTGCGGTATTTGAAAGGGACCTTAAATTTTGGAATTGTATATAATAAAAAAGAAGAGTTACAGATTTATGCTGATGCAGAGTTCGCAGGTGATAACCGGACAAGGCGCTCAACAACTGGAATTCTTGCAAAGTACTCAGGTGGTGCAGTGTCATGGACAAGTCAGTTGCAGAAAGTAGTGGCCACATCCACAACCGAGGCGGAAATAATTGCAGCCAGTGAAGAAGCGAAAGGGTTGGTTTGGTTACGTCGTCTGCTATCAGAATTAGTGCAAATGTCGGGGCAGCCTCCAGTTCTTTACATTGACAATGCTAGTGCATTGAAGTTAGCAAAAAATCCAGAATATCATCGACGTTCTAAACATATAGAGGTCCGACATTTCTATGTTCGTGAAAGATATCTGAATGGTGAGATTTTCTTGGAACACATTGATGGACACAACCAGTTGGCAGATATTTTGACGAAACCCCTTGAATGAGCTCGATTTAATTATCTATGTTCAGAAATTGGCATGCAAGAGACAAAGCAACAATTTCATGATTTTTTTCTTTTGGAGGAAGTGTTAAAAGAAAAGAAAAAAAGTCCTTGACGTCTATGTTTATGTGCTGCTCCATGACTCTGCTGTCAATATGTTTATTCTTGGCTTGTGTGTAACTTAAGTGTTTTTTTCCAGTAAATGTGTTTTTTCGTATCCAGGGTGTACTTATAAAGTTAATAAAGTGTTTTCTTGCCTTTAAAATAATATTTTTCATCACAGCTCATTTAAATACTAAAAATTACAGTGTTTACATGAATAATGTAGTGTCAGGAAGACAATTTCGAACGTTTTTCTGTTCTTGAATGTGTACTTGCTCTAGTAATACGACACATTTGGCGGCGTCGTTGTAACATGTTTTTTCTTGATATATTTGGAATAACCAAGAAAAGAAGGTTATTATGTGAGAAGGAGCTTTCGTAATCCATATAATTCCACTTTTACTGCATTTTTATCGATAGCATTTTCAGCTTTCACCTCGTATGCACAACTTTTTGAACGTTCACTTTTGCAAAAAAACGTAGTAGCCCATAAACGTCTGCAATGAGGAAAGCAGCAAAGCATGCTATCGTAACTTGCGCGTGTCAACGATTATTGAAATATTAATTTTTTATGAAGCAAGTGCCTTTGCACACAATCAAAGTTCCAGTTGTCATTTGGGATACGACAACGAAAGTCGATAGTTCTTCCCAATCATCGAAACTGAGCATGGGCACACAGAGTGACGTCACGGGGAAGTATCACTGTGGTGAACCATGGAGGTATAAATGCGGTGAACCTAATCACGGCGGACGTCGGCTTCATGTTTGTGACGTAATGACCACTCCCTTCTTTCTTTACTTCCATGGTTACAAACTGACAACTGACAGTCGCTTCCCTTATTTTTCCAAGAGATTCACACGGACCCACTCTTTAGATTATGGAGGATAATAAAATTAAACGTGAAGAAAGTATTATGGTAGATACAAAGATCTTGGTTCTAAAGCACGCCTTAACATTTATTTTATTATCAGCTCCCAACATGCAGATTAATGTCTGGTAGTGAACTGGGCTGTGATGTGAAACCGATAGCGCGACGGAGTTCCTGTTTACTCAGAAAAGCTTTCTCTGTCTATTGAAATTTTAATACGGCGAGTGTTATTTGGGGGCGGTTAAAAAACAGTCATGGCCAGCTCCCGTTGCTACAGCTTGTGACGTGCGCACTGAAGTCATCAATTTGAAGGCTTGCGTTATCGACTGAATTGTTTGCTTTGATAATAATCAGCAATAATAACTCTCAAACTGGCTCTATTCTTACAGACTCGTTACGCTACATCGCTTTCCGTGTCAGCTATAGATCTATCGTGAAGCAGTACAAGGGATGTTCAGTCGAATTTCGAAACGAAAATGGTAACAAACGGCATCGTTGTGCGAGTGTTGCCATTACTCGTAATATACGGAAGTACTGTTTGTCGTTCTCTGACTCCCAACACAATAGCAAATCTGGTGTCTTCACTCGAAAGTCAGCTACACTTTAGCTGTGTCTACTTGACGCTTTCAGCTCACGAGACAGGTATTAGTGCCTTAATTTGTCACACTGGTAATACAATGTTACGCAAGTTTGTTTCCAACAGTGAATATCTTTACAAAATCGGTTGCACATGTGAAACAAGCCATTTTTGTCATTGCTGGAAATGGCCTCGAACTCAAAACGTTCTGTAAACTACAGGGTGGGCAAATAGAAGTGGCTTGGAGAACCGAGTTCCAGGGTACAAAGAAATACAGCAGAGGTAAGGAAATACAGTACTAACTGACTATAGCAGATGCTGAAAATGATCACCACTCATCTCTTGGCACTTTTGGGCCCTGATCATCAAGCTGCTGGATGCGGATCGAAGCTGAAGGCCTGGAATTGCTGCAATCTCATCCGAAATGTTCTGCTGCAGTTCCTGTAGACTATGAGGGTTGTTGCAATGCATCTTAGGCCGGCCGCGGTGGTCTAGCGGTTCAGACGCTCAGTCCGGAACCGCGCGACTGCTACGGTCGCAGGTTCGAATCCTGCCTCGCGCATGGATGGGTGTGATGTCCTTAGGTTAGTTAGGTTTAAGTAGTTCTAAGTTCTAGGGGACTGATGACCACAGATGTTAAGTCCCATAGTGCTCAGAGCCATTTGAACCATTTGAATGCATCTTAGACTTCAGGGCTGCCCACACAAAGTTATCGTACACTGACAGATCAGGTGTCCTGGGCGGCCAGCCAGGGCCGCGATCAGCCTGTCCACTGCTAACAACTCCGTGAGGATTGAAGATCGTGTAAATGTGCTCCTAAGTTCGGCCAGCTGTATGGGCACTTGCTCCGTCCTATTGGAAGTAACTGTAGGTCTTTTTTTCCTCCGTTAATGCTGCCAAAATTCACGTCCAATCGTATCCACTCGTCTGACCCACTTTTATTTGCCAGTCCATGTCCTTTCCTCGTGGGAATAAGAGGTCAGCAAATATTCAGATTGTCCCATCGACGCATTCGGGAGGACGACGGTTCAATCCCGTCTCCAACCATCCTGATTTAGGTTTTCCGTGATTTCCCTAAATCGTTTCAGGCAAATGCCGGGATGGTTCCTTTGAAAGGGCACGGCCGATTTCCTTCCCAATCCTTCCCTAACCCGAGCTTCCGCTCCGTCTCTAATGACCTCGTTGTCGACGGGACGTTAAACGCTAACTACCTACCTACCTACCTGTCCCATCGATAGACATGTAGTCACAGCTGCACGAGGAGAGATAAGGGACACTGAACAGTTTCGTAAAGATATTTTACCCTTCATGGCAACACTGTTTCGCAAAAGGTATTTACTTTCACAGTTACGAGGGTCTCTCCGAAAGAAATGCACACCATTTTTTTTTTTCAAATCCATCTTTTATTCTACATGTTTGAAAATTTTACGGTGTGTAGATACATCCTTTAGGAACAATATTTTCATTTCTCCACATAATTTCCATCCCTCTCAACTGCTTTACGCCATCTTGGAACCAGCACCTGTATACCCGCACGGCAAGATTCTGCACCAACCTGTTGGAGCCACTGTTGGGCAGCGTGCACAAGGGACTCATCATCTTCGAACCTTGTTCCACGAAGAGAGTCTTTCCATTTCCCAAAGAGATGATAATCTCATGGAGCCAGGTCAGGACCGTAAGGTGGGTGTTTCAGTGTTGTCCATCTGAGTTTTGTGATCGCTTCGCCGGCCGCGGTGGCTGAGCGGTTCTAGCCGCTTCAGTCTGGAACCGCGCGACCGCTACGGTCGCAGGTTCGAATCCTGCCTCGGGCATGGATGTGTGTCATGTCCTTAGGTTAGTTAGGTTTAAGTAGTTCTAAGTTCTAGGGGACTGATGACCTCAGATGTTAAGTCCCATAGTGCTCAGAGCCATTTCTTTGTGATCGCTTCCATGGTTTTTTGACTTACATGTGGCCGTGCATTGTCGTGCAACAGCAAATCATCCTACTTTTCCCAATGTGGTCGAACACGATTCAGTCGAGCATGAAGCTTCTTCAGTGTCGTTACGTATGCATCAGAATTTATGGTGGTTCCACTTGGCATGATGTCCACAAGCAAGAGTCCTTCGGAATCGAAAAACACCGTAGCCATAACTTTTCCAGCAGAAGGTGTGATTTCGATTTTTTTTTTCCTTGGGTGAATTTGCATGATGCCACTTCATTGATTGCCTTTTCGTCTCTGTTGAAAAATGATGGAGCCATGTTTCATCACCTGTCACAATTCTTCCAAGAAATTCATCTCCACCATTCTCGTACTGTTCCAAAAGTTTGCTGCATACCGTTTTTCTTGTTTCTTTGTGAGCTACTGTCAGCATCCTGGAAACCCACCTGGCACAATCCCTTTTTAACGCCAACACTTTCAGTATTCTGCAAACACTTCCTTCCCCTATCCCAACGTAGCGTGACAATTCGTTAACTGTGATGCGTCTGTCAGCAGTCACCAATTCGTTAACTCTCTGCACGTTGCCTGGAGTGTGTGCAGTACGAGGCCTGCTGCTACGAGGACAATCCTCAATATTGCCGTGCCCACTTTCATCACGTAACCTGCTTGCCCACCAACTAACTGTACTGCGATCGACAGCAGCATCTCCATACACCGTTTTCAACCTCTTGTGGATGTTTCCCACTGTCTCGTTTTCACAGCACAGGAATTCTATGACAGCACGCTGCTTCTGACGAATGTCAAGTGTAGCAGCCATCTTGAAGACATGCTGTGACGGCGCCATTCACGGGAACAGGTTGAACTAAGTTTGAAAACAAGCGGGAAGGATGTACCTACACACTGTAAAACTTTCACACATGCAGAATGAAAACTGTATTTTTACAAAAATAGTGTGCATTTCTTTTGGAGTGACCCTCGTATTTGGCGAGTGATAAAGGGTTACTTCACAGACTAAACTAAGGCTCGTCGGTGAAGAGAAGGATCCTCCACTGGTCTGCAATCTAAGGTACAGTAGCACGTCGGTGTGACTGCTCCAAACGATTCTCTCATGACATTTGATGTCACTTCGCGTGCACATCGCCTGTTTGGACCATTCTACGTACAGTGGTCACTATTATCAACCTTACCATGGTTCCTTCAACTGTACCCTAAATGGGACGGTATATTATTCGTCGCACGGTCTTCGAAGTGGCAAATAAAGAGAAAAGTGATCCCGAAATGGAAAAAGCTAAAAATTCTTCAACGCGGGAAAACCCGTCTGGACCTTAACGGTTTGAGCTGTTCTTGTCTCGCTTGTTGTGTGAAATGAGTCTGGGTTTAGACTTCTCGCCTATGTTCCTTAATGGAACTAAATAAAAATAGGTCGCCTCTGTCTTGCAATTCTTCTCCTTTGGAGAGCTATCCTGTTACGAAGTGCCTTTGTTACATAAAACATTTTCTCATGGCGGTTTAGGCCACACTCTAAAGCTAAAAGGAAAAGGCTTTCTTTATCTTCTGCAGGCAACTAAATGACGAAAGTCTTTCTTCAATTAACTGTCCTATATTTTCTCTTCTCCTTACGTAGTTAAATCTTATACCTTACATAGGTATGTGTTATTTCACACTACAAGATCTCAATTTCTGCTATGCCGTAAATTCATCTAATAACATAATTTCCATTGTTTTTATAACTTCTCGCAGATTATTCGTGCTAGCATTCCACGGTCATAGCATATCTTTGGGCTTCACGTTTCGAGAGTAGGCAGGTCTCCCCTTCAGCCAATGGTACTGTTCCATTCGGCATTCTGCCCAGCCGATGTGCTGCGCCCATGAAACCCGTGACATTTGCAGATAACAGCATACCATTTTCCACACAGTGAGTTGTTCTTGCTTTAATTCTAAACTACAACAATAACTTAACTACACGAGCTTCTTTCCTCATCTCGAAGGACATAGGTGCGACCTATCATTTCCCCTGAAACAACTTGTCACACCTCAGGTTGAATATAGATTACGAGAAGGATCTTTGTCCTCTTCTAGTTACAAATAGCTATAGCAACGAAGCGTTCCCACCAATTAGATAAAGGCGCAGAACATATCCCTTTTCAAGATATCTAGGACGGATACAAACAACTAAGAGCCTATACCGGATCACCTTCATGATGAGACTGAGAACACGAAGGCTGTTTTGAAAAATGTGTAGCGAAATGGTGGAACGCCTATAAATTATTAATTAAAGCTTTGTGCAGGAACTGTCAATTGGATCTCAACACAAACAAATTGCGTAAAATATGTAGACATGCCCATTATAACAATAATAATTGTTCGCTTACACAATTCTTGATCAGTCTCTGAAAACGGTCACAACTTGGAAAGAATATGCGACAGGAGAAAATTGTAGGAGAATGACAATATAAAACTAATCGTAGGAAAGGTAGATGCAAGATTAAGATTCATTAGAGAAATTATATTAGCTCACCCACGGAAGAGGTAGTATATAAAACCGTTGTTTGGCCAATTTTTTAGTGTTTCTGGTCAGTCTGGAATTATAACCAGGTACGATTAACAGAAGAGATGGACAAGATCCGATATGGAGTTGTACGTTTGCTCAAGAGTCTATTCGGTGAGCGCAAGATGTTCACCCAGCAGCAGGAACACACCCTGCAAAAAAGCTGTCTCATTGTGATATACTATCAGAATTCAGAAAACGTACGGTCTAAGAAAGAATGAAACAACATAATTGTTACTTCTTCTACTTCTCCCCACATATAACTTTAGAAATGACCATGGCAGTGAAATCAGAGTAATTCGACTCATGTGGAGTCTTTCCGACATAGGTTCTTCAAGCAACATACGCGAACGGCTCGTGAAAGATTGGATATGATAGTGGTACACGTCTTATCTTGTCGTGGATTGCGGAGTATAGATCTAGAAACAGACGTTACAGCACTTATCGGCGAATATCACAGGTCTTGGTCGTTATTCGGTATGCCTTATGATTACCAAATGTGTGATTAAGTATTGTTGCTACAGTCAAAGGATAGGGGAAGGAACTTTGACCTCCTCGAAATAACAATTCTTCCTGTAACTGATACTTCAGATATATTCGGCTAATAGCAAGGGAGATTTCTTCTACATATGTGGCAAACATACGTCTTTGTCAGCTGGAGTAAAAAAAAAAAAAAAAAAAAAAAAAGTCATTCACTTCATCTAACGACATATGTTTTCCGTTTTTATAAATTCTGTTATATGATCCTTAACCACTTGACACATTTGAGAATGATTTGCAACTCAATAGAAACCTGTTGTACGAGTAAAAACTATAACTTATTTACTTGTATGGAAACTGAGCGTTTGGTTCAAGAAGCTATGTAAATATTGTTACCAACAGTCTGTCGACGTCAGTGTAATGAAACAGTGGTGCAAATATGGGTTTCGTGGTATGTACACTGACAGAATTGTTCAAGCCTCCAGTAATACATCTAAACTAAGCACCGCCCGAACAGGCCAAGAAGGTCCAACGGTACTGACCGGCCGCCGTGTCATCCTCAGCCCACAGGCGTCACTGGATGCCGATATGGAGGGGCAAGTGGTCATCACACCTCTCTCCCAGCCACATGTCAGTTTGCGAGACCGGAGCAGCTACTTCTCAAACAAGTAGCTCCTAAGAGTTTGCTTCACAAGAACTAGTTGCACCCCACTTGCCAACAGCGCTGGACAGACCGGATTGTCGTCAGCCATCCAAGAGCTAGCCCAGCCCGGCAGCGCTTAACTTTTGTGATCTGGCGGGAAACGGTATTGCCACTGTGGCAAGGCCGTTGGCAATAGTACGTCTAGCTCAGGAAAACTTTATTTTTTGTTGAGTTTGATCTAGATAATGAGCTGTTTTGTGCGCCACTATACTGACTTCGTAAAGAAAAGCTCAAAATACTCCAAAATTCGGTGCACAAGATTTTCAAAAATAACGGCTAATACGAACTGTTTAGAGCAGTATATAGTTATGAATATGGTGTGATGGCTATCTAAAGATTATAATTGTGTGAAAAACATTTAAACACGACCGGATAATTATGTACTAGATATGCTTGTCAGTACTCTAATAGTTATTGTCTTCAGTTATTTCTCTGTGTATCGATTCCCTTCTACGTCTTAAAAAGATTAATTGCCTGGGACAAACAGATAGTAACTCCCTTGGCAACTGTGTAAATCAATACAGAAACCTCTGTCTAAGCTATCAGAGCTCGAGTTTCACTAAGCCAGTGTCTTACTTGAATTTAAAACAAAATTTGAAATGAGTTAACAAGTTATAGCTTTTCACTAATTTGAATCCTGAAATAATCTTGAAATAAGATATTACGTCTTTAGGCTTTGCTTTCTCTATACGCAATTTCTCAGACTTACGCCCACGTAAATCTAATTACGTGCAAAGGCTTAAGACCTCATCGGAATATATCTGAAGCGCTATAAACTTACTGTTGTGATAAGTAGAATCTACTCACGTAATTAAGTTAAGATAGTAAGTAAATATTTTCTTTAACATAAGTTTCTAGTTTACCGTTCAATGAACACCAACTATCTCGCAACACCTGATTCAGAGATATTACGAAAGTTCGCTAATCTGTCACTAAGTACATAGGTGACATTAACTTGTTAATACAGTCTCTTTTAAAGATCAAGTTATTTAGAAAGATGTGAATTGTCGGTATTCTTTTCCTCTCAAAGGAATATCAATATATTTGAGAGCAGTTCATTCTCTATCAATTCGCTAACACAAGCTGACTCTTTAATAACTGAATACTAGATCCTATCCTTCTTGAAATACTGCTTCACACACTACACTTAGGGCTATGAACACTTGTGTGATGACTTTTATTAGATGCTTGCTCACCAAACGGTCGGTAAGTCTTTTTAATACAGAAATAAATAGAAAATCGAAACAAAAGCTTTCTTTTGGAGCCTTTTCTTCTTCTTTTTTTCTTTGTAGCCCTTTATTTTTTTACTCATAGACCTCACCTAATCAAAATAGAAATCTTTTACGCTACAGTTAATTATAACAACAAAAACTATTTTCCCTCTTCAGACCTTGTCTGCTAGCCTATTCAAAGTCCCACTGTCACTGCTGAAGGAAGGACACACCTCATAAAGTTGGATAACGGCACAGAAAATGTTATGTTCGAGTAATGGCCAATAATCATAATTTTTCTCAAGAATGCCTTCCGTCACATGATTCCTAGAAAATAGCTTGGAATCCACGTGAATCAATATTCAAGATTCCACAAAATAAGGAAAGGATCCTGCATAAAGGATGACAAGTGTTATTAAGACATCAGCTTGTGCTCTGTGCATCTATTCACAGTAACAATAACCCAGAACTTAAAGCGGTCGCACTAAATTGCCTTAGAGCGCTCCGAGCAGATCTCCCCTCCTAAACAATCGGAATTATGTACTGTATCGATCTATACTCCGATCCATAAAATACTCTCTATTGGATAACAAAAAGAAAGTACACTTTCCAGATGAGGTGCGTACCTCACTTTCCATACAAAATGATCAGGATTTTTCTGTGTACAGAGCAGCAGAGGTAGGATTTCTGGAAGAAGCAGCAGTTTCAAATATGTATAAAACCTATGTCTAAAATTTTATCACCTATATTAAATGAGCAACATAGACTACATATGTGAATGAAACTAAATACTTACTGTGGGTAATTCCTTAGGTGTATACATCTTGATATCTGTTGGTAGTGGAGGAGGTGGAGGAGGATTAAGATTAACTGGATAGATACGAAGTTATTATGTATAAAAGATGAATCGTATATTAGTAACCCAACTTAAAAATGTTTGTACTTTATCTAATGCACATGTATGAACACTTTTGTCTTCACCACACGCTTGCCTAAGTCTTTGAACTGATAGCCAGTTGCACTCTTCGAGATTCTGAATAGACATTCATCTCCGTGCGGATGGAACACTTTCTCATGGTCTTTGATATAAACAATCCTGTCCGTATGATCATAGTTCGGAATGATGTCACCATATCTTCCTCGTTCGTCGTTTCACCGTTTGCCAAGATGGAATTGTGTCAACCATGCTGCAGTTCCTCGAGTCTTGGCACATATTACTGCACTAAATAGTTTAGGAGAAGTGACGATATTGAAAACATCATTACTATGAGTCCAATGTTGGTGAATTAACAAATCCAACAGCCTTAGGCACAAATCGTCCACCCTCTTTGCAGGAGCCTTGTGCATCCCCAGTGATGTTTGCAGTTGGAGACGCCATTGTGGAATGGCTCTGATATGAAGCACCACCTCTACATTTATACAAGACGCTGTAAGATCCCAGTCAGAGATGTATAATTTATCACGCAACAATAATGTCGATGCAGCGAGGCTTGGAGCGAAATTCTTTGATGATTGAAATTCACGAAAGGAAATGACTAGAGTGGTGCATGGTACCCTCCGCCACGCACCGCACCGTACGATACCTGCCGACTATATGTGTAGATGTAGATGCAGATGTTTTGGATGCTGTCAGCCTATCGCACATCAAGCCAGAATCAGTTCCTTTTTAGCATTCACAATGAACTGCCTATTATCCTCAAAGAACGCTATAATCATTTTCACTTGGATACACACACTACATTGGTTGCTTATCAATTTGTCTGTGACTTATCCTGCATTTTATAAAGCTTCCGGATCTGAAGTTGATGTAAAAACGTACGTTTTAAGGGTTGATGTAATACCAACATTTCTTGTGCGGTAGACATCAACATCATAAAGTTCGTATCTTATTTGTTGACGCAGACAGATGAAACTTCACATGTAAGTCTCGACGGTGCTGCTGGAAAGCTTCCATCCCTCTTCATAAATGTGCCTTCTAAATATAGGAAACTGCTGCTACGAACTGTTAAATCATCTTGAAGTTGAATGAGAATTTTTATCGCGTTACTCTTAAATGTCACCGGAGCAAAACGTTTGTAAGAAAAATACCCTACTGGCCATTAAAATTGCTACACCACGAAGATGACGTGCTACAGACGCGAAATTTAACCGACAGGAAGAAGATGCTGTGATATGCAAATGATTAGCTTTTTAGAGCATTCACACAAGGTTGGCGCCGGTGGCGACACCTACAACGTGCTAACATGAGGAAAGTTTCCAACCGATACATCATACACAAACAGCAGTTGACCGGCGTTGCCTACTGAAACGTTGTTGAGATGCCTCGTGTAAAGAGGAGAAATGCGTACCATCACGTTTACGACTTTGATAAAGGTCGGATTGTAGCCTATCGCGATTGCGGTTTATCGTATCGCGACATTGCTGCTCGCGTTGGTCTAGATCCAATGACTGTTAGCAGAATATGAAATCGGTGGGTTCACGAGGGTAATACGGAACGCCGTGCTGAATCCCAACGGCCTCGTATCACTAGCAGTTGAGATGACAGGCATCTTCTCCGCATCGCTGTAAAGGATCGTGCAGCCACGTCTAGGTCCCTGAGTAAACAGATGGGGACGTTTGCAAGATAACAACCATCTGCACGAACAGTTCGACGACGTTTGCAGCAGCATGGACTATCAGCTCGGAGACCATGGCTGCGGTAACACTTCACGCTGCATCACAGACAGGAGCGCCTGCGACGGTGTACTCAATGACGAACCTGGGGCCACGAACGGCAAAACGTCATTTTTTCGGATGAATCCAGTTTCTGTTTACAGCATCATGATGGTCGCATCCGTGTTTGGCGACATCGCGGTGAACGCACACTGGAGGCTGTATTCGTCACCGCCATACTGGCGTATCACCTGGCGTGATGGTATGGGATGCCATTGGTTACACGTCTGGGTCACCTCTTGGTCGCATTGACGACACTTTGAACAGTGGACGTTACATTTCAGATGTGGTACGACCCGTGGCTCCACCCTTCACTCGATCCCTGCGAAACCCTACAATTCAGCAGAATAATGCACGACCGCATGTTGCAGGTCCTGTACGGGCCTTTCTGGATACAGAAAATGTTCGACTGCTGCCCTGGTCAGCACATTCTCCAGATCTCTCACCAATTGAAAACGTCTGGTCAATGGTGGCCGAGCAACTGGCTCGTCACAATAAGCCAGTCACTACTCTTGATGAACTGTGGTATCGTGCTGAAGCTGCATGGGCAGCTGTACCTGTACACGCCATCCAAGCTCTGTTTGACTCAATGCCCAGGCGTATCAAGGCCGTTATTACGGCCAGAGTTGGCTGTTCTGGGTACTGATTCCTCAGGACCTATCCACCCAAATTGCGTGAAAATGGAATCACATGTCAGTTCTAGTGTAATATATTTGTCCAATGAATACCGGTTTATCATCTGCATTTCTTCTTGGTGTAGCAACTTTAATGGCCAGTAGTGTATTCGTGATGAGTGATCCGCTTGTCAAAAAGAACTAGAACTATTGTACTGGGTGACATCATTGTATGGTTTCAAACCTATCAATTTAAGGGACTCGTAATTTTCAGGTGTTATCACGTTGCTCTTCTGCTGTGAAGTGCGGGTACTTACAGTTCTGGGCATAGTCGGATTCTCCCCATCTGCTTAGACCCATGACGTACTATGTGATATCACGAGCTACCCGGCCAATGATGGAATTGTTAATTTATCAGTGGTTGTCTTAGTTACTGGTGTAAACATGGTGTTTGTAAAATACGCTTTTTATTCCAAATATGTCGTAATTTACGTGGGTGTTGTTAGGATGGAACCTGAGATCACAGCTTAAATTGTTGCTAGAGAAATTACGTAGCGGTGATTATATTTAGAGTCCTGTTTCTCACAAATATTTGGCTGTTTTTTTTCAGTATTTGGCAAGATTTCTAAGGCTAAAGTTGGGCAGGAATCTAAGGGCACGAGTTAAATTGTTGCAACTGAAACGACTAGTGATTATAATTATAATGTTTCTTAAAATTATTTAGCTGTTTTTGTAACGTGACGTGTTTGTTGTATGTTGTGAATTGCTGGAATGTTTGAGAGGGTAACGAGTAGTGAATTTATTAAAATCTTGGTTTTTTAAAATATTTGGCTGTTTTCTTTCGAATTTGACGTCATGAAGGCATGCCATATTTGAAATGGATTCTTTTTTTGCGGTGGGGGTTGGGGGGGGGGGGGTCATGTTGTTAGCAATGTTACGACACAGAATAGTAAGGGGTAGAAAATTAGAAAATTTTATTAAAACTGAATCACCTAGCTAGACGCAATGTGCGATCACGCCGGAGGCAGAGACAGAACCAGGAAATAAGCGATATATCGCAAGTGGGTCAGACTTCAGCACAACTCACCACCACGCCGAGAGAGATAGCGGACGAGCTCAGCAGAAAGTAGCACAGGACAGAAAACCAACGGAAACGTGACACGCATAGTCGTTAGTCCGTAAGAGATGTCAGAGGAAATTGTACCTATTTGATAAGAACCAGTATCAAAGAACCTACACAGCAGTTAAGAACCTGCTAAACGAATATAACAGAATAAGAAGAACATTTGCTGTCATTAAAACCAAGCATCGCGTCATAGTCTCCTGTTAAATCCCTTTAAATTCTCGAGCTCTCCAGTTCTCAAAAAGTTGTTCATTTGGATCGATGGCGTTCACAGTAATAGCACTCGATTCCACGATTACGAAACTGTAGCGAATATGTGTCCTAGACATTCCAGAACAGTCTATTAAACAGTGGAAGATGTACCTGAGATGGTCTTCGGCTGTTGAACTTCACACCATTGCTAATGAAGGAGGTGACTGTCTTAGGATAACACTACATCACGGACTGCTGATAGCACCGAACTTCAGGGCGGAAAATGTCAGCAGGGCCTCGTGGTGTCCACATTCCTGTTCAACACTTAGGTGCCTCCGGGTGCTGAAACCTACCTGGCCGGAAGGGGGGAGATCGACCGACCACACAACTACCGACAGGTGCCTCCAGGTGCTGAAACCCACCTGGCCGGTTGGGGGGAGATCGACCGACCACACAACTACCGACAGGTACCTCCAGGTGCTGAAACAAACCTGGCTGGTAGGGGGGAGATCGACCGACCACACAACTACCGACAGGTGCTTCCAGGTGCTGAAACCCACCTGGCCGGTAGGGGGGAGATCGACTGACCACACAACTACCGACAGGTGCCTCCAGGTGCTGAAACCCACCGGGTCGGTAGGGGGGAGATCGACCGACCACACAACTACCGACAGGTGCCTCAGGTGCTGAAACCCACCTGGCCGGTAGGGGGGAGATCGACCGACCACACAACTACCGACAGGTGCCTCCAGGTGCTGAAACCCACCTGGCCGGTAGGGGGGAGATCGACCGACCACACAACTACCGACAGGTGCCTCCAGGTGCTGAAACCCACCTGGCCGGTAGGGGGGAGATCGACCGACCACACAACTACCGACAGGTGCCTCCAGGTGCTGAAACCCACCTGGCCGGTAGGGGGGAGATCGACCGACCACACAACTACCGACAGGTGCCTCCAGGTGCTGAAACCCACCTGGCCGGTAGGGGGGAGATCGACCGACCACACAACTACCGACAGGTGCCTCCAGGTGCTGAAACCCACTGGGCCGGTAGAGGGGAGATCGACCGACCACACAACTACCGACAGGTGCCTCCAGGTGCTGAAACCCACCTGGCCGGTAGGGGGGAGATCGACCGACCACACAACTACCGACAGTTGCCTCCAGGTGCTGAAACCCAATGGGCCGGTAGGGGGGAGATCGACCGACCACACAACTACCGACAGGTGCCTCCAGGTGCTGAAACCCACCTGGCCAGTAGGGGGGAGATCAACCGACCACACAACTACCGACAACATCACATTGCGGATGGGCCATCAATGGTCAACATAGGATCTCGAGTGGGATCGAGCACACTCGACTAGCTAGTACGAGATCATTTGTGCTGGACCACAGCCGCGCTGGCAGAGCGCTGCGGCATGAGGTCAATCATTCTTGGCTTGGGCCTACAGATGAGGAGCTGACTCGACAGACCCCAGCGGGACCCAGCTCACAGCTGAAAGAGGCATTGGCTACAAGGCCAGCGTGGAACGAGATGACTGTAAACATTGTTAATAAATAATTGAAGTTTGATAGTGTTTTACATAGGTACCCAACTGCTATCCTGACTTCATGCAGAGGAGTCTCCGCTTGGTCCCTCTATAGCAGTAACTTACTCATGTGGTGGATGTTTGCGTTCGTGGAAATGGTTCAGTTGAATGTGGTCGACTCTCTGGTAGTTATTGGTTATTTATTTGTTTTTGGTTTAGAGCTGTTAGTTTTCATTTGCATGTTTTTTTGTACTGTCTATGGTTTGTAAGTTTGTTTTTATGAGTTATTTTTTCGTATATTGTGAGACTGTTTGCCTCTGTGAAATGATTTTTTTCAAATTTGTGTTTGGGAGTGGGAGGCTTTGTATTGATATCTGTATTTCAACTAAATAGGTCTAGTTAAAACTGCTGTACTGTTCTTTATGGATATGAGTGGGATTTGTGGCATCGCTGTCTTCGTTTGAGCTATATATTTCGAGTGAAATATTTAGTTCCAGTTTTGAGTTTGTGGATGTTTTTGTTAAGTTTATTCTGGAGGAATTTGTGTGTGTTATTTTACGATTATCTGTTTTTTTTTTGGGGGGGGGGGCAGGGGTGTCTGGTACCATATAGGCCAAGTGAAATATTAGATTCCAGTACTGTGTTTGTTGCGTTTTTGTTATTGTGGTTTTTGCATTTTTGTTGTTCTCTTTATTCTAGGGGAATTAGTGCGTGCTGTTTGTCGATTATTATGTTGTTGTGTGAGGGGGATGTCTCGTTTCATTGACTTCGTCCGACCATTAACAGTCAGGTGAAGTATTCGATTCCTATTTTGTGTTTCTTGGAAATTTTCTTGTTCGGTTTATTCTGAAGGAACACATGTGGGTAAGTTTTCAATTTTTTGGTTGCTTTGGAACGAATTTAGTTTCACTGTCTTCATTTTAGTTTGTTCCCCGCCAGTAACCCCCAATTCCAGCAGTTATCTTATTAGTTTTACTTCATTAGTTGACTAAAATGTTTCACATGCTTCTTTGTATTTGTTTTGATCTGGAATGGTCTGTCTTGTGGACGCCATTTTGAAGGATGTAATCGGCCTGTTATTAAATGTTATCTTTGGCTGCCTCAATAACTCACTTAAGCTATGCTGTTTACTCAGTATATGATGTCACGTTAAAGCAGATGGTTGGACTCGGACGTTGTTCAAATTCCCACCGGTTTTATATTTTATGTCCATTGTGCAAAAATTTTATGTCCATTGTGCAACTGTCTGAGATGGAGACGTACTACGATTTCCCCTTCTCGAAATTCGACTAGATTCTCGTCCTACTACACAATGCTCAACTTGAGATGGTCTAATGTCTGAACTGTCAGTGGGAGGCATATCAGACAGCTCAGCACTCAACAAGTTGTGTCCTGGTCCCATTCTAGGGAAGAACTCATGTATGGCATGTATTAATCTGTAGTCTGTTGCACTGTTACTCTAGATATGGATCATGCTAACTGGTAGAATATTCACTGACTGCCGGGTCTCATAAACTTTATCGGTACTATTCTCCAAAATTTGGCTCCTCGAGAACCCGAAAACTAATCCTACTGAACATTCTCCGCTAAAGTCGACTGTCTGTTTTGTAGTTTATATCTCTGTTTAAACATACACCACTCAAGCCCTTTCACAGATCATTTTATAATTTAAATCGTCAATATCGTATGAATCAGAGGGTATTTCTGCAAGTTTATCTCTTCCTAGATGCAGATCATTATTCATCTCGATGATATTACGAATGCTGTTGTATGTTTCCAGAAAAATCAATGCACTACTCCATTCCCGCTCGCTTAGATCTATTGGGGCAAAGTAGGATCAATTTAATAATGACGACCATTCTTTTAGCGTTAGAATGTACAATATCACATCTAAACCTCAACTGGCACAGTGGTGTGTATGCGGCTTGTGTTTATCCAATCATCAGGAGGAACAAAGAGCAGAAATGCCAACAGAGATATGAATCGAAGTTTGGTAGCATCGAAAATTGTAGGACATGCGGTTGTTGTCAAAGTAATGGCGCAATTCTTCAGGTGGGCATAACATACACAACCCAGCCATTTAAATTTATGATCCCACAGCCTTTGGATTTCCATACTGTATTTAGAAATATATTTTAGCATAAACAGTCCACAAACTCTTGGTATTTTGAGCTTTTTGACGATTTTAAATATATCTGTATCTGTAAATGGTCCGCATGGTAGTATAATTAGGGGATTGTTAATAAACAATCCAGTTCCTTCCTTGTATAGTTTTAAAATTAATTCTTTACCAGTACTGATAGCCTCCACCATCCTATTATGCCTTTTAGCCTCCTATAGTTGCTCCTCTGTGTTACGTGCATTCTTCAGTGTGAAGTCTATGGCAGCTGCCCCTCCCTTAATGAGTCAATAGCGGATAATCCCACAAGTACTGGAATTAGAAATAGGTTCATTCCAACATGTCGTAGGCACTGGAAAAACCGTAGGTGTTTTACACGCTTTCTTCTTTCCTTCTTACCCCTTTCTATCTCATGGAACTATTTGCCACTGCCACTGCTGATATATTATATTTTTCAAATATGCTACAGGTTTTATTTTCTGCTTCTTCATTGTATAACAATCTGCATTCATAATTTGGCGGAAATTTATTCGAGCCCCCAATTTAACTTTGGCATGCATTGCGTTGTCAACTGCAAGAGCTAGAATACATTGTTCTGTATCTCTGTCCTTTATTTGATGAATTTGCTTCGCTTTATCAAGTAAAATTCGATCAGCAGCATGACTTTCAGGCAAACCTTGATTTGCTGCAATACATTGTCCTATACCTATGTCCTCCCTTTGACGAATTTGCTTCGCTTTGTCAGGTAAAATTCGATCAGCGGTGTGATATTCTGGCAAAGCTGATTTGCAGTGTATGCTAAATCATGTTCCTTGCAGATTTCACCTAGCAGATTAATCTGCTTATCACCATGAGCTGGGCGTGAAGTTATATCGAGGGATACGCAGTTCATCTGGTAAATTATCAAGGATACTGCTGACGTCTCTGATGTACTTCGTAGCACTCATGTTGCGCATTCTGTTAAATATCAGATCATGAGCATTCATCAAACTGTTCTGTAACGATGGAAATCCGAGCCATTTAACTGAGGGCTTGTTCCCTCAACATCTTATGATACACTCAGCAAGACGTTTGTCCAGTTCAGAGCTTTTCCCTTAATCCTCTATGGAAAAACTCACAGAAATATCTTCACTTTCACTGTTATTGAAGATGTAAGTTCTCAAGGGATTATCCGTTGCCCTTTGGAAACTGTAAATATGTTTTTCGATCAGTTTGACAGGTAAGATTACGCAAAAGCAGTTTTGAAATATGTACCAAAACACATACACCGAATTCCTGTTTGCATGGATCCACCAGTTTAATATGACTCTATACTGTATTTAGAAGCTCATGGTCACAAGCATCAATAGGTCTCATATTGATCAAATGATGTTAAGTTCGATTGTACTTTACAATAATTTGTGAGAGACTACCTAATCACTTACATGAATCATGAAGATTAAATCATGTCCACATACAGCTTTTTATCATTATGTTCAAATGTTCCACAAGACTCGATTTTGTGAATGAGAATGTCAACTAGTGATCTATTCTATTTCATTCCATTACCAACTTAAATTTCTATTGTAAAATGCGCTCCAATGATAGGTTTGAAGGTTGTCAGGAGACCGATTCGTCCCCAGCTGCTGTAATTGTTCAAACGCCTGTGCAACCTTGCTTTCATAGGTAGAGCCTTGGCGAATTTTGAATACAGATCAGTAGTCATTACAGATATTTGAAACCTCTGTTTTCTCATGAATACTGTCTCGTATCTATGAGATCAGCCTGCCGCAAACCATTAAAACTTTGTATTATGAGGCGTCTATGCAGGAATGTTTTTTGGGTGACTTGTGGAGTTCTAGGACCACTGTCTCCATAATTATTATTATTATGGAATAATGGATCATTCTCAAAGCTCTTTACAGAAGCTCTCCTGCGAACCTTGCAGAACTAGCACTCCTGAAAGAAAGGATATTGCGGAGACATGGCTTAGCCACAGCATGGGGGATGTTTCCAGAATGAGATTTTCACTCTGCAGCGGAGTGTGCGCTGATATGAAACTTCCTGGCAGATTAAAACTGCGTGCCCGACCGAGACTCTCCTGCGCAGGAGAGCTTCTGTAAAGTTTGGAAGGTAGGAGACGAGATACTGGCAGAAGTAAAGCTGTGAGACCGAGCGTGAGTCGTGCTTCGGTAGCTCAGATGGTAGAGCACTTGCCCGCGAAAGGCAAAGGTCCCGAGTTCGAGTCTAGGTCGAGCACGCAGTTTTAATCTGCCAGGAAGTTTCATATTATCCTGTCAGAAAACAACAATAAGATTCACGTTATCCCTTTATCCGGCTGCTTCAGAATCCTGGAATATATATATATAGCTCTAATAAAGATGTCGACCTCCACATGACAGACAAAACAAGAACATTGCTGTACCTAAACACAGTTTTCCACTATCATAGAATATAAATACCACGTCTGGCTTTACTTTTTTCTGAATGTTTGATAGGTTTCTCCGTCGATGTTCTGTAATCTCTACTGTAGTAGTTGGTATTTGACCGAAATAACATTTCTGAAAATATACACATACGCTCAAAGTGGATCACCTCAGGATGCATTAGCAATGACAGAACTACTTCAGTATTCCTGTAGTCAGATGGTCTAACAAATAAAGTACATGTATTATCAGTAAACAGTGATCCATTGCTCTTCTTCTTCTGCTTTCCAGTATCATTGCAGGTCCAATGAGTTATAAAGAGGCTCTTGTGATCGGGGTGTTCATCCACTCAGTCTTGGTGACGACTAGGCATTCACGTTAGCATACAGACGATGTTATAGAGAAATGAAAAACACACACACATTTTTTTTTATTTTTAAGTTATTATATACAGTAGGGTACAGAAACATCCATATCTATACTAAAAACAAATCTCTAAACTCATTGGATCTTTCTGTTCGTCTTTGAACAAAACCACTAGAAGAATTTTGATGGCGTTTTCATAGGTAACTTGAGCTTAGTTCGGGGCACCGTATGGGCTTTAGTTAATCAAAATCGTATCACAGAAAAAATACATTCATACATATTATAAAAATGTATGTATGTACGAAGATTGTCCAGAAAGTAAAGAACGTTTTGGCATAACTAAATAAAACGAAAGATATCACATGAAACTTTATTTACAAATTTAAAGTATCTTACTCTGTTTTTCATTTCAGTCGCCAAAACTATCAAGGTACTTATTCCAATATGGGACCAATTTTTCAATTCCCATGATGTACATCTAGCGCCAAAAACTTGAGCCAGGACATCATTGTTTGTTTGAGGTCTTCAACGTTTGCCAACTGTTTTCCAACCAAAAATTCCTTTAGTTTCATAGTAAGCGAAAAACACTTGGTGCCGAATCAGAGCTGTAAGCCCTAATGAAGTTCTCGCTGTGTTTGTGCTGATGCATGATGCTGTGCATTGTTATGAATCAAAAACACATTTGCCAACAACATCGCACATCACTGAAGAAGCGTTCATTGCACTGTAACCACAAACATTCTTTATTTGCCTAAAAATTTCGATGGGCCGAAAATTTTGTGCTTTCAGAAAATGAATGACACTATGCACCCCCCGCTTGGCTGTATTATCAATGGGCGCCGCTATTTCGAAAGGTCGTAGGACAAAGAGACGTTACCACTCGGCAACAAGACTCGACTGACACTGACACGGGAGAAGGAGATAACTGGCATGCTTGCGATCGCGGTGGTGGGGCATCGGCGGTGGGTGTGGTGCACAATCGATCTTTAATTTGTGGATGTCCCTTATATGTATGACTAGACAAATTTCAACCAAACTTTGTACACAGGTCAGTTACTGTGCGGAAAGAATCGCGTGGGGGTAAGAACCACCTACCTAGCGAACGGGTAAGGGCAAGGGCGAATTAAGTTATTTTTCGCTCCTAATCAGAGAAAAACACTCCCACCTCTCATTACGACGTAAATGTACCACCAAATAACTTACATCTGTACATAATTCAATCTACGACTGCTGCTGCTAATAATATTAATAATAATAATAATAAATAGATACATATATAAGTCACCACACTCCAGTCTGGCAAAGCTGCTTACGGTGTGTTTTCTTTGTAGAAAATTCGTCGCTCACGTGTAATAGTATAATTGCTATGTTATGTTAGAATTCATGGAGAGGATGCGGGACTAATGACTTAGTTCCCTTCTGAACAAAACAAATTTATA